>NW_019395988.1:653676-1307353 GCF_000612105.2 Orussus abietinus
GTGGGTGACGAAAAGCGGGGAAAAAATCGAAATTTAGGAACGGGACAAATGTTAATAACACGGAATAATCTATCGGTCACTTCCGTTCCTATCCACGCGACTCGCGGTTAATGCTAGAATTTATTCATATTATTTCGGGGTAGGTGTGAGGGAAATCTCGAAAGGGCGAAACCGAGTTTACGAGTCGTCGAAATTTTCGGGGGAGGATGCGGCTCGTTTGGGGGAAAGCCGCATTGGGTTGGAAGTTGGAGGGTCGGTTAGGTATTAATCGAAGGCGATCGTTCATCCCGAGCGAGGGGCACTCCTCGTCAGCAGGGGCAAAGATATTAAATAATATCGATGGATCGAGGTCCTGACGTGGACGGGCGGTGACGTAGAGGCGTTGTTACGGGTGAACGAAGAGAGCGCAGTCCGCGGCTGTATATTTCCACCGAGAGGGAGAATTTCCGGGAGCGGGAAGGTCCATTTTGGACGATTGATCTCGTCAACGAAGCGATGTCGGACTCCGGTCCGTCAGCGTCCGACCGAGCCGACTCACGCTCGACGAGATCCGATTTCCGGTCGGCGAGATCAACGTCCACCGGAAGTCGAGCGAGGTGCTCGACGCGGCGAGAGCGTCCTGACAGAAACTCCCGGTGAACGACTCAAAACCACAATAAATGTCCGGACTAATCGATCCATCGATCGCTGGGAATCTCGGAACCGAGGAGACGGAATACCCGCGACGCGGCCAAAGAACCCCCGAACAATGGGAACTGCATAATTGCATGATAATTTCGAAGACGATTTTCCATATAATTTTTTTTTTTTCTTATTAGAGAGAAGACGCGCTTTTCGACGTGGGGAAAGGGAGGCTGCAAAGGGGTGCATCCCTTGCAAAGCGCAATCACTTTTCGAGGGGGTGTGCACTCGGTCGCTTAACGTCTCGCGATGCAATTTATTTATTACGTACCGCGATAAAGGCGAGGATCACACGGGAGCGGTTTTAAAGGCCGCGGAAAATGCACGCGACCCCGTAAACTTGGCTTACGACGAATTTCAGGGTGAGAGGTAAAATGGAGCGAAGCTTAAGCGCTCCCCGCGCTAGATTGACGGATCTCGTGGAGAGCGAAACCCCATAAAGAGGAAAGACGCGCGAGGAGAAGTCTCGTCGAGAGAGACGAGGAAATTAGCGAAACATCGCGACACTCGCGATGGACGTCTTCGTGGGGTCGAAGGGGTTGGTTCATGGGTTGGTTCAAAAAAGGGAAAAAAATGACATGTTCGCTTTGGGGCGCCGAATGCATCCGGGGTGCATCGGGAGGCGTCATTTTCCTGGGACCGGAAACGTTGACGCGTTTTCACCGCACCATATCGGGAGCCGTTGGCATCTGCGCCAATAAAATCCAATCACGAGAGGGAGAGGGACTGGATGGAATTTCAGAAAATAATATGCATAGTGCAATGCCGAAATTGTGAATTTATTGGGGGAAAAAAAAATCTTGGAAAACGGAACCCTTTCCATTCCACCCTGAATAAGGGCAAACCATGAGATTCGGGAGATGTAGAGCCAAGGGTGGGCCAAGGGGATGAAGCCAGGGTGGAGTGCGACGAAGAAGGCCCTTGGGACCGCGGCCAGGACGGAACGAGACGGGGGTGGGACCTCCATTGCCGCATTGCACCCTCGCCAACGCGATTTCGCCTCTATCGATTCGGATTCTCCGTATGTTTTGTGTCCGCCCTGTCGGCCGGCCGGATATTCCGCGTGTGATCGCGTTATTACATCCATTTCCACGGAGTGCGTGTATCATCGCAACCCGTGGTCACGCAACGCGCGTAATCTCGACACGCTGGACACTCCATAAGGCCGGAAAAAAAAAAGGGGACCCTCAACTACTGCGGGAAAACTCAGCGGAATCCAGCCGTTCCCCCTTTCCGGGTCGCCTTTAAATCCCGGTAGACCGCGGATTCTCTTCCTGTCGGAGAAACGTCTCTTTCACCGCCATTCCCCTCCGGAAAGCCCGCAGTCGATAAAAGTGTCGAGAAGAGCGAGAGCGGCACGCGCGTTAAACCAAATCGCGAGAGGAGGGTGCGATAGCGGGGTAGTTTCTTGCACGCAGTCGTTTGGACTTCCGATCCCGGGCCGGCCGTTCCGCGTGCGGTATCTTCCGGACCGTCCGCACGACTCGTTCCGAACGGGTCCGACGTTTCCAGCAGTCGGACGCCGCTTCCGGCGAGAACGTCCCTTCGAGCTTGGATTTTCATCCCCCGGCGGAACTGCAGGGTGGCTCGGCCGAAAACACGTCCCTCTGCGGAAAAGTAATTCCCGCGGAAAACGCACACAGCCGCCACGGGTGGCTTTGATTCCGGGAAGAAAGCCGGGCGGATGAGTCCTTTTCGGTTTGCTAGTTCCGTCGCGGAATTTCCGCGGCGCACGTAGCGACACGGAGCGGAAATGCGTCTCTTTGTGTAGAGACTCTGTCCAGGTCGGCCGGGGGCGTCTTCGCCTGCAGACGCACGTCCCAACGAGTGCATCTTGGGGGATGCATCTCTCGGGGGCGACGTGGCAATCCTCCCCGCGTCCCGGGGGGATTTTGCCCCTCCAGGCGGGAAAGCCGCAGCGGACTCTCCGCGAGACCGGTTGCGACGTCATAAGCAGTTGCCTCTCTCCGCAACGGAGCGAGAGAGGAGCCTAAGGTGGAAGGTTCCCCGAGAGGAAGACGTTCACCTTCGGGGGCAATCTACCCCCGCCCTCGGAGTTAAGCGTCGTAATGCAAGCGCGGATTAAACTGCGGCAAAGTTCCCCATTAAGCACTCGCGTCGCGACCATTCTTCGGATTTTACTCCGCCGCTCTTGCCAAATGTACGCGCCAACTTTGGACGGCGTTATTACGCAACGCGCTCGATAAATTTCCGCCCTCCCTCCGGATGACGTTTTTCCGCCGGTGTTTAAGACTCTACCCGGCGCCGGAATTGGACGACCTACCTCGCGCATTTATTTTTCTAAGGGACAGTTTTAACGGGGAAGAGGGATTTTCGAGGTACCTCTCGAGAGAGCCGTAGTGACACTCGTTTCGGATGGCTACAAACCGCCCCAATCGATTTGTCCGCCTAGATAGTTACTCGCTAGTAGGTACTACCCTTCTACGAGCACTGTGCTCGGCTAGTGCCTCTGTCTCGAGAAAAAAGCGGCATTCAAGGACCGTTTAAGATCCAGGGGACGTAACCCCTTCTCCGGGCGCGGAACGCTTCCGCACCCCCGCGGATAAGTCGCGGATGTTTCACGAGGCTGGTTACGGCGTCGTGAGCAGTTGCCTCGTTCCTGCAAAGTGCAGGGGGTGGAAAGTCCGGAGGTGGCAAGGGCGGCCAAATGGGGCGACGATCCTCCGCAAGGCGACTCACCCTCCGCCCTTAACCTACCCCAAGCCTGCAAAGTCCTCACCTCGCCCCGACATCCTCCCCCGACAGACCGCGCGTATGTACATTCAGTGTGTGAGCATAAATGTCTGTTAATTCATTTTCGAGACATGAAATTGATTATTTTACCACAGCCTTATGTGTATGAATTGTTACGAATATTTTTAACGGTGCACGCATTTGGTCAGCTTCGCCTTGCCTTGTACGCATTCGCGTTCAGATGTGGAAAGACGTGCTTAAAACAACGGGTCGCACGTTGGCAGGCTCCTCTATGCGTTATCCTGGATGCAAAAGACCGCGAGGACGTCCTCTCCAGCATCTCTTGAATGGACCACTTGCTCACCTCCGCGGAGGAGTCGCAGATGTTCCACGAGGCCGGTTACGGCGTCATAAGCAGTTGGCTCGTTCCGGCCCTTGGAGTTGCCGGAGATGGCAAGTGTGCCCGGGAAGGAGGCCATCTTCCCCGAGACGTCTCTCACCTTCCTTTCCTCGTATCGCCTCCACCTTCGACCTTCCCTCGTCCCTCCTCTCCGGTTACAAGCCGTAATGCGAGCGCGGACCGAACTGGAGCAAAGTTTGCCGCCACCTATTTGCGTTTCCCTCCCGTGACGTCGCGGCAGGAATTATTTGGACGTGGCGGAAAACGCTGGAAACCCGAGGAAACGGGGCCGCGGGAAACTCGGCGGGGAATTATGGAGTCCAGAAATAGCGGGGAGAGGCTAAACTACCGGTGACAATTTGCCTATCGGAGTCCGGCGACAACGTCGATGATTAATCCTTTTTCGGATAGAGCCAACATCCAGGATTACGCACATTCGGGATAATTAATTCCTTCGGCGTCGATTATTAATCCGCCCCCAATTCCGGCCACCTGGCTGGCTTCCCGGAGCTGACTTTGGTCGTATCTCGTATTCTCGGATCTCCCCGTTTTAATAACCCTACCGCAAACAGGGCTAACCGTTTATTCGGCTTCTTTGTTTCCTTGGGAGGAATCGGTGCGCGGGATGCATCGCTTGCCCCGCGCTCCGGGGACATCGAGTGGAAACTGGAGCACGGCGGGATGGCGGCAACCCGCGTCCGGAACGCGGAGAGAATAGGCATCGGGCTAGAATGTGTATGCACGCGAAGTATACCGAGAAGGAAGGGATTGGAGAAACTGCGAGGCTCGAAATCCGCGGCCCTGCATCGGATGCGACCCTCCTGGGTGGAATCCTTTCGCGGATGCACCGATGCAACCACGCTCGAGGGTGCATCGTTTGCCCCGTTGTCCGGGGACGTCGAGTGGGAAGGTGGCGGGCACTCCGTTTTCGAGACGCCTTGCGTATTTGTCACGTGCAGACGCATCGCCATCGGGGTTCGATCGAAAAATGGGAAGAGGTGGGCGCGATCGTACATGGATCGCGCTCGATGCACCTATCGATCCCCCTGATTCGACTTCGACACACCCCTTGTCGCACCTCCGAGGAAACCGACCTTTTCATCCCGTCCCCGTTGACTGTTCAAAGGTACAAGGGAAGTAACTCAGCCCCACCCTGTCAAAAAGATACTACAATTTATAACACTTTCGTTGGCAGTTTTATTCGGACATGGTGCACTAATTAAGACATGTGTGCCATAGATTTACAAAATGTGTCATAAATTTAGTACGCAAGCGGGGTAATTTTCCCACGCAATTTCACGATTTTATAGGCATGAGAGGTCGTCGAGGTATCTGGAATTCATCCCGTTGATCGGTAACCCTGAATCCGTGGAATCGTCCGAGGAAATAATGCAGCGCCGAATTTTCTACCCCTTGTATTTTGGGCAATCCCGCGATTACACGGTGGTCGATCACCCTGGGGGGTTTTGATCGATGGAACTCGCCGAAGGATCTCTTGACCTCCCGATCCCTTCCATTGATATTTAACGCATTCCACATTTCTCTCGGTTATTCCTGAACCAGCATCCCTTCCGGGTCGGTTCGGCCCAAGAGCGGTAGCAGCCCCTCCGGCTATCGGAATTGCCAA
Source organism: Orussus abietinus (assembly GCF_000612105.2). NCBI lineage: Eukaryota > Metazoa > Arthropoda > Insecta > Hymenoptera > Orussidae > Orussus > Orussus abietinus. The sequence continues at coordinate 659,079 of NW_019395988.1, forward strand.
AATAAAACACCCCTAGAGTCGTGTCCTCGAATTTCGGATGTGTTCCCGTTCCCAGGGGGGATGGACCTTGCGCGTGCAGGGATATTAAATCAATTGAATCCGTTCGTCGGAGTCTTTCTCGCCTTTCGGTTCCTCCCTTCTGACTGATTTGTGAGGGTGGTCACGCCTCGTTTCGGGCGTGGAACCCGCCATCATCGGGTTCCTAGGGTCGTTCCGTTTCATCCCCCTCGGATTGGAAACGCGAAATCGCGATCCCCTTCCGCCTCCGGTTCGTGAGCTTTCGCGTGGATGGCCACCCTCCCCCATGAGACCCACAGTCGGTCAGAACTCCAAGCGCCATTAATCAGCCCCTGAAGAAAGGGAAAGAATTTCGAGTTCGACAATCCAGGGGTGATACAATTTTCATAATTAGTTCCTGCCATCCCCTGGATCTGCGTCGGAATTCCGAGCTCGCGGCCCTTTCCTTGAATCCATTTCAACCCCTAAAGTAGCCTCGAAGAAAATGCAAACTCCCACGTAGACACACCACGACACGTCAATCGTAGGATTTTTGGAAACTGCAGATATGTCGCCGATGCGCCATGGAAAATTCATCCTTTTCTGCAGAATTTTTTTTCGAGGCGCCGTATTAATTTCCAGTGGGGCGCAGCTCGCGGAGCTCCAGGGAAAAGATGGGGAGATTAGAAGATGCACGGACGAGGGAGATCCCGGAGAGGGAGATAAAGCGAAAGAAAGGGTGCGAGGGGAGATAATCTCGGTCTGTCAGATGCCGCTCGTAAAGTTAAAATACTCGAACGAGCGACGAGGGAATCGCCACTCGTTCTGGGAACATTTATGAAGTCCTATTCTCCGGCGACATGTCGGTCCCCGTGTCGCATATTCCGTATGTGCATTTACATGGGTCCCATGTGTTTACGCGATGCAGCCGCGCTCGAAAGCGCACTCGGCGGAAGAGGCGCGTCCACCATTGGTCGACCAGGCCACAGGTTAGCACCGCTCCGCGAGCACCCTCTAAAACAACCCCACTTCGGATCGAGCCAATTTTATCGGCTGACAATTTATTAATCGGCGGATTCATCGCCACTTGGCTTTACGTCGCGATAAAGCGCCCGACAAAGCGGCCGATTGGCGCACTCGCCCCTGGACAAGAGCACTCGGAGGGCTGCACTCGAGGTGGTGGTTTTAGATATTAATTTCGTAAAGTCTGCACCCCCGCGCGATAACCTCTTTTCGAGATTATTTTATAGATTAGCGAGGTGTGGCCTGGGAGATAAGAAGGGAAATAATTATTCCCGGTTACATCTTATCGCGAGGGGTGGCGTAATCAACGTTTAGGAATACACCCTGTCTTGGGAGAATTTGCAGGCGCCGGGGTTCTCGCGTTAGACAGACAGAATCGCGATGCTTGTTGCCGCAGTTTCCCCGACAACGATTGCAACACTTATCAGAGATATATTACACTCGTGTCGCGTTTTACTGCTGAACCCTACGAGTACTGTAACCCGCGGTGCTAATATGTACCTATCTCGAATTTCAGTGCAGTTCGCGCGTCCCGTGCTCTCGGAGTTTGCGAAATGTCCCTATTTTCCTGGGGACTCTAGGAAGCGTCGCCGCTCTAGGGACTCGAATTACCCGGAGTAGACCTCTAGCATTGAAATTCCTGTCGATCGCGATCGAGGCTTATCGCGACCCGGAGCACCTATCATTCTCAAATTCCCTCCGAAGTCCCCTAGAAATTTCCCCCAAATCGAATATAGCCGTTTGAAAGGGTATAAAACGCTGAGAGACCGAGAGACCGTCCCTAGTTCCTAGGGGAACTATTCAACAGCCGTAATTGCAACCCTTGTAGCTAGAGAATTTCATTATGAAATAAATGCTATTACAACCCCTCCACTAATTTCTGCCACATTTCCAATGAATTTCTCGTACTAAATCGCGATTTAAAAATCGCGACCTTTCGAGAGCTCCCTGTTTTAACCGCAGGGAAACACACTTTCCTCGACAACAATTGCAGCACTTGTATATCGCGGAAAGTTTCATTGCGCGGTCCCGCGTTTCATTGTCGAGCTACTATGACGACCCTCGTGCTAATAGTCGGAGTCCGGCGATTCCCCGTAGGAAGGAAGTGCAGGTTTCCCTGGAGTTAGGGAAATGTCGCCGCTCCGCAGGGGGCGAATCGAGGGAACACCCATGGGGATGGCTCGGCTTGTCCATCGACGACGGGGGGCGGAAACTAGAAAATAGAAACTAGGAAGTTTGGAGCCGGACCCGGAGAACCGTACCGGAACAACGGGATCGTCCTCTCCCAAGGGATTAACCCTTTGGGGATGGCTGGGCCGCCATCCATGGGGTATTCTCGAGCATAAGAAAAGAGCTCGTGGTCTTGAGAGGGTAAATAAGGGGTTGGTGGTCCCGGCGAAGGGGTGGCGGGGGCGGAAGCAGCGTGAGCGAACCTCGGAACGGAGAACGCTCTCGAGTATCCGCTGCTTTGCATTTCGTTGTTATTCAGAAATAGTCGCAAACCGCCCCCGCGATGAGCGCGCGTACTCGACCCTCCCCTGGCCGCCTCGACTGCTCCGCAACCCCCGTCCTACGAGATGTTTTATTAATGAAAATGAAGTAGCTTCTTATATTTTCCTTCGCCTCGCGTTCTCGAGAATCTCCCCGCGAAGCTTCCTCTAGGCTGCGAGCTCTCGAGATATTATTTCCCGCGTGCCGCCATCTTGAAAATCAAGGAGGACGCCGCGCGACTCCGTTCCCTGGGAAAATTAATTTAAAATTAAAGAAAGGGAGTAATCGCTTCTAGGACGTAATAGACCTCTTGTTTGGGTCCTTCTGAAGACATTGGGGTAGGAAACGCCGAGAGTGTGGAGTTTGTTCGGAGGACTTTTCCGGAAAGTCTTGTTCATAGGACTTCCCCGGAAGTCTCGTTCGAAAAGTGCCGACGCGGTGGGTGGGAGGAAAATCGAAAATCGGTTAAAGATGCAACACCTGCTACCCGGACGAGTCGTCCCGGTTGCTGCCTAAAGTCCACCGGGCAACCGGGCCAGCACCGTCAGCAATATAAAGTTCGTGTACATATTTGAGTTGTCGAAAGGTAGCTTATACCTCCACGGCGATACGCCGAGGAAAGCCAACCTGCATGAATGCACAGTAGCGGAGAGAACGAGCGCCGGCTCGGTTGCACCGTGCAGTTTGGTGCAGTTTGCAGAAACAGTAGACGGACACTGGGGATGGAGGTTAGGTTACGTATCGCGTAGACTTGCCGGAAGTAGAGGGCTTTCCAACTCACTTTTGGTTCCCCCGTTTAACCGGGGCCTCGAAAAAGCAGAAGACCAAAAAATGTCGGCCTTCTTCCTAAAATCCGCAATTCCTGGACGGCGTCGGTGCGCGGTACGCGAGCCCCGGAATTACCGCTAAAGGGGAGAATAATTAATGACGAACTCGGTATAATTCCGCCCAACACCTGCGTACCGCGGAAATAGATCGTGAAACTTTTTTAGAGGTTGCACGTATCGCGAGCTTTTCCGCATCTCAAAGGGAAACGAGATTAGGATGACTGCTCGCCGGGCACTTAGTTCGTCACCTCCGACTCGAGGAATTCAACTATTTTTATTCCAAATTTCTTCGAACTCTTTGGGTATTTTTCATTTTAGACCCGCGTTCTTAGATTTCCGAAGGGGAGGGTTAAAGAAATATGACCGCCCTTACGGGGGGAGAGGGAATTTATCGGACTCGCTTCCGGATTAATTGGGCGCGTCGGCAATAATCAATCGGCACTCCGGTGCACGCCCAGCACCTGAATTCGATAATAGTTCGAATTAACCGAAATGAAGTGGCAATAATCCCGCACAATAGGGTGGCTGTGATATATTTAACAGGGAGAAGTTGGCAAATGAGAGAGCAGAGGCTCTCGTTCCGAGGACCCTGCTCGATATGGCGCCACCCTGGACCACTTGGCAACCCTTCTGGCCGTGTTCGAGGAGGGCACCCCTCGCGTAGTTTCTCACCCCATGGAAGTACCGAGTAGTCGCGGACTGCGGTTATATCCACTAATCTACCGGAACCCGTAGCTTTGTCGGATTATATCGAGCCCCGACCGAGACGCCTCCACCCTGTACTTCCCGCCGCCATCTTGCGTCGTCTCTCTGTTTTATAACTTTCATCCCCTGCCTTTTCCTTTGAAAACCTCCGGGATTAAATGGCCGTTTCGTGTTACCTCTTGGAGCCCCCAACTTTTGCCTCGGATCTATGCATTTCGGAGCCTACGGCCTCGAAGATGAGAATTGCAATCCTCGGTTGTTGAAAAACGCTAATTAAAATATGAATTCTGGGGTAACAATGTTTTCTTAACCACAGTATATGAAAAATATGAATTTTGGGGTAAGCAGAGGGTTGATCCTTATTTTGATAAGAGCTCGATTAACTCGTTAATCCCCCTTTTCGACCATCCCGAACGGCGCAGGTGGAGTAGCCGTGGGTGGCTTTCCGGAGAGCGTTGAGCTTTTGTCGGGATAAAAAAAACAAAGCCGCAAAAAGCGGGCCGATGTAAATACAAAAGTGCATTCACCAACAGGCTGGACTGAGAATCCGGCAGGTGGTTGAAATTTCGCAGCATCCGGAAATTAATTTATCCAAATGATTCCCAAGAGGGGGGACGAAAAATCATTTAACGCTGGACTGACGTGGCAGATAATGGAAACGTGACAGTCGCCGGGGGTCGAGCTTAAAAATGCCGGTTTATTCGGTGTACATTTAATGTCACGTGCCGACGGTTTTTATTAACTTTATTTATACACCCGATGGAGAGGGCAGAGTCACGCGGCGGCCATTAACGGAGGCCCCGTTAATTGAGTCATATTTTTTCACGAGGCTTTTTCCACTCCCCGCATATTACCAGATCCGCAATTAATAACCAGGCTCGCGCTATCAGATTTAATATCAGTTCGTAAATTTTCATCGCGTCGTTCCACGAGTCGGCCGGAAATTTTACAAGGTCCTTGTTCGTCCCCGTTCTCGAAAACAACGAGGTGACCAAACGTCTCGTCGAGACAAAAGGAAGTCGAAGCCACGAGGGAGCGGTCGAAGGTCTCCGCAGTCAATAGTCAGATTTGCTTTGGCCGGCCCCGGAGCGATAATCGAATCGAAGGGATGTTTTCTGGACCCCCAGCCCCGGATGTGGTGGATATCCGTTCGAGAGGAATTCGCAGACGCGGAGAGGGGACTTCCGGTCTAGGAGGTCGACGGAGGTAGCGGCACATATGAGAGATCGCATCCCGAATCGCGCATCCGGTCCAGTCGGGTCCATGGGCCGGACCGAGAGGACGTGGGGAACCAATTACGTCGGAAATTGCCGTAGCCGGGCACAAACGTGACGATCCAAACGGAAATCGATGATCTCGACCAGGAGGAGGCCTGCTCCCAAAGGAGGGTGCGGCTCGCATCCTAGGAACGCAGAAATTACGAGGATGCAAATACTCCGGTTCCGGTCAGAGTCAAAAGCTCCTCCGGGGTAGATACAATGGCGGGAAGCCGCTTAGCGGATCCCTCGGAAAGCTCCACACACGTGACAATGGCGCCCGCAAATATATCCGCAGCCACCCCGCGCGAGGACGTCACCTCCGGTTTATTTCCGCGGCCGAGGGGATTCCTATTTCTCTGGGCGGTTTACGCCACGGCCCGCGGCGGCAACGCGATAGAGAAACGACTTTACATAATGCCTCGCCGGCCATTTACATAAATGGGAAGAACGGCCGAAAAGTGCGAACAATGAACTCCCATCTTAGGTGGAGTTCCCACCCCCTGGCGGCTTCTCGCGCCCCTTACGAGAATATATATTTTTTTCAGTCGATTATTCTTGTTTCTCGGTGCATGCATGGTAGGTAGATGTGATCAGCGGCCAACTTTAAATCGACGAGGCGACCCGGTCGCGATATTGGGTCCTCGCTCGTCTCGACAGTCCAGGACTCTTCCTAGCCATTTGTATCCGTCCATAAACTCGCATGACGCCGCAAGGCGCGGCGTTATCGGGCGCATTGTGACGTCACGCGGTGAGGCGGGATCGATCGCGATATTATCGCTAATTACGGTGGGCATCGATCATCGAGAACGAGGCGGGCAATCGGCCGAGTCGACGTAAGGGTGTCGCGAGCGATGCGTCTCCTGGAGACGCCCCGATTTCCCGGACCGTCGTCCAGGGGATGATGCATCGCCCGAGACTTACAGCCTCCGAGAGGGCTGAACGCGACTCCACCCCTTGAGCCGACAGGACCCTATTTATCCGGGGCGAAGAAAATCGGGAGCTTTCCCGCGATTTGCCGGGAATCAATTCCTGGGGGCGAAAAACCGCGAGCAACCCCCTCGGTCTTGGGATACGCGATCGCCACCCTCGCGCGGGATCGCAACTTTGCGAAACTTGAAAAATTAACTTAAGCCACCCGTCCCCACCCCGTCGATTTTTCTCGCAGTCCGACACGGCGCCCACTGTTAAAAGTTGAACCTCCCCGACTTCATCCCTAAACTCCCGTAATATCTTCGTGCCGTTACCAGTCCGCGTCTACTTTTAAAACCCCCCTAGGCTGACTGCTCCGGACTCGTCGCGCACCGAGAGCAGGGTGTTTTATGAAAGTTTCATCCCCCGTAATCTCCGGCTATCTTCGCCCCCCGCGACTCGGTCTCTCTCGCACCCCCTCCGCGGCAGTGTCGCCCTCCTCCTCCCTCCGGCCGTCCGACCTGGAGGAACGCTCGTCTTCCACCGGCTTCGGGAAAATATTCCCTGGAACGGCCCTGAAGCGTTAACACCCCCTTGGCTTAACATAAACTATTAATCCCATGACCGTCGGTTATGCTTTTTTACGACCCCTCCACTTCTCGCATTCTCCGATTATGGTGTCGCCCTTGTTCAAGGGAGAGTAGGGAACCGCTTTTCGATGAAAGTTTCGAACGTTTTGGGTGGGATCTATTGAAACGATCTTATTTGCGATATGCATATGTCGGGTCTTTGTACCCGATGTCGCTCGACGGGGTGGAAATTAAAGGTTCTTAGGAATAGGGCGAAAGCGGGTCGGGTCGGAAACGGTGGCGCCCTATTTTGAAAGACTCGGCCCCGATCTCTGCGAACCGCCGAAGTTTCACTCCATTGTGAGCCGCGAAAAGGAAATAACCGCGTTTCCTCGTCACTTCGTATCCTCTGTGAAACTCCCTTTAACCGCGACCACCCGCCGCCATGATACGAATGATTTACGTGGCCTTCCTTTCCGCCCCAGGACGGCATTCTGCTCATATGGAGCGGTATAATGGGACGTAGTCTTCCTAAACACCGCGTGTCAAATCGGGAGAACCAGGAAAAATTGAGCGCGTCGTCGACAATAATTTCCGGGATTGATAGAATATTCAATTGAGATTTTTTCCTTCCGCGCGGGAACTGGCGAAAAAAAAATTAATTTGCGGACCATTACGTTGCGATATTAATTTCGGCTATAACGAGTGTTTTACGGAGATATCGTTGACATTGTCGAGATGTGATTAGATCGAATTGTATCTCTGGGTAAATTCATGCTCGGCGCGTTTGCGAGTTTGCGGCATCGAAATAGAGCAGGCCCGACGGGCAACCACGTCCGGACGCAGAAGTTCGCCGGAACTTTACGTCGTTCTCCGCGAAATGAATTAATTATCGAGCACACAGGAAGCGGGAATATTCTCGGTTAGACGCCTAGCTCCTCCCGGGAATAAGCATCGCGGCGACGAAGACGAATTTCAAGATACTTGTACGCACGAACCTTGGAGAATTTGAACGCTCCAAGTTCCGGAAGTTGGGGAACCTCGCCCTTAGAGGCATTAGCTATTACCTAAGGGTTCGAATTTCTGGAAACGAGAGACCCTAGATATTAATACACCCCCCAATTGAAACGGTACTATGGTAAAACGGGAAGAATTAATTTATTAGGTTGAGGGATAAGTTCCTCGACGTGATATTTTTCTTTGAAAACAAAAAAAAATTGCTTCGAATTAAGAGACACATCCCGAAACTCGGATGTCCGACCAGTACAGCCGTCGACTACTGATTCTGCTCCTACGACGGAATCAGTAGGGAGAGTAAGTAATCGATCAGACATCTCGGTATAAAAAAAAAAGCATCGCATAAAAATTCGTACATTTATAGTTAGTTTATAAGGCTTAATTTATTTGCGGATGTAATCTGGCGCGTGAAGCGTCGCCACTTTATCAAGACCTCGAGGAACCGGGGCTCCAAAAATGTAACGCTTTCCTTCTAAAGAGAAATGCGCGAAAAGAGGAGTGCCACTTCTCAGGAAAAGAGGGCTAGAGAGAGGGAGGGAAAGATAGGGGAACCGTGGCGAGGGGGTTAAAGTTAAAATACGAATCCATTTACAGGGTTCTCAAGAGTCGCGCGAAGACAAGCGAGCAACCCCTTAGCAGTCGGTGACAAATCCAGGCCCCGCGGGAGCCAGGGGTCTTTTTCGCCTCGGTTCAAAAACGGCCGGAAGGGGGTTGGAACCGCTTCCTTTTTTCTTCCTAAAATCGCTCAGTCAAGCCGCGGTTCTGCAGGAGACAGAGCGCTTTCTGCGCCCGTTTTTCGGCTTCTTGCCGGTTCGACGTCCCGCGAGGGTTGCACCCCTTCGTAGAGGGTTGCGAAAGTCGGTTTTGATTTTGACACTTCGAACTGAAAAATATGCATTAAGGAAAAATAATGAATAGATTTAATATAAAAAGAACCAATTGTTTGGGGGTATGGAGAGATAAATGGGGACACATTTTCAGAAGCTTTGGGGACCATTTTGAAAATGATATTGCATTTTGAATAAAAGGCCCCAGACAGCTCCCGGCTCGCGCTTCCCTCTAAATCCGACACCGGCTTTTGCCCACCACGGCGGATTCGGGTAGCTCCACAAAATGCCACGAGAAAGGGTTGAATTGCTCGCCCGCGTTACCGTGAGAGCTATGCAAAGCAGCTTGGCACGTCGTTAGGGGAAATTATACAAACAAGTCGGGAGTCATTTATCAAGCGTTATACCGCAGCGTGCGTCCGGAAAACTTTATTCGCCCCCATGCCAATGGGTCGAAAGATCTCCCTCGACAGTTTCCGCCAAAGAACTCCGATATCCAATTCCCCATAATTAGCAACGACCCCCGCAACGCGTCCACCTCGTTTCTACCCCACATCTGGGCGACGAATTTTGACGATCCGTACAAATATCACGAATACACTAGACCGTATTGTTTATAACGATTAAATACAACGATCTTTCCACGAGCTACCACATCCTCCAGTTTCCTCTCCCCTGTCAATGCGTGGGTGAACTGCGGGAATTATTTGCATATGTAAAGGGTTGACGCCACCCGATCGCAAACTCGGAGCCGAGCAAATATGCCTCCCAAATTTCTCTCTCTAATTAACCTTCCTTGGGGGCAAATTTCGAAATTGCCCCTGTTATCACGAGGCAAAGCTCGGTCACGTTCTTCTCTCCTTTCCGCCCAGTTTCCGGTCAGAATTTGACAATCGTTGCTCTTAGGGCCCGACTTTTTCCCTCGTTCAATGCGTGCCACGAACCCGAGGCTCTCCCACGAACGATTTCATTGTCGCGGATGATTAATTGGCACCCACTGAATTAATGAGTGGAATACGTTTATTCCGGAGACCGTAAGCGCCGGAAATTAATGGACGCGGCTGATGCGCGCGCACCGGCGTTTCCGCGCCGCTCGGTCCCGATTAACAATTGGTCAACAATGAGAGGCGAACAATGCAGCGCGATTGTGCGGACGCGGCGGGATTTGTTATTTGCACGGTTATTCCGACCCTGGAAGATAACCCGGGGAAATGAAACTATCCTTAACGGTCATTCGACATAATTGTCCTTAGCCCCTAAATATTTCCGTTATCGCTTCCAGTTCGCTTATCAACTCATTCAACGCAGGCGAAATTCAAATGAATTTTCGTATTTGAATGAGATTCTCGTGCCATATTTGTTTCCCGATAAATAAGTGGGTTCGATATTCGTGGAACAGTTTGGATTCCTCCTCTTCGGACTTTCCTGACAACGGATAGGGGGCAGCGGGGTCGCGGGTCATCGAGGTGGAGGGCCCGCAAGGGGGTCGGTAGGGGCGGTAAGGTCAAGAGAATGCAGGAAGCTTCGAAAGCCGCCTCGAGTGCATTTACGTGGGTAATCTTAATCGGCGAAGAAAGGAGAAAGCGGTGTCTTCGCGCAGAAGAAACGCGAGGACCGAGGCTTGGAAAGCACTCGAGGCATTGGCCACTCTCGCTCGGCGGCGGCCCGTGACCGAGTGCTCGTAACTCCATCCCGCGCCGCCACCTTCGCCACTTCCGCCCCACAAGAAAGGACCATTACGCGAATGCCGGCCCAATTTTCCTGAGTTATGTGAGCCCCGAAACTGGCTCCCAAATTGGAAGGTCCGCCCCGCGACGTGAACGTCGTGCGGCGATACGCATTGGGAGGAAAAGCAGGTGCGAGGAGGAAAAGCTGGGTACACATCTGAACCCGAATGCGTACGAGAGAAGATGAGGGAGAAAGAACGCCTTGTTCATGTTCAGAAGTGTACCCGGATGGAAAAGGGCGAGGATGCTGCCCACTTTCAATCGAGACAGCAAGAACCAGGTCTGCTGCGTTTAATTACGCCAGAAGAAGCGGTAAAAGAAGGCGTAAAAGAGGGATTTCCAATCAATCGCAAGAGAGGAGGAGCAAGAGGGGCAAGGAGGGCCGGTGGAGGATTCTTCTCTCCTCTTTTTCCTGCAGGCGATCGGTTCCTAGATAGTGCCCGACCTCGCGAGGGCCGACTGGGGGATGACGATTGTCTGGGAGAAATTTCGCTGAGGAAGTTGCGGAGACCTCGGGTTAAGGGCTTGGCTGGAGATGAACCGAGTGGTCACGGACTCGGTCTTGTCGACCGATCATCTATGGACAGTTGACAATGGAAAGGTTCGAGACGACCCATTTTTAAATTCAGAGACTCCTAATTGAATCGCCTCGCTCTCGTTAATCGGCTCCTAGGAACGGTCAGAGAAACGGGATCGAGGATAACGGCGAGGATGCGGCTGGAAATAGACCTCGGAGAATGACGTCGTCCGGGACGGAAACGACGTTGACTCGATTCCGAACCTGCGAATGCGACCGGGCGAAAGTCTGACGTGACTGATCTAAGCCACCCCGGACAAAAGCTCTTTTCGTTCCGCACGCGATTCCCCTCTCAACTTTCTTTTCCCGACCCGGAGGAAAACCACCGCGCGGTCTAAATTATTCCTCGGCCCACGGAATGCTTGAAAATACACTCGCGAAGGAAGTCCTTAGCTCGATAAACCAATTTATCATGGAAGAATAAACGCTCCGTCCCCTCGATAAATCTCCACTTCTTAGAACCACTCGCCCGACTTCGCCCCTCCTGCTGAAACTCACCTCTATTCAATACGCCTGCGGAAACCGCGGACATTTGCCCCGCAATCGAGCAGAAGCATTGCTCACCTCCTAAATAAAATGGTCCCGACGTCCTCGGACGAAATCTTAAGGTCGCTGCTCGGGCACTTTCGTCAATCGTGCATCAGGTGCATTCTTTGAATTAACAAAATGTTTCTTCGGTTCGATGAACTTCTTTTCTCAGGATATACCGAAAATCATGATTGCCCTTCGAGATACCGAAGTATCGCGGATTAATTCACCATGAGCCATGGCGTGCGCGAAGGATCGTACGTGCGAAATCGTCCTACGTCGGGAAACTCCTCGCGGGAGGAGGGCGTCTACAAAAATGGTCCCGGTGACGTTGAGTAATCGCGGAATGGAGTGCCAAGATAGGATCCGAGGGCGTCGGTGGAATTATTTAAAAAGCACATTTCCTGCGATAGCATCGCGCGGACTGTGCTCGCCGAGCTTTATTAGCTCGGCAAACACTCTCTCCGTGGATTTCATCGACGAACAAACAAGCGGCGGACTCCCGGCCGCATGCAGAGGGGGTGCGGAATGTATACGTACGCACACGCGACGCCTTGCAAAAATAAGGGGAAGCCCACGAAAAGCTCCAGCTCACGCGTGAAGGAATTTCCGAGCTTTTTTTCCCCTGAATTTGTGGGATCTGTGGGTACTGTCAGAGACTCTCAAGCCCAGTTCTCACCTAATGTTTGCGACGAGGAAGGCGTCGTCGTCCGGTTCCTCCTGAGGCGATGGAGGCGGAGAGAAGTCTCTAATTAAACGGGAATAAATGGAAAAGCTCGATCGAACGACTGGAATGGAGGGAATGATTAAAATCGGCGGGGAAAAACTTGCGACCTCGTAAACTTAAGGTGACATGAAAGGGACTCTTCCTATGTCCTTCTACTGATTTTTTTGCACCTGCGACCGCAGTAGCACGACGGGGAAGGTTGTTCTCGAAAACAAGTCGATCCTCCGAAGACTCGTCAAAGAAGCCACGCAGCCCTGGTTCGCGCACGGAGCTCCTGGCGAGAAAGAGCGCTAATTAAATGGCGGGAAATTAATGAAGGGAAGTCAGGGAGAAAAGGAGAATGGAAAGGCGGGGGCTTCGGGAGCGGAAATTATGAGGTTCTTGCGACAGCGAAGTCGAGGATCGATCCGGGAAGTTTGCGAATGAAGTCGCTCGGTTTGAGCGCTGTTTCTCAATTAGCGTATCGCGCTCGAACTACCCGGGGGTTGTAGGACTTCCGGGGTGTTCCTCCTTGAGAACGAGGTATCAGGAAGGAGTTCTCCCTTCTTCCTGGGAGAACTCGACGATGCTCGACGACCCTGGTTGCCGATGGTTCTAGGAATCGCAAAAAAATTCCGCCACCCCCGAGGGTGGAGGGGGCGATACCCCCAAACCGGGTGGAACGGATGTGGAAGAACGATGTCCGCGTTAAAATTGCAGCGCCCTTCAGGAATCCCTTTCAATTTCTGCCCTTCTCCTGGGAGGATAAGGACGAGATTTTCGCGAAAAAGTGGCGGCGCCGGGGGTGGCGCGCCGATTGACTCGAAGGATTCCAAGAGGGTCTTCGCGGCGATATTTATTCTTAAAAAGAAGTTCCTTTCCACCTCGGACCACCCTTTAACCTCCCTTGTACGCACTCCAACGTGGCGCGATGTACCTCGCAACCACCCGGCCGGAATTCCGAGCCCCGGGCTCGCGAAATTTACGCGCTTAATGAAAATACAACGGGCTGCCGCCTGTTGGTGCTTTCACTGGACCGCGCCACTTTTGGCAAAAGTGCCCCCGTTGCTTTTGCCCGGACCTCCCCCGTTTCTAACCCGAGCGGTCGTTGTTGAGTAAAGTTCACTGCCGGACCTGAATTACCTAAATACCCCGGGGTTGTTAATATCGTTCAAAGGGATTAATTATGCCTCGTGGCTCGGCGAAGTTCGACGGATGCCTCGGCGGACGTGCGTCGTCAGCGTCCAAGTTTTCCCGGGAAACTTTCGGAAACTTTCCGAAACTTCCTCGTCGACAAGGAGGAAAAGGAGATCGGGCGGAGATTATTCGGAGATTTTTCTCCGTCCACGTGGGCATGTCAAGGATTGTAGACGCTGGTGGAGATGTTCCTTCCCCTAGGGCTGGCAGACGCGTTGCCCTGCATCCCCTAAATATGCACTCGAGGACCCACACCTTAATGTTCCTCGTGTGCCCTCTAACATGGCAAACCTCGGTTATATCGCGAGGGGTATTCGGACCCGGTGGAGAGCCGGAAAATTTACGCGCTTAATGAAAATACAAGAGGGAGCCGCCTGGTGGCGTTTTCAGTGGACCGCGAGACTTTTAGCAGAAGTGCCCTCGTTACTTCGGCCGGGAAACTCGCCGTTTCCCGATCCGAGATCCGCGGCCGCGTGCGGGAATTTCTCCGGCTTAGGAATTTTCCGAGCTCGGACGATACTTGGAGTAACGAGACACCCGACTGCCGGCGAACTATGCCGTACTTATGCCCTGTACGCGGGGAAAAGTTTGCAAGAACGGTAATTAAGGCGGTCGCCGAGCGAACTTTCCGCGGACCTTCTTTTTTTACGAGCCCCGCTGCTTCCAGTAGTAATGGCGCGGTTGGGCCCGGTAAGTAAGACGACCTCGTTCGGACCAGACGAGGTCGAAACGCAACATCAAGATACACGTCAATGATCAGAGAAGATGACTAGTTTCATAGAACCCGAAAGGCGCCTTAACTAATCAAAGACTTTCCTCCCGCGAAGCGAAAGGGCGATTGCGCTATCGCGGCGGCGTTTCGCTGATACGCGGCGAAAAGTTTCCGGGAAAGGTAATTGCGAGGTCTCTTGGAGGACTTCTCTGGGGGAAACTCCTTTGTCGGAAGAGAAACGGTCCTTTTCAGTGGTAACCTCGGGTCGGCCAAGTAGTAACTGCGTTCGAAGTCGGACGGGCAGGACTTCACTGGGAGATTTCGAAAATAATTCCAGAAACCTAGGCGAGGGTCGATAAATTTCTCCTGGTGGGAAATCGAGGCAAGGAACGTGGATAAAATGAGGAAATGGGGAAATCATCCGTGGACGGGGGTGAGTGGGAAAAAAAAAGAAAAAAAGAAGCGTCGCGCTTAAGCCGCTCCAAAATGGCGGCGGGATGGAGATCCGCGAGCTCTCCACGGGGAATAGGCCGCCATTTGGAAAGCGACTCGGCGAGGAATTAACTCGGCGCTGTAACGGGTTTCACGTTGCATTAAACAATCGGGTGGCAGCTGCGTTTACGCACACCTCGAGCCGCGGGTCGAGGGCGGAGCGGCGCTCTTTTTACGAGGCAAACGCTTCCCCGGGACGCGAAATGACGAGGGCTTTCTCGAACGAAAGAAGAGGCGAGGAGACGCGCGAAATTACGACTTCTCGCGAGGAGGTACATCCGGGATGCTGCGACCGTAACGAGGAGCTAGACTTACACCCGATTGTACAGCCACCCCGGCAGTCCGCGAGGCGACTTTTCATTTTACCCCGGATAACTAGGGCCGTTTTCTTAAAAAAAAAAAATATATATATACCATCCATTAATTTATTTGATAATGGATAAATCCGATTTTCGGGAAGCTTTTCTTCCGATGATCCGCCAGCAAAGGGCCAATATTATGGAACACATCTCGTTTTAATGAAATATGTGGGGCAGCCGGAGGCGAGGCCTAGTTACTTTCTGGCACGACTCGGAAAGCTCGGTAGCCGATACATCCGCAAGCTCGCGGGCTTTTCGCGACGAGAGAGGCCACCCCTTTGCCGGCATCGCCGGCGGGATATTAATACCGCGTTGCTCGAATTTTAATTTTACGAGCAACTTTTCAGCGCGCCCCGACATCGGGCGTCGCGACGCGCGCGTCGGTGCCCGCCGTTGTCACTCGGCGCCCCCTCCGCGCTGCCGGCATCCTCACGACTGTAATTATGTTTTATGGAAGTCTCATATTAAATTTATGAAGCGAGACGCCTCTCGCAAAACGCCTTTCGAGGCGTTCGAAGTCCCGATTAAAGTAGCCGATCTGCGGAAACGCTTCCGACGAAGTAATGGCCAAAGGCGATTTTTCTAACGTAGTGCTCGAAAAGAATCCGAAATTCCTGTGTCGCGAGTTTATGGAATTTTAGGAATGCTGGGAATATTAGAAATTTAAGGGAATTAAGGAAATTCCCAAACCGCAGGATTTCGGCGGGCCGGCCGATGCGGAACGCCTCGTCAAAGCGGACTCGCCGAGCGTGTAAGCGAATAATGGCGGCACTCGGTTCTTCCGCTCGCGGAAATGAATTTTCCCCTCCACGGGGTCTTCTTCTTGGTGTCCGTTTTCCCGGATCCTTGGGCGCGCAAATGCATCCGGCAGAATCGAGCGATGGCCCTGTGTGGATGGATTAGAGCCGTCAGGCTTTTGAAACGAGGTTAACAAAGAGCGCGGCCGCTCCGGGGACGCAAAGACGGACAAAGATGCCGACGTCCGGCCGGCATCGGGACCGGGGAAAAGAGAGAGAGACCCATTCATTAGTGCAGATGCAGAGGGTAAAGTGAACGACCCTCTGCCACAATGGGAGGGGCGACACGGGAACGATGCTGATGAGATTTAAAACGGTCCAATTATCGTCCGGTTGCCGCACCGCTCCGGTCGTTCCGTGCCGTGGCCACGTATTGCCGGATGCAGGAAAAATCGTACAATGCTCTGAGGTAATTCCCCTAGGGAAGCCAAGCCGCGGGTTACGTTAATTCCCGATGACGATGCCATCTCGTCGCAGACAAGTCGCGGTCGTCGAAGAAAGCGTCGCGATTCCTTCTTTACGTCGCCCCAGTTAATTCAGGAAGACCGTCCTCGATCTCCCGGTTGAATTTATATTTCCTCGAGGAAGAAGATCTCCCTTTATCGGTAGGTTTGCCGAGTCGACTTACGTGTCCAATTTTCCTTCCAAACCCCGCGGTAATGAATTTCGTCTACCGAGAAACAATGGCGGCGTTGGGAATAATCAAGCGCCGCTTTCCAAAGCACCCGTTTCCTTCCTCGATTTTCATTATTTCCTCGTCGCTAGCTGCTCCCTGAAAATTGCTAGGCGACTGGAAAGCGACTTCGGGTTCTTGTCACGATGCCTTCAGGAAATGGTGCAGTTAAAGCGCATCTGGCCTCGAAGAGTTCATCGAGAGCTCATCGGTGAGCATTTCGAAGCGCAACCAAGATAAGCACTTCGCCACTTCAGAATGAGAAATGGGAAATATTAATTACGGTTGTGGGAAAAAATGGGTGGGGTTCAAAGGGGATAAACGAAAAGCGTTAATAAGTAAACGAGTCGATCGGGAGATTTTGGACGATAAAATGGCCATCGCGAGAACCACGGGGGGAACCGCGTGTCAGAAGGGGTGTGTTCATTCGCTACTTGATCAGTCCACCCAACAAGTACTCGGACAACCCTCTCGTGGCCAAGGGATGTTTTATGGTGGGCATTAAACGTCAAACGATCCCTTCACGTGGGAAACACGCGTCGCCGTTTCCCCGGATAACGATAAACTTTTCCATCCGGAGTGACGATGCGTCCCTGAAAATATCGGTTCCTCTGTCCCTATTTTTGGAAGACGGAAACCGGCCTCCGCCCTAAATTATTCAAATCAGTTTCAATTCGACCGGCGGAATGCAGTCTCGTCGTCGTCTGGCCGAATTCAGCCGACGTTTCCCCTGGATCGAGGCCACCGCCATATCCGCTTTTCTCGAGCCGTTTTAGAATTCAGTTTCGAAGTAACAGGGACAATTCAGGAAAATTGTCAGGAGCCGCCCTTTTCCTAACTCGCGGTGCAAACGGGTCTCCTCGTCTCTATGGGGCAGCCCGGTTTAGCCAGGTCGCCATAAAGGAATGCACTGGGGAAATTGACTCCGAACTATTTCCCGGTGAATGCAGCCGCAATGCGAGGGCGCAGCTCTTGGCCACAATGTGTAAAGTGTCAACCCCCGTCCATTCGGCGTCGCGTTACCATTAGGCAAGGGGGTCACGATTGACCCCATCGGTGCTTCGTTGAAATCAATTTTATCAGCTTTGAAACCCGCCCCCGGTACAAATTTCAGCTACATTCTTTCTCCAGGGTGGTTCTCGCAAACGAGATCCAGAATACCCCATCGGGTATCGCCAAAGTCTTGGCCACAAAATTCATAAGTCCTACCCGCAAAAGAATTTTTTACTCGGGAACTAATAATTGATTTAAGATCGAGTCGCCCTAATTTCGTTCGGTTTCTTTTCACGCGACCGCTGGAAAACTGTCGGGAAGCATTGGAAAGGCGAAAAAATCTCGTTCCGAGAGTATGCCGCTAATAATTCGGCGGCGCTCGCACGAAGAGGCAAGCCAGTTCGCTCTGTAGCTATCCCCGAAGCGAAGCTACCCCCAGAGGGAAGCCCCTTGTGCCACGTGTAAGTAACATAATGGAAACAGGAAGGAAGGAAGGATAAGGTGGGTACGGCATGGCAGCCTCGACTCAGATGCCCCGGGAAACTCGGTGAAGAGGAGGTGGTTTCGGGACGGTTTGCCGCTGGCGCTCGAGGGAGGTGGTGGAGGAGACAGCCCCAGAAACTTGGGAATTTATATTCTCGCTACACGAGCGCCGGATTTCGTTTCTGGCCGAGGCCCGTCGACGCCGCGACGTCGGCGACGCTTCTGGCCAACCCGGACGAACGGACGGCCCGCAAGTGTCGATGTCGGCCCCGAATCGATAGCCGCAATTCCTCTCGGCGATTAATTCCAAGAATACCGTTAAATAAATATACGATAATAATTTTAGAACATTTAATATAAATTTAGTACATACGTGTGATGAATTTATAAGGTATGTTATCAATTTGTGGGAATTTTTTTTAACGGTTCGGAGCCATTTGCGCGAAGAGAGAAGACTTCTCGCGCGGTCCACGTAGGGCGACTCTTTGACGAAGTTCCGTCCCAAGTTTCGTCCTCTTTTTCTCGCACGGTTCGTTCCCCATGTCCTGGTTGGCTCGCCGTAAAGACGCCTCGGCCGAATGGCGCGAGTATTTCTCGCAAGCCCTAGAATAATCCGACCATAGATCTTCCTCCATCTTCGCCCGAACGTGCGACGCATGGGAATTCGCCGGCGAGCGCGAAGAATTCATCGAGGTGCGAGATCACGAGCTAATAGGCATTGCTATAAAATGGAGATCGAATTTATGCAAGGATCGTTAAAACATCCACGGATCGGTTTATAGATAAAAATGTTTTCTCTCGGAGAACAAGTGGAAACGTTTTGAAACGGAGGCTGAAAATCGGTCCAGCGGAAAGGAGGGCAACGATCTACCGGGTCGAATCTCTCTTTTCCAGCGGAGGCTGGTTATAAACGGTGAGCGGGGCGTCGGGGAAAATTCCCTAGGCGGAAATAAAAGTAAATTAAAGCGGCGGGCCGGTTGTTTAAAATGTAACAGCCAATTACCGAGCCCGACGTAATAGTGGCGGTCCGAGGGTCGTCAGCCGCGATGGACCACGGATCTCCTCGGGTTTGGCCGGACCTCCTTTCCGCGAGTATCTTTAGAACCTGGAAAATGCCTTTCCCGTGTTTTTCCTCCCCCCCAGCGAGGTTTGATTCCTCCCCTTACGCACCCTCGATGTCTCTCCGAGGGAGCAGCCAGGGGGTATCTTTTTCGAGAGAGCGCCTCCGAGCATAAAATAAACATCCGCCCGTCCTCTGCGATACGTTTCGACGCTCGTCGCCTGAAATCTTCCCCGTCGGCACCTTCCCTTTGTGTTCCAAAAAAGTACTCGGCAAACAGAGCCCCCGCTTTGAGAGTCGGTCCTGAAAGCGGAGGGAAGAGAGTACTTCCCTAATCCGCGCCGTAATCGGTATCACCATTACCGTCGATTCTTCTCCCCATATTTCATGGTATAAAAATCCACACGAACAATTTGCCACGCATCGCGCGTTAATCATCCTTTAATGCCGTATCAGATATAAACGAACGGTGAAACAAACGCGCCAAATGTGCTTCTCCGTTCCAGGTCTCTCTGTCTCTCTTTCTCTCGAGCTTTTTATTGCCAATGGCGACGAGATTTATCGGTCGTGTTTGCCGGGCGAGGAAAAAGCGAGAAAGGGTCCGCGAATTATCATCGCTCGATAACGACAGCTCGGTAATGGTCGGAAAGGGGTGACGGGTAAGGGGAAGTTCGACTGCCGGCCTTCGGTACATAAGTCTGGACCATTAGTCAGCTTTCTACCGAGCTTGCGAGCCACGGGTCAAACATACGCACACTTGCGTACATAGACGGCCGACCACCTACCGGCTGATCTTCTGGAAATTTATGGCGACCGCAGCACCCCCTACGAGTACCGCCGGGGTATCGAAACGTCCCGACACCGTATCGATACCGCTCAAATATTTGCACCCCTTCCTGCTCTTGAAATTATCCAATTACCGTAATTACCTCGTTCAGAAAGACAAGCTCGTTCAGTCTCTACCGTCTAGTTTCGACGACGCGCCGAGTGACGTGGAACTTCTTAAAAAATACACAAACCATGGTTATTTCAACGAAAGCGATGGATAACTTTTAATATGACGCTACAAAATTATAAGTTTATTTTGAAGTTCATCATGAATGTATAATATAATAATTCAGTTTTGAGGCGTGAAATTTATTATTTTACCGCAACCTTATGTACCAAAGGTGTATGAATTTTGTGAATATTTTTAACCGGGTATTTTATGGTAATGTATAACGGGGAATGATAACGTGTTTATTGAAAGTGGAGTTAACCGCGTTGCGGTATTGTTATATTCGAGTGGAGTACAATGGGCGATTCGGGCGGTTCGGTTTAAAACCGCGCAAAAGTCGAGGGCAAACTCAAGCAAAGTATGCGCAAGTTTGGTCTTTTTCCCGCCACACAAAGGAGCGGCTTGGCGGCGTATTATTCGCGGCACCGTTGCAGTTTTTCCATTATAACTGAGTATTGTTACTCTCCGACATGACGAGGGTCCGAGCACGCGTCTAAACGCGAGCGTGGGAGCGCTTCGAGGCGATCCACGTGTACGCTTCGAGCGAGTGCGTCCTTTCGCGGCGGAACCGCCGCGGAAAACGCAGGAGCGGGCTCACAATGGGCCCGACGGAATGGACTTTCCGGTGGGGCCGTTCTCGGCGAATGGTGCGGCCCGCGGAAACGAAGGGGACTATTTGTCAATCCGGAAAATAGCAGCCTCTCGGCATAAGCCACATAAGTTTCCGCAAGGAAAAGCACCGTCAAAGGAGGTCCGTCGCCGCAGCGTTTCCGGGAGGTCCGACGTCCGAATAAATGGACGGAGCTTGTTAGAAGAAATAAATCAATTTCTTTTTCCAAGCCCAAGGAACTCCACGAGCGCCGATCAAAGCGAGACTCGAAGGGGTTCTCCGATCCAGGATAAGAACCTGAGACGTGGCCAAGGATGCGAAGATTCAATCGCAAGGGAAGGGAGAAAAGAATCTCCGAATGAGACGGAGGAGGAAACCGCGATCGACGTTTCCTTCCAGGAATCGAGGGCGAGAAAAGTCACCCCGGGAGGCGTTCGATTCCTGGAAGACGGGCGCGTCCGAGAGAATCGGCCGGGCTAGGGAGAGGTTTTCCAATTTGGCCGACGAGAGGAAGCAGCGGTCGAAACGCAAGCGGGGAGAATAATTGGGAAGGCAGTAGCGCACTTCCGGTGGCAGCGGATGATCGATCGGGCCGCGGCTCCGCGCGAGCCTCCAATTACACCTTTATCGCGGGAAGCCACCGTTCCGAGGGGACTCGATACATCATCGGCGTTCCCGCCTTCGATGTGCCCTGGACCGCCAGAAATTTCGGGGTCAAGCAGAGATTTATGACGCGGAGCTTTCCTCCAGCGGTTTTTTCCCCGAGGAACGAGCGGCCGCGTATCGTGTCCCGCAGCTCGCAGTTCTTCCGCGTCCCGGAGACAAACCCGTCGCGATCGATCCGCGCCCCAAACCACGAGTTCCGGTCGCCGATCGGAACTCCAGAGAACGATTAGGCAGATAAGAAACACCTCGCGGGGATAAGAAATGCCTCGCTTCCACTTAGCGCGGAGTGCTTCGACGGCACTTCCGGCCTCGGCTTGGAATTTCGGCCCGGAGATTTATGTGGCACACGGCACCGCACTTTCTTCTCCTCTCTTTTCTCGAGGAAAGCGCCGGAAGTGTATGTTTTATTGGCGGTATCGGGAGCTGCAGCGAGTCGCTCTCATAACTTATACCCCCGCACTCTTAATACAATCACATTGCGAGAGAAATGGACCCGAATCCTGCCCGAAACCCTTCGACTCGACGTGGGAAGTTATTCAAGTAACTTTAACGATTTCCTCCTCGCGACTCCAACTTTTTCATCCCTGGGAAAAAATCATGACACGTGAGATATCATTTTTTTATACAAAATTTTAGAAACCTCTTGCGTAAACCCGGGTAAGGGAGCGAGACGGGAAACTGCAACGGGCTGAGTTGCATCGAAAGCCGCCGTTCCCGAAACCCGGAGCCCTACGTCCATGCATTCGCGATTATAGCCTGTTTGGCCAGGGGGACCGGGGGCTGCAGTGCCCCCAGCGTCGCGACGCCGCGACCCGAGCACCCCGAGGTAATCTAGACTCTATTGCCGGTATCGGGAGCGACGATCAGGGCCGCTTGTTTCCCTTTGAGGAGCAAGCGGGTCAACCGACTGCAGTGTCAACACGCCGGAAGAGCTCCCTTAACGGCCCCTTCAGACTCTTCTTCATCGTCCTCGACAGGGCCCTCCCTCGAGTGCGGCGCGTCTTTCGGCCGACCAATGGCGGACTCGACCACTGCCACCCCGATTACCTTCCTTTTCATTCCCTCCCTCAAAAGCGAGCTGGAATTCCGGGATTTCATTGCCGGGCCGACTCGCGATCCCGCGATTATCCTGGAATTCCGCAATTTCATTGCCGGACCGACTCGCGATGGCGCGATTATCGGAAAATTCACCGAGTCGCGAGTTTAACCGAAGATCAGTCGCCAGTTTTCAGCGATTTATGGCCGCGACTTTGGGACGATATTGCTCCGGAAGTTATGCCTCGATATATTCCCCCTTGTCGTCGATTCCTCCTCTTTTGCCCTAGTCGATGCGTTGCAAATAAATCCATCCACTTTGCGGAGGATCGATCGGGAGAGCCTCTGCCCGGGCGTCCTTTCGGGGTTCCTTCGGGCCGCGGTATAGGCGGGGGAAATGCGGCGGAATCACGGTGGGAGCGGAAATAGCCGCTGGGGTGGTTTGGGAGTGGTCGATCGGAATAAATCCGCGAGGCGGCTAATTGTCAAGGAGTCCCGTGAAAGCGGAAAGCGGCGTTCGTGCGTCAGCCCGGCCGCAGCGGAGCGGCCGCACTCACCTGTCGGTAAGGACGGACTTGTCGTATTTGCCATCTCTCTTTGTGACGTTTGCCCCGCTCCATTTCCCGGCGCTCTGGCGAACGTTGACTGAAGGATTCACTTGAAAGAAAATGAGGCTAGCATTTTAATGAGACACTCGAGGCCTCACGAGAGCGGCAAATAGATTCGCTGATATCTTGCCTAGGAGATCCGCCCCCACCCCCGAATGTTCAGGGTTTTCATAACCGAAGCGAGTGCCTTCTGCGGCATTCGCCCCCACCCCTGCGGAATCTCCTTCCGGATGAGCTTGCGACTTCCCCCGCTTCCGGCTTTCTTTCCCCCGCGACGATCGTCGCCCTCGTTAACGGGGCGGAGCTTTAAGTTCATTTGAGCTTCTCAGCGGAACGGATGCGGACTGGCCCGCTTCTATCCGACGACTCGAATGACGGGTCGCTCCATTCGCTGCGGGGGGTCGCGGATTAATTGGGGCGCCCAGGACGCATCCCCGACGTGCCCCGGTTGCCCCCCGCGACTTGCTCTGGAGCCAAGCTTTTACCGGCCTTTTAAAAGCTCCCGCGACCAAAGACGGACGTGCCGCTTCTCGTTTGACGGGAGGAAAAAAAAATAATGCGTGTATAATCGCGAGAAACAATTATTTCGTCGAGAAGAAAAATGACGTCGTTGAGAGACGTAGCTATTTCAAATTAGTAGTATTTCGGGAGTTACGTAGAATTGAGGGGGAAGTTTGGGTTAGAGATGCTTAAAAAACGGGGAAGGAATTCGATGAGCATCGAAGCCTCGGCGCATTTCCGGGGTGGAGGAATCGATGGGCCAGACTTTCCCGGTCGCGGGAGGGGTTCCGAAGTCATTCCCGAAATGGTCGCACCTCTTGGACTAATTGCTCGGACCCAATCGCATCATTGGCGGCGCATTGGCTCCGCAAAAGTTGGCCGGCCGTGAGTTCCGCGGCTCGTCGGCGAGATCTCCGTGCACGCCGGCGCCGGAAGCGCACTCGGCAAAGTGCAGCCGCACGAACTGGAAATGGATTTAGTTTGGAATTTCGCAAACTGGCAGCGGCAGGCAACGGAAACCGGCCAGCCAGACCAGCTAGCAGTCGGCTAAAGCCGCGTTCCCGTGAAAACAAGACGACCAGATCTCCGTGGGCTGCGAGTCTCAATGAAATATGCACAATGTCAACCCTATCCTCTCTTTCTGCCGCCCCCTCCATCCGTTACCCCCGTGTCCCCCTCTCTCTCGCCACCCCCCTCGCAAGCTCCGGATTTACCCTTTCTCCACTTCCATCGCGAGTCTCCTTCGCCACTCCACCCCCTGAAACTCCAAACCGCAGCCACACAGTTCGATTCGCTCCGAGCCATTGCTTAGCCGAAGTTTGCTTATTGCCGGATAGGGTCGATCGGGATTAGATCGAGCTTAATGGCTGAGTGCACCCTTTTGTCACTCGCCGACAATAAGGGGCCGCATTGCGATTACTGCCGAGGTGGTTTAATGTCGATTTCTATGAGTAACCGGTTCCTGGTCAAAGGACTAATCGTTTGGACGCTAGGGCCTGGCATAATTTAATCCAACTTGAGTTAGAACCTAATCCAATCCCTTAAGATGATATGATAGGGTTGGTGGTATTCGGTGTCAGGTTATATTTATATCAATATTAATATCGATGAAAAATTGATTTAATTCGAAACGTCATCTGTAAGTGCCGTGTTTATGCATTTCACGACGCGATTCTTTTCGCCTCGAGCGAGGTTGTCTCTGTCGGGAAAGTGATTCCGAATCAAAGGACGATTTCGCTTGAATGAAAATGTCGGATGTCAAGTTCCGCCCTTTCGAGGGTTGCGAAGGAGTTTTGGGGTTTTTTCGATCTGACCGAAAGCAAAGGGAGCATCGAACCGATCGCCAAGGAACGCGGCGAGCAGGCTCAAAAGGCGTCCGATTGAATACGCGTCCTTTTAAGGCGAGCCTTTATTTATAAAATGTCAAAGGAAAAGGGAGGTTCGCGGGTCAAAGGGAACATCTCCTCTCCCGCGGGAGAGGAGATGCGTTCCGGGGAACGTCTGGGAACGTTACCTCGCTCCTTTCTTTACCTCGACGGAATGCAACTGAAAATCGGCGCGCAATAAGTATTTCGCATTTTCTCCCCACTGTCATCGCTGGATCAACTCGAGTAACGATGGAAGATTAAATGAAATCGTTTCTTCAGACCTGCCGAGGAGTCGCGAAGTAGCGAAAACCTCGTGATAAATGATATAGCACGGCATGGTAAATTTTGGGCAACTAACACGTCCCCCTTATTGCTGGGTATTTGTAATCCTCGAAAATGAAGTGAAACGAAATTGGGGAAAATCTGGCGGTGGGTCTTGACGTCTCGTCGGGCAGGCCGGGAAGCTTCCACGTGGCCAGAGGGACTCGGTGAAGTGTGTACCGGAGATTCCATAGCGGGCCGTCGCAGACTCCGACGCAGGGCGACTCCCGGCTCTTTGCAGATGGCATAAAGATGAGAGGGCATTCGGCAAATACGTCGTGTAGCTCGAGTCGGTTTCTATGAGCACGACGAGCCAGTTTCCCGCCCGCAAAAGGACTGATATCTCGCGCTGTGTTAACCGAGCATTAAAGTTGAACCGTGGTCCGCTCCTGCTCATTACGGGCCGCTTCTCCAACGACGAGTCGCCATTATCCGCCGGTGCATCCGTCTTTCGAGGACGTGAATGCACCCTCGGAAGAGACGAGTGCATCCGGATGAAGACGGCGAATAGAGTTGTCGCGTATTTTTGGATTAAATACTTTTTTAAATGCCGGCGGGTTTAAATGGCGTCGCGATTAAATGCCGCCCCCTGGTATTAACGAAGCATTTTGTTAAATGCCCCGAAACGAAATTCCGCCTGCGGTGGCGGTAATACACGCGTAAAAGGAAAGTAGTACCGCTCGTATTGGAAATTTCCCCGCACTTCCAACGGCCGTCATTTTCCCCTTGCCCGGACGTGCCCGGGAAATCTCCCTCCTCGTGGACTATTTGCGAGCCGGTGAATAAAATAATTCCGCGCCGTGGAAATGCCGGGGGGAATTATTATCTTTGAATTAAATACCTACCGAAGAATCTCTCTCGAGGGAAGGACTTTTTCCTGGGAGTTCAACGTGCACGAATTAAAGAGCTACTTGTGATTTTACGAGATTTTCCGAGACAGGTTAACGAGGGTTTACGCGTTCGTTAATGTAATAACTCGACTTGGGATCGATCTCCCGGCTCGCCTCAGAGATTCTCGACCCCCTTTGCACCTCCTGATCGATATTTTCAAATCTGATTACCTGGCTCGAGAGGTAGAGCGAGGCACCGCAAGTATCTTCTCGACGACGACGCAACGTCTGCAAGGTGCATCCCCGTACTTGCTCAAGTGGTTCTCACCACCGTAAGTTTGTACTATATAAACGAGTAGGGCACCGAGGGGGTGGCTCAGTATGTACATCGGGGTTGAGCAAGGAAAAACACGTACCGGGGAATACACCTACAAGGTGGGTACACGTATATCCTCGCATAAGATACATCAATCTCGCGGAGCCGGGAAACTCTCTCGAAACGATGAAGCGACATGAAACCCCGTGTTCGCCGATGCATCGCGTAACTTCCAAAAATATGAAACAAGAGCACCACGAAGCGCTCCCAGCCAGTGCTCGTTGGAAAATCCAGTTTCCAACGAAGGGAATAAAAATCCATTCGCATTTTGGGATTTCCATAAAATCCAGTAAAATTATTAACCAGACATAAAACGCCAACGGGGAGCGGGACAAAGTTTGTACCAAATTAAGGGGATGTGAAAATGGCATCCAGTCGTTCGTGAAATTTTTCTTCGAACTGGATTTTGCCTTAACTCGCTAAGTCCTGGAATAACCCAAAACTTATTATCTAACTAATCCATTTTTTATGAGGAAAATCCGATTTCAATTTTTATAATAGAAGTGGTGAAGAAAAACGTATCTGGCGATGTGTTTTCACACCTAAGATGTTTTTCCACGAGATTCTCTAACACTTGGGGTTTATTTAATTTGCAGATTTATGTAAGAGGGTGTGTAAATAAATGAACGAAAACTGGGGGTACCCCGTGGGTTCCGGGTACCTGCTGTAGGAAGTAAAAGGACCGAAGACGAACGAGTAGCACGGGACTTAAACGTGATTCCGCCAAAGTGGAAAGTAAAAGGAGAAAGAGCCTGAGAATGGGCGTCTGCGTCTAGGGGAGGTGGTGTAAAGAGAAGGTGGAACGTGCATACATGGGGTAGACGAAGGGGTACGTGGGGAACCTACGGATGTGCGTCTATATCGTGGATCCAGGGTATGTATCGGCGAAGAAGGTTGCGGGCCAGCCAGGTGCACCTGGGTGCACCTGGGTGCACCAGGGCACGCGTTCTTCTCTACCTCATAGCCCAGTGCAGTTTACTTTAAATCTCCCGGATGGTTCCTCGTCCGCCTTCCAGGTTTAAGATAAGCTACGAGTCCGCTCGGAAAACGGAAGTAATGGCTTACCAGATATTATCAACTGGTACCGCGACGACCGCCATAGCGAGGCCGAAGTCCTATATCTTAAGGCGATATGAAAGGGTCATTGTAGATACATGAAAGGTGAAAATATCTATGAAACTTACCCTCAAACCCGGTGCACTGAATCATTCGAAACGTCAGCACGTGATTATGGCGTTCCGTACCTAGATCCACCCCTCGGGGACCAATGGCGAAAGGACGGGAATTCTCGATTATTCCCAGCCATAATCGGCGGATTTATTATTGAAACGGTGCGAAAGAAATTTCACCCCGCGCGGAAAGCCTCCCCTTGTGATGGCAAAGGGGAAGAGGCAAGTGGAACAGCATTTATTCTGCGCTCTGGGAGTAGGTTCCCTCTGAGGCATGACAGGGAAGAAATAATGCAGTGGGAGTTATGGAAGGAGCGGATATAAGGCGCCTTCTGAAAACATATTCCACGGTGTATAGAGATGTTCGGGACGTTACCATAGCCTAAGTCCGTTTGCACCTCGGGTGATGCAAAAGGGGAAAGTAACTGAAAGGGAGGAAAGTCGGTGTCCTGCGAGAATAGATTTATCTAGACCCCGGGGGAATTTCGAAAGAGACGAGTGTCGAGGAGCTTTAGATTTAAGAGCTAGCCAAGCTCGATAAGCCTGGACTCTGGAGTTCTACCATAAGTTAAAGGAGCGAAGCAGGGTCCCATGGGTCTTGGAACTCGAAATTCCCATGGTGGAGGGCCATCGCTTACCGGTACCATTTTCATTCCAAGACCCGTGTGTACCATGGGGTGAAGTAAAGCTTTATCGCCAGGTAGCCGCCTTTCCAACGGTGCAATCGTTCGATTAAAGCTCGAGCTTGCGGCCAGTTTCGCATAATGGGGTACAATCTGAAATTCATCTGGGCATTATCGTGCCGGTAATCGGGAGGGTGCAATTTACGGAAACGCAGGGTGCATCAGGCCGCTGGAAGATGAAGATTCCAGATGGCCGTCCGGTGGCTCTCCGAGGTGGAACCTACATTTCCTCCCCATTCAGCGGCAATGGTAAACGATTTCTAAGAGGGCAGGGGGACGGGGGTTCGCCCTTCTTGTAAATCTCGGAATCCTTGATTACTAACCCTGCCCCTCCACCATCCACCCCTTGGCGTAAGACCGCCGTTCGAAAGAAGGTAATTTCTCGGGGGTTGATGAATGCGAAATAATTCTACGAGTAACGTTCCCGAGAGGGGGTGGAGGCTTGCGGGAAACACCCCGATTTTCCTCAGCAGGAAGGTGGAAGGGCGCCCTGGAAATCGAGAGAGAGGGAGAAAAAAGGCAGACCCGGAAATATCGGGAGAGAGGGAGAAACCTAAGGGGGTTGGCTCCACCGGGATTTACAGGGTTGCGCATTTCGAGCGGAGGCCACCCTGCGGAAAGGTGGCATTATTGAATAAACAAATCTGCCCCCGTAAAACACAGGGTTACGGTTTCCAGAGGTGTTCTCGGAGAGTCGCGAGATCATCCCTCTGACTTTTCTTTCTCTCTCTCCTCCGAGAGGCAGCTTCCTTTCCCATCCTTCGGCACATCCGCGGAAGGGTGGAATCAACATTTTTACGATTCGTCTTCTCGATTTCATTCTCTCCCCGGGAAGGATCTCTTTATACGGCTGGGGCGACATGGACGGCAAAATTCTGCTCAGCGAATTCCAGGACTCCTTGCAAATATCGAATATCCCTCTCCCTGATTTTCCATGAATCATAATGAGCGAAGAATTGATAAGATTCCCGAAATCAAAATGTCTCGGTATGACCGCAATTTAATTTTCTGCGCGTGGATAAGTCCGGGGCGCGCGTTTATTTCCTTGAACCCTAAGGTTCGACCCGACCTTAAGTAAAATTGATTTCCCAGGTTCCCCCGCAAAGTCCCTAGGTCGCAAAGCGGCATTTGAGCAAGCCTCCATTTTCCGGTCAAACGTCCTCGTACTTCTTCGTACTTGTCGGGGTTGACGCGAAGGGGGAGGTATGTAGAAGTTCAAAGCGAAGTGGTACGAAACCGCCGCGACTTCCGCAGGTCCTGCCGGCTTGTACCGGCGAAGCGTGGCAAAGTTTACTATTTACATAGTTAAACTATTCGAGCCGAGCTACTTGCAGGGGGTGGTGGTGGTGGCGGTGGTGGAAGCGTTGCTGGAGCCATTGCAGATGCTGCTGGAGCTGGCGGCGATGCTCGTTGCTGGATACGGTATCCCGGCGTGGATGTAGCCTATTCGGGTACAGGACGGCGTGAACGCATACAGGGCTCGCAGGCAGTTTACCCGCGCAGTAAATGGCGTAAACTACGAGGGAACCACTTAGTTTAGCGATGCGAGTATTAAATGTAGGATTATGCGCGAGACGTTATGCGAAATTGCTGCGGTGAGGCGAGACGTCGCTGGAGGTGGCGGCGGAAGTTTCATATTAATCGCGAACTCGATCGTATTAGTCGGCGCGTCCTGCGGATGTTCCGCGGACGGTAGGGCGGAAACGGGTCCGCAAAAGGGAGCTCGTATATCTCGATGCCTCCCTTCCGGTCGAACGTGGACCCAAGACTCGAGGCGTCGGGACGGGGCCGGAAATGTGAAATCTGCAGACCGATTCCGGGATTTCAGACGCCGGGGAGACAGAGGCGTCCTTTCTGGGAGGATTCCGCGAGAGCGAATGTCCTGGGGGTGGCGGTAGTTGACGACGGCAGTAAAGTGTTATCTGACTTCCACTTGGAGTCACTTAACGTCTGCGAGGACATTTTAAGTCTTGGGGGGCGGACGATCCGTCGTCGTAAAACTATCGGGCTACTTATTATAACGACCCGAACCACAGTCCTCGACTCATTAACTGCCTCTTCGAGGAGCCGCTGGAAAGGCTCGTTTGGCCACTTGGCTGCATCGTTAAGGACCGCATCCTGGAAAAAGAAGAAGCTATTCGGCTTTCTAGACGTAGACAATGAGACACCTTGACTCCACTCGGACCGGTTGGAGGGTATCCGCCGATTATCACGGAGCTGCCACGAAAATTCGAATATGTCTCGAATTTTTTTTTCTCCCACGGTGGAACGTTTCTAAACATTACGTGCAATGGTTGAAGAACCGCATTATCGTAAAACCCATTCAATTTGGCCATTACCTGGCTCCTTTGAAGCGAGAGTTAATCACGGTCCTCCGCTTATTAACTGCCCCGGAGGTGCAACATCTCCCCGCATAAATATTCCCAGATAAGACTTTGAGAGAAACTTTTTCGAGAAAATGGCAGCCCTCCACCAGGGTGTTCTCAGAGATTAGCCGTAAATCACGCGTAAAATTTATTTGTTGCAGGCGAACCTAGTTTAATGGGATTAATCGCGTTCCTCCACCATATCTATCCGCCCTGTACAGACTCGGCATACTTCTCATTTTCATACAGGGTGCATCCCTCGTGTAATCTTTAAAATCGAAGGTACTTTCGCGGCGATTAAGTTATCTAGGTATTTGTATGCATCAACGTTCTTGCATTACCTTGTACCTTGAAGCACAGGAATCCTCGCAGTCTGGAACGAGATATCTCTTCGTAAAGAATTTTCTCGGGGCCTTTTACCTATTAATTCAATAATCGATCATCTTATTAGGTGCCCCCCCCCGATGCGAGTTACCGCGACCCTCGGGAGTATCGGTGGAGCGAAATTGGAGAAAAAGGTCGGGAAAACTCGTCGGCCAGCGGCCACCTCGTGGCATCCGGTAAATTTTACCTCAACGCGTGCATTAACGCCCTCAATCTGATTATCGTATCCCAGGATGGTCCACGTGTGCCCGGAGAGCTCCGCACCAAGAGCGAGCAGCCCCAGGACTCGGTCCCGTAACAATGGCGCACATTAACGTCGTAATCTGGTTATCGCAGCCTACCGAGGACGAACTCGAATGGGACTCTCTGCTTTTAAGCACCGGAAACTTCAAACGCGAGCAGAATACCGGAAACGAGCCCCGGGGTTCCGGACGCGACGTCGACGGGGAGGGTGGAGTAGAAACAACAAGGAAAACGCGTGGATCAAACTTCGGGAATATCGCGAAAATGTGGGAAAATCATCCACGGATGACTATCGAGAGCTTTTGTGATCCATTCTTAGCCCTCTCCTTCGGCGGTTGCTCCTTTTCGCGGGATTTCATCGATATTCGCTAATAAATTTTAAAAGGCGCGTGAAACGACCGCACAGCGCCGTCGGTAAAATCCCGCGAGCGGAAGGAAAAGCTGTAAATATTCAAAGTTTTCTTCCATCGGGCGGGTTGACGTGGGTGGGTGGGTGGGGCGGATGGGAGCCTATTTTTCTCAATGGTTCGAAAGCGCCCTTTCCTGTTCCGGCCCTTATCCCAGCGGTACGGTAACTTTGGATGATGGATTCGGGCGCGTGCTCGATGCTGGAAAACTTTACGAAACTCCTCGTTTCGCCAAATGTGCCTCTCCGAGGCCTCCCGCTTTTTCGGCCCTCCTCCGCATCCGAGAGAGACACTCCGCCGGAATTTTCTCACTTTCCTCCTAAGCATAGGGAATATTCCTCAATCGAAACTTCCAAGTTGCACGAGAGCTTCCCGGCTTTAACGGCGAGGAATATTGGTCGGTCGGCACAAGAAACCTCCCCCGGGAATTGCAGAGAATTTTTCCCTCCCTAAGTGGAAGTTTTAAGGCGACGCGAATTGGTCATTCGTTTTTTGCTTCTCGTCCGGGATAAATAAATTTTTTTTCACTTCGCCACTTTCATCCCCCCTTGACTAAAGGTACCGAGCGATCGAGTATGAAATGTCCGGGACAGTATTCCATATATCGGTTTAGTTGTCGAATTTCTGAACACGAAGACAAAAAGTGACAGAAGAGCTTCCTCGGAGGGAAGAAAGACCCGACCACCTAAGGGTGCTTTGTCGCAGGGGCGTCGCGACGTCTCGAGGCGGCTTCAACGAGCGGCTTGCGAGGAAGAAGGTAAAATTAAATGAAATTAAATTAAATTTAAATTAAGTTCAATTAATTAAGCCGCTTCCCCCGTGGGAAGAGGCGCTCGTCGGGCGGCTCGCTGCCCGAAACTCACCCCCAATGGTTCGTAGCGAAAAGCGCTCAGGGCTGCTCTCTCAGGGGTGCTCCTGGATCCCGGGTATCCCTGTCTAGAGGCGGATACAAGCCTAATCTCTTTTAAATTAGTATTACCTCCTAAACGACCTAAAGTTCGTCCTGGAAATTATTAAATTCATAACGTCTTCTCCCTTAAGCCGTCTCTCTTGTCCGCGGAGGGGCCGCGCTCGGGAGAGAGGGCAGGAGGAAGGGAAAGAGAGCAACCCTCTCCCGGAAACGGGAAAAACAAGGGTCGGGAGTCTGGCTACTATTTACAACGACCGTAAACTTCACCAGAGTCCATTATCGCATTCCTACGCGCCGGTGAACTCAAAGTCCTCCGAGTTATCCCCGCACCAGTTCCTTTCCGACCTTGGAACTCGGATGAGAACCCTCCGTATGTAATACATAATTATGTAATACGGAACGCGTAATGTACATCGCAAGGATAACGAAGGATTAACGAACCCAGCCTAGCCTAGCCTAAATCTCTTCTGTCCAAAATCCGCATACATAAGCTACAAGAAGTGGAGTTGCATCTATACGTTACTTGCCCGGGTAATTACAGGAGTAATTATCGCTGCAATTGGGGACCACGCGCGAGAGATTGATTATTCGGAAACGCACGATGCAGAATGCGGTCCGATAATTTCTGAAAAATGCTATTACATCCTCCCCCTAAGAAGAAAAACTGTCGTTGAACCAAAGAAATATTCCTTTAGCTCGATGGATTTTTTTCCCCAGTGCATCGTTACGACCTTTTCGATGTGTGTAATCATTTTTCATAAGTAGCATCGCTTAAGGTAGAACAATAATTATTTGATGAGAGGTTGTGCTCGAATTGAAATTTGGAAATGTCACACTTTTCCGATGAATCGGCTTCTCAGGAGTGATTGTATGCGGCATTTGCCCCGGTTGTAAAGGGTTGCAGTCGCAGTGGCTGGTTTGCAATGGTGGCCAATATTTAAGCGACCAATTACCCGATATCGGTGAGATCATAACGGGCACGTAACGGCGGAGCAGCCGGCACTGGCTCTCGTGTATAAATTTTCGCGCTATTGGCTGTTGCAGCTCGCGCCGGAAATCACGCAGCCCCGGATAATCGGAGATTAAAATTTCGCGGGGGGTGGAGCGAAAAAAAAAAAACAAAAAAGTTCGAAAGAAAGGGCTAAATAAAGGGTAGTCGAATTTCACCGGGCAGCGCGCCCGCGGCCGGATTCGCGTTTCCGCGTTCCGCGCATAATTCCGGATACGCGATCACAGGGCCGCACGTCGAGCGAAGAATTTTTTAATAACATTAAAACATTTTCCCTACATCCGTCGGCACTTCCCTGGATCGATCCCTAAAGAGCTTGCGATAACGAGCATCAGATAATTGCTCAATATCCGATCGATATAATCGGGGAAAATTCTTCGGTACTCCGAATTTCCGATTCCGCGCCAGGAATAGAAAAACCGCGGTTCGCGAAATAGATTTTTCATTTATCTTACGTGTACTCCGTCGTTTCTAAACTAGATCCCGGTTTTTCCCGTTCATCCCCGGGAGCCCGTAATTTTGAAGGAGGGATAGGGCGGAAATTTTGAAACACTCGCAAAGCAACTTGCGTTTCAGCCTGCGGGGGATTTGCGAGGAGCGCTTGAGGGTGGTTTTCTCGATGCTTAATATTTATTCAAACGGCGAATCCACGTACGTGCGAGTCCGTCCAGGTTAAAGGCGCCCTCGGCAAAGCGGTGGTTGGGATAAATACCCGTGGCGTTAATAAAGTCTTATCGGTGGGCGGCCATGCGTGTCGACTTAAAACCACGTCCATACTAATCCCCTATGCTAATTTCTGGGCGGCGGCATGGCGGGAATACGTACGCTCACGTAGGGGCACGTGTATACCGCAAACGGCCGCGGAGCTCGCTAAGGGGGGATAACATTTATTCAAATGCAAGCGTTAAAGCCCGAGCTTTCGCCGTCTCATAATTTAAGCCCGAACCCACCCCTCGAAACAGCACCCGTCATTGGCAATTCAAACGGCCGCGGAATAAAAATCAGCGCTTTCGGAAATCCGTTATCAATGGGAGTCGTCCCGTGAAAAGGACGCCAGGTCGAGGAAAAAGTATACCTAGGAGGCTGCGAGTGAGCCACGAGAGTGTTACCCACACTGATAAATATCAACGGAAATTTGCATACATTTTTACACGCAAGGAAGGGTTGGAAAGTATAGTTGATCGAATTTGCCGATGGATTAAGGTCGGGCAGTCGAAGCGAACGATCGGATGGATGCGGAGATCTTAAACGATCCTGAAAAGGAGTCTGGGAGTACCAACCCGGGCAACTTCTACGGAGGGGTCGTGCTTTTCGGGAAATTCGGTTATGGCTCCGACGAGAGCATCCACTCCGATTGATCCGTGCGAGCTTTAATCTTACGAAAGTACAAAACTACTTCGGAGGGCTGTCTCCTCAGTTGACGAAATTGTGTGGATACCGACACTGAAGCAAAGGACGAGCTCGACCTATCGGTTCGATGGATCGAACCTCGGCAGTGTCCTGTAACTGTAGGAACTCGGGACACTCCTCCGTGGACGAATGAATTCCCTGTCGAACGTCTCCCAGACTCCTTCGAGACTCTCGACCACGAGGTCAGTGGGTCTTCTTGCTCGTGTAGGACTTCCTGTAGAAGTCCCAGAACATGTACAGGACGACGATCTCGTGGAACATGTAAAGATATGCCAAAGGCTTCCTCTCGGGCTCGCACCAAGGCATCAGCATTTGCGACGTGTGGACGAACATGATCAGCAGCTGCGCCTAAATTCGAGAAATAGCTGCATTGAACATCCCCACTTTTTCGACCGTTCATTAAAATCATCCTCGAAAATTGAATTCGGCGAAAGTAAATCGGCTCGACCCGAGTCACGTCCGCAAACGCAATAATCGGGAACGCATTTAAAGGCAGAGAAGTTAAAATTGGAAAATGGACGTGGACATTTTCGGCGGTACTGAGATGCAATTAGGCTCTTACAATTTGGAGTATCGTCAAGTACGGCTTCCATGGAACAAGCATTTTTTGTATCCTAGGTCCTAGGCCGGCCAACAAGTAGTAGGTGTACATGACCACGTGGACCAAGGAATTGGGTATCATGACGAAGGTCCACATTCCCCCTGGAAGAAAATCGATAGGTAAATTGGATACAAATCGCAAAACCGTATTAAACAGAAAAACCGGAGATTTATAAATGCGAAGCTATGCAAAGTAGTTTCCTCCACGTGCACTCACCTGGCACGTACTTGCAGGAAATCCAAGCCACAATTGCAGTGGTAAAGTGGTGATAAATGTGTAAAAACGATAGTTGTCGGTACTTCTTACGCAGGACGAAGACAATGGTGTCCCCCAGTTCGCCGATCTTCAACACCATAACCCACCATACCCATTTGGCCATCTATTTCGGTGGATAAAAAATCGGAACATCAATTTTTCAACATTGCGAATAGGTCGATAAATTGTAATCCAGCTTTACGTTTAGACAGGATATACATTTACACGAATGATCAGGTGCAACGGAATGTTGCAACGAACGTTAGACCGTTCGGACTCTGAATCGCTGTGCAAATGTTGGGATTTATGCTAAATGCAAAAACGTTCCAACGAGCCGCTGGCGATGCCTTTGCAACAGGCGCAATTCGATGAAGTACGTGTGCATTGTTTGCCGCGATCAAACAAATGCAGCTAAAATAGGAGCTGATCGTATACGAAAATCCAATAGCTCTGTTTGCGGAAACATTTCGCGCTCGAACAGTATTTTCGGTGAAACACTATGAATTTTGATACTGGCTCAGAGCACTTTTGTCGAGCCATTCCGGTTAGGAAAACTCACGTTCAGGGATTCCGGACTATTCGAGAATTGAACGGGCTCGCATCCCAGAGAGGTGTTGGTGGAATACCAAGACGTGACGAGCTAAAAGAAAAATAGATACGGTATTAAACATTGACGCGAGATTAAAATGAACTTCGAAGATTTTCTAGGATTTTCCTTGGCACGTGGACTATCGCGAAACGCGATACAATTTAATCGTCAATTCAATCACTGGCGGATAAATGAAGTCTACCGTCAAAAATGGGACCACGCTTACCCCGTAGAAGACGATTCCACTGGCGATTGCGACCAAGACATTGTAGCAAATCATGAAACCATAAAGCGAGTATGGTTGTCGACTTCTCATGTACCTGGGCCCCAGGTGAAGCACGAAGACGATGTATCCGATAAGAAGCAGAGCCAACGGGAATGGACTACCCATCAAGGGCCAATCAGCTACCCTGGGATCTGAGAAAGGCCAGAGCAATTGGAGCTTGAAGTTTCAAAGTTTCCGAGTATACTTCCCTCTTCTTCTTTCCTCTTTCTTATGAAGAGCGAGCAGATAAGACGAGGAAAAGGTGGAAGAACTCGAGCTCACCTGACACCTCCTCGATGAGGTAGCGGTACGTCTCGACGGGTCCCATGACCTGTGCAATCAGGAAAACCAGGGAGTCGAACCTGTTCGTAAAGGCGAGATTCGCGGGACTACGTTACCGGAATGTGACTCTTAGAGAACACTTCACACTGTTAAAGCCCCCCAAAAAATTGTACACGTCACGACTTTACCTGATTACTCTGACCACTAGAGAGAACAAAGTCGACGGTTTCTCGAAGTCTAATAATGAATTTTTTATTTTCAGAAAAATCTGTCATTTTTCAATCATCGAACGAATTTCGACCAACCGAGGGATGTCCCTGAGAATGATACCAGGCGAAATGGCGGACACTCGCGATAACGTTTGCAGACTCTGACAGTCGACCGTCGAATGGTAAGTTTGCATTGACAAATGTCCGTACGAAGACTGACGCTACCTTGAATAACGGAAGGTGCACAGGTGCATGACTGCGGACGCAGTCGTACATGCACCGTAATGCTCCTAATACGGCATACGGCGAAGAGCGGTACTCCTTTAAACTTAACATTTCCATAAGTGAGAAGAGAATACAACTAAATGACCAAGTCTCGAGAAATCATTTAATGATTTTAATGAAAACGAAGATAAATTTCATTAACCGCGTGGGAATCCATTGCGAATAATTACGCGAGGAATAAATACCATTGAAACACATCCGGATCCGGAACACGAAATTCAATTGTACATTCAGTGAATACAAACAATAAGCTTTTTAGTCGCGTATACAGCACGGGTAACTGCAGACATAACGCAGCGTGTACAAGTGGTACGTTAGCAGAATAATTATTGCACGGAGCAATTAGTCCGCACTTATCTCCGCGTCGAAGTGTGTCCCTATGCAATTATTTGAATTGTTCTTACCTTTCGTAACAAGCATTTGAAATCCGTTAACAACGTCAAGTTACGAGGCACTGGATGTCCCTACCCCCGTTTAATCGATTTTACCGATGAACTTCTTCGACGCGTGACATTTATTGCCGGGTTGAAGTTAACAATTTCGACCAGTCGATTTATCCAATAAACCGCCCCCATTCTATCAATCTTCGCGCATACATGCGTTTATCTCGGACGATAATCATCAGGCTTAACACTAAGCTCGGTCGAAGTCTTCATGAGTTATTATTTAAAGCCACGAGAATATATTGAAAGAGCGCTGGAAGAAACGACGAGGTTTGCTCACGGCAGGCCACTGTCCACGTTCCTGATCAGCAGGGCAAGCACCCCCGCAGAGGCTTACGAGGGGCAAAGACGTATCTAGGCTTCGAAGAGCCTCACCCTTAGATTCCCCGTGGTCTCTTTCCGTCGATCTAGCCCCTGGAAATGAAAAATCACCCCGACATTATTTGATCTTTACGATTTAACCGCGTGCCATCTCGTCCCTCCCTACCTCGAGAAAATTCCGCAGCAGCCAGTGTTCGAACCGGCTCTCGATTCCACCCCCGGCCGGACTTAGGGAAGTTTACGGTCTCCTTTTACGAGGATTTTTCAAGAGCATCTTAGGCGAGAGCATAGGAATTTCTTACAAAGACCCTTCTCTTCCTCCACCCCGGCTCGTAGATCGCCCGCTCTTCCGGGAGTGGTTTCATCCCTGGCCGGTTACAAGGGGTGGCTCCGGCCACCCATACGTGCCAACTACTGCACGCAGGCTACTACCGATATACGGCTTCCTCGTACGCTGTCATTTGAATCAGGATTAGCTGCGAGCCTTCCATAATGCATACATCTCGACACGACACCCTATAGGCACCCATGCATATATTCCGTAGGCATATAGGTCGCAAGATTTCACGAAACGCCCCTCGATATGGATAAACGCATGGATTGTCGCGCGACTTTGATTTTCGGGGCCACCCTAAAAAGATGGATTTATTAACTTCATACGCTTACATGTGATTTATTCGAGACTTATTTACGCTATTACCTTGGCTCGGAGTTCTCTGACTTTCCCCTAGGAGAACGCGTATATTAAATATTCTAGGGGATGCTGCAGTCACTAGGTACGTCGGATAATCCGTAGGATTGTATAGATCACGAAATACTTGTGGTAACTACGTCAGTGATTACGGTGATTAATGTACAAGATAGGATCCTAGGTTCTCCAATTCGTTTAAGATATAATTCAGGTCCTGCATCTCCACTCCGGAGTTCTGCACGATGAAACGAAAAAAATTAGGCTGATTCCGCAGTGGTTGACAAGACATCATTAGACTGCCCCTTTTGGTCATCATCTCTTTTAGCTTTGGCGCGACCTGGAAAGATAAATTGAAACGTGAGGAAATTAATTTGACTTAGTACTGACACCTGTAAAGAGTACTTGAAGCCGTGAATTTAGCAGCTTTTGATAAAACATTGACAGAGCAGGAGCAAAGAATTATCGATGAACGATAAAATAGAAATTTTAATATTCCTCTCTGCTGCTCAAGAAAACGGAAATTCGATCGACAGTGACTCGGATTATTATCAGTAGAATTTTTATCTTTTGATTTTCCGATTTGAACTTCCGTTGGTATCTCTGCACCGTGTC
Organism: Orussus abietinus; assembly: GCF_000612105.2. Taxonomy (NCBI): domain Eukaryota; kingdom Metazoa; phylum Arthropoda; class Insecta; order Hymenoptera; family Orussidae; genus Orussus; species Orussus abietinus. Next base: position 698,452 of record NW_019395988.1, read on the forward strand.
GATACCCCAGATATCCGTAGCCGATAAAGGAGCTACTCGTGGTGCAGTAGAAAACTGCACTGATTAATTCCATATATTTACCATGAATTTCGTGATAAAGAATTCAAAGTACATAATCTAAACTGAGACTGTTAATAATATTCATGACCATGTTAATAATATTCTAAATTGTATCATGCAGAAAGGCATTAATGAGCTCAGCAAAAAACAGTTTCTGGTACCGAAATTCCAAAACTGTTACATTTATCACTTATATTAAGACCGAAACTTATCAACATTTTTTTACAACGTTTGAAGCTTTGCTGTAACAGCAGATAATCATAAGCTGGAAATTGTGTTATAGCGTTTTCTTTTTTAACATTTCTTAAATGCTTGAGGAACAATGTAGCACTTATGTAGCTATCTTGAGCAATGTTTCTGTAGAAAAATATTCTGTTTGACGTACCTTGTCTAGCAACTTTTCAAAGCCTTTCACGGATTCTTGACCCCTTAAATTAGGAGGAATATACCAAAAGCAAACATTTATAAAGCAAGGCTGCGTTACCAGTTGAAAACCTTCTCGCTTTTCAATTTTCTCCTTGAAGGATGCTGCGAGTGCCATCAGATGATTCACATGTTTCTCAAAGCCGAGACTGCCCTGAAATGTTTCTTAATATCTCAAAACAATTACAATGTCGTTACAGAATTTTTAAATTTATTCTAATAAATAACGTTCTTACGATGAAATATTACAAAAAATAAAAATCTGATTCTACTAATGAAGATAGAAAAGAAGCATACAATGCTCTCTTCAACGTATTCATCTTAGGAATTATTATGTTTAAGAAAATCCTACATTTCTAGGATCTTGGAGCAAGGATCAAGGATCTAGGATCTAAGATCAAGAAACTGTGCCAACCCTTAGAGAATGTGATTGCACTTGATGAACTGCACAGTTAGCCGATTTAAGACTACATCATCATCCTGAGATTAATAGAGAACCCTTCGGAACTACTTTTGCTCACAGTCATCGTTCCGAGAGCAACCCTCCGAGGAAGCTGGAAACACCTTCAGAGTCCTGAGAAGGCAGTGAGCAAACGAGATACGAACGGCACTAGGGGAACATTAATGTATGCACAAGTAGAGAGGCAAACACTCCGAACAAAGCATGCAGGCACTTACTTTCAACGGAGTGTGCCTCGACGGTAGCTTGAGTACTAGTACGGAGTGCAAGATGCAAAGTTCAAGGAAGACCGGGGTGAAAACTGCATCGAAGGCTAGTTTTCAGTATCTACATAAGTGGCTGCATCAAAATTTTAATATAGGGGCTGATATGGGAAATCCCTCCTAGAACCCTTCATTCGATCTTCGAGGATCCTGGCTCGGTGGTTTTAACCAAAAAGGTGCTAACAGACGAGAACTTCATTTTGTGCTCTTCGATAAGACTTAAAATCCAAACCAAACCGTAAACTTTCTTGATCAGATCTTAGAGATTTAATTTATAACTGTAGTAGATCAGGATCTATTAGACCACTACCTTAGCCAGCCACATGAACCAGAATTTGAGAATGTCCGGTCTTTGTCCACCTTGCAGACCGATGTCGTCAAAGTCTATGTCATACTTGTCATTTTGTGACGACTCTAAAGCTTCCTGGATATTGACTCTCTTCACGACATCCGAGTGTCTGGTCAAGAGTACGCAGCACTGCGGAGAAACGCCCAAAAGATTATGTGGGTTGAATGTGATGGAGTCAGCTCGAGATATTCCACGCAGAAGTCCTCCATACTTCCCACTAAATATTACCCCTCCACCCCAAGCAGCATCCACGTGCATCCACATGTTGAATTTCTCGCAAATTCTGGCAATCTCAACCAAGGGATCAAAAGCGCCTAAAACGAGTGTTCCTAAAACACCCAAATAATTGCATTAAATCCGCAAAAAGCACCTATATCCCTATCATTCTTAATTCCGCATATTCTCTATATTCCTTCTATTATTTCGCGAATTTTTACACCGAAGTGAACTGACGCAACATACGTGCGATCGCAGTGCCATTCGACGCGAACTACACATGTGATTAAATAGAAACAACAATCGCCACGAGGTGTCAGTATTACAAAGATACATTTCAAGCAATTCAAACTCTCGAGGTGAATGTTCAGTTTTCGAAATATTCCTAACGGCATAAATTATTAAAAAATTAAATGTGGTTCTCGGAGATTTATAAAAAGTGACTCACCGGCAGTGGCGCACACCATAAAGCCATGATTTCCCTTCTCTCGTTCATCCAGGATTTTTGCTTCCAAATCGCGAGTATCCATTCGTCCCAAGTAGTCAGTCCTGATTAACAGGACACTGTTATCTCCCAAGCCGCAAATACTGGCCCATCTTGAAATAGAACGGTGAGCGTCTTCCGAAACGAAGAAAACGAGTTTCGATCCAGGATGCCCATGTTTCTGCAGGTATTTGAACGCCAAATAAATTGAAAAAATTATTCAAATCTTGGCGTGGTTTGAAAACTCTCGTAACGGTTCTTCACCTTGATATTGGATGTGCTCCAAAATCTTGCAAGGTTTATAGCCATCCCATTTGCGAATGCTCCTCCGGGGCAAAAAAGACCTTCACCTGTAATGTCTGAGGCATCGTTGTCAATGAAAAACATGCTCGACAATTTCTGGATCAAGGTCTTCTCCATTAGGGTTAGGATCGGAGTAGTCTCATATGTGTGCATCGATACACTTAATAAATCCGTCAACCACTGCCCTGCCAATCCGTAAGGGTCCAACCTAGTGACAATAGGACGTCAACTGACAAATCGATAATTAAAGTATGTATGTCCTGTTTTTTTTTTTTTCTTAAATATTATGTAACTCGTATTAACAAAATTTTCTCCTCAATAGTAAGATGTCACCTCGGGAATACTATCGACAAACTTACATCTTTTATCGTATTTTTCAGATTACATGCAGCTACTCATGCGAACGGCTCACCCAGAAAATAATTGACTAAACACGTAAGGATGACCACTCTTGATGCTGTAGCGAAATACATCTTTGGAGATTTTGAGGATGCGTTCCTGTGATTGTGGTAAGTCTTGCAATTTTAATTCAAGTAGCTCTTTCAAGTGGTTCGATTCTCTCCACCTGGTCACTGGTTCCTTACGGTTTACACCTTCAAACACCCATTGAAGCATACAGTCCGAAAATTTCTTTAGAAACTCCTTGTGCTCGATTTCACATGGCATGTTACGCCAGTCCATCAGTGCTCGATCTAAAGACATGAGTTTGTATTTTCGAAGTTCGCGAAAAAGATTTTTCCGCACCGAGTTGCACTAGGAAACCAACTGCATTGCTACTAAGTAACGCAGGACACTATATTGCATTGTCGGTTGCTTTTAATAGGGACCCTAAGTTACATAAAGTAGATTACAAGGTCAGCACACAACTGGACAAGTATCCTTAATAGGAAGACAAAAGACCTGCTCAAGGGTTCGTTTGAATGGAGATTACAAATGCATTAACCAAAGAGAAAATATGTTTACGTGTTTGCCATAAACACCAAATCGAGATAAATTCTATAGGATTTAAATAATATGTAACCCCACATACGAACAGTTAATTTATTTACAGAAAAGTCATGTACAGGAGCAAAAGATGTAAGATGCATATACGATTCAAGCTTGATTTAAAGACCCTCATTTACGATGGCTCCTTGACCCCTTGCAAATCATGAATACCTATTAGAATCAATTTTATATGTGCATTTGTTTTTGCAACTTCCTTTCTAAGATTCTCTATCTGTCGATTGAGTAGCTTCAACCTAACTCCAATCACTGTCAGAGCTTCGTGCAGGTTTAACTCAACAAAATGACCTAAGCCAACATCTAAAAGGATATTTGAAGCGTCCTCGACATGAGCCTGTACAAAAAAATTATTTCCAATATCTACTTTTGTTTTAAATCCATTCTTATCTGCCCCCATTTTCTGCAGAGACTCAATGACGCTTTTGAGTTGTAAGAACTCTGCGGCGTCTTCATTTTTAGTATTTAATTTCGCTTCGAGTTTTGCAAGGTCAACCCGCAGAACGTCATTGATAAACGACTCAAACTGCAAAATCTTCTTCTGCACGTCAGGGTTCTCCATTATTCCTCTAAAAACGATAATTATAAAATAATGAGAGACTCGCTATAAACCCTGATAACCTGAAAGTTCTAATTACACCTATTCTTAATAAATTGGATTTTACCTGATACTTTCTTGGAAACTATATGTGTCTGTTAAATCTTGGATTCCAAGGTAACTCCTCAATTTATTATGCAGGATAATTTACACGTTTACCCCAGAACGTCTGGACCTAAACATATTTTAGATTAAAGGTTATAAAAACCACTTAACTGCAACACTGAATTTTAACTAGAAAAAAAAAAAAACAAGATTCACAAGTAGCATATTTCGTTCCGTGAAGATTTACATTATGATATATTTGTTTATATTCTTGCAGTATTTTATTTCATTGTTAAACTACTTTCGCGTGACAGCAAGATCCGCACGTGGAGACGCCACGCGTATCTTTTGCGAAGCGCGTATTGCTTCTGTCGGTAGGAATGGAAATCAAGTAACCAGCAAACGCTCATAAATTCAAGTGATCATGAAAAGTGAGGAACAAGTCGTCGGTCTCATAGTTAAATTCACAATTTTACGGAATACAATTATCCCCTCGTTTCGTGACAAGATAAGCTAATATCCGCGTAACAGCCACGATCCACAAGAGTGCGCACTTCGCTCGGTAACATTGAAATATTAATGCAATAATTCCCGATCACTGGCGTATATCGTATCAGCTAATTATTCGACAACATTATCCATCTGTTAGTCCTCCGCTCGTTAGTAGCGGAAAAAAAAAACAGTGTATATCATCTCCATTATTTAAGCGAATATTCATTACTTCGAAGGCAAACATTTTGCCTCCTGTATATGCATACGAATGCACCGCGGTCACGTTGCAACACTTTTTTGGCAATTTAATGAAAGAAACATCGTTGTACATCGATGTTGGATAAAACGAGGTATCGTGACGTTAACTGCACGTCGTTTCCAACGCCTCATTTGAGAGGAAAAAAGTTAAATAAGTAGTTCGGTCACCTTCCTTCCAGTCGAGTCGCAAGCTTCGACGACCGACGAGATCTCTGGAAACCGACAGTCACTTGCATTTTATTAGATACTCGGATAAATCAAAGTAGCAAACTGGCCAATCGGTGCATTACACAACGTATTAGATAACACGGTTAAAGTGTGTCCTTATCTTGTTGCGCGGCGCACATGCCAGGAGATATATGTAACAGTCTCGAGAATTCGCACACATCCATTGGCACGGTGACAACTCGGAAAAGCGACTATACGGACCAATGGTCTCGGGAACCTTTTAACCCTTTTCTCGTGGAACAAATGAAGACCGTGTCCCCAAGGGTCCTAATAGAATTCTCGATTTGGACAGAAAGCATAATAGAAATATTTTCCGCAGCTCTTCTCTTCGTTCCCCTGTTGCGGGTTCAGCCGCCATGTTGGACCGCGCTACCGTTTCGCGTAGCGAGAGTTTGATCTAGAGAATGGCTCCTCTGTTTCGCTGCCACCGGGTCGAAGCATCGTGCAGGGTCTATATATCTCATGTCCGAGTTAAATCCGCGCTTCGAAACCGCCAGCGAAGCTCGCAAGCCGATACTATGTCCGTCCGAAAGTTCCGTTCCGACTGTTGGACGCGACCCAAAATCGCAAGACTTGAATCGCCGAGTGCAGTTCTTGCAACACGTAGGCATGCGTGAATGCGAATATGTAATCATGGGCTTAACACACGCGAGTGTTCTAGCCGTGCACGGAGAAACACACGAGCCCGCTGTACACGCAAGGTGCACACACCGATATCCGTAAACACGCACGAGTGCATTGAGACCGCTTCGTCTGCACACGCGATGCATCGGTGCAATAATTAACGTATACTCGGTGCAACCCATTCTACAATCTTGTTGACACTTTCGTCTGCCAAATGTACATAGTCTCGCGAGGGTTTGACAAGCTTCTCGGACCTTGCGGAATTGGCTTTGGAGGTGCCATTTAAATAAACTGTAAGGTAACGAAATTGTTGCCGAAACGGAATACCTGGGTCGCCTCCCCCGCGCAATGGCAGCACACTCGGCATTAACTTTGATGGGTGTGCCTGTACGTGTGCTCGAGTATGTAGGTACGGTCATTATCGAGGTATCAGACGTGGCATTATGGCTGGCCGTACATTACGACTCGTAGGTGGAGCAGTTGGTATACCTGTCCGTCTTGTACTCCTTATGGCAATTCCATACACCAGGCGTGTACAGAGGATCATACGCGATCTACCTCCTGAACTTGGGGCCGAACAAAGTCGATCGAACTTCGATTCTCTTTCCCTGCAACGTATGACGTTTTCGACCAAAAAAGTGAGTGCCGCATTTTCATTGAAATCGTTATTAATTCTCAAGTATCCCTTCGACTTGCACGCGGTATTTACTTAGACTCCGTGTTTAGACAGTTGGGAGGGAAAAAAGAAAAAAAAAAATCGGTGTCAGTCCGTGCTGGGGGGCAGGTCGAGAGAGGTTGTTACGGCGTGTTCGCAACGCGAGGCTGCCTGGCGTATAATTACCCGCGATGCACCTTCTACTTCCATCTTGCACTTTGACTTACATAGAGTTGAGTTACTTATATAAACCCGGACGGCGCGGATCGTTCGCCGCGGCGAAGCTTATTTCGGACCCCGACCAGCCCACCGGCGATACCGGGTCCCCACTCGCGCAAACTTCTGCTCATTTTCTGAAACATAGTGCTTAAACGCGCTTTCGGGGAAAGGCGATTACGTCCTGCAAAGGAGAACCCGTTCCAGACCCGTTTAACTTACAGCGGTTGTCGCTCACCTGCGGCTCGATCCGATGTCCAATTACTCGTCCTGCACATCCTACCCCAAAGGTCCCTCCGTTCGACTGGCACAAGCCATCCTGTACATAAACATAACCATGTACCATTTGTAAAGAACTCGGATTCGTCCGAACCAACCGATTCCTCTCACGGGGCCGCGTTTATGGGCACTTGGTTGGGGCATCAAAAGTTCCCCACGTCCGCGTTCTTTCTAAGACCCTGAACCCCTTCGGTGATTTAAGTCCTCGAATGCGTTTCGAGTCCCGGCGAATCTCTTATGCATCTCACGCGAGTCCCGCGTAAAGTTGTAAAATGTTCCCCGGGAAGCGGGCGCGACGGCGCCGGGCGTCGCCGGCCGCCATCTTGGCTCGGGGTACCCGAGATGTTGGCTGTCGCGACGAGCGCACGTCGAGTCGAGGGTTTCTGCGCTATCTCACCAATATAGTGCCTAGTTTATGTCGAGACGGCGCAGTTAAACATCGCGACGACTTTTATAGTCTCTTGACCGCGCGTGCATCGCATACATGCATGCCTGGGACGGGCACACGAGAGAAGAGTGCACGAGTGCGCGTAAGCCGCGGTGCACGTGGGTACTTGCACCGAGTCATGGTACGTAGATATCGACGGATATGCCTAAGTGCATACGGACGCACGCGCTCGTCTGGTAAGAGGGTAAACAGAAGTTCTTTTCCCCTCTATTTATAATTTCGCGGAAAATATCGCTAGGATGAAAGTCGATCGAGGAGATGCCAGCCGTGGATCTCTGATATCGCCGGGATAACTCCTTACGGGCACGTCGATACGTCGATGCGCCGAGACACGTGTCAACGGCGATGCATCACGATTTATTTCGATTCAATTGCGCAACTCCCGAGGATTAAAATTGCCCGCCCTTCCAACCGCCTCCGAGACTTTTTCTTCCCCCGGCGGTTGCACGAATGCAGCCGAGAGTGCATCCGAGGGATCGATTGTCCCTCGCGTGTTGCGTGCAACATTGGACGAGCACTCTCGACACGGCCCAGCTTTTAAAACCCTTTTCGGCCGAATGCACCTCGGCGATCGCGTCGGAATTTCTCGAACCGACAGGGAGAACGAAAAAAAGGATCTCATTGATTCGAGGAATATGATTCCCTCGAATAATACACCTTAGGCTCGGAGGAGGCGTAATTACCCCATATGTAATTTTTTTTCTCTCCCTCTCTCTTTCAAGGAAATTAGTTCATTGAAACTCATGATCTCTGTCTTTTGCTTTATTATTTCAAGATTTGAAGTATTAGATCGGTGCGCTACATCGGGGCACTCGGCGTTTTGGAGCTGAGGCTATGTTCCTTTGACTTTAACTCCCTTCGAAGAAATCATTTCTTCGAAGGAGAGGAAATTACTTTCTCGGAGTAACACGGGAGCGATGCGAGCTGGCCGGTCGCGGTTTGCGTGGGGAAGGTTTTCCAAGAAGGAGGTTTCCTTGGAGGTTAGGGCGCCGTAATGAGAGGCGTGGCGCCCTAACCTCTCTGAAGTTGCGAGGGATACACGAGCCATAGTACCGTAGGCCTCGTTAAATGCGGTTAATGAAAATAAATTGTTGATCTTGACGTTTCAATAGCAGAAGCGGTTACCGCGACGGCGAGCAAACCTTCGTCGCTATCGCCACCGTTATCGCGAGATTGCTCGATAACGTCTGGATGTTCTTGATCTTAGACTCGAGATCGTTGCAACGGTGCACGAAGGGAAGTAGTCGAGGTACCAGGTACCTCGTCCTTCGAAGGAGGTTCGTCCCCATGAGTACCTCCACCGGCTATCTTACAGAGAAATATCATCGATCGTTTTTTTCCTTCTTTTAACATTTTAACAAGTTTGAGGAGCGAGTTCAGGAATTCCTGGGAACCGCGACCAGACCAAAGAGAATGTGCCGTCGATCGGTGTTATTGCATCGCGTAACTACAGGGCGATGCAAATGTAGTTGTCCGATGCAGGAGGGTCGACGAGGGGGCCAGGGGGGCGGCAAAGGGCGAGAGAGAGAGAAGGAGAAAGATTAAGAGAGGCGCAATCGAGGAATTTGCATAAACCATAAAACGCTCGACTGTTCTCCACTTGACGCCATCTTCCCCACTTCCAGACAGCGGACTTCAGTTTCAGCCGACACAACCGGTATGACTACTCTCCCTTCCCCTTCTGTCTGTCTCTCTCGTTCACCCCTCGCACGAGCGTGCATCGGGCAAGTGCAACGCGCGAGTACATACCTCTCGAGGCCACGGGTACTCGCGCGAGTGCCCGCGAGCGGTAAAAGCCGAGTTTCGGCTTCTAGTGACACACTTTGTCGAATGTTAAACGAGCTTTCAAGCTCGCCGCGTTATCTTTAATTCGACTCGATTAATTATCCCCGGCAAGGGGATATCCCCTTACCGATACGGCTGACCGGCTCGTATTCCACTTCCACGTTAACAGTCGTCATCGATTAACGTTAACGCTCGTTGATTCATCCGCCGACCGACCACGCGGTCGGATTTGCATGGAATAATCGATCTACCGCGAGATCGAGGTTTCGGTCGCCAAGATATGGCGCGACTTTGCACTTTCTTCGCTCATTAGGACGTTTATGCGTATGAGGACGTACATAGGGAACGTGGACGCCCGTGTGCGAGTTTGATGGGTGGGTTTTGTGGCCTTAAGCTGGGACGCCGAAAGGATTAAGTCGCGGCGTCGGGCCGACGAATGGGCCGAATCTTTCTCAGCTTAAGGCCGCGGAATAAACGCGTGAGCTTTCCGTAAGTCTGCAAGAAATTTGCTAAATTGCCATCTCGCAACTGGCCAATTACGTTTTTTTTCTCCCTCCAGGGAGTTCTTTTCTTTTTTTTTTTTTTTCTATCTCCCGTCGTTCGGCGCACGAAGGTGCATCCAGGTCGTCGACTTCCGACCGGCTCGAGGAGCGATATCCTCCGATAAACTTCGATCCGGGAATCGAGTTCAACGAGGAGGTCCTGAGAATCCTCCGAGAAAACTTACCAGGAAGGAGAGAAAAAAGCTAAATTCGAGAGAACAGCTGATCGCCGGTAGTCGCGTCACTTACCTTTCCGACTCGATGTCCTTCTTGTCACCGGCTTGTCGTGACTCGCGAAGTCCTGATAAAAGCACGTCGAACGGCTTTCAAATGATAATGAAAAAAAAATAGAAAAAAAAAATTCCTGAAAATTTAATCCAGCACCCGTGCTTTATTAAACAATTTTACGGGTGCATGCTTTTTCAGTCTCGATGCCGCGTGCTTAGGCGACGAGATCCCGTCGAACGACTTTTGCGAGCTTTTTACGTTATACATCATGATTGTATTTATTATAATTTAACGGTTAGGATACGCTAAGTACACTGAAACGGTGCGCGCTGTATAGCCGGGCTTACGTGCATACTTCACGGCTTGGGCGCGCACTTCTCTCGCAAAATGCGCCGATGGACGTCGGACATCGCAAAGTCTGACTTGCATACTTCGACGCGTCGGACTCTAAGTGTAGCCGAATAAATAACTAGAAACGGTCAACTCTCGGAGACCGTTCGGGCTTGGGCTTAAGATCGATTAAGCGAGCGCGCGATGGCGAGGTGCGAATTTGTTTTAGGAGGGAAATTCGCAGCGAGTCGTTCGAGGAGGAAAGTTCGCAGCGAGTCCTCGACCGATACCGGGGACATACTTCATGTCCAGGATCGTCCTTGCTGAAGGTATAAATCGCAATCGCCGGATTTCATTCCGAGTCCCGAACGGAACCTGAACTTGCGCAAGCACGCGAACGACCCTTCCCCATAGGCGCACTTTTACCGCATACATAGACGATACATATATTACGATAAGATTAGGAGTTACAACTTTAAAAATATATGGCGACGATACGTAAGTTTAGGACGTGGCCGCTTCCGCGAGATCGAGCGCCTACGATCGCGGATCTCACGATCGAGGATGTCGAGGGACACTTCAGGAGGCTGCAGAATATTAATCTTAAGCTGGAATTAAAAATAGAGGACGTTCCGAGATTTTTTAAATGAAAAAAAAAAATGCATTCGACCGAAGAGATATTTTGTTAACTCTAAGAATTATTTGTACTCGCGTTTGTCGGTTCAAGCGAAATTTTGACAAGACTCGAAAATCTGGAGTGTTTAAACATCTTGACGTTTTACCCAGGCTCACTTGGCCCGATGAGAGATTTTTCTATGGCGTGAGGTGTTGGTCCATGGGATAGAAATGTTTTTTAGGCGCAAAGTGGATCCTTCGACATCTCTCGGTCGTTACCTCCTCTTGCGCGTTTCAAGTGCTCGCCGACCACACGTATATAGACAAACAAGCATGCTGATGCTAGGATCTACACATATATGAACGCACAAAGATGCGCATGCGAGTCCGTACGTATATCATAAGCGGAATGAGGTACGCTTCCGTGCTCCGTCTGTAGAAGAACCCAGCGAAAAAGTCGATAAATGAAAAATGGACCTGGCGCCTATTTCTCGGCGCTCCTGACTTTACTTCTCTAATACCTTCTATAGATCAAATGAATTCGCAACCATAGACTCGTTTCTTCGCGTTTTAGCCTCTACATCGTTCAAGCCGCTGGCCTTCAACATATCCGACGCATTGTCCGCGTAACTTCACATCGTCCGCCTGAAGTCGCGTTTGCAAAGGGAAATTAACTTTTTATTGCGTTTAAAAAAGGAGGGGAAAAAAAAGAAAAACAAACGTTGGGTCTTTCGCTGCCGTAAAATCAGCGATCGCAACTGGAAGATACGGCGCGGCCTTTGATAAAAGCGAAGTATTGATAAAAGGAAACGCAGCGTTCGAGAGCCAGCGTCAAACGAGAGGCGGGTGATACCGGAAGGAATATCTTCTTTTTATTATTTTTTTCTTTCGACCAGAAAGGAGACTTACATCCGCCATCTCGAAATTCCACGGACCCTTAACGCGCTCTAAATCTACGATGCGCATAAAAATTCTCAAAATCACCGTCTCGAGTTAAAAATTCATGGAAAGTCGCTAAACCACGTTAATACCAGTTTCGCGGAATTTGCGGATGCATAATCGGCTGTTCAACATTCAAACTCGAAATTATTTCCCGCCAGTCCCGAAGGCATCAAAAGTAGGTATGCAAATTCGCGCGGCCATGTTTAGCAACGTACAGCCGCATCGCACGCATCGATACGCCGTGGGCACCATGCGGTTATCCCGCAAATATATTCAACGATCTAAAATCGTGTGAATATCGCATTTCACCTGACAAAGTATATCTTCACCGCCTTCGATTCCCATCAACCAAGTGTGCGAGCTCGCACAGACAACGCGACGATCGCATGCAAACTCCTCGAGTCATACAAGACAGTTCGAGAAAATATATATGTATGCGTATATATATATATTTGTTTTTGTCGCGTAGGGTATCCATACGTATATATCTTTATATATAAAAGAACAAAACTTTAAAAAAGGAGAAGATAAACCACGAAAACAAAAAAAAAAATTAATCATGTTCGCCCGGCGGACATGCATCGAGTTTAGAACCCGATGGTAAGGACACACGAGGCACTTTCAAAGTACTCGGTGGCCATCAAGGGACGTGCACGTAGATCGAATGACAATATCACGGGTCAAAAGCGTTTATCTTTCGGGTATATGCTTGTATTATCGTGACAATGATACGAGAAGACGCGGCAAGCGATTTAGAGCGGACTCGAAGCAATAAGTACCAGACGCGGTTGTCGAAATCTGTAAATCCTGCGCTTTTTTTACTATCGGATGAGTCGGCTACCGATTAATTGATAAGCACTCCGTGCGTCCTTACCGCTAACTCGCGTCGATCCCGAAAGGGTGGATCGAGGACTGACCAAGATCAACGAACTGCTAAGGACGAGTGCGTGTACCGTTCAAAGATGCGTCGTCCAAAGAGGATGATCCTCAGGCTGTGCAAACACTGGGCACCAAAGTGTCGCTTCAGCATCCGAAGACTGGACCATTGGCTGGAGGGCAGAAGATGTTTGGCTGGTAGCTTCTCGGAGACGCATCATTAAGGTTCCGAAACCGGACCTGTGATCCGTTCCCTGCCCCCTGGAAAGGCATCATTAAAGTCCTCGAACTGATCTTCGGTTTGCCCTTCGCCTCCTGGAAACGCATCCTTGATCCAACGTTCCTCCTGCCTCCTGGAGGATGCACGTTTAAAGGGACGCGTCGCTGATAAGACCTCTGACGAGACGCTGCCGAAGAACCTAGGGATGGTCTTCGGCTTCCTAAATCGTGGCTTCAGGTCCAAGGGATGTTTTTCTCGGTACGCGGTGTCTTGCAGCTACGAGGTACGTCACGAAGATTCTTCGTGTTCGCGAAACCAAGAGATGTCGCCGTTCAAATGTTCCTAAGTCATGACGAATTCTCCCACAAATGCAGACCGAGAGATAGTCCGCCTGCTTCTGGTGCTTCTTCAATTATCTTCGACTCTGTGCCCCCTCTCGATACGTCTTCAAGATCAAGACAAGATGTGACATCCCGCAAACTCATCTCGGACCTTGCAATAGTGTCAAGCAAGGGAATCAGCTCCTGGTACGGATTCGTTGCCAAAGTCGTTATCGCATTGATAATGGTCATCAGGGATATGATTTTTAGAGGCACTCGAGAGGAGATTTTATCACGTCTTCTTATTCCAAGATGTTCAGGCGAGTTCGCGGATGTTCTCGTTGCCTCGTGGTGTTTATGTCAAGGGTCTTCACCTAGGTCTTCACCCATCCCGACATCTGATCTTCATCTACTTCGAACATCTGCGGGAATGACATCCATCTTCGCAATCTCTCTAAAGAGCGGGAGGCCTGCTGGAACAAAAGAAGCAATGCGATACCACAAACAATCTAATCAATTTACGTAATGTAATCCGACTTGGGGATTCCTCCGGGTCGCGCTATATTGTTGGAGACGGTTAGGTTATCGATTAACGTACATTCGGACACTACACCGAGGTACGTTTGAAGTTAATTATTTTGACAAATGATAATAATTCATGGTAATTAAGATTGTGATTACCACGTGGACCCCCGTAGATAAGACGACCGCCGCTTGACCAAATTTTCGAACAAAGTCTGGCGAAGTCAGCCCGAGATAACTGTATATACATGCACGTTAAAGTTGCTAGATAACATTGTCGCTCTTGCAGTCATGTTCTTTACCTAATTGCCATCTCGGTGGAAAGACTTTCAACATGTCACGCCCACAATCTTTACTGTCCAGGGTAATGGTCAAAATATCTCGCGGAAATTGATTGTACCTATCTTAAAAAGTCACGCTTGCGACTGCGTCTAGTTTCGATAACCCCGCCGACGACTTCACCTCCACACGAGATAAACTCATACGGATGCCGAAGCGAGGCGAAAACTCGACGAAAATACCGAAAGAAAAATCGAAAGGTTAGAGCGAATCGAGGAAAATTTTCAGCATCGCGTTCTTTAGGAACGAACATGTTCGCGTGCCCTGATAAGAATGCCGATGTAAATTGACATAATACGGAATACCATAAATATGCAACATTGGGTGTATTTATCCGTCTTCGAATTCGTTCCCTCTCGGAAGCTTTTTGTAGAATCTCGAAGAGAGAGCTCGGAAGAGGATCCTGAAGAGGACCTCGAGAAAGAGCCCAAAGAGGACCGTGAAGAGATTCTCGAAAGGGTTCTCCAACCAGAGACGACTTCTATGGAGACGCCGGAGGTCAAAGAAAAAGAGAGAGAAAAAAAATGACGGCGACGACGTTAACGCGAAGTTAAAACCCATAGCCGTGTGGATATTAAATCGCGTAAGTCAATACTTTTCATGGGAAAAGTTTAGCATTAAGTGCGCGCGGAAACTCACGTAGCGGGTTACGAGGAGAGCTCGAAGGCTTTCCCCCTCCGATCTCGGCGGCCATTTCGAAGAGGGAAGGCGAAGAAGTCGAGGAAGCCGAGGAAGGCGACGAAGACGAAGACGAGGATGACGACAAGGACGTAAACGTAAATGACGGAGAGCCCGGCAAGGAGAGGGAGAGAATGCACGGGGAGTGCGGGGCAGGGACGAAGGCAGGAGCGTATATTATGTTCGCTAAAGCAATGTTACCAACTCGAGAACTGGCGAACTAGCCGACAGTAAAATCCATTTTATGTCCCCCTCGTAAAGTCAGTCAAATGAAACCCGGACTTAGTTTTCATACGCGCACCCAGGCCGTCGTCGTCGGCGTCGCCGTCGCCGTCGCCGTCGCCGTTCCTGCTTCCTGCCCGACGAATGCGTCTCGAAGGGGACCCGGTCCTCCTTTCCGCCTCGATTGGGAATATCCAAGAACAAGGAGATCAAAGTCCTCCTCTCCCTGGGTTTACGACTCCACCCAGGGATGCCGAGGCGTCGTCGGCTCTTTCAACCGTCGCGACGCTCATGCGACTCGAAGGGCCCGAGACCGGAAAACGTGTCCCCGGATCTTTTACGTTCTTTCTGTCCCGGAGAAGCGCGAATCCGACGCCATTCTTGGCTGCGGTCTTCGAGATGTTACTTTCAAGATGGCCGCCGGCGGTCTTAGCGGGTCCCCCCTTCGGGCAGAAATGAATTCCCCCGTTTAAAGCCGTTCACAAGGAGGTGTGGGCTCGTTTGTCGAGTTCGAGAGCGTGTCTAAAAGTCCTCCAATAAAATACGAGCGTGACCGTTCGCCAGGAGGAGCGCGTTAGGGATAAAAGAGGGAGCTCGAGGACCTCGACGCGGACTCTCGGGTTGCTCTCCCGAATGGCGGCTGCAAGGAGAAACATCTTTGCAGACATTATACGGCCTCGCGTCGTATACCCCTGAATACCCCCTTTACGCCTTAGGTCGTTCGGTCTTTCGAATACTAATCTTTTAATGGTCCTCGGCGGGCCGACGAGGAAAGAGAGAGAGAGAGCGCGCGCGCCCCGCAGTTCCCATAACGCTTAGACGAGACGACCCCATCAAATGTTACACATATTTAACCATCGCTCGGATATTATTTCCCCTCCGATCGTAAAAGAGCTGCGGACGAGCGATCGACGCATCTCGAGAAGAAATACCAGGGGCCTCTCTCCGCCCACGAGCAGATTTTCAGGGGACCAGGAACAGCTCCCCCCATAACCACGGGCCACTAAAATCGTCCATGCTCCTGCGTTCGATTTAAAAAAAAAAAAAATATAAGAATTCACCCCAAACGAGTCTTCGTCCTAATGTTTGTAAAAAACCTCATAACGATAATAAGGCACTGGATGACGCACCGTCATGGCCGTTTGCGCGTAAGTTATTAATTTTAAAGGTTAAATAAACATAAAGTACGGCTCCTACCGGTTGAACAATCGTCCCTGCCGTTTCGCGTTACGAGCACGCCCGATATATATGCGGCCTTTCCGGGTCTACAAATTACGGTCGAAAGGGCGAAGTATCGCGAAAAGAGTCGCGATTTATCGGTCATAACGGCACCGCCGATAAGCCCCGGCTGCACCTCCGGAGTTTCGATTTCGGGGCCTCCTTCTCCTTCCCTCCGGGAGTCTCGCTCGGTTTTACGGGCTCCCCGTTCACGAGGAGGCCCGACGGTTCGCTTTTACGAGTCGCGATCGAGAGTGGCCCCTTTTGTTAGATACTTGGCGCGCGGGATTTGTCACGCGGCGTGGTAACCGCTGCCCTAAGTCGGCCCTCCTTTCTCGTCCCCCGAATCGATTATCCCCCGAGGTGAACTTTCACTGGAGACCCCGCCAAGGCGTCGTAAAATAATCCGGGAATCGGATCGCCGCTGCGAGGCGATCTTTATTTATCAGCTTGTAAACCGGGAGCGAGTCCGTTTGGCAAGCGACAGGAGCGGAGGAGCCAGTTTTGGCCGCGGGGCCAAAAACCGTCCAGCTGTTCCGAGACGGAAGTCACTTTGACGCGACCTGCGACCGGGATTGACGGGGCAGGAGGGGAGGGCGTCGCGACGCCGAGTCTTAACGCTTAACGCGCGACGACGCGAGACCGTAATGGCGACATTCGCAGGCGGCACTCGATCTGCCCACATAAGGAGCATTAAGAGTCCAGAACCGAGGGCGACCATATCTGGTTACCGAACCGCGTCCACGTACCGATAAGGGTATCGGTAAGGTATAAAATGTCAATATCTTATATTTTAACGGTGTAGGGGGAATTAATTAAAAAGTACGAGCGTAATATCCCTCATGGCGGAATCGCGATCCGAAGGCTCCCGTTGATTTTTACTCCGAGGCCGGAAAATGGCCGCGGTGTATCCTCTTTAATTGAATTCTTAATAATTCGTTTGCGGCTCGAGGGAACTTCCAGCACTCGGAGAGGACTTTAGAGCCGCGACCTCGAGGAGCGCGTAATTACGAAGTCGTAAAATCGCGATCCGCGCGTCGACGTGTGAGTGCGCACGCGCGGAGGGAAGACGGAGGTTCTCGAGATGCGCGCGCAGTCGCGGTTCATAGTTCGTGTTCCATTCTTTCGTTCGTGGCCTTCCCTTCGATTGACCGTGGGGTGCCTCGTAAAACGATGATTTACGGCATGCCAGCGGGTGGGTGGTGGGTGGGAGGGTCACGTCGGTAAGGGCGCTCGCTTCTGCACCAACCCGGGCCCCGGGTGGCTGCGTAAACGTCGGGAAGGAATCTCAATGATTGAGGGCTCGGAGGAGGTTTTTTACCGGGTTCCTCGATATCCTGGTTTCTCGGAAGGACCGGGAAGATCGCATAATTCGGGGGGGTAAAAAGCCCCGAGAGGAGGGGCGGAGGAACTTAGGATTTGTCGAAACAGAATTGTCGGAATGGGATACGTATCGAAACGGCGAAATCTCGAGTCGCCGGCCTCGGTCGGTAAGGTCGAGCCCTGCGATATAATCCGCGAACTTCTTTTACTGCTCGCTCGTAAAAGAGTCGGTACGACAGAAAAGTAAGCGACGCCCCTAAAAGTCGGATCGCCGAGATAAAGGAGCCCTGCCAAGGTGCTCGCCTCTCTTTTTCTCGACTGGGAAAAAGCTCGAAACTGGCCCCGGAATCGGGACCCAGGATCTTAGATTTTCGCTGATCTAACGACGCGATAAGAACTTTTATCGATGCAAATTACCTAAGATGCTTTTCATTTTGCAATTAAGGTTCGCAACTAGCGAGGCAATCCACGCAAGATATACAGTGATAAAGACTGTCACCGCACTCTAACGTTGAGGGCGACGAAGATACTTCTTTTTTTTTTTTTTTTTCACTTTTTCGGAGGACTTTCTTTTGAAAGCGCGACCGTAAAGTTGGAACGGAAAGTTCCCCGATAATTAAACGCATCGCGGTATCTCTCGCGAAGGTTATTCTCCTTCAAGTAGAGGGTAAAATAGCGGGGACAGTTAAAGGATTCCCAGACGACGAGGGGGTGCTCGAGAAGTCGTAAACGCGATCCTGGCTCTGGGCAAGGACCGAGGTAAAGCCGGAATGTACGAATACCGAGGTGAAACGGCAAGGGCTATTCTTTACTCCAATTTAACGAGCATATACGCCGTCATTACGCATCGCTGTAATTTATCCCCGGAATGACTCCACGCCGGTGTAAATCTATTTAATTCACCCGAAGTATCGGGTTCTCGCTTGAACTACTCAAGGACACGTTCGGTTCGTTAACGATTTAACGAGTTTCACTTGAGGCGGAGTAATCATCTGCGAAATGTACGCAAAAAAATATGGCAAACATGAATTTTCCGACAAATTGGCAAATTCGCTTAAGGGGGGTGGAAAGTGCTATCGTTTACGAAACTTTTCCCCGAACTGGGTGATACCGAATCGTTAACAATTTCATTTTCGGAATTGATAGAGGATCCGAGATTCCACTCGCGAAAGAGACCGAAGGGATATCGACGAGGATCGTTTCGAGATTCCTAGACGGGGAGGGGCTACCAGAAATCGTAAAGCCATTCCGGCTGGACAAGACGAGGCGAGACAAGGACCAAACGAAAGGCTCGAGAACAGGGCGAAAGCGATGCAAAGGATAACGTATCCTGCACGTAGCCAGAATGAAAACGGCCACCGTTGCGGAGGACGAGGTGGGTGGAGGTTTATCGCCGGCGAAGTGCTCCGCGGGTTCTCGCTTCGCGCCGGCCGTTCCTCGGCTTTTACGTCTAAGTCCCATAGGAGAGAAAGAGAGACCGTAAAATCGCCGTGAGTTCCCCAGACAGGACGAGGAGCCATCGAAAGCTTGGCCAGACGAAGCGTCCGGATGAAACGCGAGCCACGTAGCGAAATCCGCGACTAAACTCCGAGGCGACCCCATAGACCCTTTCCCATAAGGGTAGGATAGAAGAACATCGAAGATCGCGTTTCGCCCGGATCCGCAGACCGCAAAGCGGAAACCATCCTGGGAGGGACGTGGCTCCATGTCGGAGAAGTCGGCACGGAGTCTTTTCGTTAACGAGAAGGGAACGTCCATGGGTGGACCTCTGGGCGAGGTACGTCGTATTTCATAGAAGCACGGCTGTATTTTCGCGCGTATGACTTTAACCGTCGATGGGGACTCGCCTGTATTTCTCCTCAAGTTTTACTGTCGCTAGGTCGACTACTCCGGGCCGTAAACGTCAGGACCCGGTGAGGGCCCTCTTTCGAGGTCGAGCAGGCGGACCAGCCTGGGCTTCTGGGCCCCACCCTGAGGAGGGGCCATGTCCATGTAAGAGAGCCTCTTCGATCTCCTCGACATCGGCATCTCTTCTTTCGGACCTCTTTTAACTCTGGATAACGCTTGGTTCGGTTCCCAAATCCCGATCTCAAGACTCCAGGAGTCAGGGTCCACCAAAAGTCCGACCTCGACGTCTCTTCCAGGAGGGTTGCAGAGAGCCCAATGCACCGGCCATGCAAAGGCCTCGTGCATCGTCTCGAGGCTTCATTAAGGATGCAATATGGCGGGGTTTTTGCGAGCGGCAGAAACGGCAGCGGCGGAGAGAGGCAGAACGAGAGAGGCCGCTGGTCGGCGGCTTTAAAAAAGTTACGACCACGGTTTTATGGGGCTTTAATTGTAGCCCGCGACTGTGGTTAGAAAGTACTAAAACCCCTTGCCGAGCCGTGGCCTCTGTTGTACTCCTTCGTTGGTTCCTGGCTCGGTTGCCTGGAACGAGAAGGGCGCAAGGCCTCCTTCTCGGGACGAGGAAGAGGAGGTGGCGGTCAAGCACGCACTTTGGCGCTGCTAATTATTGCTCTGTCTCGGAAATTGCTGGTCCGTCTGTCCGTCCTTCCGCCGTTCCTCGGTTTGAACACGGGCCGACGGTCTCTGCCAAGGCTACGGAAATCGACCTTTCGGCGTTCTCCTAAACGGAAACGGTCCCCCGACGTTATGGACCCAGCATCCAAAAAGTAATGGCTTCCCTTATGCAGGGTCAAAGGGGGGTTAAAAATTCGATCGGGGTCTTTTGGGCGTCGTATCCTGGATTTTCAGGCGGGACGAAAGGGCCTTTCCTGGTCGGGCATGCAAAGCAGCCAAAGTCGAATATATCTCGAGGTGTGCGGATGTCTTCGAGGTCTCGGATAATACCGTTAACGATTTTACACAGCCTAGTGGCGTCTTCCTCCTTCCTCCTCGAGGCCGGGCCCGGTCGGCGAGCCCGCGAGTCTTCGCGTCGTTGTTTTGAGAGTGCGGGACTTCGCTAGTCCCTGTCACATAAACTCTGGTACTTTACTGCTCCCGAGGAAACTAAGCGAAGGACTTGGGCCCCTCTCGGAGAAAGGCGGAGGCCGCGGGAGCGAGAGGGTCCGAGAAAAAGAGGGGAAAAAAAAAAAAGAAAGAGAAAAGAAATGCGCGAGCTGTAAAGCGGGCCACGTTTATGACGGTCGTTAAGTCCGCTCTGAGCGGCCTGTCTGATTACATTGATGCTGCTTACTGCAAACCGAGCCTTATATACCAGTATCCCCATCCCTGTCGGAAAGTCGTATACGCCAGCTAGAGGGAGACGGATATATAGGGAGCTCGAAGGGGGCGACGGAGAGGGTAAAACCTGCCCAGAGATCTCGAAGGACGAGCTCGACAGGATCGACGACGATCGGGCTTATATCGATATTTCTCGACGCGATTATCGCTCTTTCGGCGGTAACGCATTTGCACCGAGAACAACGCGTATTCCAGGGTTCCGCGATGCGCTTAAGAAATTAGATAATCCCGCCCGTTTCCACCAGTGCAGGGCCTCTACCGTTGGTCGGGGAGGAAACTTCATCCGACGAAAGATGCAGAGTGGAGCTTTTTGAGATAGAATGGACTCTACGATTTTCCTCGAAAACCGGTCCCGTCTTGAAGAAATCAGCAGGAATGCAGATCCCTCCGCGACGCGCCCCTTACGCGTCTCTTCGCCGCGAGTCGCGAGTCCTCCGATGAGAATGGGACGTATTTTATAATTTTTATCTCGCGTTTAACGGCAAGGACGAGTCACCGTCGTTTCAATGTCTCCTCATTACGCCAGGTTAGGGCGCACGCGATGCCCAAGTGGAAATTGGTCGTTCCCTGGGCGGCATGGAAGATTTCAGGCATGTATACGAGGGGCTGTCAAGCTTGCAAGCGAGACGCCGTCTCGTGACACTACCAAGGTAAAAATAACTATTTTCACCGCCCCGAATCCGGTGGTCGTTGCGCGTGCGTCCTTCCAACAGCGAGAAGCGTCACGTCGCGACGTCGACCGCATCTCTCGAGATAGGCACCGATTCCATCCTCCCCCCCTCGTCTCCTCTTGTACGTCCCTCTACTTCGGTCAGGGGGTTTAATTACCGTTTTCGTTTTGATATCGCCGCGGCCGTTGCCACTCGCGGCATTTAGTGCGGCCGCGCGTTCTCCGCATGCGGCTTTACGACCGCTCCTCCTCGGCTGGCGGCCATCTTGGTTCTCCAGCGGCCGCCAAAGTGAAAAACGAGTGTCGAGCAGGGCCGGGTAATTTTGCGTTTTTCGACATATTTCCCGTGTATTACGTAAACCATGACTTTACCGTATAAAATCGTAGAATACCAGTAAATTAAGTTACGATGGACGCCACAGACGTGCGATACACGGCATCCGCTAAATTATAAACGTCTTTTGGCGCACGTGTAAAGGCGCAAGAATTTTTGAGAAATTAATTCGGTATATGATATATGATATACGCGACAAGGGAATGCGTATAGAACGTGAACTTGGTGTCCGTAAGTGTGGGTGGAATAAGCGTCCGATAATTACAAGAAACCGTGGCAGGATTTTCGTTTGATTGGACTTTAATTGGGGGTAATTGATTGCTGCGTCAGTTAGTTGTCTAGTGTCATTTAGCGCGGACCTCGAGGCGGTTCTCCTGGATAGATAGCGCGACATTCTGGCGATAAAAATACCCTGCGAATTGATAAAGTTTAGACTTCGGTTTATGGGCACTTCTTTTACAAGTCTTTACGGCCGCTTATCGCCGCGCGGCGGCCATCTTGGTTCTCCAATGGCCGACGCGGTGGAGAACGCGAGGCGTTAAGTGGTTTTCTGCCGAGCCGAGCTACACACGAGAACAATTTGTACGAGGAGCAATATCGCGTGCCGTTTCTTGGCCCGCATCGCTAGATATTTGCTTTCATAACTGAGGAAACATTACCCCGATAGCGTATGGAAAATGGCCGAGGAGGTAAATACTTATGAAACGAGCGGCAAATCCGCGACGCGGCCAGAAAAAGCGAAACCGATACTTCGGTGGCGCAAGGCCGGGTAACCAAGATGTAAATGCGATTCCATTTCCAAAGAAATACGGGGAACGCGTGGTCTCGCGAGGCGTAGAGAGGAATCAAGGGAGCACCATTTGATGGGAATAAACTTCTGCCGAGAGCCGCGCCGAATGTTATTTCTTACTTCGGCCACGACAGACGCGATGGTAGATCCGCTGGGCTCCGGTAACGTAATAAAGTGCAGCAGCTGCAACCGCTCAAACGTGGACGGGGAAAAATCTCGACGACACAAAGTCGCTAAAATAGTGACACGCCTCGTTTAATGGAATCCCTCCTGCCAGGAGCGCAGGAATGACGTCCAAATTAACGCTGACGCCATTGCACCGCGCTAACTTTACGTTATATTATGCAACGTCGAATTTAATTTAAACCACGGCCGTTTCTCTCCCGAGCTCGAACGAACGGCATAACTTCCATACCGATACTCCGAGATATAAGCGTTTCATTGAGCCAAAGAAATATTTCGTTAATTAAAAGACCAATTATTCGGACTCGAACTCGAAAAAAACTGGATGCGACCTTTCCGCGGAATCGTGACAATTTATTTATTATTGATTTCAGTCGAACTTTCAATTGACAAAGTATTTCTTTCGTTCAATTAATTCTTCTTTCTCGAAGTGGCTACAACTTTTTATTAAAAATCTATAGAAAAAAAAAATCGTTCAATGCTGCTTTTAAGAAAGAAAAAATATATATTGTAACCGGCAACACGTTGCGCATCGGGAGTCGAGTCAGCGCCGCGATAAAAAGTATCCGAGTCCTTTTCAACAACGAAAACTGGTTTAAAAAGAAAAGAAGGAAACAGTTAATTCAACCACGTCTTTCTCCCGATGTCCTTAAAAATTGTGAAAAAAGAAAGAAATATTGTCTGCCTCTGCGCCCGCGTCGGCCGGCCAAGTAAAAGTTCTCTCCATCGAAATAAATCAATCCTACCGACAGAAGACAGTGTCGAGATTTATTGCAGCCGAATCAGGTTTATTCACGGGAAGAAAATCCTCGGGGTCCAAGCCTCCTCCGACCGTGATAAATCGCACGACCGTCGCCCATAGCGAAGATTGATTTATCCGAATGAAGAGGACTTTCAGCGTGCAGATCCTCATTAGGCGGAAGCGCGGAAAGCGGCAGAAGGAAAAAAAAAAAAAAGAAGAAAAATACGCCTGACGCGTGAAAAAGCGAAACTCGGTTGCTCCCACTAATTCCACTGGATTTTGGTTAAAAATAAGGGAATCCCTGTCCAAGCCTTTGGAAGGCCCGACTTCTCGGAGGGGAGGGAAGGGAAGCTCGAAAACCTCCCTTAGAGAGTCTGGCCGATCTGCGAAATCCGAGGCGTGCCAGGAAGACAGGAACATAAAGGCCCGGTCGAGCACTCGTAAATTCGGCTCTTTAATGCCGACGCGTCTCCGTAAGGCCGCGAATCCCGGCCGCGTCTTTGGCCCCTTACGTCCGCGTGCTCGGCTTTGATGAAGTTTGCCAGAATTTACTGGGGGCCGGGAAATACGAGGCAAACAAATGAGAGGGAATGAGAGAGAGAGAGAGAGGGCGTCGCGACGCGAGCTGGAGAGCCATAAGGGTTTTACGAGCGGGCTCTTCGAGGTGTCCGTTTTGCCCGGGGTCTTTACGGGGATGAGTAACGGCGGGGGAGAGGGTGCTACTTTTTTATCGATGAAATCCACCGGTGTAAATTAAGCGAGGAATTCCTGGCCGCAAAGGGCGAGGAAGAACCCTGGAAAGAAGTCTTCGAGGCGATATACCAAGAGATCGGGTTTGCTCCCCGAAAACGGCGGCGCGAGATGCGACCCGGAGCTTTTCGTCCTTAAATTCGAGCTTTCGTTTCTCTTAGGACGGAAACTTAGGGGAGAACTTCGAGAAATGGGAACGGGATATAATGAACCGGGGCACTCCGAGCAATTACCGGAGTATCTAGAAGCGAAACGAAGAGATGCTCCGGTAAGCTCCGCGGTCTAGCCGGGTCTAGCCAGGAAGGGCATTTTATAGGTTAGAATCTGTTTTATGTGCGCCGGTTTCGCGATTACGACTCCGCCTCGAACGGTCCCGAACAAAAGAAGAACGCCGAGGTTTTATGTCCTAAAACGAAAACCAATCCTCCCGGCGAAGTATCTCTCGAGCGGCCATCTTCCTCTCGCGAAGTTCGCCCGGTCTAATCTCGGCGGATCCTCCGCAATGTCCCCCGTATATCTCCCGGGGATCTTCTCCCCCTTTTTCCCCGAGCTTCCCGATATTTTTCGCCGCTCCTGATGCCTGCATCTAAAGCCGATTTCTCCGCGCATCTCGACTAGAAGCCGATGGATGGTCCTGGATCCCTCGGTTGATCCCGAATATCTCCCCTCTTCCCCTGCCCCCGGAAGGCCAAGTTACCCGCCCAGATCTCGGAAGGACACCCGGACAAAGAGGCCGACCCTGGGGATTTCGTAATTCCTGGCCGCCGGACTGGGAATAGTTCTTTCTCTCGGCCTCGCAATTCCGAAAACGCCGTAAACGCCATATAAAGTATGAAATACTGGCCAAGATGGCCGAGCGGGCCCTTTGACGAAGCCGGGCCCACGTGGGCCTGGCTTGGCCCCTGGTACCCACCCAGAAGGATTTAGTTAATCTTAATCATTGTACGGGCAAAACGAAACTGACGAAACGGACGAAAAAAAAAAAAAGACCTTTGGCAGAAATATCGGAAAATTACCCGAACCGACGTTTAGGATGGAACCCAAAAACCCAGACCGCGTTTCGGACCTCTTCCCAGTGTGCGGTATTTTACGTGTGACGATAAATCGAGCGTGAATAAAAAAAAAATCGACTTACCACGTTGAAGCGTTACTGAGAGTACGGATACTGGTATGGCGAGAACCCGTTGACGATCGCCTCGGTGGTGCAGACGCTGCACATAAAAAATGCACACGTTGTAACGATGCTCCGGTGGAGGAGATCGGAATAGGGTACTTACCTGGCCTCGTTTCCCGGGCTGGGCATGTTTTCCGAAATCCTGTTGCAGTGGTAATTGTAGATCTTCCTGATCTCGTCGTTGACTGGGGAGGAGCGAAAAACAGAAAAGAGTCGTTAGGTCATTGAAGTCACCGATCATTGGTGGATCTCGAGTCAATTTCCGGATGCAGTAATCCCCCACTGGATTTTCGTGGAAAACGGAAATCCTGCCTTTTAAAAGACGACGCAATGTTCGTTGCTGCATTTCGCATCCGCGCAAAGGACCTCTTCGGGTCCTCCGGCCAAGGGAACCAAAATGGCCGCCACGAGGCGTGGCTCTCCGGTCTCGTTATCCTAACTGGATTTAATTTCGAATCGTTCCCACTCCTGGGGTCGTTAACGAACGCCGCCCCTTCGGGCGCCGGTTGGTCGTCGCGACGGCCCCGTAAACGATTCGGCCCGACCCTGACGAAGAGATGTCCCCTAATCGGGATCGTTAAGAGGGCTCTAACGAGTCTCGTCGGCCATTTTGGTGTCCAAGGACCGTCGCGACGGCGTCCTCCGCAGGGCCGCATAAAATAATGTTGATCCTCGGTCCGGATTTAGCCCGGTCTTTGATTACACGTCGGTCACGCCTAGGGCAACACCACTTCCTCCCCGGCGGCAACAACGTCGTGTTTGCTTCGGGGCTCACGTCCGAAACGTTATGCGGCCGCTCGACGTGTTTACGTCGCTGTAAATCCGTCCGATACACACGGCACGGCCGGGGAACAAAGCCTTGCTCTCTCCCACGGGATGGCGAAACCGTTGCACGATTTCCCGGCGTCGTCAGCGTCGTCCACCACGGCCGAAGAGACGCGACGACTTCGAGCGTCTTCTGGCCGACGAATTCGCTCCCTCGGGACGCGACTGGGATTTAGGCTCCCTTTTTGCCCTCGCTGCAGCTTCCAAAGCGTTGCATTCCCCCGGGTCGGCGACCTTCCGCCCTCTTGTGGGACTTGAGAGGAGCACAGGAGGTCGCCTTGCATCCAGCACCTTCGAGATGAGATGCACGTGGCCTTTGTACCGGGTTATGGCCACGTCCGGTGCAAGTACGAGATGAATTTATTCGCGTCTCGACGGCCGGGGAGATCGAGTGGGGCGAATTTTCGCACGGCCTCGTAAATTACCTCCTAAGCGCCTTAAAAAGTCCCGATTTGGCAGGTACTGCGCCAACAACGCCGATTTTACCCGACACTTTTAGCCATTGCCGACCCTGATAGTGATTCCACTCTAAGAAAAAAAAATCCACTGAACCAAAGAAATATTTCTTGAAATTTGCGGATTTCTCTTGGAAAATTGCATTTTTCCAAAATGCCGTTCAGACAAGTGGTTCGACCCCGAAAAGGGTGGTTTTCCCCAGGGATCGAAACGCACCTCGAGGGGGGCTCGGGGCAACACTCGGAAATAGGACCTGCAGCTGCCCGGAGTCGCCCGATTTTAATGGTCGACGACTTCCGGCGGTACCGAGACCACGCCGACGTCACTTCCACCCTCCGTCGCGCGACAATGCGGCTAAATATAAAGTGCATCGAAGGTGGCATGACCCGGAAATAAAAACGCGTCGGCGGTACGTGAATCACGCGCTCCATTGTCTCGGTATAGTCGGGTCCGGGTGCGTTCCGGGGCATTTTCAGAAAACTCCAGGTCACGAGTGCGCACGCGTGCAAAGGCGAGGTGACAAGAGAGGTTCCGGTCCCGCGAGTGGAGGCGCGAAACGGTCATCGGGATCGTTCCTCGGGAACGTTGCGCCTCGAGGAAAAGAGGTAGGGAGTAAAAAAAAAATAAAAAAGAGAGAGGGGGGCAGATGCGGCCGATTCGCGTGGGAGGGCGAGGGGGGCCGGATTAATTATACGTCACCGGCCGAATGCGCCAGTCCGTCACGAGCCCTGAAGAGGATATCTCGCGGGCTCCCCTCGCCGTTCAGCGACGTCGATCCCCTGGAAGAGAAGACACACCGAGGGCGCGCCAGCTTCCAGGGCCAGATCGAATTAACATAATTTCCTGAGGCCCGGACCGCGTAGGAACATCTCCCGGCGCGCCGCGACGCCGTTCTCGAAAATCGTTTATCCGAGCCCCGCTCGTTCCAGCGGCTCCCGATTACGAACCATCGCCAGGGTCCCGATTCTCGAGTCAAGGGAATTTTTCTCGCGCGCGAGCGGATTCGCAAGGAAAATATAGCACCGTTGCGAAATCGCGTAATTGGCCAACGTTCGAAAAAGTCGTATACGAGAGACGAATTCGAGCGTGTGAACTCGAAAAATCGGGTCCCAGGATCCGAAAGGTCGAAACCCCAGTCCGATGGGAGGGCAGCCGAAGGTGCAGCGGCGAGGCCCTAGGTGACCGCCTAGCGGCATCTCCGTCGCGTCTCTCCCGCAATGGCGGCGACGCGTGACCGGGCCGACGCCATGTGCCCGGCAAAACATTGTAACGGCTAATGTCAAGGCGATCCATTCGTCGTGCAATTGCGCTAGCGGTTGCACCGGCGTGTGCACGTGCGCGCGTGTTGGTGCACGTGTCACGCGCGGCGTCCTCGTCGGTCTCCCTCTCTCTCTCTCTCTCTTCCTCCGGCCGTGCGGTTACGCAAGCCGCTGCGACGCGTCGCCGCCAACTTTCGTAGCCAGTTTCGCGGCGCCCCCACCACCGGCGGTCGTTCTCCCCTCACCCCGTCGCGATTGCAACTGTGTGCAATGTTACAAGTGCTACTCGCCGCCAAGACTAGATATAATCCGGATGGGTACAGTTCGGCGCAAAAGAGACGTCGCGGCTAATTCCGTCCGGTGACGCGCGCTGCGGAGAGGGAGGGGAGGCTAGGGGAGAGGGGAAGAGAAAAGAGGCCGGTAGAGTAGTTCAGGAGGGTTTCGACCCCGGGTGATATCAGGCAGGGGGTTCTTATCGGGACCCGAAAGGAGAGGGACCGTTCTGCCAAGGGGAGCAAAAAGGACCGAAGGCTCGCGGGATCCAGGAAGTGGGTCTTCTAGGTGGGCCCGGTCAGCTCCGGTGAATCGCGAGGGCGGCTGAATTCACGTCGCCGGGATAACGAACGGGGATTATGCCCGTGACGGGCGAGGTATCTCCTCTGAATGCAGAAACGAGATATCGTAACTCCGAGCGCGCGTGTCCCGGCCTGGCCGACAATGAGCCTGCAACCGGTATCCGTGACACACGGCGCTGCGCGGCCACTTCGGCGGCACAATGCGCTCGAATAAAGCAGAATTACGCCTAATGCCGAGGCTCTAACCCGGGCGTGGTCGTTGATGTCTGTCGGAAGGCGACCGTTGAATGTGACCGTCGAGAGCGACCGTTGAACGCGACTGTCAATTTCGACCGTCAACTTCGACCGTCAACTTCGACCGTCAACTTCGACCGTCAAACTTCGCGTTCTCATCGACCGATCCACCGATCCTGGACCTCAAACCTCGGGAGGCGTTAATTGACGAGCGACGCGAGCAAAGGGTGTACACGGAAACGCGTCCGCCGAGAGCTCGGAGGAGAGGAAGAAGGCGTCTCGGAGAGGCAACGCGAAAAAGAAACAGGCGGGTTAAACGCGGAGGGCAAAAAAGTCCACGGCCGATCAAAGAGGCTCCTCTCGACCGGTCGAGCCGGCCGAGCGGGCGCACGCTGCGCAACAAATTAAAAGGATCAAGAGATCAATTTCAAAGTAACTAAATGCCTCTCGAAAAACGGGCCAAACGACTCGTTAATTCGTACCAGCCAGGATAGCCGAGGGTGTCGGTAGGCGCCGGGGGGCCGAAAGAGCGAACTTCTTCTGGACCCCCTCTCGGAATGGTCCTACGGTAGGACATCCCCGCCGAGCTCGCACTTCCATCCCGGTCTTTGCAGAATTCCTCGACGAGTGGGTAACGAGGAGTGGACCTCCACTCTCCGGAGTCCGTTTCGAGCCGGTCGACACGAGACCGGAACGTCGTTTGCGACCGGAGAACGAATACGAGTCAACGTCTCCTCGAGTACTCGTCACCCGACCGGACGCGCCGTTACTCGCGCCTTAAACGCGGACAGCCTTCCTCGGGACGGTTAACGAGGACGTCGCGACGTCTTCCCCGAAGAAGCTCGTCGAGAGCGACCAGCGGCAGGGAAGGGTCGGCGCGATCCGTCGACCGCTAAATCGAATTCCTGGCGCACCTCGCCGAATTGTTTATTCATTCGTCCGGAATATGAATAAAAATGAATTCTGCTCAAATACGAGGAAAGATGGGCGACGTCGGTTCGCGGTCGAATTTTGAAGCGGGATGCCCTCGAGGAGGACGATTTACCGGACCGGGTCGACGTCCGAGGAGGTTCCCTTATCCCGTTAGCACCGAGGAGGTCGGAGGCGCGAGTCCCCCGGAGGTCCAATTATTTATACGCCGACTGGTCTTTAATCAATGGAAGGCTCGCTACGATGGACGATGGGAGACTTTGTCGAACGGGGGCACGTCGGAGACGAGATCCTCCCGGGGAAGAGGAGAGGGCTCACCAAGGGGGCTCGACGCGTACGAGAGCGCACACTTCATGCCGAGGGTTTACCCGCAATTTGAATAATACGTCGGAGCGTTACGTGCGCGTAAGTGCACGCATCTCGGCGGATACTCCGCTGCCCCCTCTCGGGGCGACGGCAAAAAAAGAAAGACGGGCGGATTCCGACCGAGCCGAGTCTTATTATAGTTAGCTGGAAGTCGAGTCGAGCCGCACGCAAGGTGTATAACCCTTTCTTCTTCGCTTTCGGCCCCTTCCCGGCGACCTATCCCACACCCGCAGCAGGCTGACCCGCTCGCGTCGCGACGCCGCGGCGCAGAAACCGCCGGAGAAAGGCCGCGCGCCCGGAAGGGCTCGCGAATCCATTCATCCCGTGATCCATTGACTCGCGGAGTGACCGGCACGAATCCCATCGGTCCTGGAAATCCCGGCGGAAAATTCATCCGCAAACGCCCGTGGAAACGTTGCGAAAGGGCCTAGGGTTGCGCAAAACGCGGCTCGAGTTTATTTCTATGGCGTCGAGTCGAACGTCGCCGCGAATCGAGAGGTCGACCCGCGAGTCGGGATTTCT
This sequence comes from Orussus abietinus, assembly GCF_000612105.2. Taxonomy (NCBI): domain Eukaryota; kingdom Metazoa; phylum Arthropoda; class Insecta; order Hymenoptera; family Orussidae; genus Orussus; species Orussus abietinus. Next base: position 729,068 of record NW_019395988.1, read on the forward strand.
TCGAGGAAGAGCCATGGCCTCTCAGCGGCGTCGAGACGCCGCGTGGGACCCGCCGGGTTTCCGCGGTTTCGACGTCCCGGCGTCTCACCCACGCGCGTCCACCAGACGAGGGGAGCACGCTTCTTACCCGGTATTCCGACGGTCAATCATAGCGATAATCGCGCAAGAACAACGCCGACTTACGATAATAATAAGCGGATAGCGGTCGCCGCGTCGGCCGTCTTGCCTCTCGCGCCTTCGTGCATAAACGTCGGCCTCGGTTGAATATCTCGTGCCGCGAGGAGAACAAATCCCGGGAACGTTATTTCCCCGTCGCGGCCCCGAAGCAGAACGAAGCGCAGGATCCCGAGCACCTAATTATTACGCGCCGACCAGCTCGGCCTGACGTTTGATTAACGCGCCTCTTCGATCGGCCGCCGCCATTTTGGAGAACGGACCCGGAGAAGGGAAGACCCGACCGAGTCGGAATTTCAACTCTACTTTCAGCCCGTCTAAGAGACCTCTTTCCCCCTTTAAATCCTACGTTACATCTTGCACGTTCTAGCTGGTTAATAGGAATTAAGGCCTACCTTAAACCCGCGAGGAGAAAAAAAATGGAAATGTAATCCGTTTCCCGGTTCTTCGGTGCGCAGGTGACCGCCTCGCGATTCCTATTTTCAGTGCCAGCTCGACCGTAATAATTCGCATAGAACACGGCGTTTCTCTATGTATCTTACATCTCCCCGTTTCTGCTTTTAATGCTGTTAACTTCCTCCGTTGACTAGTCGCTTCTTTTTTTCTTTCTATTTTTTTCCCCTCCGTCCTCTTTGAAGGTACGACCGAACGGCCCGACGCCACGCGCGTTCCCAGTTCCAACGAGTCGGGGCAGTTCTTTCGTTTATCCGCGCGTAATCCCCGCAATTCCGGCCGCCCCTTTTCCCCCGGTTTTTTCCTGTCGATGCCAATCCGCCTTCGAGGCGATAATCTGCGGGGAACCGCGGATTCCGCGTCTGGGAAGTACGGCTCTCGAGATAGCCGTGTACGGTGCATCCGTGCATCCATGTACCACGCATCGGTGCATCCGTGCACCATTCCGCACGAAGGTACGCGTGTCGGCCAATTAGGCGGCATACGTACACTCTCTTTTCGCATCTGTTCTGCCGGTTACCTACGTGCAACCCTTTCTCGGCCTTGCACTCGTAAATCACCGCCGCGTCTCCGCTTGCATCCGGCCAAGCGGACGGCATCCTCATTTTTCGAAAAAAAAAAATCTAAACGATGGCCCAAGATCTATCTCAATTTCTTTTCCTTTTTGACATTTAGGATACCTTCGGCGTGGTTCCATAAATTCTTGTAATCGTTTTTTTTTTTTATTATTATTATTTTATCGTTACTCGTAAAAGAGCACTTCCGAGTAGGGAGACTCCAGCGAAATTCCGCGTGGTCGAAACCGGAGTACGGCGAAATTTGCGGGAAATGAGAACCCCCGGATTCGTGAGTCGCGGATATTAAGGAAGGCAGGAGATAGTCCTCGACTAGCCGATACTTTGCGTATTAAGTAATTTCGAGCAATTATGAAACCGCCGCGGGCCCTCGACCTACCCCACGCTCTCCTTCTCCGAAGACTCCGCCGTTCTGCGGAAACTGGAAAAAGAGGACGATCCTCTCTATGCAGGGAGTTCTTCACGTCCGAGCCACGCAACTACGCGTCCTCGTTACCCGACCCGGACGAGCAATTTGGGACCGTTTGTACTTTTTTGCGAAAGGGACGTTGCGGATTCCCGGGAGCCACGCAACCTTATATGCACCATGCACGTCGCCGGATCGACCGAGCCGCAGGAGATAATTTCCCTGACACCGAGATAATTCCTATCGTCATTAAAATTCATCCTGGAGAGCTACAAGTGCACCTTTAAAGATTTCATCCCACAATGCGGGGTTTGACGCGAACAAGAGCCGCGCAAAAAGTGGCCTCCTACTTTGTACTAGAAACCTTTCGAGCCGTTTTGCCGGACACAGGGAGCATTTCTCTCGAAAGCCCGTTTTTTTTTTTTTTTGCGGGGAGGCCGGTAATAACGACAGGTGCCAAGGTGCCATTTACCGTCTCGGGAGTGCGGCTTGAGAATCACTCGAAGGATACAAAATCGATCCTAGGGGTCCGCTCGCGTGTCATTCGCGGGGCGAAAATAACGTGGGAACGTTCGCTTCGGAAACGGGAGTCTCCCCAGGCCTTCGAGGTACGTTCCTGGACCCTTTCGCCCAAGCCTCCGTCCTTTTTGGGAAACTTTTTGCGGAAATAAGAGAGTGAGCCGTATGCACGAGGAGGCCGCGTTTCCCCGAAGTCCCGACGCGTCGAAATTAACTCTTCCCAACGCACTCGGCCAGCTCGCAACGTCAATTAGTACCGCGGAGTAATCCCTAAAATCATGCTCGTTATTTATTCCTTACCTACCAAATCCCAATTATGGAACGATCTTCGGAATTTCGATCCGTGCCTTTCGTTGCAATCATCCCTCCCGTTCGGTGCGTTACGATTTTTCAACATTGTCACGACCGGGTCGCGTTTTCCACCCTGAAAGATGAATTTATCCGACCACGCCGAATGCCTTCTCCCCGGTGAGCGAAACTCGCGCCGATGCGTGCCCATGGATACGCACTTACGCGTCCTACGTGCGCTCAATTAGTTACAGTGTAACACGCCGGCGGTCGTTAATCGTTCACCTGCTGCGACCACTTTGGAAACTGGTCTCGCATTTCCCTCCTTTTCTCCCCAGCGTGTCCGTCTCGCTCCGTCCTGCTCGCGCCCTCGAGCTTCTTTATCCCACGACCGTCCCGTAACGAACACGTATCGCATCGCATTTAAGAAAGCCGACCTGGCCGCGAGCCAGTCCTCGGGATTTGCATCCAACACCTCTTCGCTGGCACTCCTCGATATGAAAATTTTCCCAAGAGTTTTCCCCTCGCAAACCGACCGATAAGACGCGTTTCGATTTCCCGGAGACTTTAAACGGAAATATACACGCGAATTCAATGGGATATTAGGCACGCCGAGGAAAAAAAAAAATCATTTAACCTGGGAAATATTTCTATGGAGTTATTCTATTAATTTTTCGTTTCACCGTGCAGGTGGAAAAGCGCGTGCTGGAAATGGCGTTCGGATAGTCAGACCCCTATAGAGTTACGCGCTCAGCTCGGAGAACTTGTCGTAGGTCTTTTAAGGGAAACCGCGTATTTGTGACTATTTAGTCCCCGACGAAGGCGATCGCTCCTTTCCGCCGAGGCACTCACCGAGCCACTCGTCTCTTCGTGAAATGACCATTCACCCGAGTCCACTGGACGGTAATTGGCGAGTCTCTCGATAAAGTGGAGACGCCTATCTCCGCTCTCCCGAGACCAGTTGGCACCGAGCACGCCCAGCGCATTTTACCTCGGAATCGACGATTATCCCAAGGGAGGACTTTTCCCCGTCTACTCCACCTACGTGGACGTCCACCCACAGATCTGCCCACAATCCGAATCCTCTTATCCGTTCCCTAAACGCGCCAAGTGAAGCAACCCCACTGACTTCCTATTCGCGCAAACGATGACTGAAAAACCTCGCGTAGGGATTTCCGGGGCGCGAGTCGATTACCGAAACTACCAAAGCTACTTCCTTAAAGCGGTTCCATGCGAGTCGATAAGTCTCGATTACCCTCGATCTGTTAAAACGACGAAAACGATCGTTTAACGAGCGACTGTGCCGGGAGTGCCAAAACGCCCGTCCGGTTCGTCGAGGGGACGCGGATGGCGTCAAGTCGAAGGAAGCGCGGCGGGCTTAAGCGATTTATAATGAGCACCCCGTGCACACGGTAGCCAAGTAGGTGGCTACCTCTAACAAATTGCGTTTCATCCTTTTCACGGTCGCTTACGCGTCGGCACCTCGTCACTTTGCGGTAATGGTCAGAAGGGAGGCGCCACTTTTTTCGCCGTTTAAGCAAGGGCGCCGCGCCGCTGACGGGCGTGAAACGTCGACGCGGGGAGCCCGAGGCTTAATTCCTTCGATTTGTCCCGACTGACGGATGACCGTCAGTCCTCGTGACACCGAGACGCATCGACGCGATGCAGGGAGAGGAATGCGACGTGCAAACATGGATATCTCCAAGTGCCCAAGGCGACGCGTCGACGTCCGACGCGAAAGCGACGAGTCCGACACACACCTCGTCGGTGCCGCGCCTTTCTCTACATAGGTCGAAGAGGAGATATCTTTCGTCAATGTTGATGGTATAGACCTCTGTAATGAACCCGATATCCTTCTGGGAGGGATGATCGAGAGATCCCGATCGACTCGTGTTTCCTACCTTGGCGCCGAAGACGAACGGCGGCGACTCGACCGTGACGACGTTCCTCTTGAGGTGAAGCTCTTCCGAGACGTCTTCGTGGTCGATTCGAGAGCTCTTCGTGGTCGATTTCCTCGGGCATCTTCGTGGCTTCACGACTCCCGGCCACGTTATTCGATCGATCACGTCCCCGCGAGTGCACGAGGTCGAAGCAAAAGGTTGGCTCGAAGCCCACGTTTCGTGGGAATTTCTTATCACACGGGGAGATAGCTAACGTAGAACTCTTTCCAACTTTTCGGAGGTGGTTCTTCGACTCTTCGGGGTGGTTCTTCGATTAACTGTCATCGACGTCTTGGAGCGATGGGGATGATGATCTTCGAATCTTGGCGTAATTCAGCTCGGAAAATCGATCGTCCGTGTGCATCGAGGTACTTTCGAAAAATCTATGCAAGCCCGAATTCCCCAGAGATTCCAACGCGGGGAATCAGATTTTACCGTGAACCTCTATTTTATCATCAGTCAATATGCGAATCCAATTTTTCAGACTGGCCGAACAATTCTGACGAGACGTCGCGTTTTCAGATAATCCGTCGACGTACCGAGTCGACCGTAGAACGAATCTCCGATATACGGATAATTGGCATTGTCAGATAGAACAATCTTACAAACTAGGACAATAAAGACAGGCAATACTGCAGCGAAAGGCGGAATTAACTCCTCGGTCGCTGAGGGAGAAACATAGCGACATTGTACACAGGTTCGTGGGTTCAAGAGAAGACCAGGAAAAGTGTCTAGAAAACGGAAAATGATATTTACCTTCGCGTATCAGCCGCGAGGCCTTCTCCCTGTCGCCCATCACGCTCTTCAGGATCAGATACATCAGTGGAATGGTGTCCCACGTGTACTCGAATTTATTTAACAGCTCCAAGGTGAGCTGAAGCAAGTCCGTCATGCTCTCCAGTTTTTCGAACACGTAAAGCACTGTAAAAAAAATAATTAAGATCGAATAAATAGGATGCGACGTTTCCTCGGAGTCGTGACAACTTATTAGAGCCAGGATAATTATTCTTTGAATTAAAAATCTATTTCCGCGGTTCAATAAATTTTTTCTTTCCTCGGGATGGGAACACTGCAATACGACTGACTTCGACCCGTTCTCAAATACACGCGTTAACGATCTATGATTTTAATATTTAATAATTCGTCCCGGTGATTTCCGGCGATTATCAGCTGATTTTCTCATGATATCGAGCATTAAAATCCCTGGTATCCGTAGGCCGCGACGGATGGACCGCATCAGGAATTGCGGCCGCAAGAGGGACCGTACGGCGCGGAGTGGCATGGGATGAGGCGAGTGTCCTGGCGCGGCGTCGCGGCGCGTCGCGTCGCGTCTTAGGACAGTAGCGAGCCGGGCGTAACGCGTCATGATATATTGGACATAGCTTTAGCCAATGGCGTCGGTCGGCCGACGCCGGGGTCCGCCCACGCGGCTCGAAAGCGCTTTTTCTAAGCGGAAACGACGCCCGGCGGAGCAGGTGGAGAGCGCCGCCGCCGCGACGCCGGTCGTCCCTCGCTGGTGCGCGCGGCGGGAGTGAAAGATATATAGAGGGAGAGAGAAAGGGACAACGAGAGTCGAGAGGGAGGGAAAGGCTCGGTTGGTCGAGGAAGAGAGAAGTCGAAGGTTCGGTCCTGCCACGCATCGCAGTCTCCTCGGGCGCCATTTTGTCCGTTGCGTCATATAGGCGCGAGTAACGGGGGGATGGTCGACCGAGTCCGGCAAAATGGAAAATCATCCTCACGGTGCGCCTCCTGCCTATCCGGCCAAGATGGCCGCCGAGGCCGCCATCTTGGATGCGCACCTGTCGCCGGCGGCGCGCGCAGCCGACCCCTCGACGCCGGGGAGAATCCTCGACACCTCCTGTTTCCTATTCCAGGACGGAGTGGTAGGCTCCATTTCCCCGGATCCCGAGGATAAGGTATCCCGACACGCGGAATCGCAGGAAACCGTCGCTGACGCGCCGAGCCCCGGGACCCGATTTACGAGACTCGAGCCTGGACTCGATCGGTGTAATCTCGCCTTTATTACTTAAACGGCACGCGCGATATGACGTGATTACACGGCCTGGCGTAGAAACAGCGTTTTACCGGGCCGCACATATATGTAATCAGCGGACCAGTTCTCTCTCTCTCCACGGCTCGACTCCTCGTAAATCGCGAGCCCATCGGCCACCTGTGGGCAACCGGTCGATGGAGGGCTCCGAATCGACTCGGGGGCCGATCCGAGAGAGGAGCACCGGCTTCCGGCACCCTGAGGCCTTCTGCCGTAGGTCAGGGTCGCGCGATCGGGAGCACCCTGGAGGTCGCTGCAATGGGCGGTTCAACGCGGAATCGGGAGATTCCCCGGATAACGCGACAACCCCGGGGGCAATCCGCGTCGACTCCCCTGGTGGACGCGGATCCGCGGGCGGTTTCGTCGCCGCATCTTGCGACCGAGTCGCGCATCTCGAACTCGATCCTCGCGCGTTATAAATTCCCCGACGGCGTCGCGACGGTGACTTCGGTATTCTTGGGCTCCCGACAGCCGGAACGGAGACGCGCCCGACGTCTCCGTCGCGGAGAACCGACCCGGCCTGGCAAAAGACGCGTCGCGGAGAGACAGCTGCCAAACCCGATGACGGCGCGTCCCGGTCGCGCAAAGTCGACGACGCGACCGTCCAGATCAAGGGACGACAAAGGAAGGATCGAATCGCTCGAAAAGTGCGGAGCTCATAAACGGCTCGCCGTTAGGCGGAATTAACGAACGCCCTGCAACGCGTATGAGTGCCTATTCACCTGTTGGAGAGGGCGATTTAATTAAGGCGAACGAGAACCTCAGCCGAGGTCCATGAGAGAGTCGTGCACGAGGGTTCCTCTCACCTGGACCTCGAGGCAACCGCCGATCCGCTGGAAACGGATTTCCTATTTCGCAGGGCCCCGAGTCGAGCTCGACCGGCGATAATGGACGGCGTTATTTTGACTATGTCGGCCTGGCCGTTTCTTGGAAGTCCGCAACAACGGAACGGAACGGACCGGAAACGAGCCGGCTAGGCCGCAGAGGGGAAACGCTCGCGGGTTCTCCGGTGACGATAAGACCCCTCGGAACGTGGACCACCGCTCGAGCGAGCCGCCGATAACATTGTCGAGGCTCGTTCTTGGTTTCGTTTGTTGCAACTACTCTGTTTTGAGAAGGGACGAAGATTAAGAGTAATCCGACGCACCCTGGTCCCGGCTGGAGAACGCATACCCGGGACACCGGAGAACGCGATTTCCGACCCTCCAGAGAGCGGAATGCGTGGGTAACGTTTCGTGCGCCCAAGTACGCGAAAGAGAGACAAGAGAGAAGTTCTACCCCGAGAAAAAAAAAAAAGGTCCACTGAACCAAAGAAATAATTTCTTAATTTCAAGAATCAATCATTTGACTGGAGTAAAATTTGTCATAATTCCGAATGAACGTTGCATCCGATTTATTCCAGTTTATTAACGATGAGAGCCCGTTTACGAAGTGCGTGAAAAGGGTGTATGCAAATTTCCATGGATCTTCGTCTCGTTCAAGCCGCGTTTGCAACGCGGCATCGACGCGATTCGGATATCGCGCGTTGCGGAATCGCGGATTTCACAGGCGACGAGGTGCGGCATCGAGTTGCGGGGGCTGCGAGTGGCCGCGGGGTGGCTTTGTAGAAACGATACCGTTGTCGGATGAAACCGAATCCACGGCTAGGTAACCGGACTGCACTCGTTGCAGCGGCGAGTGCAATCGGGAACCCGAAAAAGGGTGTCCTCAAAGCGCGGAAATACCGAAACGCGCCAATAACCAAACTCGTAAGACGAGTAAATACAAAATTCGCGCGAAATTCAAAACGCGTCGATACCGAGACGGGCGACATTCGCGGAGTTGACTTTTTGCAACACCGACGTGCGAATAGATAAGTCGACGCGAAGAGACGGAAAGGGGCTCCGAGTCGGGACGAAGGAAGCGATTCCGGCGACGCTCTTTTACGAGGGCCGGCGCTCCGGAAGCCGTAAAATTTCCGTCCTGTCAACCGTTCGCATAAAACGCCCGGCTCGTCTCTCTTACGTGCGAACGGCCGCGCGGAAACCGCGCGACCAAGGCGGGAGGTTCGCCTCGGAAATCAGAAGAGGGGCGACAACTTCCGAAGCCGTTCGGCCACCTCGTCGAGGATGGTCTCCGGAAGATCGAAGGAATTTCCGCGATCCTGGCCGCGATCCCAAGTCGTCCGCGGAATCATGGAATCGCGTCGGTGATTTTCGAATGGAGGGATTTTCTCGAGACTGCCCCTCTTAAGGGTAAAAATCGAATCTACACCGTAGACGAGTCGTCGGGGGGTTGAGGGGGGTGCGATGAAAATCGCGGAGCTCCCACCTCGGGGGTGCGGAAAACGCATCGACGAGCCGCGATCCATGAATCCCGATCGGCGCGAACTCGACTTCCATAATATTTTTACGACGCCACCCCCCGAGGGATGCCGCCGGAGAAAGTGACAGATCATTTAACCCCGTGCGTCGTAAAAGACGTCGACCGACCCGGGGTTTACTGCCCCCGGAGAGGAGGTCCCCTCTCCCCCCTGGTGGACGGCGAAAGGCGCGTCGCGACGACTAGATCCCGACTTTTCAAAGGGCACCCCGGAAAATCTGGAGAACGCTCGCCCTTTTCGGGAACCTCCGAGGGGGAGTTTCGACCCCCCAGAGGGTGGGTCGTCGGCCTGTCCCGATCATACGCTATTCGACGCTTTGGGCACGCGTCGACGGGGAGACGTCCCCTGGTGCATGATCCCGGGACTGAACGACGCGCCGTCGCGACGATAAGCGCACGCGACTTGAAATCGCTTTGCATTCGCAATGGCCCGTAAACGCATAGAGGCAACCCTGAGCGGATGGAAATAAAACCTGGAAAGAGGCCTACCACTGATAAAAATGCCCACGTAAATTTGCATACTCAACCATTGATTATTTTGATGGGACAATAAATTGCAGCCAACCGACCCTGTCTCCGTGATATCGCATTCGACATCTAAGTTAACGAGCATCATAACGTAATGTCGCCACTTAATTCAAGTAAAAGTGCGCTAATAGGGCCAACCATGTTACGTGCATTTACGCATTTTCTAATTTCTAATTCCTCCACTTAACGTTCTTCCGCGTGAAACCTCATTTATTAGGTGTGTACGAATGCGTGGAAATTTACGTCGATTTTTATCAGGGTATTCGAGGTTTCGCGTTGCCGACTCGCCCCCTCCTTCCCCCCCGAGCCCGATAAGGCGTGACAACTCAAGGGTGCGGGGGAATAAAAAGTGCGATTTTCCGCGCAAGGTTTTTATTTATCCCGCGTAATGAGGAGACATTGAGATGGGAGTAAACGCGAGAGTGTCGCCCGAGGGAACGGCTGGCTTTCACCTCGTTACGGCCACGTGGGATGCGTGGGCATCGTTAATAGGATTTAATCGCAACGAGATTTCGAGAGAGGCTTTCGGTGGTCCAGGAGCAGACCCTCGGATGCTTATGCAGCCGCGTGCCCTCATCGGCTTACCTGTAGCCCCTCCTCGCCTTCGTTACCTCCAGGTTCGCCCGGGCCGACCGATCTCGCCGAGATGAATCGCGCGATCCGGAGACGCGGCCACACCTGGCGCGGCTAAAACTTGCGGAATACTTTTGCGGAATCCCTCCCGAGATCGCGGTAACACTCAGCGGTTATAAACTGAATTCCTGGAGTTCATACGATCAACTCTTCGCGTGCGAAATTGGCAGTTTCGTGTAGGACTTTCAAATGTTGACCAATTACGCGACTTCGCGAGAATGCAAAATTCTTCGTGCAAATCTATTGGTATGCGAGAAAAATTCGGATGAACTCGAGAATCGGGTCACGGAGGGTTGCTAAAAAAAAAAAAAGAAATATGCAGGAACGCGCTGCAGACTATGTTCGCCAGAAGTAAAGTCCCAGGAACAACACGACTAGAGTCCGCGACTCCCTCGCGGCGGAATCGCAAAATATCCGCGTTTCTCCCGCAAATTTCCGCGCCTGCCAGAAATAGGCGCCACGGACATTGACACCGGTGTCTTCTCGTTCTCTCGACCGGTCTCGCCCTCGGAGTCATGACTAAGAAATCAAAGGGAAAGACTCGACCCTCCTAACCGAGGGACTATCGACGGAAGGGGACGAAGGGTGCCGGTGTCGCGCGATCGCGGTACGTCCTGCGTAAAAAAAAAAAAAAGAAGGAATAAAACATTTAGCAGCTCCCACCCCGAGTATCCTCGCCGACGAGGATCGATGCGACAACTGGACGGTGACCTGTCGCCCGGAACCTCGTTCGAATAGCGTTCGATTTCGCTTATCGATATCGGTCGATTTACCCGGCCCTCCGTTCCTGACCTTCCCCTGGACCGATCACGGGACCCAGAGATCGATCAACGATCGCCTCGGTTGATCGATTTGCGGTCCCGGCCGACCCTCCACCTTGAGCGCGATCCGGAAACGCATCTCGAAAAGGAGAATAGCGCGACGAGTGGATCGATCGTCGATTAATCGACCAGGATATGTCGGATCGTTTATAGGGAATGACGATGAAATGGGTTTACGGCCGTGAATTAGACAAGTGAACGATTAATCTCGAGCGGGATGACGAGAGATCCAGCTAGTTGGAGGATCGATCGGATCTTTCGAACGATTGGACCATTTCCGGCCTTACCTAGACGTCGACGTAATCTCGGAAGGATAGCGAGTTTCCCGGTTCGACCGGGACGTAAAATCCAGTCGAGCCGGTTGCGTTTCGATTAGGTCCGCAGGTTCCGAGAGGACTCGAAACGACGGAAACGTGACGGTCGTCTCGACGGTGAGATTTCCCCGGGTCGATCGGAGCTCTCGGCGAGCACTGCGGAGTAAACTCCGGCAAGGAGGTGGAGAAGGAGGAGGAGGAGGCGATAAAGTCGAGGAAAACGAGGGCGGGTATAAATGCAAAACCGCGAGGGCGTCCGCGGGAGCGAACGACCGGAGCGTTTCCTCGAGTTTGACATTTTTGGGTCGGCGAGGAGAGACTAACCGGACGAGAATCGAAATTTCGACGCGTTTCGATCCTACCTCCACTTATATATCTTAAGATGTGACGAAAGGTCTACGAAAGTCACAATATTTATAAGATATTTAACTCAGGTCTCGAGACTCGGGAATTTTAATTCTTCGGAAAGGAAATGTGTTTATCCCGGACGAGAAGCAAAGGAAGGAAGTTTTTTGCCAAACGCGTCGACGTCTCCCCAGAGAGCAATGGCGACTCTAATCTCATTCTCTGGTGATTATATAGACCCTGGAGGCACTTCGTCTACAGGAAGAGGCATTCCTGTCCGTCAGGGTATAATGCCGACGAGCACGTGGCACGAGAGAGTGCAACCCGCTGCTTGCCGTGACCGACCGATCGATTGCAATAAATTCAGCCCTCGATAGGAGGCTCGCAACTCTCCTCGGTAATCGAGATCTCGAGCCTTCGTCTCTCTTAGAGGGATTCAGCAGGAAGTAACGTCTTAATTAAAATTGCGCAACGTGCTCGTCCCGAGCCGTCGACGTTGAGAAGTCCGTCCTCGGATATCTTCGGATATCTCTGAATATCTTAGAATATCTCCGATTATCCTCGGATATCCTCGAAGGTCTCGAAACCTCGATGTGGCAACGCGATCTCGCGCAACCACGGCCACCGCCACGAAAGGTCTCGCGCAACCTCCAATCTAATTTTCCAATTTCCAACGCCACTCACGAGGCCCCCTCCACCGTACGCGACGTTCCAAACGGCGTGCCTCCGTTTTACACCGACGAAAAAATCCCGGAGAAGGACGCTCCCGGGTAGGAGGTGGAGGAAAACGAATCGCCGAATCGCGTGCAAGCCGACGTAAAGGGCTCGCCTCGCCCTTTACACCTTGTAAATCGGGAGGTTTAATCGTCGATCGGCCGAGTGCGTAACGGAAGAAGCGATCTCCGAGACCTCTGGCATAGACCGGGCCCGATAAAGGGCGAGGAAGGGAAAAGGGGAGTAGAGGGGAAGAAAAAAAAAGGGAAAGAGAAGAAAAAGAAACACGAGACGCAGGTGAGTTCGGCCGGTGGCAAAGGGCCCCGGGGCCTTCGAGAGAGAGATTTACGATAGTTGTAAGGGCCGCGGCGAGATTTCGAGGTAATCGCGCGAAAAGTCGACTGACGGAGAGAAAGAGAATGAGAGAGAGAGAGGAGATCATAAAAACGGAAGCCCCTCGCCAATGCCGAGGTTGCCGTAAAAAAGAATAAGGAACGGTATTAAACGATTAGTTCCTTCCTCCTTTATTTCTCTAAGGACCCTAAGCGGCAATTTGCTTTTGGAGCTCGACGCTGCCTGGGGCTATGGGAAAATGAAGACGTCCGAGGATGACGGGGTCGGATCTCGGGTCAACGAGGTTATCCGTATCGATGTCGATGGCCATTCGATAAGTGGGCGGCCTGGCGTGCGCAGGGCGCATAAGTCATCTCCTCGATTTACCGAGGGCGTGACGAGGGACGAGCGTTTACGCCGAGTTAATTCAACAACGTCATGCCGACGTAAAAGAGTCCCCCCGACGTTTCGACGGATCGTCCAAGAAATTGAGAGCCCGGGTACTCGCTCAGGAAATCATGAATTTTAAACCTCGAAAACACGTGGGAATCGGATGAGAATCGCAATCAGAGATCGCTTCGCGACCCGGTTTTCTGTCAATTTCGAAACTTCATCCGGGAGAAACGACGTCGAAGGGGCTAAAAAGAGGCGACTCCGACGGGAGAAAAAAAAACCGAGGGACGCGGGGAGGAAGGGGGGGATCCGACGAGCGAAGTCGTCGGCATAATGACGAGTGATAGGTTATTAAAAGCAGTACTCAATGGCTCGAAATGCAAGCTCGTAAAGCCGAGTTTACAATCCCATATAACGCCATAATCACCCTTGGTCCGGGCCCAGACCCGACGTTCCCCTCTCGCCCCCTGTCCCCCCTGTACGAAGGGAAAGCTTCGGTACCGAGAGCCGTTGCTTTTCCATTAATGCCGATCCCGAGGGTTACCGTCATGTTAATTTCGCATATCCGGATCGAGACCACGTGCCGATTGACGCGACGCCACTTTATGGCACCCTCCGGAATCCTGCAGGAATCCTTGCCGACCGACTCCTTCGGACCCAGCTTGGATGTATCGAACTCGACGGTACCTCGCGAAGATTATTCCATAAAAACGCGGTAAATGAAAGGGGAGGATGCGGACTTGGCGAAAAAAAAAAAAAATTGAAATTATGAAAGACGAAAGTAGGAGGACGAAGGAGGAGACCGAAACCGGGCGGATATAATTTAGTGGGTGTCGGAAAGGAGGAGCGGGCCGGGGGATTTTTCCCTGGACTCTGTGGGGAAATAAAAAAAAAAAAGAAAAGAAAACTCGGAAACGTCGCCGAAGGATTCCGAGAAAGGATCTGCTCTCGCGCCCCCTCGCACGTGGTGCGCCCGGTCGCGTCATTACGGACGGCGCTCGCCAACCAACTATTTCACCGAAAGAGAGTAAAATAACGATAACTCTTTAAAGCGAGGCCGCTCGTAAACGCGAGCTCGCCGAGAGCTTCTAGGTTTCGGCTCCGGTTATAAGTTGGTATTATATTAGCCGGCTTCGAATGGCCGGCCGGCCAATGGGGAGAGTCGTAAAACCGGGGTTAACATTCAGCCGGGTTGTCAAGTGAAAGAGTGGCTTGGGTTTCGTTGGGATCATTGTGAACGACGTTATAAGTGCGCCTCTCCCAGCCCGATCTACGGGGTGTCCCGAAAAAAACGCGTCCCTGGAGAGGACCCCAGAAAAGAGAGGCCGAACGCCCCGAGGGTTCGCCCTCTAAGATCCACCGAGGAAAAAAAAAAAGCAAAAAAAAATTCAACGAACCAAAGAAATATTCTGCCAATTCGAGGACTAATTATTTTACTCGAGTGGATTGTCACAATTCCGAATAGTTTCCGCAACGAATTTATTCCAGTCTATTCGGGTGGAATGTAATTATTCTACGAATTATCGAAATACTTCTTTGGCTCGATGAGATTTCTTCCTCCTTGGTGCAAGAACGATCCGATTCGTCGAACGATTTTACGATCGACCCCATATACTAGGGCGATAAGGAACGAACTCGGACAGCGGATCCGTTTATTCCGAAACCGGCCATAACGTCGACTTGGAAGCACGCGACTCGCGAGGTCTCTCTATTCGTCGCATCGAGATGCAAGTAGAGATGCACTTTCCCCCGCCGTGCGGACAAATGCATTAAACGATGCCCGAGTCAATGCCGAGCCTTGTGCTGCCCATTCGCGCGACGAAGGTTTCCCTATTCCCGCTTTCGTATCCCTTTTTACTTTTTCCAGCATTTAATCGGCGTCCTCTCCCACGCGAATCCCGAAGAGAAAGAACAGAGCCGAGGCGACGAGTATTCGAAAATGCGACCGAGCCGTTCACCAGTTGGTCAGAAATGGTCCCCGTTGGTTGCACCGCTTCAGGGATGGAGAACCGACCGCAAGGAACTGCAGCCCCGGTTGGGCGATGCACTTCCATCGTAACGACTTGGAAATCCCGGTGAAATTTTTCTTTTTTTTTTCTCTCGCCGTATGAGAGACATTTTCGAGTGCAACAAGTGCATCGGATCGGTCACGCCTTCGGTTCCACTTCGAGAGCGGGTCTTTTTTCGCGGTGGGAAATTCAATAACGCGTCTCGTCCATCGACGTCGGTTCCCGACCTTACGCAATTCCCCCCTCGGGAGCGATAAGGGAGGGAAAGGGAAAGAGTTCGAGGGGACGAAGGAACGTTCCGCGTGTTCGAGGGGTGGGTGGGAAACTGGGTGGAAAGGGGTTAGAAAGGAGGATACGAGCGCAACAGGTAGGCCGATCCATTTCGAGAGTTCCCGCTCTTCGGTCTTCTAGGACCTTGTCAGTCCAGGACCCATCACCGTCCCTGATTTTTCTAGGCCACCGTAGGATAAACGCGCACCCCAAAAAAGTTCCGATTAAGGGATAAGAAATTCGGTATAAAACTATCCACCTAGTCGCAAGCCGCGAAGGAAATCGGAATCGAGGCAAGTAACTCGCGTGCATCGATAATAGCAACAAAGCCAGCCGTGTAAATGCATTGTTCCCGAGCAACGCGGCACGGAACGTTTTCCAGCGAAACGACTCGACGCTCCATAGTACTCGAGGAAAAGACGCAAATCAATCCTAAGCGTGTCTCTTTTCTCGAAGATTCGATCGATGGAGAGGAAAGCCGTGTTCGCGTCGGTGAACGTCCATTCCGTGAATTAATTCAGTGGCGATAAAAAAAAGAAGACAATACAAAAAAAAAATACAGCCAACGAGATAGACAACAGAGTCCGAAGGAGCGGCGCTACTCGAGGTGTCCTTGATTGGCAAGTACCCTGGTGTTATCAGGGTCTGCAAGCTATAGAATGCAGAGCTACGCTCTAATCGATTGAATTCCGACAAAGATCCAGCGAGGACTCGAGTCGCGCCGCTTAGTTTAGTGTAAAATATGTTTAACGTTCGGTACCTTGATCGTTGGTCTGGACAACTTCCATCGGAGATGCATGCGGCGAGTTGGCGTTAGGAGGCTCAGGCGAGTTCATCGAGGAATCTATCGGCAATCCGGGAGGCTGCACCTGAAGGGGCTTTTGTAGATGTCCAGGGAGCGATCCAGGCCACGGGGCCCGGGGCGAGCCCTGCGGAGAAGTCGGCATCCAGCAAGGACCTTGCGTCGAAGAGGGGTCCTGTGGGCTTGGGTTCCGTTCCGGAGATGAATTCTGCAAGGGGGAGCCCATCAAGGGACTCCTCGTCATGGACGGATCCTGCGGAGGAACGGCCAGCAAGCCAGGACTCTGAGTATGCGACGAGTCCTGCGAGTCCGGGCTCTGTGCCCTAGGTGAATTCTGCAGCGGTATGCGCACCAATCCAGGATTCTGCGCCACGGACAGGTTCAGGGGAGGATCGAGCAACGATCCAGGACTTTTCGTCCGAGTCAAGTCCTGTTGAGGTGCGGGCAGCGTGACAGGACTTTGCGCATCGGACGGGTCCTGCGAGTCCGGACTCTGCGCCCGAAGCGAACTTTTCAGGCATATATTCAGCAAGGCAGGATTCTGCGTCACGGACAGGTTCTCCAGAGGTTCGAGCAGCGATCCAGGACTTTGCGTTCGAAACAGGTCCTGCGGACCGGGACTTCGGGTCTGAGGTTGGTCTTGCAATGGAGCGCCAAGTTTTCCAGGACTCTGCGTCCGGGACAGATCATGTAGAGGCAAGGGCAGCGCGACAGGACTTTGCGCATCGGACAGGTCCTGCGGGTCCGGGCTCAGGGTCCGAGGCGAGTTCTTCAAGGGTATGCCCAGCAAGCCAGGATTCTGCAGAGGATCCAGCAGCAATCCAGGGCTTTGCGTCCGAGACAGATCCTGCGGAACGGGACTCGACGTCTGCAAAGGAGCGCCCAGCGTGCCAGGACTCTGCGCCCGTGACAAATCCTGCAAGCCCGGACTCGGGGTCTGAGGTGGATTCTTCAAGCGAGCGCTCAGTTTGCCAGGACTCTGCGTCCGAGACAGTTCCTGCAGAGGCACGATCAACGGGTCGGGACTTTGGGGGTGAGACGAAAGCGCCTGCAAACGAGCGCCCAGCGAGTCGGGACTCTGTATCCTCGACAGATCCTGCGGAACCGGACTCGATGTCTGAGATGGACTCTGCAAAGGAGCACCCAGCGTGCCAGGACTTTGCGTCCGCGACAGCTCCTGCGAGCCCGGACTCGGGGTCTGAGGTGGATTCTCCAAACAGGCGCTCAGGTTGCCAGGACTCTGCATCCGAGACAGTTCCTGCAGAGGCACGATCAACGGGCCAGGACTTTGGGGGAGCGACGAATGAGCCTGCAAACGAGCTCCCAGCGAGTCGGGACTCTGAGACAGATCCTGCGACTTTCGTAGAGCTTCGGACGTCGGACACGCCCCCAACAACTCTGCCCCGGGGTGTCCCGTAGAAGTTGGCATTTTGTCGAGTTTGGTCTTCATTTTCCTCTTTTCCATGGTCCTTTTCAGGGCACACAATTTGCGGTTCAAGTTGACCAACTTGAATGGGCTGGAGGAGATTTTCGCGTTCCACTGGATGAACGGCCGATAGACCTGCGCACAAAATCAAATCAACCGGGTTTAGCTTAGTCGCCGAACGAGGAAACGCGACCGAGTTCTCAAAGAGGACCACCGAAAGGTGGTTCGTCGAAAACTAAGGAAAGGAGAATAAAACGTGGCGCGACGCTAACCTCTCCGTCGAGGAGTACCCTCTCTCTGTCCTGCTTCTCGTTCCTCCTCTTGGCCGTCTCGGCGGCCATGATCACCTGCCTCTCCGCCGTCGACAGACATTTTGTGCAAATGCAGTACTTGTAGAAGCAGTACCGCTTGTGACCCTTCAGCGGCATGTTCACTTCGTGATTTAAGCACCGCGAGCACCTCGCCGTTCCGCGCTTCCTGATCGGTTTGGTGTCCGAGTTTGAGTTCAAGTTTGTGCAAAAGGAGTCCGAGTCGTTCACCACGGGCTGCCTTAGCTTCCAGTAGTAGTGCAGGGCGACCTCCTGGAGGCTCGGCTGTCGCGGGGGCGCCAGGCGCCGGTGGAAGATCGGCTCCTGGTCCTCGGTTCCTGGGTATCCGGACCAACCGATCGGGTACTGGCCCTTCAAGCTGCTCGCCAGGACCCTGATCAAATCGGCCGGGCCCAGATCGAACAGGACCTGGTGGAACTTCCGATCCGGTTCCACCTTCTCCAACGGGACGTGAGAGTCGTTCGAGTTCCTCGCCACTCTTAGAGCACGTGGCTTAACCACGTTCCTCATGGGCTTCTTCTCCCTCGGCGGGGCTGCAATATCAAGATAGGAAAGGGTCATTCTATACCCCAAACGTAAAAATATTTTAATTTTCTACATCTTCCAGAAGAATCGAGTCACCGACCGAACTCGCCGCAGGACGCAGCGTCCGTCGGCCGCCACGGGCCAACCGCCGGCGTCGCGACGCGCGGAAGGAACACCGAATAAATCTCGGCGAAAATACTGGCCACCTCCCAAAACAAACGACCGGCGACGAGTCGCCTCTTCGCGGGAGGTCCGACTCTCCAAAGTGTTATAAAAACCGACGACCCCCGAATTTCCGGATCTCGATCCGTGACTTCGGTCTCCCGTTACGTAATCGGGAGTTCCGACCTTATCCCACATACATCTGCGCTGCAAAGGATAAATTCCAATACCACGCGCACACGGTTAAATCCACTCTGCCTCCCGAGAAAATACCTCTCTCAGCAATCTACGCCGTTTCTGGATAAAGAATGTCCTTCGCTCTAGGATCTACCCAGTGTTTTTATTTGGAAGGGGGAGGTCCAGGGCGAGGTTTACATATACATAAGGTGTAACGTCGAGCGGAATTTCCTTGGCCTCGTGAAACTCGGCTCGACTCGGGACTCACCGGGGACTTTGAATACGACATCCTGCACCGTGGCCGGGATCTTCATCTTGGCGGTTCGAGGGTCACTGCCGCGGCGGGGAACGAGCACTCGATGAGAGTCCCAGGAGTCCGTAGGCGCGCGGCGCACGTGCCGACTCGAGGGGCCTCGCGGGCGCCAGTGCCCGCCCGACCTTTCCTAACTTCTACGCGTCGCCGACCGCTCGGCTGGCGCGCATCGCCGGCGTGGACCACGGAACAGCAGGGAGGGGCAGCGGGTCTCGAGCGAAGAGGGACGACCGTCCGACGCGCACCGCCGGGCAGTCCGTAACTCACTGAGAGGGCCGCCGGCGCGCGGCGGCCACCGCGTACGGCGGGCGGCGCGGGGTGGGGGGCGCGCGGGTCGCGATTGAATCCGGCCGCGCGCGCGCGTCCACGCGCTCGATGTGACAGCCGCCGCGAGGCCGTGCCCCGACCGAGCGGCGACTGGCGCGCAATTGGCCGAGAGGTTCGCCAGGCCCGTAGGTACGGGGGGGCACCTCGCCCCCGGGGTGGAGCCTCCCGCGCCCCCGGGGGTGCCAGCCGAGCCGGCCTATCCGCGGCCGCGCTCCAGCCCCGACTCTCACCCCCTGGAACGGCGGAATTTCATATTTTTCCCCGGTCGACGGAGGATTTTCCCCGGAAAGGCGAGGATTTTTCCCCGAAAAGGCGAGGATTTTCCGCGATGAGGCGGAAAATCGAGGAGGGTCGATTATCGCTCCTTTCGGCGTTACGATGGACCGCGGTGCTATCACTCGCTGCGTTTCAAATGCAGTTTAATTGGGCACTTACTTGTTACGCCAAGTAAACACGATTCTTAATGAAAGTTCAACGCCCGTTTTATGCACTCCGTAGGCATGTGCGATCGTCAGCGTGAGGTAATAATGCATTGACCGGAAAAACGATTCGTTCCGGAACAGATTTATGCATTTGGGCACTCGGACCCTTGATTTTCGATTATTATTTATTAATTTCATCCGAATATCGATACGATATGTATTAATAATAAACCCCACGTTTAGCCGTTCTATCCCGCGGTAGATTTTGCGAAATTTCCATTCGCGTATTAAAATAACATTTTTCAATCCGTAGCGTTCGAGGAGTAGCTAAGATCTCGTTCGAGGGTCTAAGGTCGACGGCGTTGGCATTGTCGGCTTGAAAGATTCGAATTCGTAAAACTGTATGCTACATTGTCAAGACTTGCGCAACGCTTCCTCCATTGTTCGCCAAAGACCCTTTAAATAGAACTTAAACCGCTTCCACGCGTGGAAAGATTTTTCATCTAAGAAATTTCATCACGAAATAAGCAAATTTACGGTGAAATATGATTATGGGGTTAATGTTGGTAAATGTATGAATTCCTGCGACTCCACAGGATGAACTATTTTTAATACAATTATCCATTTAATTTATTCTCGATGGAGGAATCTCTCGCCGAGAGCTGAAATTCCGACGGAAACCGTCGTTATGACGTCGGGATCACGGGAGGAAAAGGAAATCCAGGCGAGGGTATTCGGGCCATAACTTTGCGGAGCTTTACGATGGAACTTGGTTTACTACCCTCGACTTGCAATTCTTACCTTTAACCGTGTGCGCACTCTTGCAGTCGAACCGAGTTTCCGTGGCATTTGCTGGGCGGTTATGTCATTTGGTCGAAAAAACTCTAAAAAGTTTAAGTTCGAGATTAAAACGATACCGAAAAAGTATTCCACGCGAGAGGCCAGGGTAACCCAAAGGGTAAGGAACTTCGAAGGGGTCGAGAGATGGCCTAAATATTCGCAAATATGACTCTCGGTAGGATATTCAAAGTGACGATGTTTCAACCATTATTCGCACCTTTGCGACCGGAAGTAACTCGGATCCGTTCGGTTATGCATGCGAGTTCGTAGAGACCTCTGAACCTGATATACCGATCCTGGGAAAACGCAACTGGGACTGCACATGGCGTAACTTCCGATGTAGAACCTAGACCCAATTCAGCTACCGTGTCGAAATCGTCTAAAAATATCTACTGTGTAATATAGTTAGGAATTTTATAAGCAATCATGGAAATAAAGTGTCACCCAATGCTATGCAGAATTGTGGATAATATCCGTTTCTCGACTTTCAGGCTGACGTCGCGTCGTCTCGTCTGGCGTCGTCTGGGTGGAAAGCTGGATCCTTTTTACTGGGCAAAAGGACATGTGCGATCTCGGGGTGAAGTGGCTCCGTCGTCGAGCTAAGTGTCTCTCGTGAAGCGAGCGTTTACGGTGTAATTGCGCTCTCGAGATGGAGATCGAAGACCGAGTCTTCCCCGCGGACTCTACACTCGGTCAAGTCGATGTCAAGATCTGCGACACGGACCGGTAACGTCATCTCCCAGGGGCGGATGCATCGGATGACCCTAGGACAATTTCCCCGGAGAGAAAATCCCTGGAAAGGAATTCCTACGATCGCGGGAATGATTTATTTTTCCGAGGTACGACGAAATTTTATTTATTTGAATCGCGGAGGCGTTTCGCGGGAAGACCGCCGCCGAAGCGGAGCCAACGGTGGCCAATCGAGTCGATTCGACCGGATAGAAAAGAGTGGCCGAGAAGAGCCTCTCGCCGACGACCGACCCTGCCTCTCTTTCTCTCTCCTCTTCCCTCCTGGAAAGAAACTAAGAGAACTCCGAGGTTGCGTAACGCGCGAGCGAACAGCCAGATCGACTTGCGGTTTCCCGAAGAGGGCACTACCAGCTCCGGTTGCCGCTCGGACAAAGTTACGTTTTGTTGCCCCGGGCGGTTTCTTTCCTCGCCTCGAGCCTGTCCTTTGATTCCGTCCTCGAGGCGACTACCGAGCATAGTTTCTCCCCGGTTTTTCTGCCCGAGATTTGCATGAGAAACGTTCGATCTTCTCCATCTCCGATCTCTGGCCGATCGAAGATTCTATCCCAAGCATCGGGAGCCCGATCTCGGCCGCAGGAAACTTCCTTAAGGAGAGATCCTTATCCCGCTCGGGAAGAATCACCGTCGTCCCGATTCTTCGGAAAAATACGGGGAGAACCACGCCCGTGACGATCAGCTTCCCCGATAGTCGCTACCCTGATACGATAAATTTACCCTGAACCGATCTGGCCGACTCGCGGATTACCGCTATTGAATTAATCGGCACCCGAACGTCGACACTCCTCGGTTACGCACCGGGGATTATGATTTATGACTTCGTGCACGCACGCACTGTCATTTAACGCCGCCACGGCGTACATCGAAGCTCCTTTTAGACGCCAGACAAAAATTCCCCGCTTCTCCATACCTCAAAAAAATCATCTGCTGGATTACCCACGCTCCATCGAGATCTACTCATTTTATTCTAATTTTATTTCCTCTTCTCCACGGCCTTACCTCTGCCCTGAGAAAACAGATTACTCGACTAAACCAAATATATATATGGAAATAATTATTTTCTTTAGAAGAAAAATTCAAACGAATTTTGTCGCAGACCGACATGACCGCCTTTGATTTTCGCTTCGCAGGGCCAAAAATCTCGCAGCTTCTTCGAGGAGGATCGGGTTACCGAACCTGGACCATCACAGCAGCTTCGGGATGTCGATGCTTGGACAATGTCCGCTTCTTTGTCCACCAGGGATCCTTCGCCTCGGAGACCGACCACTCCTGTGCGTGGAAAGAGTTCTCCTTTTGCCGAGCCGTCGAGTGTGGGTTCATAATGCAACTATACGGCCACAATGTAGATTTTGCCGCGTCGATACACCCTGGAATTAGCATCCCGCGGGGTATGCTTACACCGGCGAATCGAGACCCCGGTAATCCGCATCGGATACGTGGTTTGTTACACCCGTAATAAAAATAGTCGAAGAGCCGCTGATCATACCCTTCGCGTTTTTCCACTCCTCCACCACCAGCTGCTTAATCCCTCGGGAACGAGGACTCGTCGCCGAGCCCTAGACGGCTCGTTTAAATACAAAACATGGAAATTTCCTTAAACTTGCAACTGAAAAAATGGGACCTCCTTATCGCGGGCAATCGGACATCGTCAGGGTCCCGGATCGACGGTGAACGATGGCCCATCGAGGAGGTATTTACTCAGGAAATCATGTGGAAATGAAATGGAAATCGATGGAAATCACCAAAACGCTGTCGAGATTTTAAGGCCGAACGTTACTTGTTACAACATCGCATTATTATCTATCGTATGGTCAAAGGCAATCGGCTCTCAAAGAAGGAATTCGTTTCCATTGATTTTTAAGTGAATAGCCCTCGGGCTCCGTCGTACTCATTCATGTCTTGATCGCTACGGTCGATGTCTCCTTTAGTCGTAAATCCGGTGAAAAAAGTTGGGCCTTAGACGCATGTCGAACCGAGGTCGGGAAAGGCCGACCTCGGAAGCTGGTCGAGATCCGCGAGGTCGGGCTCGCAGGATTACAGGACGGGGAAAAGGACGAGAAAATCCGAGGCGAGCAGCCGGCAATAGCGAAGCTTTACGATGAAACTTGGTTTAGTACCCTCTGCCTCGCGGTCCTTACCTTTGACCGTACACCCCACGTCGTCGTCGCCTTCCCTCCGTACTTTTCTACCTTCGGGGGAATTGCTAAACCAGAGGGGCCCATATGCGGTGAAAGTGCAACGTCAAAGTATCAGCTGCAAATAACGTTCGTACGGAATAAAAGGGCCAGAGTCTCGCTGGTGAGAAAGGAAGGAGGCAGGGTTCCTCTCGAGGCCGCCGAGGGTGATCCGTTTCGCGACTCGGTCGAAAGTTTGACGGGCCAAGGCAACGCGCGTCCCACTTGCCGCCCCCACATGGACTTCCATTTCTTATTTCGTCCGCGGCCACATGCACCGTCGAAAATAGCGGCCGATCGGCTGGACGAGGCGCACTCGTTCCACTCTTGCGATCCCCCTCCACGAGTTTCAAATCGGAGCGAGCTTTGGGGTCGGTCGGGAATTCGAGTTTACTCGGGACGTCGCTCTGGATATTGCGTGTCCAGGGCACACGCGTGTACCCGCCCACCGAGAAGCGGAACGCCGCGGCTCGTAAATCGCCCCGTGTCCCGCAGGTTTGTCCGGACGCCGAGAAGCTTGCGGAGGTCCTTCCTTTTTGCGACACGGTCTCGGAAGTTAGGGACGTCCTCTCCTCCGCGCCTCCGGAGAGCGAGACCGTCTCCCTCGTCACTCCGCGGACAAAGTGCCGGCCGCATCGCGGTCCATCCATCTTCCTCGCGGCCGCATCCGCAGCACGCGCCGGCCGCGCGGACTTTATCTCCCGGATTCCTCGATCTCTCAACTCCCCTCGAATGCCGAGATCCGATCGCTGGACCGCTCCATTAGCTTCGGACGTATTTAGCGACCTCTTAATCTAGGAAGTCGCCCGCGCTATCGGTACTCGTGTATCTCGCGGATCCCGTGTAACCCGTTAATCGGACGAACGGGAGGCGGCGGTTTTGCATACCGCGTCGCGTCGCGCGTTCCGTAATGGGCTCGAGTCGTGGTAGGTCGCCGATCGTCCAATTAACGGCCAGTCGCCTTTTCTATGGACCACCTGTAACGCGACTCGCGACTTTCCGGCAAACCGAGTCGCCGTCCGACTTCCGCTGGTCGCGTCCTACGGTGGTCCGGGCGTCATTCCGAGTCGCCATGTCGAGCTTCGTTTTACGTCCAAACACGAGGGTCGCCGTCGACGGGCTTCTCGGAACGGGATGGCGTCGAGAAGCGATCCGATACGGCGATCGTTTACCGATCTCCAATGCAATCGCTCCGGTAATCGCCCTCCACCGTGTGTACGCGGCGCGACACTTTTGTTGATCGGACTCGAACGGCCAACGAACGTTTCGAGGAACCTTCGAGGAGACGACGCGGTTTGTCGTCGGTTAGATTCTGGAGCGCTGTCATTTTCGAAAGGGGCTATGCGGAATCGCGATAAATACGTGATGGAAATATTCATAAAGAAACGACGAAAGGATCGGAGGTTCATGGGCAGCTCTATTCCAGGGATCAGTCGCGAGAAGACGTCAGCAGTGCTGGATCGAAGAAATGTAGGAAATTGTCTATTGATACGTGTAATTAATTTCATTCCTACGTATGGGCCCATGTCTGGTTATGGTCCGTCTGTAAAGGTACGCTTCCGTGTAAGGGCCGGTAATGGTGCTGGACGCTTGCGGCGTGGCGGTCGTGTTCGCGGCCCGTTTGCGGCCTCGGCTCGGCGAGGTCGGGCCGAAGGAATGGCCTCTGCGGAATCCGTCGGTCTCGAGGCGAACTGACCGGGTTCTCACAGGTTAATTAAAGCCCCCGTCGACAGGCCGCGGCGACAGAGTATCGGACGTAGAATTTCAAAGTAAGAAACTCGACTCCGCGCCAGTTGGCTCCGAGAGACTCTCCCCACCTTTCCTTGCCTCCCTCTAAATTTATCCTTCTCACTTTCTCGGAGGAGTCGAGCGGGTTCCTCTCTCTTTTACTCATTGATATGCTCTTTTTACTCGCGGGACCCAGCCGTAAGCACTCGGGTACAACGAAAGGCGATATTCTCGTCACGTCGACCGGTCGTCACCCGACGAGGCCCCCTTTGGGTCCGAATTCGCTAGGACCCTCTATCGACTTTCGACCAAGTGCCCAGAAAATAATTCGAATGTTCAATATCAAAATTCTCCGGATGACTATTTCGAGAGCCATTCGCTAAACGATGCACCGGGAAAAAATAAAAAAATTCAACGACAGAAATTTTTCGTTCATTTGATGAATTTCACCCGGACTCGAATATACCGTACGCACCAGTTATTCCGATATCGCGAGAATTTATTCCAGGAGAATAATTATTCTTTGCGAATGAATTTACTGTGGACCTTTTCGCCGACTGTACAAGTCTCGTCGATTTCCTCGGTGATTTCGACTCGTGACAGCGAACAGATGCGAAGGACGACTCGCGTATCGCGAGAAAGACCTTCTGCGAGATATTCGCAAGGAGATGTTCCTTTATGGGGAGAAAGCGTCTCGAGAGCTCAACGACTGGAGGCGATTAAAGATTCGCCGGGTCGCCGAAAATAATGACTCGGTAAACGGACGAAGAATTGTAATTCGCCCGTAATTGCTTGATAACAAGGATCGTTAGCGAGTGCATTATGCACCGGTGCCCTTATCGCCGATTTCGCCCGGCCCGACATTGTTCGCAGTTTCGCGGACTCCAGCAGCCAGTAAACACTTAAGCCGAAGGTGTGAGTTACGAGTCGCTTTGCTGAAACTGTATCAATCTCTGAGTAGCACCTCTGGTTTAACTCCGAACGGGGCAATAATTTCCACCTCGAGTATCCGAACGCCGGCGTATCGGCGCAAGGCGCGGTGCATTAACGCGCACACCTCGGACCCGCGATAACACGTCCCTCGTGTGTGCGCGATAAGTGCACACGCAATGTCCGCGAGTGCGCTTAATATGTTACATTTTTCATTTAAAATGTCTTACTCGGATAGATAGCACCGAGAGACAGTCGAATGCCGTGCACTCTGACACCGAGCTCGATATCGAGCGGCGATCTGGCGGCCGACGCGATTCCGCATCCGGAGACGCCCCGGCTTTTATTCCACCATACTTGCCCCGAGAAAATGGCCCCTGATAAGATACCCCGTACACAGTATCCTGCCGTGCTAAATGCGTCGGGGTAACTGACATTTTGGCAAAAGTGGGCCAAAAACGCACCCGCAACGCGTAACTGGTTGCTTGTAACGGCGCCCGTCCACGCACTGATAAAAATCCCCATGCAAATTGACATACTCGATCATTAGTTATTTCGTTTGATTTTATATCGCAGTGAAATTACCCCGCCTGTAATATCAGATTCGTCATCAAAGTCGAGGAGAATTATAACGCGATATCAATTTAATTTGAGTGAAAACGCACTGACGCGGAAAACATGAAATTTTATGTTTATTTATTCGTGTTCCAATTTGTCACTTTTCCAGGTTAGGATTTTATATGTATGCGGTTTTAGAAGGAAACTCGCGGAAATTTATTGCCGGTGTACCCGCAATGTAGCTTTGTTGCGCGTGCAGGTTTAAATGGAAATTCGATCGATTTACCATTTTTTAACGTACAGAGGGGGGTATTTAAATTAATAATTTTTTTTTCGAATAAAGCGTCGAGTAACGTCGCGAGTCTAGGCAAACGGATCTCACCGCTGACGTTTTCCGCCGAAGAAAAGTGCCTCCACGTGCGGAGATGCCTCGACTGCGAAAAATCGGCGAATGTCAACATGTAATTGTTTGCCGATGCAAGGACATTCGGTAATCTCCAAGTTGCAGCGGTTATCGCGGCCGCCGGCGGCGTATCGTCATCGTCAATGTGTTTCCTGATACAAGGTTTTATCAGAAACACGAGAAAACTGGTTTAGATCGTCGGATAGTTGAAACCGTGTACCTCGTCGCATTACGTTTACAATTGAAGCGTTACTAGGTGCATTTCCGCGCGACGAGATATTGCGGAAATCGCAGCTGACGCGACATCGTCACGCGTCCGCTTTTAGCGTGTACCTCGTCATATCCGTATTTGAAAGAATTCCGGAGAATTTCCGCAATCCGGCATTGCAAGGACGAGCTTGCATGATAACGCTTTCCGATACCGCCCGAACGATTCTCTGATAACGCGATGGAAGTCGTCGGCGAAGCTCGAGAAAAGCTCGCGAATCGCCGTCGATTTCGGAGGTTACCCTGAATCCGAGACGTATCGTCGACGTCGAACGCGAAGGAGCTGACAAATCACATTTAATTCCCATAGATAACCGACTTTCGTCAGCTTATTCCGCCTTATCGGTCCCACTCGAGTCCACCTGGTGTCAGTTATCGCTCGGTGGAGCTATGAAATGTACTTATAATTTTATTATCGAGAATTCGTGGGTGAGAGAGGGTATCGTGGGACGCTCGACCGTGTCGGAGGTTATCGGAGGTTTGCGAGAGTCTCGAGGTGGAGGGCAGAAGGAACGACACCTCCGAGGAGCATTATCGAGGCGCATCGCCGGCTCGATAACGCTGTCGGATGGCACTCGTCGAGGGGAGTCTCCCTTCCGGGTAAGGATGCAACCCCCAGGACCGACGCAATTAACCCTTAACTTGATCCATCCGAAAATGCGATCGGCAATTGCAATCGTTTCGGGAGGTAGCAACCGCGAAGAAACGGGAATTATCTCGCCCGAGATAATACGCGTTTCGAGCTTAACGACGATTCGGGTATTCGAGGCAGACCGACGGCGAAACGACGGAGCCTCGCCGCGTCGGTTTTTACGGGCCCGTCTGCGGAACGTCAACGGAATGGGCAGGTGCCAGATACCGTAGACAGTTCCGTTAAAACGTGTGTTACGTCTTGTCGTCTCGCTGTCGGCCCGTGAACGGAGACTAACGCGAAACGCTCGAGTGGAGGCAACTCGACGAAAGGGTGCGCCAACCGCGTCGCGGCGGACGGAGCCCCAGGAGGCGGTCGGGTCTGCCCGAGGCTCGGCACTTTGGAGGCATCTTCGACATCATCCGCGATTAATCGGAGCGGTTTAGCAGCGGATATCCACAGGGCGTGCCGGTCGAAAGCCACGAGGAGCGATTTTCCCGATCGAGCCGCGACTCGCGAGCACGCGCTCCGAATCGGAAAGGAGGCCGATCTCGGTTCGTGCGATAAATTCCCGGTTAGGCCCCGAGAGCGGATCGACCGTGGAAACTGGCCCGCAAGATGGCCGGTTCGCTCCGAGACGGGATAATAATTAGCGGCCGATCGGAGCCCGCTGCGAGTCGCGTTACAAAATCGCGGATCCTCCCCGCCGCCGTCTCGCTGCTCGTAAATCATAGATCTCCGTCGGTAAAATCGCGCCGATCTAACGACCGGTTTCCGCGCGGGGAGAAAGCCGCCGCCTCTCTCGGGGCCGTTCTGGCTTTCCAGATCGAGCCGAGTCGTTATCGACTTCGATACGCGGCTCTAATGGACGATCCGGGGGGTGGTTGCTCCGTCCTCCCCCCTGGACATCCCCGCCATTGCGGAGCGCCGGTACTCCCCGACACCAGAAAATTGACTAGAGGCAATTGCGACTTCTTTTATCATTTTTTTTTCTTAAATCGTCCGTTCCGTCCACGGCGACCGATTTGTGGCGAGGGGACGCGAAAGTGGCGTCCGAGAGTCGATCGTTCATGAGACTTTTTTCCCGATCTGGATGTGTCGAGTTGAGCATTACGACGCGAACGTGGAGGCTATAAGGAACATAAGGACCCTCGTGAAATTTCAACGTTGAAAAAAAATTTTATAAACATCTGTGAAGAAATTGAAAAAATGATTGAAATTTGCCACTTTCACGTCACCTTAACTCCACGCTGCCGAGGCGGAACGGCGTCGTTACGTTCGGTGCCTACTCTTGGAACTCTTTTCGCAGCGGAAGAAACGCAAGGAGGAAACGGCGAAGGCAGGACGGAACGAGTTAATGGATATTACCGACGGGGAGATTTATCCGGCGGACTGTTGCGGAGAACGCGGCCGAGCGGACGCGGCAGGTTCCGAGGGTCGTCTCGAGCAATTTCCGCGGCAACTCTGTTGCGCTCCCTCGTCTCTCGAGAGATAACGTTTCTTCCGACTCGGGACGTTTCTTTTTTACCAGGCGCTCTTCTTCTTTATTGTAATTCTACCCGGGTGTTCAATGTTCGCATTAGAGTCGCCGAAGTGAATAGGTAAGGCTTGGATTGTCGGGCGATATGCGCAATCCGGCGGACTGGATGCACCGAATAATTTGAAACTCTAACTCGGGATCGTGGGGGTCTCAACGAAGATCTTGAAACTGGCGAAATTTCAATCTGCGCACGAAAGAAAATTTCTGTCGCGAAACTCCGCGGCGTTACTTCGCGGTCCGGTGCGCGTAGGTCGGTACACCCTGTTATTCCCGCAACGGTACGCCGGTACGTGCCATTACGCGCTCCTCAATGAACGCGTAAACGGACACGGTGCGTACGACGTCGTACAGAAGAATACTCAGCGAGGAAGAATTCCGCAAGGAAGTCGGGGAACCAGAGAACGTGTCGAGACCGAGGCCGCCAGGCGTTTGAGAGCGTCGGCCACGAGAAGGTAGTTCGCTGACGTGGACAAGCATCGTCGGGTATGCCCAGGTACGACCTAGTCCTTATCACTATACCCCCGAAGCGCAATCAAAATGACTGGTTTCAAATGGCCCGCCAGAGGGAAAAAAATATTCCCAGGTAGTTCCAGCGTTAATTAGCACCTTGTTATTCGGTTATTCCGGAATGGTTCGAAACTTAAATCAAAGCCAATGGTAATATTTTATATGAGTAGGAGATCCATTACTTTGCTCTGAATACATGGCTTCGTAAAAAAACATCGGTCATGCGGAAGCCACCATATAGTGGCGTTGCGTAATTAAATGGTTAATCAGAGTCTTGGAGAGTACCATTTCGATGATTCTCAAAATTTCTCGAGATCTTGCGATTTTCGCTCCGATTGATAATTCGAAAATGGCGAGTCGCCGCCAAGCGGAAGAGAGGACGTCGCGTGGCAAGACACGGCAGACGAGGCCGGGCTCTCGCCGGCGCGCGGCGCCGGACAAACTGGATTCCCCCCGGCGCGCCTTTTGAAATTCAATCCGGCCGGCCGCCGCCTCGACCTGCTCGGACTGTACAGGTCGGTGCAACATTGTCGCCGCAATTTGCCCGTTTGCGGTACAGTCCCCGGCAAAGTCGGCTCGGCGCGGGCCTCGGAGTGATGGATGAAAACCCCTGGAGGATTCCGCATTCCCCGGCAAAGACGGCCATCCGTCACGGGGGCCGGCGCGCTTCCGAAGCCTGCATCCGGCGGCCGCGCCGGACGCGGGGGCCGTCCGGTTAGTTCGGAAGCGCGCCGCCACGGCGCGCCGATCTCTCGCCGATAAGCCGGCGCGCGCACCCGGGAGCTCACTCGCGAATACCTCGCCACTCTACCACTCTGCCGGTTATTTCGGGGCCGGCGAGAGGCGGGATGCCGATGTCGATCGTGACGCGCTGTCGATGATAAATATGACGGGGAATGCGACGGGGCGAGCGAGGGTTCGGACGGACCGGACGATACGCGGAAATTGTAAAATGTATATTTGAAATCGGCCGGTGAGAAATGAATTTTTCATACTCAGGTTAGCAGTTGTAAGAACTCGTGTTTAGAGACACAAGTAAGGAGCAATTATATTTAATCAGTTCCCGCTAAAGTGGCTGTTCCGAGGTGTGTACGACTACTTCGAGGATTAATTCAACCGATAGAAGACGTAACTTTCTGATTTTTTTCCTTATCTAACATCTTTGCATGTCGCTCCATTGATATGTATTAATGTATTCCTATGATTCTTAAATTAAAACGGAACCCGAGGCCTAGGAACTCGAAATCACTCCACGGGACATTGTTCTAGAAACGCGCTAGCTGGAATACTTTTTTCCCTCCAAGGTCCGCGGAATATCGAGCGCAAATTGTTACAATAAGATAGCGCAAAAAATACACGTCGAGTACGCGCACCGATATCGCGTATACGGGTTCCAGTGCAAGGTAAAAGAGGACTCGAGTGCGACGAGTCGTATTTGCTGGAAATCGCGCGTGGGAGTGTCTCTTGAAAGGGATTAAATCTTGTCGAGTCGACCGATCGAGGCATCCTGCCGGGTCGAACACCTTTTCCTGCGAGGTTCCAAGATTACGAGTCGTCCTCGCGGCCAGTTTCGATATTAAATGTAAAAACTATTCTTTTCATTCAACCCCGTTCAACATGAAATATCTCCCTGGATTTATTATTCTCCATTTATCGGGTAGAGGAACAGAAGGGCGCGGAGGAAATTCCTGACACACGGGACGTTGTAACACGCTGAGAGGGAAAAAAAAAATCCATCGGGTCGAAGAGATGTTAAAGGAACGATTGTACGAGTGAAATGATTGTCGTTTGAATTAACGAAATGTATGCCTCTCTATTGGATATGGGGTAGGTGCGCGATCGGAGTAGTTCCCACCCGCGAAGGGCGACGTCGGGGGTCCGGAGGACCTCGAGGAAGGGGTCGCAGGTGAGATTCGACGGGGGTCGCAGGGCGCCCCCTCGTTCGTCCGTCCCTGGGGCCCGGCAGGCCTATTTGCAAGGCAATACGCCGGGCTACTTGTCCATGCAAATGCCCAGCGACGTCGTCTTCTGTGCCGGGCCGCGATCCTCGTCGCGGCCCTCGCTCGGTGGGCGCCTACCCTCGACGCGTCAATTTGTCCCTCTCCCGAGGGCTCCTCCTTAATTCCCAATTCGTACAATGTATCCCGGTGCTCCCGAGCCGCCTAGGAGGAGGCCGAGGCCAGCCGGGTAAAATACGCCCGGCGTCCGAGAGATATCCCGTCCGTAAACACCGACCGAGCCGTGGCCGGCTCGAAAAACCGGATCCCCGATCTTCGATGAAAGACCACTCCGCGGCGGATCGGCCGCGAATTTCTCTCCCGATTCCCCGCGACGGAAGGTAAGGAGGATTCGGGTTTCCCCGATTTTCTGCGGCGATCTTGCGCACCGAGGAAACCGTCTCGTTGAACCGAGGAAATGTTCCTATGCACGGCACCGAAGAATATATTTCCGTAATTCATGGTATAATTATTTGACGACGATTAATATCGAATAAATTGGATGCCACGTTTCTGAGGAATTATTTCATTAGTTCGAGGAAATATTTTTTTTTTTTTTCGAAAAAATGAATTCTCTTTTTCGGGGTGGAGTTTGAGTCGAATTTTGGGGGCTGCATCGCGGGGTCGGTTTTCTGCGCTCGGGGGAATCGCTTGTGTTTGACTCGGGATTTCTGGGTCGTGCCCTGGGTTTGCGAGCGGTAGACGGGGCGTGGGGTTGCTCGAGAAGGCTGGGTAAAATACGCTCGACTGGGCCGCGATACCGTCCGTAAATATCGAATAAGTTGCAAGGCGACCGCAGGAAGGCTCGGAAACCGGATCTCCAATCTTGAGTGACGGACCACTTTGCATCGGATCGAGCGGGGATTTTGTTCTTGCCTTTTAGGAGCGGATCGGGCGACCTGATTTTCTCAAGTCCCGGAATTTATGTTCCTCTCTTCGGGAAATCTCTCCCGAAGCTCCCTTCCGGTTGCGGGAGACGATTCGTCGCCTCGCGAGGATCTTGCCTCCCCGAGGGCGATTCGTCGCTCGCGAGGATCTTGACTCCTCGAGGGCGATTTGTCGCTCGCGAGGATCTTGCCTCCTCGAGGGCGACGAGAGGTCGAAGATCGGGACCAGTCGGATAAAATGCATTCTCCTTCGGCCTGCATCCCGTTCGTAAGCACCCAATGAGCCGGGAGGCTGCAAAGGACCTCGAAAAACCGGATCTCCAATCTCGAATGACGGACTACTTTGCCGCGGATTGCGCGTGAACGCCGTTGACGCTTTCTGAAAATCGACCGTCCAATATCCGCTTCCAAAGTCATTTTTTAAGTGATCTCCGAGACGACTCTCGACGTTCTTCGAGATATTGATGGCTCGATCGAGCGCAAAACATCGAGTCTGATTGAGATGACGCGGATGCAAGGTGCGCTGCACCTCGAAAAACCGGATCATCGATCTCGGATGACAAACTGCGGTGCGACCGATCGCCCCTGATTCTTATTCCCGCTTTTCTGGAATCGATAAATCGGCCTGGGAGTCGCTAGGCGGTCTCGATATTCAGATTCGAGATTTTTATCCGTCAGCTCGGTGGAGGCTGCGACAGAATGTAGACCGCGGCCAATCCCAAAGCTCGGTTCTAATGTCACGGCGAAACCGGTGAAATAAATTGTGCGATGTAACTTACAAATTCTCCCCGACATTGCCAAGCAATGGCACTTTTTCCGGGTGCCTCCACTTAAACGGCAGAATTGATGGAAACAATAAATGGTCGTACCCCTACGTGCCGCTTCCACTCGGATAAAAATCAATGAAAATTTGCGTATATCTTTCCGCATATCATAACTGAAGTTTCCCATAGAAAAAACCGTAACATCGTATTAATGCTTTTTTACTCCTGTTAAATGACTTCTTGAACATCGTTAACTTCTTTAACCGACGTTTCCAATTAAACTCGGATTTACTCCCTAATCGGCGAGGACTAAATTCGATAACACTTCGGGTGCGCGGGCATTGCGGGCAGGAATAATGTTTCGCTCCATTGCCGGCGAAGTACGGTTGGCAAACATGCCACTTAACGATATTTTGTAATTAAATTCAGGCAGGTTTTAGAAATTAGCGGTGCAGCTCCGCGTCCGATATCCCGACTTTCTCGGGGAGGACGGGAGGGGGATTCGTTAAATATGTATGCCCGACCCGATCACATTACCGCCGAGTAAGCGCACGTGAAATATGTTAATCTTCGGTATCTCGGTTAATATGTAACGGCTGGTTAAAGTATACGGCATGCGATTTCGAATAAAGTTGTTAACTTCGACATCGTTAGCGACACACGCGCCGTTAAACGTCCCGAGAGGCGATGAATTACCATTTCCTCGAGACATCTGATTTTTCCATTTATTTATTTTTTTTTTAACGAAATTCGATTTATTCCTTAATAATCGAAGGTTTCCAAAACCACCGAACGCCTCGTCACGCGTAAATACGAAGTGCGTGAAATTACGCACCGCGGACTCCGCCAACTCGCGGGGCGTTAATTCCGCACCTCGCGGCGCGTTAATTCCGCTGGCACCTGCTGCGTTACCCGTGCGTACACCTGTAACGGCCGATAAACATGAAACCGTGTGCGTGACTGGTGACTATTCGTAAGGCATCCGAGTATTGAACACTTATTGCCGCCCGGATAATCGTTAATTGGAAGTTGCAACAAAGGCATTTCCAATGTAAAGCAACAGGTCGCGGCCTGAGGAATCTGCATACGCGTCGAGTTAACCGCCGTTTAACTGGAGATTAGGTCGAGGGGTCTTTTCTCGATAGATCGGGAATTAACGGTCCGTGAAGAGTGATAACGGACTATCTATGTCCGGATGATCAAATCGACTAGCGGTCGGCAGGATATCTTCAGGGAAGATATTAATCGAAATTAAGTCAGGCCTTTGGAAAAGAAATTTCAGATTTTCGGATTAAGCCAAGAAGTGGCACTTTCTCAGAATTTTCGAATTTTCATCGCAAGGTGCAACTCGGTAAGAGAGCTTTGTCAGCTTTGCCGATCAAGGTCGACGTTGCACGTGTCTCGCAAACCGCAAAGCTTAGGTAATCGGGTAAGAGCACTCGCGTAAGCGCATGCGCAAAGACGTCATTCGAGAATGCGATTCTTTTTTTTTTTCTTCGGATAATTTAACGTTCGATCGGTATGTTAAAGACATGACAGTTTTTGTTGCACTCAAGACTGGCTTTAGAATCTCGGGTCGGGAGGAGAATCGTTTAATACGAATGTCGCGGTGAACGGTACACCCGGTTTTATTCTTTTTTTTTTTCGGCAGAGGAGAAACGGGATTCAGCATTTCTTCGGAATTTCCACGGGCTATTAGCGAGTCCTTTCTACAAGCCATATCGCTAATGCGACCCTCTTGAGCGAGTTGCATCTAAATTGCATTCGTGCTGTCTCGGTGCAGGTACTCGAGGAACTATCGACTCGACGTTAAGGGGCTCGCAAAGTAAACACTTACCGGCTGAGTTTATTTCTGCCTTTTCTTCCTCGGTACCCGCTCCGAAAGTGCAATCTTTCATTCCACCTTGCTTAGATGTTCAAATCCAAACACTTTGCTATTATTTTCTGAATCAACTTTATTCAATTACTAAATGTACCTGTCAATAAAAAAAAATGTAGGCATCCCTCTGCAAAGAGGTAATGTGCGAGTTGAGAGAAATCGGAAAGAGTGTTATGTACTCCACGTGGTATCTTTGACGAGGAATTAATTTTTTTCTCAAATATGTCGTTAGATCGATTATGTTAACGAGAGGTAAATACCTGAGTTGATAATTCCTTGTTGGGTAATGGGTTTCATTTGTGTAACTGTAGGGGAAGACTCGTTTCGAGATTCGCTTCCTGAAAATAAATTCAGTAGGTACGACGAATCTTCGGTCGGTAAGGAGGGGCTCGAGCTTATACCGTGTTTCTCGTTAATCTTGTAATTTTGTCCTTACCGACTGGACATTCGGTTGCAGTAGTTTCCCAGTTTCCCCGCTCGAGCGGGAGCTCACGGACAGGGATAAAACATAATATTATAAAGTGACTGTTACTACATATATAAAGTGATCAACTCATCAACGACGGAGCTCGCAAGAATTATCTCGACATAAGGGTAAGTCCGCCCTTCCTCGGGTCTTGAGATCAGTCTCGACAGTAAAACAACCCCTTGACACCCCTCGAGGATGATCTCGCGTGAGACTTCCGGGCCCGTTTGCCCTGGGGCGGGGGTGGCCCTAGGGGGTGGCGGCGACTCGTCGAAAGAAGGTGCGTGCCACCTCACTCGTGCGAAAGCGAGTTCATTGGCTGTATCTCCGGGGAGTCTGGGCGTTAAAGTGTCGGAATTTCATCGGCGGCCCAACGAGGCGTGCCCCTTAAGTCCTCGCACGTGAAGTGCCTCCCGGGTTCGAGGGGGACTCCCGAAGGAGCGCGAGCTTCGTAAGCGATTCGCAAGCGGCCCTAACGTTGGCAAACCCTCCGCGTCTGCGGACTCTTCCTATTACTGGCGGATAACGGCGGAAGAATAAGAGGGAACCGTCAACGGTTAGAATGGCTGCAGTCGTTCGTCAGCCTGTAAAAGGGAGTCAGGAACGAAACGAATGGACCACGTGTAATTCTTTTTTTTTTTTTATTAAGTTTATTTTATATATCGACAACAACACGTCATACATTAGAAAACAGAAGGTTTCTTGAAGCAAACTCGAATGAAAGGTTTTTGTGGAACAATCCGAGAGACACTATGTGAGTGTGCCGCGCCATCATCTATGGAGTCGTATATATATAATATTGCGTGTCTCGCAAGTGTGTACGTAATCATGTATGCCTTTGCGTGTCTCCATGTGAGTGTGGTTTGAAGGGTGTGTATGCGCGTGTGTCTCGAGGGCGTGTGTGGAAATCTCGTGTCTCCTCTCGCTCTGTCTCGTTTTCTCACTCGCTCTTTTTCTTTCTCTCTCTCTTTCGCTCGGTTTCTCTCTTTCCCTCTCATTCCGCAACTCTCGCTCGGTTTTCGCGCACTCCGTTTCGCTCTCTCTCTCTCTTTCTCCACGGCTGCCTCGGAATCGCGCGTCGCGACGCTTTTCTCTCTCTTTCACTCTCTCTTCCACATTCACTCGCTCGCACACTCATGTCGCGGGACACTTCGCGCTTGTGTCTCCGCGTGCGCAAGAAACGTGCGGCCTTGCGGCCGGGGTCCGGAAGGAACGCGTCTCGAGACTGTGCCCCCTTTAACGGGGGAGGGGGGCTCGGAATTTAGTCGCGGGGTCATCCGAAAGTAGAAAAGGCGGGTGGAAATTTGGAACGCGACCCACCCCCGGTCGGACCGCGCGGCGGCCGCACGCGGGGGGCGGACGCTCGCGTTACGCGGGGGCGTCGGCGGCCTCGGGGGAGGATAGGGGGAACTCTTATCCTTCACGTATTTTTTTTTCTCTTTTTTTTTTTTTCTTTAGTTCCTTGGCTCATCCGAACCCGCGCGCCCCGCGGCCGTCAGCTGGCCGCGACCCTCGGCGCCTCCTCTTGCAATTTATGTACAATTTTACAACCTACCGCCGTCGACATATAATTTTTTTACCTTTACTCCCTTTAAGTACACGAATAGGACCTAGACATCGTTAATTTTTTTCATCTTTACACTATACTAACGAAATCTAAACGTTCAATTTCCCTTTTTCACCACACTAGGAATAGTAAATTTTGCCGTATCGTTAGTATACCCTTTATAGAAATATGCTTACAAAAATAGAATTTCGCGAGGCGCCGCGGGGGGTGCCGCTGATGCGCGGCGGGGGGCTGCGGGGGAGGGACCCGACTCTTTCGACTTTTTTTTCTTTTGCTCTTTTTTTTCGTTTTATCCCTCTAAGCGTCTCTCTCACCGTCTCTCTCTCCCTATACATCTCCCATGTCCTCCTCGTCCCTGTCTTCGTCGATTCTCGCGACGCGGCGATGATTCCCACTTTTTATCCCCTTTTTTTTATACACGCCTCTTCCCGATCGGCCACCTTCGTCCCCGATCGTCAATTTTTCGTGTCGAGCCTCTCTCACTCGCTCTCGCACTTTCATTCGCCCTCTCGCTCCTCTCTTTACCTCTCACTTTTTTTTCTTTCTCTCCTCTCGACGCTCGTCGATTCCCTTGAACTAAGTAATATATACGCCGATTCGAGATATCTCGAATCGCATAACGCTCCCGCGGAACGATCGTCGCGATCTGGTAGAATAATCGGTCGAACTCACGATCGGTGACGATCATCGCGACAATAATAATAGCATCGGCTGTAATAGAGGTAATAATGGTAATAATAATCGTGTCAATAATAATCTTAATCGTAATGCTGATAATAATGGTAATAAGGATAATAATTATGACAATAGTCACCGTACTGACGGTGGTTGCGGTAATCGCAATAATAGCGGCAACGGTACGGACCGGTGATCGATAAACGTGACAATAATAGTGGCAACGCTCGCAATAATCGCAACAATAATACAATCGACGAGGAATGTCCGGGGGTCCTTACATCTCGGTCTTATCTGCAATGGCCGTAATCGCGAATCGCATGCGTTTACGCATCCTCTCGTTCGCTCGTCCCTCTTTTTCCGCACACACACGCGCTCTCTCTCTTTCGCTCTCATTTTTCTCGCTTTCTCGCGCGCTCTCTTTCTCCACGCGCACTCCAAAACGCTCAAATGAACCTCGCCACTTAGACTCGTCATTACAATATTACATTATTTAGATTACATTATATCATAATACGCTAGCGTTTAGTCGATAAATTTTACATACTTTGATACGCAGTATGATGGTTCCAAAAACGGTCATCGGCCAACCAAATTTTGTTCACACATCAATACACCTACGCTCAGTAATCGAAGTAATTTGTACTTGTAGCCATATATTATAAATATTTTTAGTAGTTCGGCCTCTATTATTCATTTTTTTCGCCTTTCCTCGTGCAACACCCACGGTGCTCCTCGTGCTCTCCCTCACTCTCTCTTAATTTTTTCTTCTCTCTCTCTCTCCCTTTTTCTCGCGCGGTCGCATCTCATTCTCTCCCCCATTCGCTCTCTTTCTCTCTCTCTCCCTACATTCGCGCAAATCGTTTTCTCACTTTCTCTCGGCTTTCGGCCATTTATCCCGTCGCTCAACGGTATTAGCTGGAGGCCCTACACATCGTGTTGCATCTCATTTTTTGTTTTATTTTCTTTTGATACGAATATTCTTTTTTTTTTCTTTAACATTACTTTTACCGCTCGCCTCATTGTTTTTTTTTTCTCTCCTCCCTCCATTCCCTCGTAACCTTTTTTCGACCTGTCGAAACCATTACGAACGCGATAGGGTTTACACGGGCGCCAAAGTCGCGCCGGCGTTTCTCTCTCATCCGCATTTTTTTTCTCTCTCTCTTTTTTAAATCTCGCCTCCTCTCGCTTCCTCTCGTTTTACTCCATAAATTTGTCTCGCTCGTCTGCCGTCCTTTTTTTTTTTGTTGCGCTTGAATGCTTAAATAGTTAATCGAGAACGTCGTTGCCAAAAATACGATAAAAACCGAGAAATCACTTTCGAATACGCGGCCGTCGGGGTCGCGCCGGGCGGGACCAAGATGGGGGGAACCACGATGGCGTCGGGGCGTCCCGCGGAAGGCGTCGTGGCCGGCCGATCGACCGTATCACCCCCAAAGAATTTACAATAATTTCCCGCGGCCCCTCGCAGCTTCTTCCGGGGAGCCTAAACCTACTAGAGATCTCTTTACAGTCATTCCCCGGCTCGCTTCGGGCGAGCGCGAGGATAATCGATTAGCCCTCTGTACACCTAAAGTTACTTGCACCCGTTTTCGGACGGGGCCATCGGCGGCCACGGGCCTGGCCTTCCTGGACGCGACGCCGACGCCGCCCGGCGTCTCCCCTCTCTCCATGCAACACCGTGAACCCTTAAAACGTACACCTACTACCGTCACTCGCTTAAGGATACAACAACATACTATACGTATATGGCTCTACAGATGTCCGCTTGCACTGTAACTCAAGAGTGTGTCGTCGGTCTCGCCGACGCCGGGCCCGCCGGCGGCGCGGCCGCGCGACGCCCCTCGGCGTCGCGGCGACTCTTAGGCCGTGGTCCCCGATACCGGGCGTCGCGTCGAGGGACTCGGACGCGGCCAGGCGGGCGCGGCTGCGGCGAGCACGGATCAGAAAATCAGGACCCCGGCGGCGCCGCGACGCCGCCGGGACTTAGAGACTCCTACCCGCGTTAAGCTTCTTCCGGGGGCCCGCGAGCAACGTGGCGCCTGGCGTCGCGTGGCGGGGGGCGGGCCGCACCACCTTCGTTATCAGGGGCGTCGAATTTCCGATTTAGGGGTGGGGGGTGGGATTGCTCTCGTAACGGCCGAATCGTTAACTCAGGATGCTAATTTCACACGGTCGGTATTAACGAGGTGGCAATTGTCCGGTTGCTTTGGATTGGCTGCCGATTGGGCGGCGGTGCGGCCGCCCCCGGGGGCCGCTGCGGCCCCCTTGCGGGCCCGTTGCGGGCGGGCTATCCGGTCCTATCATCTCGTGGCATGATATATTCCTGGTACCGTTTCTCTCTCTCCCTCTCTCCGTCTCGCTTCGCACATTTCCCTCCTTCTCCGCGATATATCGGTATATAGAAATATCATCGGGCCTTCTCTCCCTCGCTCCTCTCCTCTTCCCTTCCTCTCTGCTCGCGCTTCCATCCTCTCTTCCCCCTTTCCGTTTCTATTAAATTACGCATTTTAAGTATCGGGTATGTACGCATTGTCATGGGAAATGAGAACCAGTCTTATGGCGCCCGCAGTAGTGCGGGCATATTTCTGTAACGTAAAAATATATACATCCTCTGTGTCGTATGTATAGTGCTGCTCTGTAACTCAAGATCAATTATACCGTTCGGTTTAAGTTGCATTTAATCCTGTACAAAAGTGTCGACTATCGGGCAGGCGTGCCGGCGACGGTCGAGCGCGCCGCGGCGCTCCCGTCGCGGGCCTTTAGAACGAAGCGGACCCGCGGGTAGGTCAGTGTTTCAAACACGGCAACTAGTTTTCTCGTTACGTGTGCGTGAGTGTCAGTTTCCGTGTCGGTGTGTCCGGGGACGCGGCCGCGCGACCGTGAGGGTCGGGTGACCGGGTGCGGAGTCTCCCCCGCGGTCTCCCTCGCGCGCTGCCGGGTGCACCCGTGTGTGTGCCTGTGTGCGCGAGTGTGTGACCAAACGTCTCCCGTACCTTATCGTCGTCATATTATCGTTAGATATCGTTAGTACTATTATAATATTATATCGAAAATAACGGATAATACAACACGTAGGGATTCGAGGGGGTGGTGGGATGGGACGTCTCGAGGGGCTGAGGGGGTGTAAGATTAGGGCGCCAGCGGCTACGCTGGCGGATACGGCCGCCCCGACGGCGCTGCCGGGGGCGGTCGCCTCCGCCGGGGGCGACCGACCCCGGGGGCCTCGCCGGGGCGCGGAACGGCGGCGGAGCTAAAGTTACATGGTCTCCCCACACATGTGCGTACAACGTGAATCAAGTTTTACAATCTGCCTACGATCGCTAGTAGTTTAATTACGTTATCCGGCGGCGTACGTGTTTCTTTTTTTTTTTTCTGTTAATATTCCTTCCGTTTACTTCTGACGGGGATCGGGGGCGTTTTCCGGGGGCGGGAGATGCCGCCGTCCGGCCGGTCCGGTGCGGCCCGACCGGAGGCGGTTCCGGTGGTGTGTCGGGTGCGTGTTCCGGGGCTGGGGGCGGGGGGTCGGGGGTATATCGGGTCTGTTAATCGCTTGCTTATAGAACGGACTGGCTGATACAACTGTTTAGAGTACAAGTTTCCTTTTACATACGGCTATTACTTCGATATAGGTAGGTAGTAGTATGTAGTTGTCGACACACAATTCATGGTTACTGGGTACTGTTTATACTGTTTACTGCATTAATCGTTAATAATTAATAAGTAATTGTAGTTTAGTTAGTAGTTTACGTAGCTTCCATAGTTATGCGGTTAAGTTCTACGCTTGCTTATGGGCGGTCGGGGGCAAGAGGGGGAGGCGGACGGGCCAAGGGCCGGCCGACGGATCGGCGCCGGTCGACGCCGACCGCCGGTCCCCGACCCGCCACCTTCCCTCCGGCAGGCGGGGGGTTCTGACGGGAAGTGGGAGAGACCATAGTACACATATATATCGTAAGTACTTATCGCATAATAATTGCATTTAATTAATATATGTGTATCGGTGATAGCAGCGTTCCGAACTCCTTGCCTGAACCAAAAATCTCTCTCAAGGGGCGGGTGAGGGGTTCCTGGTGAGCGGGCGTCCCGACGCCGGTCGCGCTCACCACCCCTCCCGCGCGACCGACGGTCGCCAGGTCGTACCTCGACCTCCCGACAATCGGGGGTCGATTTTTCCGACCTCGGCGACCTCGTTCGCTGCGGGGGGCGGATCGCGGATCGGCGCCGCTGCGTTTCCGCGACACCCCCTCGAGATCGAGGCGAATCGCGGCACCCCTCTTTCTCCTTGTCATCCTTCGAGATGAGATCCGGATAAGAAACTCCGATAAACGAGGCGAGACGAAGCACCGGCATCGGACTCCTTTCCTCGAGACATCCACTACTCTCCGATTTCGATATGGGGCAGTAATCGATTTTTTCTGTACGTCGCAAATGAGCTCCGGAACGAATTAGATGGCGAACGTGTATTTTTTCTACTCTTCTTTTTCCCGAAATTGCCGTGCCCCGTGGACTATCGTAGCGATAAATCGGAGCAAAGTCGATGCCTCGTGAACGTCGCGACGCCTGATATCCTGATAACCATTTAGCCCGTCCCCGTTTCCAGGTTCCACCCCAAAGTTCATCTCGAAAGAGGAGGGGAAGTCGAGGGGCACTGGGTTCGCGCTCGACTCGGAGCGGTTCCGCGGGTGGTTTGCGTGTGTGTGCGTGTGTGTGGAGCGAGTGGCGGGTCGCGATTTCGCGGGGGGCAAAAAGGGCAGCGGGCGAGCACCGGTCAGGCTTTGGGTGGGCGTTCGGTCTATGTCGGGCCCCTTTGTATAATTTTAGTATTTTTTTCGTATAAAATCAACACTGAAGGCACATTCTATCGGACGAGTCGGCCCAGTGTGTGCTGTGAGTGAGAGAGGGCGCAGGGCCGGAGGAGCGGCCGCGGGCCCCTCGGCGTGGAGGCCTTATGCACCCCGCAGACCGGGGGCCCGGGGCCCGGCCCTTGCGCGAGATACTGTTACTTCGTGTGGCGGTATTTTGATCCGGTTGCCTTCTTCTATTGCGTCGGGTTTTGGGGGTCAGTTCGCTTCTTTTCGCATAACGTCGAAATGGCTATTTCAAAATTGAGAGCCGGACCGACGCTCGCCTGATCTTGCCCTGGCGGAACTCAACGTTTTTGGGCGCGGGCGGAAGTTTTTCTTTTTTTTTTCTCTTCTTCGGGATATTTCCGACCCGGAGATCGCGGCGGGCGAATCCTGCCGGTTCCTGCGGGCGCGAAAACGCGCGTTATCGGTGGGACGTTCCAGCGGCGACTCCGCGCGCTGCGACCTCCGGCCGTGGGTAAAAAACGCGTGGAGTCTGCACGAGCGCGTGTGTGTGTGGCGTGTGTTCGTGTGCGGGTTTCCGAGGGTGGGTTCGGGGGTGGGGGTGGGTGGGTTCGAGAATTTCGTCGGAGAGGAAAATATTGCTGGCTAGAGATTGGAAGAACGCGAGAGGCGACGGCGCGTCCCCCAGGAGGCCCGGGGGGCCCCCCTTGGGACGCGCGGCGTCTCCGCAACCGCGCTTCGCGTTCTGCGGCGACTTCCTCCTCGTCTCTCTCGGTTTCGTTCTCACTATCGGATAATACTGCTTTCCCCTGTCGCCTTCACTCGTGGCACGAGCCTTCTCTCCTGTG
The DNA here is from genome assembly GCF_000612105.2 of Orussus abietinus. Taxonomy (NCBI): domain Eukaryota; kingdom Metazoa; phylum Arthropoda; class Insecta; order Hymenoptera; family Orussidae; genus Orussus; species Orussus abietinus. The sequence goes on from NW_019395988.1 coordinate 772,893, forward strand.
ACGTCCGTCGCGGCGCCCCGGGCCCGACGGACCTCGCGACGCCCGCGCCTCGCACCTTTCGTGTCAACGAGTCAACAGTTGCGATAAAATAGATAAAATAAATCGCGGCGCGCGGGCGTCGCGACGCCCTCCTTGGGGCGGCCACGCGGCGGGGGTTCCGCTGTCGCAATAACCATCAATTATTATCAACTATCGAAGACGGCGAGCTGGGAGCGCGGCTTGCGTCGCGGGATTTACGAAATAATGGCCGCTGGCTAACGAGAAGAAACTTAAACTCGACAATCGAGGGGAGTTCACTCGAGAAAAGTCGAGTCGAGAGACGCCTCCGCACCGCGGTCTCCTGCGGCGATCCGGTACGTTCGACTCTAGGAGTCCCTTGCGCCCTGCATCTCCCGATTCCCCTAGGAGGCTCCGGATTCCCGATCGCGGTCTCTCGACCTCGACGCTACCGAGCTCGCTCGTCGACAAAACAGAGGCAGAGGGTCGGGAGAAATGATCCTTGACCTTCCGGGTGGGGCGGCTTTTTCGGGGGCGGCAGTCGGCGGGGGCCTCGCGCGTGGCGCCGTCCACCGGGGGTCGGCACCGTCCGAGAGCGAGTCGCGCGAACGAACACCCATGGGAGCGACCGAAACGGGCCTCACGGGGTTACCCTGATATGTATGACGGGCCCAAAGGGCCCGGATGCCCCGGCCTCGTCCCCGGGGTCGCCCCCAGGGGGTAGTCTTTGGAAACTGAAAACCGGTCGGTCCCAAAAGTCCTGAACTAGGTGCAAATGGCGTCGGACCTCCTGACGCGACGGGGATGCTACGTATGCATTGCGGCGAGTCCACTCGAAACCAAGGCTGAGTCCCGAAAACGGGGACCGAGGTGGAGGCTCCCTCCGCGAAGGGCCCGCGCGATTTCCGCCCTCCGGAACGCGGCTCCGAATTTGCGGCCAGTGACCGCTGGTCGTCGCGTCGGTGGACGTTCCCGACGTTTGTAGGGTTTCGTTCGATTCGCGGGCGTCGCGACGTCGGGCCCAGGTCGTCGGTCGACCGGGGTCCGGGTAGTCGCGATCGGGGGGCGGGAGGGGCGGGTTTCCGGGTTTCTGGGTAGATCACAAGGGGTGCTCGACGGGCAGCATAGAGTTCCAAACGCTCCGTGGTCTACAGACATCCATTAAACAGATCAATCAACTATGTCGTCGTAATACGTACCGCTAGGATAGTTTCATAGTCTCGTAAGTTTATATCAATAATATAATTAAGTATCGTTAATGCTGCGTGTCCGTTTTCTCCATTAATCCCTTCGTAATCGTAATCGCGCTATAATTAAAAGTCGTTAGTATCTAGCGTATAAATGATGGGTAAGAAACGACCACTTGGTGAGGAGAGTCGGGTCCCCGCGGGTCCGCCGGAAGTCGGTCCCGTCATCCGGACGACACGACACCGACCGGGACCGGCGCGGATCCGTTTCGCCCAGTGGATGGTTTGTTAGCCGCCATGTACCGGTCGCTTTGTGTTTATGTATCACTATCGTTAATCGTAATCGTTATCGTTAATGTATAATTAATCGTTAAGTTTATAATCCAATTAGCGCTATGACTTTATCGTTAGATATTATTGTTAGGTAGCTTAAAGTTTATTAGGTTCCTCTTTTTCTCGCTCGTCCTTTTGCTCCCTGTCTCATTCTCTCTCTCGCGCACTCTTTCTCTCTTTCTCTCTTTCGTTCTCTCCCTCTCTCGGTCTCCCTTTCGCACGCTCTGTCTCACATTTTCTCACGAATAACGCGTCCTATAAACGGATTGGAAGCAAACCTTGCGGGAGGGGGTCGGGGAGTTTCGGGGAGCGGGCGGGGGGATCGACGGAGTCATGCCTCGTTTCCGTACCCGCGGAATCAATGCGGAATAAACCGTCTCCGAGACGTTCCGCGTCGGTCCGCGCGCATGGAAACGAGCCATAGGGGGACGCTCCGCGCGGAAACCGCGGGAGTCCCGAAAAACCGTCGCGGGGGATCGCGAGAAATCGAGATGTCCTCCGGGAACCGCGGCCTTGACGTTGACCCAGGTCGGGGACGCGATCTCGACGTTGACCCAGGTCAGGACGCGGTCCTCGCGGCTTCTCCGGCCTTTCCCTTCTCCTTCCCCCCTGCTTTCTCTCTCTCTCTCTCTCACTCTCTCTATCTCCGTCTCTGCTTCGATCTTGTCGCGATCTATCCTTGATCGGTCAGCCCGAGGTTCGCGTCAACGTCTATCGTTGGCTCATCCCTCCGTGTAGCGTCTCTCCTCCGTCTCGTCGAGTCGGCTCTGCCCATGAGAACCAGCGGCCGTTTCTCGCCGTACTGGGTCCAATCTCATCTCCTAGCTTCTTTTCGTACACGTGCACGCACACTCTCTCCATTTCTCTCTCTCTCTCGCTTCCTTTCTCTCCCTCCCTTTCTCTCGTAATTCTCCCTCGCGGAGGTTCCCACCTCCGGGCGGGCCGCGCCTCCGGCCTGGGCCCCGATTCTCGAGGTTCATCCGGATATCTTTTCCGCATAGATTCCCATGGAAAATTTCCCGTCTTTTGATAAGTCGCTTCGTTGGTCTGCGTATGAAAGTCCTAGACGAGATTGCCAATTTTGCGGGCGAATGTTGATTCAATGTGAACTCGAGAATTGGATCTCGGGATCCTGGAAATTTGGGTCCTTCTTTCATCGCTGCGGGAGGTCCTGGCCGGGTCGCGGGGTCCCCGGAGACTGGGCCGCCGCGGAGGGGACGCTCACTCTTCCCTCTCGACTCACTCGGCGACTGCTTGGATGCGTGCACCTAGGGCTATGTCTAGACGTACTGCACTATTAGACTTATTGCGTAGTGTCCAACGTATTCGGGAGCGATTCGAGACTGTCGGATTAGGCTGTGAGTCGAGGACGGATGCGCGGCGAACGCGCCGTGGTTGAAGCTGCGGGGCGCGGCGAACCGCGTGCGGTCGTACCGCGCCTATATATGTGTTCGTACGGTTAAGGGAACGTATGACCGTCAACGCAAGAGGAACGCAACGAATGGTCAAGGTGGCTGTCTTCCGTACTCTCCTCCTCTCCGATGCCTTTCCATTTATTCCCGGTGGCTCTTGTTCGTCGATCTCTTACGGTGGCCGGGTCGACCCCAAAAAATCGCTATTCCTCGACAATCGATTCCGCACCCTTTGAGGGGACCGGTCGGATTCTGTGAATCCTCCTGTCGGAGATGCATCTCGAATGGTCGGGGATACGTACGAGTTCCTTTTCAAGGAACGGGTCCGAATTACTTGAGGTTTGCTTTTTAGGACGTGATGGGGAATTCGCGCATAAGGGCGGATGGCGGATAGGGAATCTGGAAATGTCCAGGTGCGATGGCTACTCTTCTGGGTACGGAACGTTTGGCGAGAAGTTTGCGAAGCTTTCGGGGCCACGAGGTCGCCGGGGTCTTCGTACGAGGTGGACGCGCTGGCCCAGACGCGCAGACCGCGGCGGGGGCGGACGCCCCCGCCCGTGTCGACGTGCAGGAAGTGTTTTTCTCGATTTTCTTCGGGTGAAAAGAGACATTTCGGCTTCATGGGGCGCTTTCCTCCGTGCTTAGCTTCTCTGGTTCGGGGCTTACGGGATGGGGTAAGGACTTTCGCGGAGGCGTCGGGACCCTGGCGTCTTCCGACCTCGAGGGCGAAGCACGGGCGCTCGTGACCTCGAGGAAGGCGCTCGGCTCCATTTTTTCTTTCTCACGGTTTCGTCTCGAATTTCCCGAAGTCGCCTTCTAGGGTCCACGATCTCCTCGCTTCCACCTCGCGACCGAATGTCGCTCGGCCAGGGTCCTCAGCGACGCCACCGCGCGGGAAAAGTATATACTAAGGCCGATTTTGGTAAGAATACGCTTTTGATCAACTTTTAATTTTAATGTAAGGCGCAAACGTGAAAACTTGTACTTTTTTCCTTGATGTGTCTTTTTGGACTCGGGCCGAAACTGTGTGCTCGTGTGTGTTCTGTGTGTAGCATCGAGTGCCGGGGTGCGTGGTCTTTCCTCTTTTTTTTCCTCTCGTGTAGGTGGATGAACATCCTCCGGTGGATTGGATCTTCCGGACCCTCGATGTCTCCTTTGTCTGTGTCTATCGCGTGTGTCCGGCTTGTGTGTCGGTGTGAACTTTTTTCCTTGAATGCCTAAAACGGAATTTCCTTTTCTGTTTTCGATATCCCTCCCTCGCTCGCTTCATGTCCTCCTCGGAGTGCCGCGAGGGTGTTCGTTCGCGACGCTCGTCCTTCCACGCGTCACCGAGGACTGGTGAAACGAAATCCTGGATGCGTATGCGCGAGTTGCTTAAATCAACGTGAAAACGCCGGAAAATACCCTTGGTAAAGGAAGCCTCTCGTTGAACGATCTAAATGCGCGACTTAAACGTCGCAATGTGTCCGAAAAAAGGCAGGTGGTGCGCTCGGCGCGTCGTCTCCGCGGCCATTTTGGTCCCCCTTGGTCGGTCGCCGGGAAAGATCAGCATAGATCGGACATGGACGAAGGTAAATCCGCGAGTCTGGAAATTTCAGTCCAATTTGAGTCGGGCTAAAGGTCCGTGTTTCGCGCCCGTGCGTATAGTTGGCGCGAAACTCTACCGAGTTCCTTAATTCGCCGACCCGTCCATGGCCGACTTCAGCGGTTCGGATCTATTGCAAAGTAATTCGGCATTACGTGCGCACCTGGTGCGCGTGTACGGTGAATTTTGGCATAAGCGATGGGGTCGCGAAAAATGCGTGGAAACTGATAATGGCGCGACAGGGGGCCAAGGTGATTGCGCGGAGACGATGCGCCTCCGCTAGAAAAGTGTCGCTCCGACAACGGTGTGCCCGATGTCGTCCAAGGTGGCCGACCGGGCGCAGAAAAACAATTCCCACAATCCTGGAAGACGTCTCCAGCCGACCGACCCGAGTCGATCGGTGGCTTCGACGATGTTCTCGACGATGCTCTCCTCGAATTCGGAGGTCTGCGCGATCTCTCGGGTCCTGGGACCGAACGCGTGGCGATCCGGCGAACTATTGTCGTTCCCGAGGGACGTCCCCGGGACGCCCTCGGGACTCGTCGACGGGAATCGGGACGCGTCGACTTTTGCTCGCCGGCAGTTTCGCGAATCGCTCGCCAAGGAACGCGTCCCTACGTCGACGCTGCGCATCCGGCGCCGTTTAACCTTTCCCTTACCTAGTTATCCTTACTTTTTACTCCTACTCCACTAGCTAAGTACAATAACCTACTGGGTGTATGCGCGTGTGTGTTTCTGGGTGGGTGTCACTGTGGGTGGTGTCCGTTGGAACGCATTTCTCTCCCTATCGTTATCATCGACTTTCCGTTGTCATTTCACCTCCGTCTCGCTCCTCTTCGAGGTCCCTCGAGGACGTTATCGGCGACCCGTTATCGCGAATTCACCTAGACGGAAGACTCGAAGGGCCGTTTGCTGAGCCTGAGAAATTTCGAACCTTCCCTCGTAAGGGAAGCATACTTCTCGCGGAATGCATTGGGTGATTATCGATTATTAATTCCGGTGCTTCTTCCCTGAGCCGGATCGACGGACCTCTCTAGACGTCGCTCTCGTTCTCCATTTTCTCAAACACGCGCTGACTCTCTCTCTCTCTCTCCCCCACACTCGTTCTCTATCTCTCACGCAGTCTCTCTCGCATCCTAAACGTGCTCATCCTCCCGAAAGTGTTGCCGAAGTGCCGTGGGTAGAAATGGACTTAACGTAATTTCCTCTCCCTTACACGCCTAAAAGGTCCTATAATATCTCTCCGCGAATCTCCTTAATTTTAATTTGACTAGTCGTCTCATTTCGCGTTTTTCGAACTTTTTCTTTTAATAATATATGCGGACCTCCCGGTAGGCAAGGAGGTCGGCTCTCTCTGTATAATTTCTTCGCCTCTCTCTTCTTCTTTTTTTTTTTCTCCCTATCGCCCGCACTCGCACACACGCACTCGCTCGCTCTCTCTATCTTTCTCTCTCTCCCTTGCACTCGTGACTTCTATCTCTTTCTTTCTCTCTCCTTGCGAATCTACGCAGCACTCCTCCATCTTCCTCGCCCTTCTTCCATTCTCTCCCTCTCTTTCTCTCTTCTAGGATGGGTTTGCGCCGTACGTTTCTCAGCCCGTGGCTCCGAACTCAGTCCGAAATCTTCGGTGTTTCGAGGTCTTCCCTCTCTCTCTCTCTTTCTCTACTTTTTTTTTTTCCATTCCCTAGATCTTGAATGACTTCTGGCGAGATCGCGAGATTTTTGGCTCGAACGCCGGTCGCATCAAGGACACTTGGCTCCTACGCTTCCGCAGCATCCACGTCGTCGATCGCCCTCTTTCTCTCTCTTCCTCTCTCTTTCCGGCACTTCTTTGGGGTCCGAGGTCTCTCTCGGTCCATGGGACGCGTGCGCTCTTCCGCTTATTTTTTTTTTCTCACCGATCCTTCCGGTCGGTTTCTTTTCAAAAGCGTTCAGGGAATCGCGGTGGATAGGTCAGGAATTCTCCGCGAAGTCGATCGTTCCGCCCTGAGATAAGAGATTAGTTGACTGAAGAAATATATATATATATTCGTACATATACACGGAGCATACCGTTACCGCGTGGATACGTTTTACGCGAATGGTAGAATTGGTAGAAAAAAAAAAGCCGCGAAAATTGAGGGAGGAGGGTTTATCGTTGCCTGAATGGTATATAATTGCAAGAAACAATTATTTCGTTTAGATGAAAAATCGTGTACCCATTTAAATAAATTTTCTTTATTCTCCCTGACATTTCTTGGGATCCATTCGATCGCGGGATTTCGTTGGATGCATATCTCCTTGAGTCAACCAAATTTTTTGTCGTTGTCTCAGTGCGCGATCGCGTGTCGGGGCTGCTGCGAAAATGTCCAAAATCCTGCCGAGTGACGACAATCAACGTCGGTGCGAGCTGTACTCCTGAAGAAGGTTGCGAAGTGGCTCCCACGAGAGAGCTGGAGTATCGACAGACTCTCCTCGTCGTCGGAAGTTTTGGGAATTTCGAGGCAAACGGCTCGAGGACAGGAGTAGTCGACTGTCCTCCGGGTATCCTGCGGTAATTTCTCTGGATTTCTCGGTCGAAATTTGCGAGTGCTGGTTGAATGTCGTCATTGGGCTCGGATTTGAGAAATCACGAAACAACGAAACTGCCGATCGATCGCGCCGAGTCCCACTCGGGCTGGTTTGTTAATTATTCCGGTAATTAATAATGGCGTAAGGACCGATGGATGACCTCCTAGTACGGAGAACTTCTTTTAGAAATTAGTCTGGGGTGCCAGTAGTTGGCCACCCGTCTTCGGATTCCTTTTTTACGCCCTTCTTCTTGTCCGCCGAAACTGTTTGCGACTGCCAGACATTTGTTTCCTAATTGTTAGGACATCGTTAGACGTCACGTGGAATTTATTTCGAGGAAGCCGATTTCGGGGCCATCGTCGATCCTTTCATGGAAGGATAATCTGGAGAGATTCCCTGCCGTCCTTGCGTCGCATTTCCCATCGAAATCGTCCGGAGTCCTCGTCCTTGCACGCATACGCACCTCCCTAGCCCCGTCTCTCTCTTTCGCGTACGATCGCGATGCTCCTGACCTCTCTAATAATCGCGAGAATCCCCTAATTTTCTCCCCACCCTTGAATTACCCCCGAAATCGAATTTACACCGGGGCGTCGCTCACCGATCAAACCACACGGCGATAATGGCAATAATCATAAGACTAACATTACTCGATAATTAATCTAGCGGTTAAACTAGGTACCGCACTCGTCCGCCGAGTGGCGCAGCGGTGCTCGAATCATTCCCCGCGCCCGTTTAAACTTACTTTAGAGTAATATTTTTTTACTTCCCTTTAAGTTTAAGCTATGCGAATAAGTAAATACGCGTAAGAAATTTCGCCTCGATTTTTCCATTACCTCCCCCGTTTATCTTCGATTCTCGCCGACGAATTAGGCTTTTTCATTTTTCCCCACTTTCGAAAAAGTTCCTCGAGGATTCTCACCGGTGATTCCTAAATTTCGACAATTTCGGTGGGCTTCGGGGTCGCCTCGCACTTTTTCATCCCTTAAGGTAGCGAGGACAGTGGCAACCCTTGCGAGGGGTGCGAAGGTAGAGGTGCAGTTGGCGAGGTGCCTCGCAATCGCGACTTCCTTCCGAGTTCCCGATCCAGTCGGCTTGGCGCAGCATCCGGCGGCGGTCCATCCGGCGATGGCCGCAATTCCGCCTGCGGACGGTTCTTTCGGCGGCGTCCATCGGCCGCGGCGAACAAAGGGTTTCCTTCGGCCGTGTTTCTCCGTTGGCGCCGATCCATCCTCCTCGCTCCTCCGCCGACGGTTCTCCAAGACCCTCTCTCTCCCTCCCAGGAGTCCCCGGGACCGGAAGTACTCATCTCGATGGACGCTCGCGAGTCCTAAGAACCGCTCTTTTGTCTCCTGTCGATAGAGTCCAGACTACTTGCTAGGAGATAAAGGGAAAACTTGGAGGTCGTTTAAAACAACTCGTGCAGGCCGTATCTTCCCCAAGGGGGGGTCGCCGATCTCTCCCAAAATGGCCGCCGTCTCTTTCGGAAAGACCCGGCAATCCAGTCGCGCCTTTCCCGTCTCTCTCGGTCGATCCGACCTCTCAAAATTTCACGTCTCGCGACGCCTGGATCGACGCGGACTTACCGGAAGGATATTGGGATTCGCGTTTCGAGGGACGTTGCGGATTAATCATGCGATCCCCAGGAGGTCGTATCCTAACCTCCGGTTAAGAGGTGCCGGCGTTGCCGAGGAGGCCCCTGCGCGTATTTTCCCATCCGGAACTTCTGGTCCCCTGGCCCCTGCGAGCCCAGGGGGCCGGAAGTCGCCATCTCGATCTCGGAGTGGAGGCGCCTGGACCAAAGCTACACCTTAGGCCAACCACGGGGAGCAAGTTTCGAGCCTCGCGCATCCTTAGGCCAAGTAGTCGCTCCGAAAACCCTTTTAATTTCCCCTCCACCGATTAACGAGACCCTCCCTCGATTTGCCCTTCGCCTCCGAGGCCACGCGGAACGCTTCCAGTCGACGACGAAATAACTTCTAATAGGAATGATTGCACTTCTCGCACCAGGTACTGAAATGCGTCTCTGGCTCAGAACTCGGAACACACGTCTTATCTATTTTTCTTTTTTGTGCATCTCAACCCGTCACCCTCCCAGCGCCCGAACTCTCAGCGATTCGCGGGGGGTCTCCTCGAGCGAATTTCCAAAAGCAGCGGCCGAATCGAGTATCGATATTCACCCTTTCTCGCCACTTGCCAGCCAGTGCTCCCAGGTGACGACGAGCGTTCTCGGGCCTGCCTCCTGGTAAACCTTCCCCGAGGAACCCTCGCCGGTCCCTCGTGCGAGCACTCGCCGAAAGTCGCAAATCCTCTCCCGCGAAGTTTCCGCAACCATCCCCCCTTCTCGCGGGAAATCGGGAAAATTGGGAAGGACTAGGAAACAGCAAACGAAAATCCGTGCAAAAAGCTCTGGGTAACGCAGAAAGAAACGGGGACGAGCGATCAAACGGAAGCTCTCACTGTCTCCATCCTTTATTGGCGTGAATAATAAATAAAATCATAATCAATAAGGTCGATCGATAATTCAATTAAAAAATACGTGACTCGTGACTAGGTTAAGACTCACCGCTTGCAAAAAGTTTGGTGTGAGTGTACGCGCGTGTGTGTGTCTCTGCGTGTGTGTAAACGTGTGTACGTGCGTGTGTACGTGTTTCCGATACTCGTAATAATGACGACGATCGTCCTAATGATCGTAATCGGAATGATAATAATGATAATAATCATAATAATCATAATAATCATACTAATAGCGGTAATTATATAATAATACAACTAAAATACAGCGAGTTCGCGGGACGCAAGAAAAGTGCGTGGGAGGGGGCGGGATCGAATCGTGCGGGGCTGGGGGGTAAGATACGCCTGGAGCTAAGTGATTGCCATGGATTAAATAATATTAACTAATCCCGAGGTGTTCTCGGGGCGCCGCGCGGTTGCGTTTCCGCCGCGTTTACGGCGGCGATGATTAAAAGTAGGCGCGACAATTGTTAGTCGTTTGGATCGTATTACGCGATGAGCGACAACGAGTGGCGAAGAATTGCGCCGAGCAAACAAACGGGGAATAAACCTCCTAGGATTTACTACCACCCGAATAGTATGTATACATACATATATACGAATTTATATATATGCGCGTGTACTTATGTATATATATATATATATAATATATGTATAGGAATATCTTAGTCGTCCGATGTGCTCTATCTACAGGGCGTTCGTCGCGGACTTGGAGAACACGTCGCCGACGTCATTTCACTTCCGGTGTCGAAACGCGCGTGTCCGTGTGTGGTCTTTTCCTCCTTCCGTGTGTGGGTGTGTGTCGGATTTCGTGTGGATGAATGAGAGTGTGCGGGGGCGGGGAGGGGGTGGAAAGTGTGTTTTTCACGGGCGTACGTTTGTCCGTCTCGCTTTCGCTCTCTCACTTTCTCTCTCTCTCTTTCGCACTCTGGCTCAATCTTTCTCCATCTGACTCTCCCCCTTTCGCTCTTTCTCTCTCTCTCTCTCTCGCTCTCGTTTACTTTTTGTCTCAAATATTTCGCCACTCTTATATTATCGCGCATCGTCGTCGTCTTTTATCCTCTTCTTTTTAATGTATAATATATATATATTTATATATAATCTACTCTATATAATACGTACCCGCGCCTAGTTACCACAACATTATTTGTTTTCTCAATACCCCCCTTATCTGCTTATCTTCACATAGGACGCCGCCAGTACCTCGTCATCTCTCTCTCTCCCTCTCTTTCCCTCCCTCTATTTTTTTTTCTTTATGTACTCTCGTCTCTGCGACTAGCCTAACCCCTTAATTATTTACCAGCTATGTATATAATCGTACATGCGTAATGCGTTCCTCGGCCCACTCTTTCTCTTTCTCTCTATCTCTCTCCCTCTCGTTATCTCGTCCTCCACCTTCTCCCTCTTTAGCGCAACGGCGCGCTTCGGTTCGCGGCCTTCGCGTTCTCGCTCCTCCTTTCCGCGCCGCGTCTTCGGAGGAAGGATCCTCCCTCTTTCCCTCTCCCTCCGACGCGGCTTATAGGAAGGTGTCTCCTTCCGAGTCCTCCCTAACACTGCGGTGACACTCCCGGTCGTGCCTTCGATACGCGTCCTTATCACCCGGGAGGGTGACTCCGTCGCCCCCTCCCGATTTCGCGTCTCCACTATAACCCCCTTTCGTATTTGGCTTAATAGCGTGCGCTGCTTCCTTTGGCGAAGAAGAAAAACAAAATAGATACTCGAATGTGTATATATATATGTATGTATATAATATATACCTATATGTGTGTGTCCACGTATGCATATATTAAAAATATCCGGGCTGAATTCGGTTCCTACTTTGGTGTCGAACTCGCGTTCCTCGAGTCGTGGTCCGCGCGGAAGCGAAACTGCGAGACTGCGAAAGAACTCCTCTCGCCTCGCACTCGACCCATGCACTCGGTATCTCTCTGTCTCGTTCACGCGATGCCAAGCGTTCCGTCTCGCTCTCACCCGGGAGTCCCGGGGAACCGAGACTCCTCCGAGAGCGGTTCAAAGTGCCTAGGGTCCTCCGGGCCTGTCGGCCCAAAGAGGATCGCAACCGACTAGGATTCTTTCTCTCTTTCTCTCTCGCTTTCTCGCTCTCTCTCACTCTCTCTCACTCTCTCTCACTCTCTCTCTAGGTCGCTCTGCCTCTGCCTTCTCGATTTCCTCTTTCGCACGTACCCGCTGGGAACCGCGGGAACCGGGTGGCCGGGAAGTCCGACTTCGGCTCGCCCGGTCGAGGAGCGGGACCGAGACGGCGGCGGTGCCCCTGGAGGCCCCTCGGTCGGGCGGTGCGGAACGGAAGGCGTCGCGATCCGTTCCGCGTCGATCGAGGTCGGCGGTCCGGAAGTCGCTTCCGGTTTTGGCGGACCGCGACTTCCGGACGCTCCGAGGACCGACTCCTGGGCGCGACTCCTGGTGGACGGAGGGTCGCCGGCCGCCCTCTCGGTCCTCCTCTCGGAACTTACGTTGAAGCAAACCTACCCTCTGTAACTTAATTATCTTAAGACGGTAACGAATCGCTGGGCGTATAACGAACGGAGAACTGGGAGCGTTGCGCGGTGCTTTGGGGGCCGGTTCCACGGTCGCTCTCCGACTACCGTCTCACCTTCTGCTCGTCTCGTCCCGGGTTCCGTTCCGTCGCGTTCCTTCTCCCGTTCCGGCTCTGTCTCTTCCCGTGCTTCTCTCTCTTTCTCTCTTTCTCTCCGACTGTCTCGGCGAACCGACGCGGTCCCTCGGTCGGCGGTCCGTCTCCCGACGTCCGGGCTGAAAGCGGTAGCGGATCCCGGCCAGCTTCCTGGCCAGGTCGCTTTCCTCCTACTCGCGCCCTGGGGGCCGGGTTCGTTGAGGACCTCGCCGGAAGCTCATCCTCCCGGCTCCCGGTAGACGGTCCTTCCGCTGGGATGCCCGGCGGTTCCTCTAAGGTCGCTCTCTTCTTCTCTCTTTTGGTCTGGTTTTACCGGTACGATATGTTACTAGGGATACCTGGTGCGTTTCCTCGACTTCCCGCTGGTCGGTCACCCTCTCCTCCTCTTGGTCTCCTCGCGAGCTGGCCGCGAGCGCAGCGGAAAGGACTCACCCTGCGGCGGAGGTTCTTTCGCGCCCCCGTGGTCCACGGCCGACGCGTCCTGGACGGCGGCCTATCAGCTGGACCACGAAGGACGACGTGGTCACGCTCACTCGAGCTGCTCCAGGAAGTTCGGACTCTTGAAGTACTCCGGCACCGGGTCGTCCAGCCTCGAGATCACCTTGTAGATCGCCTTTTTCCAGGACTGCTCCGAGTCCTTGCCTCCCTGGATCGCCTTGAAGAACTCCTTCAGCGTCTGCTCCACCACGTACCTGAAGTTGCCCGGTACCTGAGCAGGGCAAGGCTACGTTAGCGACATCCGTCACTTCCGGGGAGCGGAATTTCACATGGACGGTAGCGTTAGCGAATTAAACGACCAGGGAAGAAGTCGCCGTTACGACGTCTTCCCGGTGAACTTAACGCGGGGGTGTCCTTAACCACGGATTTTAACCGAGGATTAAGTCGATGCGATCCTCTCGTTGGCGCACTTGGGAATAAAAAACACCGGCAACCGATCATTCCAGGTGTTTGATCGATTCGGCTCGCATCGGCCACCTCCTCGGCTGTCCCGAATTAACGAAAGTGCCCGGAGGAAAAAGAGTTCACAGTCTTAACAAGACATTTCAATTGTATCGGCAAGAAAAAACCGATTACTTCTCAGGGGCAAGCAAGTCTACGACTCGGAATAATTGCAATGATTATTGTTATCGGTGCATTCCTGCTAAGAGCAAAACTGTATCGGCAGTGCCGTTAAGACTGCAAATCTCTTTTCCTCCGTGATAAGAAGGCGGCAACGTAACACTCGCGACTCGCCAAAGCAAACGAAAAAGCGAAAGCGCGTGCGGTGTTCGTGTAGTTGCGCACCTGGGGACTCCATACCTCAAGGTGGTTGTTACGGTTGTAATGAAGGTTGAGTACGCGGTAGATCTCGGAGTCGTCGCCGACCCGGAGGTCCTCAGGGTTCTTGACGCCTTCCGAGACGGCCTGCCTGGCGTACTTCTCCATCTGGATGTAGTAGAACTCCCTGAAAAAGGTAAAGAAAAGGTGAGCCCGCGTCAGTCAGCCCTAGGGGGTGCATCATTGACGCAAAGAAACCCGGCAGAGTCTCGCGCCAAATGCGCGTCCGACCGACGCGCGTTCCGCGCGCTTTGAAACGCTTTCGCCGGGAATTCTTTAGGTCGCATAAAAACTCGTCGGAGGTAAAAGAGACCCCCCTCAGAGGGGGGGGGGGACCCTCTTGGGGAAGTCGCGGCGCGGCTTGACCCCGATCGCCGTCGCGCTCTCCGCGGCGCGTTAAGGTCCTCCAATTAATTAAGGATCGTCCCGGGGGGGGTGGGGAGGGGTCGGGGGCGGTCGGAAAAATTGCCTCGCGGGGGGTAGCTCGGCCGTAAACCGGGAAAAGGTGCGACGTCGTTTGAAAGGAACGCCCTGCCCCGGTCGGACACGAGGGTAGTCGCGCGAGAGGCTCTCGCTCGGCAGAGGGGGTGGAAAGGGGAGGGAGACGAAGAGAGGGTGCGACGCCGGGGTAACGAGGCGCGGACTCGCGTATCGCCCAAGACTTCACACAAAAATCGAGGCCGCCGCCGCCGCGGCGGCCGCTGCCGCCAAGTTTACGTTGGCGTTCATTAATTAACGCGGTTAAACAAACATAAGTCGCTAATTGGCGGGTAATTAGTATAGTAATAGTGACCCAGCCCGGGGCTGGGGGGCGGAGGGTGGCGCGGAGGTCGACGCCGAGGTCGACGTCGCGATGGCGGCGGCGGGCGTCGTCGACCGATCCCCCCGAGAGGCGGCTCTCCCCCCGGCTCCTCGGGTGGAGGAACGATTCCGCGGGAAACCGCGGGTAATAAATAAAGCGTCGTTTCCGCAGCGCGAAGGAATTCGCGCGGGACGTCGCGGCGTCCTTCTGCGTCGCCGCCAACAAAGATCGGGAAGGGTTGCGGCGCGCCCCAAGACCCAGACGGCGGGCGTCTCTCTCCGGAGCGCCGATCGGGGGCCGCCGTCTCTCTCCCCTCGGTTTACACGCCGATAAATTCCCATCGAACGAGATATCCCGCGTTTCCCGGCGCTTCCTGGCTGGCCTTTCGACAATACCGTCTCCGGAGGGAGGGCGCGCCGCGGGTGGAGGACGCCGTCGCATTTTCCGTCCCGCGGACGAATAAGTCGAGCGGCGCGGATGCGCGGCTGACTTGGCGCGAGGGCACCGGGAGGAAACGGGCGGGGTAGACGACGGGCGCCGCGGCCTCCTGGCCGATCCGCGGAGGCCGCCTCGGTGGTTCTTTCGACGCGATCGAAAGCCTCCACACTCGCGCCAATTAAGACAATTTCGCGGGAGCTCTTATCGGGCGCGTGCAGTCGGGGCAGAAGGCGCGGTTGCATGCGCGCATCGGTTCGAGAGGAGCGGAGGAGGGATCGAGTGCGCCGGAGGAAGGAAGAGGAGAGAGAGAGAGAGAGAGAGATGCTCGGCCGCCGCGGCGTCGCCGATCGTCTTTCTCGCTCGCGACCCCCTCGGGCCTCCTTTTCCCCCTTCTCTCTCTCTCTCTCTCGTTTTCTCTCGAGCCCCGGTGGTGTGTCACCTGCGCCTATAATCCTTACTCAACCACCCATCAACCGCATTCAGCCCCGGTGGATCGCCGAGTATAGGCGGAATATGCCGGCGTATAGCGCGGGCCGCGAAGTGCCTAATTAAAACAGACACCCGGAGACAGAGACGGGACGAGATGTGCCGCATAATGGCGGGTAAGAGCGCCAGAGGGAGACGGGGCTAGTTCCGTCGGTGACAAAAAGCCCGAGTGCTAGAATTGCCACTCTTCGGCCGCGAAGTGCGAGGAGCGAGAGGGAGCGAGATATCGGCCGCCGAGGAGCGGTGAGAGAGAGAGAGAGGGGGAGAGGGCGCGCCACCGGTCGTTCGTTACAGTATTGTATAATTAGGATAATAATAAGCTCTTCAGGGCCGGGTCTTCTTGCGCCCCGCTGCCACGGGGCGCCGCCGCCGCCGCCGTCGACGTCGACGCGGAGCGCCGACTTCCCGCCGAGGGTGATGATTATTAGCATCTAATTACGGGGCGCTTTGCCGCGAAAATGCGGCCCGAGTGGGGCGGGGGCCCCAGAGAGGCGGGGATGAAAAAATAACGAAGGACCCTCCTGCGCGCGGAGACAATGCCTCGGGATGGGGATTCTTCTGGAGGAGACCGGAAACGGAGCTCCGGAGATGCGCGACCGCCCGGGCGGGCGAAGCGGTCGCACCGCCGAGATCGCCCCCGCGGGTGGGCGGATTTCGGCGGGGGGCGTCGAGAGGGCCTTTTCGCGGTCCGAGAAGGGGGAAGACATTAATTAAAAGGGAGAGGGCGATCTCTTGGCGACACCCTGGTCGAGGGCCGGGGGGAGGAGGAGCGAATCGAGTCCCGGTCGCGGTTTTCGATTTTTTAAGGGCTCGACCTTTTCCTCCCCGAAACGTCGTTTCTAGGGACTCTTCTGAAAGGGACTCGACTTGCACCTTGCGGCCTCCCTGGGGGGCGGAAGGAACCGTTCTCCCCTTTCTTGTATCGGAGACCGTCTCAACGGTCGCGGAGCGTCGTTGCGACGCTCGACGTCGAGGATCCCGGGACTTCTCGACCCGACGGCGGGACCCTTTCTTAAGGACCTTAAGGTCGCGATTTTCTCCCCGGATCGGGTTCACCCTTCCCGGGGGTAGGTTCACCTTTGCCCTCGGCCCCTCCCGTCAACGGCCGCGCCAAGTTACCTGACCTGCGACAATGGCGACGCGTCTCCCCCGGGAGAGACGTCGGCCCTGAAAGTCAGCCCCTCGGTTTACTCCGAGCCGGTGCCGCGCGAGATCCGTTTGAAAACCCGTAAATTGCGTAATCGCGACCGTCGAGGGTGGCGCCGAGTCTGGCAATTCCTGAAAGAAGGCTCCTCGCGGTCCGCGATCCGCGGAGATAAAGCCGCGGGGGTCGGGGCCGGGGGCAAGGCGGCTCGGAAGAACGAGCTCGGAGGAGAGATAGAGAGAGAGGGAGGGAGGTTCGGGAGCGGTGTCTCGCGCGAGGTGTGAAAGTGCGTATAACGAGGAGGCGAAGCGCGCGTGTGCGCGGGCGGATGGGTGGGCGCGTTTGCCCGGCAGGGCGTAAGCGTCCATTCAGAGGGCGCGTTCAAAAAGGTGTCGCGCGGGGTCTTGATGCCGCGCCCCGTGCACCCTTCTTAATTAGTAATTAACACTTTAACGCCATCTACACTCAGACTTGCCCGCGCCCTGGAAAATCATGTAATTAAGGTACAGGTTAACAAGTGATTACGTCGTTCTGTTTACGTCGCCGGCAATTATGACACGGCCGCGACACTTCCTCGCGAGGAGGGTCTGGATGTCCTTTATGCGTTTCGCCCCCTCCGACCCCCGTCCCCCAGGCTCACGATTCGCCGGGAAAACGCGAAGAAGCCACCGGACCCCTGGGGGGTTCACCCCTTCGGGAGGGGCCCGAGTCCCCCGGAGATGCACCTGCGTCCCAAGGTCCGATTTCTTTTCCTTCCCGGGCCCCGCAACCTTGACGTCCCCCTCGGGAGACTTTCGTTCCCTCTTGCCCCGACTCGGGCGCTGGTCTCCCCCGGGATCCGCCCCCCTCGCCGGTCCCCGCCACTTTTTTCTTCCCCAGCTCGGTGCCCTTCTCCGGTGCCCCCTCTCGACGAGCGAGTTTCTAAGCCTCGGACAATCGGCGCGATCGCGCGGCAGATGTGCCCGAACAATGGCGTCGCCAGCCCCGGCATCATAAAGCCTCGACCGAGTTCCAGAAGGGGGGGTTGGGGGGCCCCCTCGGGGGCCGAGGAGCAGCTCGCCGCACGCGCCGATCTTACAATGAGCTCCTCGTGCCCCTCGGTGCCCCGGCCCCCGGCACCTGGCCGCCTCGAGAGTCGTTTCGGCTCTCTTTCCCCGGGCGCTGTCGAAGGGGACGAGGGGAGCGGAAGGAGCCGGAGGGCGGCAGGAGGGGGGTGTGCCATCCGTCCGATCTAAGGGAAAGAGGGGTAGTTTTCAAAGCTATGGAGTAAGAGCGAGCTCCGGGATCGCGGAGGGGGCGACGGAGGGCCGGGGGCAGCTGCTTTGAGCGGTTTTACTCTTCAATGGTCCCGGCCCCCCGCCGCCCCCCCCCTTCTCCTCCGGCGTCCTTCTCCGCCGTGATTCGCGCGTCCTCTCGCGGCGCACTTCGGCATCGGCCGGGCACCGTTTTTTCCTTCTCTCTCTCGCTCGCTCCCCCCCTCCCCCTCGGGTTACTTTTTTTCATTCGATCGATTTGCCCCCCACCGCCCCCGGCCTCTCCTCCGACGCCCTCGCGAGATGCACATCTCGTGTGTGCAGCGCGGACGACGCGAGGGGGCGCGAGGGGGCGGTCGGACGGGCGCTCGGAAAAGTCCGGTCTATGTTTAAACTCTCTTTATGCACTTTGCAAGCTCCAGAGCAGGGGCAGGAGAGAGTCTATTCTCTCCGCGGAGAGCCTCCTCGCGCGGACCCCCCACGGAGCGCGACGTGCACCGCGCCGACGAGGTGCATCGGCCGGTCGAGGGTGGACCGACGAAGGGGCTCAAAGAGGAGGCCTTCTTCCCGAGATCTCGATACCTCGGAGGAGGCTGTTGCCCGCAATTACGCGAATTGCGGTAATTGCCCCCGGGGGCCGGACGGGGGGGAAATCGGGACGCGAGGACGCGACCCGCGGGGGGAAGGAGTCGCTCGCGGTTTTCCCCGCGATCCTAAGCTTGAATTTTGCACATCTGTCGCGGAGCTCTAATGCCTGCTGGGACGACAACGAGGCAGTTAAGTCCTCGCCGCATCGGCTGAGTACACACGGCGCTCCGAGAGCAAAGGAGCGAGGGAGAAGAAGCGCGAGAGAGACCCACCGACCGCTCCGGAACCCGTGAGAGGGAGAGGGAGGATCCGCGCGCGCGTGCGCGACGCACACCCACGGCGACCCACACGCTCCCGTAGGAGAAGGGTTGCCTAGGTTAGGGACTCGGAAAACATCCTTTGTCGAATACCCTACCGGGACCGCTCAGCCGCCCGGCGACTCGTTCAACCCGCTGAGAAAAAATCAATAATTCTTTGTTGTCAAGTTTACCTCCTGTCATGCCACGCTAAACCACGTTACCGCTCCGAGAGGGACGCCCGACGCGGAGATCTCGCGTCCCGTCGACGCCGATTTCCGCGATTTTCGGGAATTCCCGCAGTTTCTCGACTTTCCGCCAGACTCCCCGTCCTGCCAAAGGACCATCTCGCCTCGCCTCTCGGACACGTACACCGCTACCTCCGTACATTCTCTTTGATTTCCTTTAGTTCTATTTCTGTCCTTCCTTCGTTTACGTAATCGACCCATTGTCGTGCCCGCCGAGAAAATAAGAAAAAGTTTCCCGTTGGCGGAAAAAAATCCTGCGATCGAGGAGGTCGAAGGATGTGTCAGGAAATCCGCGGGAATCGTCGCGGCTGCCGATCCGGCCATGGGTAGGAAAAAGCGGAGAGTCGACGGGCTCGATCCCTGGTTCCCTCGGGGGAGCGACCCCTCGGGGGACGAAAATCTTGGGGGACTATTCGGGGGCCCCGACCCCCTCGACGCCTCGCGAGATCGTCCGCCGCGATCGGATCCACCGAAGGCAGTCGTTCGAGTGGGGGTAGACGGGGAGGGAGGGTGAGACGATCGGGCGCCACTGGGGCAGTAGGTTAGCCAGGGATGCTAGTCGCGACCCTCCTAGGGGTAGCGCTCGCTCGTTGGGTAACGGTAAATAGGATTTGGCAGACAACTGTCGACCGGGGTTTCGCCGGCGGGCCGACCGTAAATATTCTCCGGGATTATCTTCCACGACCCGGGGAACGGCGCTTCGATTCCCGCGGTTGGTCGGAACCATGGACGTAAGGATATACGAACGGAGGTCGATACATCCTTACGTCGATATCAGGATTTTGGCTGACCAATATGGCTGCCCTTTTCCCGTTCCCCGGTTCCCTCGTTCCTTCCTCGAGCGCCCTTCCCTCTAGCTTGGATCCTTCCTCGTGACGTATTCATATCACGTATTCTTACGTCCACGGTCGAGTCTTTCGGTCTCGAAGCTCCGAGGCCGCGGTCGGTCCGTCCGCGAGTTCCTCGCGGCCTACTTGTCGCCCGTATAGCCGGCCCGTAAGATAGCGGCCGCGACTCGGCCGCGTCGCCCGCATTACCGGGGCACTTGGAGAGAGAGAAAGAGACAGAGAAAGAGAGACTCGTGTCGCGACTTGGCATATGGGCGATTTGCATGCGTCCCCGTAACGGTGCTCGGGACACTTTAGGGGGCCCGCACGTCGGCGGGGCCTTTCCGTCGATTCCTCGTGCGACGCGCGCGTCGAAGGACCGAGCGACTCTCGAAACCGATGAACCGACTCCCGCGGACAGTTCGACGAGTTTAGAGTAGCTTAAGCAAGCGTCGAAAGAAAAAAAAAAAAAAAATCGAGACCGATCCGCGGAGCCGAAAGATCTCGGAGTGGACGCGCTCCGCTCCACCGGGAAGTCCGTGCGGCGCGGAGGACGGCGGCCTCTCCGCGGCGGCAAAGGACGGATGCAATTTGCCCGGTATCGTTTTACTGACAAAAATATCGAGTGACGTCGCACCGGGCTGGGAAAGCCGGGCTGACACCCGGTGTCCCTCTCTCCTTCTCTCTCTCGCCCTCGTCTTCCGACTCTGGGGGTCTCTCTCCGCTCCCTCGCCCCCGACTCTACCTCAACCCCCCACGCGGCGCGATCCCTGGAGTTTTCAAACGCTCTCCGCGCCGGGTTATTCCGCCGAAACCCATGGATTTTCCGCAATTTTTCCGCGAGCCTCGAGCCCCCCCCCCGTCCTATACGGCCGCCGCCGCTCGACATCGCTCTCCAATTCGTTCGTCGATTTCCCATCCCTCTTCCTCGTTCCATTTCCCTCGTTCCCACGTTTATCCTCTCCCTCTCGCTCTTGCGCCCGGCGCTCTGGCTCCTTCTCTCTCCCTCCTCGAGGTCTTCTTTATATAACCTCTCGATGACGCTTCTACCATGTAACGCGTCCGCGCTGTCAATTTCGCCCCGTCGAAGTGCCGGGGTGATTCTCGCCCCCCTGCGAGCGATAACGCCGATAACGAGCCGGAGGAAATCCGCACGGGGTGCCTTCGCCCCCTTCCCCCGAAGTCCAGGGAATTTTTATCTCGGACGTAACGAGCGTCAAGTAATTTCGGGGAAATTTTTCCCCCCCGCGATCCGTTCGACCACTTCCGCTTTCTCGCCCTTTCGGCTCCGCGGCTGGAAAAGCCTGCTAATTTCACCCCCTTTCCGGGCCGTCCGGGGGGTCCGCCGGACACGCGGGGAACATTCGGCAATTTTTCCGCGTCCCATCCTCCGCCTCGCCCCCGCCGCCGGTCCCTCGCGGGCTACGTCGCTCTTCAATTTGCTCGTCGATCTCGCGTTTTCCTCCCTCTCCCCCGTCCCCCGCCGCCCCTTCGACTACCCTCGTCCCGTCTCTCTCGTCCGCCGCCCCGCGAGCTCGCCTCCTCTCCGTCTTTTCGAGGTCCTCTTCACCTCTCGATGACACTCTTCCGCCATGTTTCCGCTTATCCCCTCGCCTCGTCTCGGCGTTCTTCAAAATTTAATCCCACCCCGCCCCACCTGCCCCCCTCGGCGATCTGTCCGGCCAGGGTGGAGGGTGCACTTTGCGCGATGCACCCCGAGCCGGTTTTCACCGAAACGGACGAGGTTTTAAGGGAAACAGAGAGGAAACGCGAGGGCGCCCCGGCGAGGGTGGACGCGCCGCCGGGAGGGACGGACGCCAAGAGACGCCGGAGGCACGGCCGCACGAGGGAGGGATTTCAAACGAAATCAATTCGGAGTCGCTGTCCGCTCGACCGGACCCCCTCCCGCCCCGGAAGGTCGGGAAACGTTGTCCGAAACAGCGGAATTTCCGATCGGAGGAAGGATGGGGGGCGAAATCGATAGGGATCGAGTCGAATCGAAGCGAACCACCTCGAGTTCCTCGTGGGACCTTACGCTCTTTCGCTTACATCTCGGCATGCATTTCCGCCGTCGATTTCCCCAACCGAAAATGATGCGCCCTCATTTACCCCCAACGATCCTACTCTAAGGGAGAGAAAAGAAAATTCATCGAACCGAAGAAACATTTCTTTAAACCCTACCTCATATTCCTTCGAATCATGAAAATATTTCTCTGGTTGGATAGGATTTTTTTTTTTCCTCGGCGTATCGATGATCGAGAACGTCCCCTCGGTCCGCCGCGAGTTCGGCCCGCGCGAGGGGTCGCGTCGGAGACATCGACACGGCGTCGCGACGCCCCTCGAAGATGGCGGCCGGCGGTCAATTCCATCGCCGGGCGGTCGCGAGACTGCGCGGTAACTTTTTTTGATAAACCGTTTTCCGGGTTTTTCGCCGGTGGACGCAAATTAAATCCCCGCGGCGGGGGTTGGGGGGTTGGGGGNGGGGGGGTGGCGGCTCACTGCAGGCCGCGCCGCCCCCGCCGAGCGCGGGGGATACAAAGCCGATTAGGGCGGGACAGAGGAACATTATCATTTCACATTTTTCGCCGAGTCGGCCGACGATCTCTTGCACCGTCCGCCCCCCCTCGCCCTCGCCCTCCCCCCGCTGCTCGCGCGCGCGCCGTCTCCGTTTCGCGGACGCGCGGCGGCGCCGCGGGGAGTGCGACGCGGCCGCGGCGGCTCGCGCGGAGATCTTCCTAGCGGGCAGAAAAATGGTGGACGTCGGCCGCGGGGGGTAGAGGATTTGCCGGGCGAGCGAGGGTGGTCGGCGGCCCGGGGAGGGGAAATAATGGATTGCATTACTGCCCGTAGTCGCGGCCTTCCCGTCCCCCGCGCGTCCCCGGTCGGCCCTCGGTCGCGCGCGCGTTTTTTATCCGACGTCGTATCCGCTTTATCTCCTCGGCGGCCGGGTCGATTTTTGACCGGCCCTCGGCGGTGGTTTATCTCCTCGCCGGACCTCCGGGTCCGTCGACCCGGTAATTTCGCCAGGGATCGGGCTCGTTAAACTCGCCCCCGGGGAGGGTGCCCCGGGAGGCCGCGGCCCCAACGGGGAGGTCCCCGATTTTCTTTTGCCCCGGAGTGTACCGTACTCGCGCTGCAAGTAGCGGCTCATAGCGCCGGATTAGCCTTGCAGTGGCGATGCTTACATCCCCTATAAAGTCCGCCACCCTCCGGCCCCTCCCTAAACCCGGCCACCCTCCCGGCCCGGCCTCCTCGCGCAACCATCTACGGTTGTTCCTCCCGCGATAGCCCCGCGGCCACCGGCATTGTCTGCCGCCCAGCCAATACCCGTCCCGTTTCCTCGTATCTTGCGCTCATTATCAAAAATTAGAAAAGGCGCCGACGCCCCCGTCCTTGTGCAACGACCCTGCCCCCCTGCCCTGCCGAGGATTGTCCGCGGCCGTTGGCCCCTGCGATGCGCGTTCTCCTCAACTTCGGGAGTTATCAACCGCGGTGCGTATCACCGAGGAAGATGGAAGTCGAGGACCTCCCCGAGTAAATCCGGACTCCTCTCGGACGCGGATAGAGGTCCCTCGCGGGGAAAGAACGCGCCCAAGACGAAGGGCAGAGGGGGTGAAGAGGGTGGCGCGGAGTCGAGGGACGGAGGGCGCCCGGGAGAGAGAGAGAGAGTGAGCCAAGCGCCACTAATTAGTGCCAAGAACGTAATTAAGTAATTTTTAATTAAGTGACTGCCGTTTACGCGCACAACCACTGCGCGGCGGCGAGGGTGAGCGGGGGGGTGGGTCGGGGGAGAGGGAGGGGGCGGACTCGCGAGGTCTACGCAGGGTGCGTCATTCGCGACCGCGACTCCGGGCGTCCTCGGCGCTTTCCTGACCTCCGCCCCCGCTGCGCGTCTTTTCTCGAGTCTCGAGTGAAGACTCGAGTCCTGCCTCTCGAGAGGGAGAGTTCTCGACCGTCCTCGAGGGCCTCGCCGGGAGAAGGCCGCGAGAGGTCGCCCTGGCCCCTTCTGGTTCCCTTAAGGTCAACCCGGTCCTCGAGCTAATTATCTCGCGACCGAGTTCCTCTCGCCCCTCGAGGAGTCCCGGGGGCCGTCGTTTACCGTCCCTCGCCGCGGATTCCCCTCGCGGGATTCTTCGAATGCGTTCCGCAGAGGACGCGGGATCCCGAGATGCGGCACCCTGATCGACGCCGGAAGATCGCGGAGGACTACCTTATGACCAGGTCGGTACTGCAAGTACCTAGTCCAAGAGTTGCCGCTCCATTGTGCCGCGCGGAGAGTTTTTAATTAAGGAGCGAATTTCTGGAGATTCGGCCAGGGGGGCCGGGGTCGCGTGGAGGGGCACTCCGTCTTTTGTGGAGATCGAGGGCCCGCGGTTCCGCGCGTCTTGGTCTCCTCGTCTTCGGGGCGGTACCGCCGCGGTCAAAGAGCGAAGTTCCTTCTTTTCATCAGGGTCCCGCCGCGGAGATGCGCGGCCGGCATCTCGTTCCGCCCCTCGGCGGCCGCGCGGCCACCTCGCGGCGGGCCGGCGGCGCCGCGGACCTCTCAAAGCTTTTGTCTCAAAGGGCTCGTTCTCGAGAGGGGGAGAGGCGCCCCTCTTTCTTTCGGCTCCCCGGCGGACAAGCCGCGTCCGAGCGACCGCGCGGAACCGCGGCGGATAATTGGCCGCGCCGTCTTCCGCGTCGGTCCCGCGACCGAGGAGCCGCTTCCGGGGCCGCCACGCGTGCGCCGCGTATCATCGGAATCCGGGGGACTGCGGAGGGAAAGCAATTACGAGGCTTCCGGTTACGACGCTTCCGGCTCCCGCGACGGAAACTCACGTGCTCGCGGAACGACGTCGAACGAGTAAGTGGCCGCGGCGGGGGGGCCGCGCTAATCTCCATTTTTAATCAGCTCCGGTTTCGGGGGATCCGCGGAGAACCGACTCTTCGACGATTCCGGATGCGGAGGAGGAAACTCGGGCGCGGTCGATCGCGGTCGATTCCGCGATCCTCGCCGTCCGAGCGGCGTCGCGACGGCTTACCTCGGGCTCGAATTTCCTCCTCGGCCCCGTCGAGCCACCTCCCCCTCGAGCTGGCAGCTTATTCCTCGCAATAAGAGAGAACCGGCACTCTCCGGCGGCATGTGTGCACACAAGGGCGGGACGCGGAGGGGCCGCTGCGGAGAGGGCCGCGGAAGGAGAGCGGGAGGCACGCGTGACGCCGGTGCGCCTCGGCGCCGCGTCGTCTAGCCTTTTCGCTAAATGGCCCTCGCCCGTCGTTACGCCGAGCACACAATCTTGTGGGATTAAAAAACACACCGCTCCAGGAGAACGCCAGCCCAGGGGTCGGGCCCGTGTGTGGAGATTGCCTCTCGGCCCGTTTGTAGTCAAGATTTCGGTAAACCGGCGCCAGCTCGCGCTCTAATTGGACGCGTTTCCTTTAGCGTCGACGACGTCGTCGCCGTCGCCGGCCCGAGGGGCCTTCGGCGTCCTCCGTCCTCGGCGCGGCTCCTCGGGACCGCTTTCGAGTCCACCCGGGCGGAACCGTCCGCAATTTTCAGGGAGTCCAAGGATTTCGGGGGAGTTCCCCCCACTCGGGATCGACGCTTTCCGTTTTTTCTATTTAACCCCCTCGGTGCCGGCCGAAGTCGTTGGGTACTTGTAAAACGGCGGTATATCGTCGTTCGGCCCCGAAGGGGTTAAGACAGGCCAGCGAGGGAATCGGCGCGGCAGGAAAAAGGGGGCGCCTCCACCCGGAAGGGCCGCGATAAGGAACGGTCTCGGGCGCGATCGTTGATAAGGGGTGCGGAAGGAAGTTTCTCTTTAGGAAATTACCGCCCTCCGAGGGGACAGGTGAGCCCTGGGCGACGAAGGAGCCGCGAGAAGCACCCTTTCGATCCGACACCCTCCCGAGGGCCGCCTCGATCGATGGAACGACGCCCTTGCGATTGTCATGACTAGGCATGAATTTTAAACGACGGGCTTGACCGTTTCCATTAACGGGGCCCTCGAAACATTCCCTCGCCACGCTTTCCACGCCGCGTTGTAATTATTCCCCAACCTCTCCGTTCTTCGAAATCCGAAATTAAGTCGGCCGGGCTCGAAATCCCGCGATCCGACATTTCGGGTGATAAGAAAGGCGCCGATAAATTCAATGACCGCGAATCAAGTTTTAGAGACGCCTGGAGGCGTCCGCGACGCCCAAGGAATCGTTTCTTTTTTTTTTTCTCTTTCGCAACGTTCCGGCATCGTTCGTCCTTTCGTGCCGGGCGTCGTCTCGCCGAAGGTCCTCGCGAGCTTCCGTGTCGCTTGCGAGTCCGCTGTCCATTATATACGACATAAAATTCCTTCCATCCCCGAGATAGGATCTCGCCGGTCCTAGTCGCGTGTCCTGGCCGTGGGATCTGATAACGAGGTAACCCCGGTCGGCGCCTCTGTCTCTTACTCGCCGCCCCCCGACATCCCCGACGAGCCCGACAGCCCCCGACGACGACCCCAATCAGCCCCCGGCGAGTTTCATCGAACGGGGGTTGTCGATATCGTCTGCGCGACCGGGGATACCGAGCCACGTAACGTACGTATAACCGAATTCATTAATTTCCTCCGTCTGACGTTGCAGCTCGCATTCGGCCCGAAATGAGACCGACTCTCCGAGGCCTTTGATCCCGCTTTGGCCGCGCCCGCTGCATTCCGGACATCCGGATCGATCGACTTTTATCGCCGCTTCCGGTCGCCGCTCGACCAGGCCTCGATCCCGTCGTTTCGCCCCCAGGAGGTAGAGGGAGCCCCAAAATTAAGGTGAGACAAAAGTGACACTTTTCTCCAATATTAAATTTCTCCATAGATATTTTATCTTAATATTTTTGCAAAAATTCAAATAACACGGGTATCGGGACCTTCCTCGCAGTCTTCGCATTTACAATGTGAAGTTAGAAACGATTGGAGGAAAGTTTCACGATTGACGCTTGAGATGCCACTTTTCCATTTTCACGAGGATGAAAAGATCCTCGACCCAGGAGGCGCCCGGGCGAAGGAACCTCTTCTTCGAGGTGGCGGGGTGGCTTCGTGACGCCCAGGCCGCCACTTATGGCGGGGGAAGGAAGGAGGGCAGGTTCTCGTGACAAAAGTACAACGGCGTACGACACGAGGCCGGCTCGGGGGTTGGAGGTACACGGGAGCGTAGAATAATGTAGCGGTGCATTTCCGCATAGGAAGCCGCGCATTAGGCTATCAGATCGAGCACGCGCGACGGACGTCCCTGACGCCCTAACGTCCCAGGAAACCCCTACGAGGAGCTTACGCGTGATTGCTCGAAAAAAGGAAACCGGGGGCCGAGGAGAGCGACTTCGAGGGCGTAATGCACCCGGGAAGTCGTTAGGTGTCCTGGCCAGGTGGGGGGCAACCTCCCCCAGCTCGCTTTTCGGTCTACATTACCCAGTTAGCTATTTCGACCTCTTTGGAAAATGTCTCTTCATATCGAGTATACGCGTCAAAAACAGCTGATTAACGTTTAACGAAGACGTTCCCCCCTCGCTCCGCATTGATCAAAAGTGAAGATGGCGAAACGCTGAGGCAATTAAAATGGTAAAACGTTAAAATGGCCCTCCGAGGTTCGTTAACGTTGTTCGACTGGTATCGATGACGTTTAACTAACGTCATTTAAGTAAGGGCGGTAGGGGAGGATGTTCGAAAAGGACGAGCAGGGTGCCTTTCGCCGCCGAGAAGTGCACGACGAGACCCGGGGTGACGCGTGGATCAAAGGGGTTGCTTTTGACCGAAGGCAAGACCGGGGGCTCTACACGGCGACGAGCGACATTAACGAACCAAACGTCCTCGCTAATTAGCTTTGTGCTCGGTCAAGGAGCCGCGGATGCATTTTCGCTGGTCGTTTTCGACCAGAAATCGACACGGAGACTAATTAGACCTCGGGTGGTGTCCTCGTAGCGAGGCAAAGACGTTCTCGAGGATTGGTCGGAGTGATCGGGCAAGGGGAAGGTATCCCGAAGTCGGAGGTCGAGGATGCATCTTTTCTGGGATGATGAGGGACGATGGATGCAGGGGATGCACCGGGGGCAGTCGGGGGCAGTCGGGGGCTCGGTGGACAAGGGTGGGCAAGAAACGTCGCGGAAGGGGTAACGAATGGCCAAAGTGTCCAGGCCACGACACGGACCTTGGTCCGCCTTGTATCTTGGATCAGCCGGCACACTCAGCCTAATTATAATCAGGCTAATGCCCGGTGGGCAGCGGGCACATCCCGGTGGCCGGCTCCTAACTAATACCTGCGGGATCGCCGAGCGTTACTTATTCCCGCTTTTCAGGGGAATAATTAAGATTCGGACACACCCATCGTGACTCTCGTCTCCTGGGCTCTGACCGTTTCCGCGTAGGGAGTGGCAGGGAGGCTCGTTCCTCGCGGAAGCCTCCTCCTCGTTTGCATAGAACCCGGGGGTGGTCGGCACCGCCTCCTGGTTCGGGGGTGGCTTCCGCCCCCGGTCGCCGGAACACGCTTCCGCGATCTCTAAAGTATGTAAACTGGACTCACCGGAAATTGGAGAACCACTTGACCAGCTGGGCGGTGTTGTTCTTGTTGAACTTAATGTCCGGGAAGTAGACCTTGAGGATCGCCGAAGACGGGTACCGCACCCAGAAGAACATCAGCTTCGCCTTCCGCAGATGCATCGGCGTCAGCGTCGACGAGTTCACCGTGGTTAAGGAAATACTTGTTTGGGGAGGAAACCTAAATCTCGATTCGAAAAAACGACCCTCTTGGTCGCCTTTTCAAGAACTGAGGTCGGGGCGGTTCCTACCGTCCATGTCGCTAAACCTCCACTTCTGGAGGAACCCGACCATCGCTGGGGTATGTCGCAATTCCCTGGATATCTCAAACTTAATCGCGTTTTCCTTCATTTGAAATTGGATTAGAAATCGTACAAAGCTGCGGGAAGTCGCAGCGCGGACGGCGGGGGCGACAGAGGGGATCCGACGTTCCCTCAGGTTGACCTACGATTGGTCGCAGTCTCAGCGGAAGCCTTATTGCCTCCTTAACGGTAATGGGATCTCACCGTGTGGTTTCAGCGTGTTCTTGGTGGGCTGATCCGCCGTCTCCACCCTAGAGTTTCCCAAGTCGGACCTCCCTGGATTCCGCCTAGCGTTGAAATCGCCGACCGCGAGGCGTCGACCGCGAATCGCGACTTCCGAAATCCCCGTAGAAAATTTTTTACCCTCGTCCCACTTATCAAAAAAATACCCGAATCATTGTTTCGGCCCTGATTCACTCTTTTAAGTCTTCATTCGGACGAAGTTCTACTTTAGGCCTACGAAGAGAGGAAATGGAAATACCTGCCATTTTTTTACCCTAAGGATCTTAAACATGCGAAAGCATATCCGATTAGTTTCCTCGCCACAAAGGGCCGCACGAGGCGTGGGACGTTTACGGTATTATCGGGCGGAGAAAATCGGAAAAATCGTGGATTTAAGCGGCAGGAAGGAGCCGAGCGAATCGGTCGTGCAGTTTCACCCCCGGGTGCATTTTTCACGTGGGACCGACGTGCACCGCGACGTAATAAAGACCCCTCTGGCTCCCTGACTCCCTCGGCCGAGCACACTCTTTTGCTCCCCTCTTGCGATCTTCTCTCGCTACGAAGCGCGAGGGCAACTAAATATTTGGCCGCATTAAGCCGTTCAACGCGATAGACAAGGGACGCGGAGAGCACCACGGCGACCTACCCCACGGAAAAGTTGCGCCATTGATTTCACATCAAAGGCCGCCAAAGAGGCCGCAAAAAAAAAATAAAGAACCAGCCGCTCGAGCCGGACCACAGGGATGCACGACCGGTGCAACGTGCTCTCATCTATGCCAGCCGATTCATCGAGGTGGATGGACCAATCTTCGTCCCTCTCCTCGAGACTCGGCCCTCGAATCGCCAGGGTTCGTCCCAGGGCGAGGAAAATCGGCGATCGATCCGTCGACCGAGAACGACTTCAGCGCGGCTTCGACGATGGGGACCGACTCGAGCGCTCCTCCATTCTAGGTGTTTCCACCCAGGTCTAGGGGCCCCGGCTTGATCGGTTATATTGAGAGCAACTATGTGGAAAAGTATGCGTGGCAATAGACCGGAGAGAGACAATCAGCTGTAATCGCGATCGAGGGTCGCGACATTGCGAGCGCCTGATAGGCTATGGGACTCGATTCGAGGCTGGGGGCTGCGAGAGAGGGGCATTCCGAAGGGGTTAATTCTGGAAGACGCGAGAAAGGGGGCTCTCGAGTTCTTCCGGCGAACACGGTAGAGTCGAATGGACGTCGCGGAAGGGCGTTTCGCCCGGTTTGGGGGGGTTAGAAATCCCGCGGACCACTGACCGAGAGGCGGAAAAGCGAGCTGGAGGAGTTCCGAAGAGAACCGGAGGAGAGAAGGCGAATGGGTGGACCCGAAGAAGAGGAGAGCGAATCTAGTCATTAAGGTCCCGGATCGCGAGATTTCTCCGCGACTGCGGCCTCTCCGCAAGTCGGAGTTACGAGGTCGCTTCGAGGCCCCGCAAAGAACTTTCGGCGGCCATTGTTGCCGGAGGAACTACTCGTAGGTGAACGGCCGGCATTAGCCTAACTCGCGGCAAACTAATCTAACATTCGTCGGCCCCCGCATCCACCGCGTCGTGTATCTCCCGTAGACTTTTTCGTCGGTCTTTCCATTCGGCGGAACAAAAAGAGGAAGGACGGCCGCGAAGTTCCGAACTCCTTCACTCTTCCGCGGAACGCTTCTCTAAGCTTCATTGTGTCTGGTCCCTGAGCTCTCTTGGTCGGCACTCGTGTCTCTTTCGACCAGGACGAGCTACCCTCGATTCCTCCGATCCACCTCGATTCTCCTATCTCCGAACTCCAGAAATACGTATTTCCGTGAAGAAGTAAACCGACTCCCACCGAGATCCCCCTCAAGGTCCGATTCTTTTACTCTCCCCCCGTGAGAAAAAATATATATCTTTGCCCGAATAATGTATAATTGCAAGAAAGAATTATCTCGCCGATAGGAGTGATATCGTTGATTTAAATGAATTTTCTTTACTCTTCTTTTCTCGGCGCCCCGGTCGGCAATTATCGGACGTAGCATTAGAAAAGGATATTGTAGGCTGGATCCCGTCGTAGGTGATGTCGGCGGAGTTGCACTCGCTGTTGCGGTCGTTGCTGTCCATCCTGAGGTGGCCGTAGTCGGGGCTGCCGTGCTGAGCCGCGGCCAGGAGCGCAGGGTGCAGCATGGAGGGTGGATGTGGCAGTGGGGGTGAGTCCCTCAGCTCGACGCTGCCCCCGGGCGGGCTGGCCGGGAGGTGGTGAGGCCCGGGAGGTGGGACCTGGCCAGGGTGTCCGGCGTGAGGGTTGAAGAAGGGCGAGTAGGGCGAGAAGACCTGGCTCTCGTGGAGGCTGGGGTTGGGTATCGCCACGCTGGTCGGCAGGGAGACCGGCAGCATCGGGGGTGGTGCGTGGTATGGTCTGGGTGGAGGTGGCGGTGGCGGGCTGTCGTTACCACCCTGGGACCCGCTGCCCTCCTGGGCCAGGATCCTGGAGACGGTCCTGGGGGTGATCCTGGTGTCCGTCACCTGGAAGCAAGGATCGTCATCCTAATCAGGACCGAGCTAGTGCCTATTCCCGTCACCGCTGGACAGGCTTCCGCGTTTGGCGCGACGACGCGTCGATCGGGAACACCCCCGGTCATCCCCCGCCAAGGGCGAGCAGGAACACCCCCCGTGGGAGCGGGAGAGAGAAACCCAAAATGCGCAAACCAGATCAGAGAAATTTGTCATGGTTTCCAATCGAGTTTTGCCCGCGAATGGAACGACGTTCCGGCTCGTTCGCCGACTAAAAGAACGTCACGCCAAAGGGAATGCGATACGAGGAGGCTTAACGAGGCATCGACGCCGCTACATCAAGGGGATATCGTTAACCCTTTCGATACGACCGACTATAGGCACCCATCATCGCGTGCTCTCTGGATCCTATGGGTAACTATAGTTTCTCATCGTAAGATGCTCGCCCTGCCGGTGAAAGTGGTCACCTAATCAAATTTTCAATTTACCTCCACAACTTTTGTCGGACTAAACTTCCAACGTTACGTCTCTCGTTACCGATTACTTTTTCTATTTTGTCTTTCTCCCCGTCATTCCGAGATAATTACGAGGGATTCTCACGGAACAGAGCAAGAGGCTATCAATTTTCATGAATTTTTTCCCATTGACTTTACGTTTCTCCAAACGAGATATAATTATCTGTCACTTCCGGCAGGGGATGTTGGCGCGCAGTGCGGCTAAGAATGTTGAAAGTAAAATATTTTCTATTTGCCCCAGCAGTCGATAAAAAAAAAATTTATAAAACGGCAAACACCTTCCTGTTAAATATGTACCGTGAGTTTCATCCTCGTTTCGAAAATGTCCCCCCTGAATTGGGTTATCATTTTTCTTTTAAATTGAAATTTGCAATTCCTCAAAATTCACAGGCAATTAGTTTATAATTTACAGGAAAGACAAGGAACTACAAATTATTTCGACCAGCTCGTAGGGTTGCCGTACATCGGAAGCGTACCGACGAAACGCACAGTCGTATCGCAAGAGTTCACGTTCCATCTTCCTCTCTCTCTATCTCCCTCGCCTGCTCCCCGGCCGTCTCTCTCCCTCCGCATTTTTCGGACTGATCGACCGGTCGGAAACGGATCTTCTCTCGGGGGCGTTCCGATCTCCCGGCCGGACATCCTGTCCAGCGTGGAACGCGCGCGCGCGCTCTCCCGGACATCTTCGGGGTGGAGGGTCTTACCTTGTGCCTCTTCTTCCTGGGAGTCATGACGAGAGAGAGGGCCTCGTTCTGTTCCGAGTCCCTGTTCTCCCGGTCGTCGGGTCTGAGTCCGCAGTACTGGTCGCGCTGCTGGTGCTCCCGTTGCTGGAGCTCCCTCTGCTGCTGCTGTTGTTGCTGCTGCTGGCCTTGGGCCTGCATGGAGGCCATGGCGTATATCGTGGGTGGCTTGGGGGTCTGAAACATGCCGACGCTGGGCCTAGCGTGAGGCGGCAGTTGGTTCATCTGGTTGAGGTTATTTTCCGTGGGTCCAGAATGCGGCCCGTGGGGGCCCATGGGCCCCATGGGAGGAAAGCCCGTAGGCTGCGGAGGCGGGGGCCCACCGTTGAGGGGCCCCCTTGACCCGTTTGGGCCCCCCGGCGGCTGCGAGGCTCCCCGGTCGACCACTTTCGTCCTCGGGGACTTGCTGTCCAGGATCTGGCTGGCCAGGAGCAGTTCCTTGTTCAGCTGCTCGGCGGCGGCCTGCGCGGCCTCGCTCTGCTTACCGAGGAACCTCCTCTGCTGGAATTTGCTCATTATGCTGTCGATCAGACTGGTCAGGGAGGAAATGATCTCGGCCTTGAGGACGTCCGCGAGGCCCTCGAGATCAGCCCCCGTGATGTGGGCGGTCACGGCCGCGGTGCTGCTGGCGCCCGCCCGGAACACGTTAACCCTCTCCTGGAAGTCCTTGTGCTGGAGCGGAGTGCCGCTCGGCTGCATTTGGGGGGTCTGCGGGGTCGGAGGTCCGGTGCCGGCCTGGCTCTGCTGCTGGCTCTGGCTCGGTGGCTGTGGCGAGTTCTGCCGGTGCAGCTGGGGTTGGTGCTGATGTTGCGGGGGTTGGTGCTGCTGCTGCGGTGGTGGCGGCGGCGGCGGCGGCTGCTGCTGTTGCTGCTGCTGCTGCTGTTGTTGCTGTTGCTGCTGTTGCTGCTGCTGCTGCTGGTGCCTCGCGGCCGCCTCTTGGTGCTGCTTCATGCGCTCGAGAGCCGCGTGCTGCTGCTCCAGATAGAGCTTGTGGCCCATGTGGTACATGGCCGCCGCGGCCGCGTGCGGATGGTCGGGCGGAAGGGGGGCGATCCCGTTGTAGCTGGGTGGATGGGGCCTGGGGGGCCTGGGGGGTGGCTGGGGTTGGTGGGCCGGCGGGCTGACCGGCGCCTCCGCGCTCTCGCCGGCCTCCGTGTCCATCCTGCTCGAGAGCTCGGCGTACTTCTGCTGCATCGCCGCCAGCTGTTCGTGCAGCGACCTCAGCTGGCTCTTCAGGTTGTCCTTCTCCACGCGCTTCTGCCGGATGGCCGCGGGATCCTCCTCCTCCTCGAGGTCCTCCTCGTCGTCCATGCCGACGTCGTTGACGCCGTGCTGCAGCACGTGGTGGACCGTCTGCTGCTGGGGGTGGTAGAGCTTGCGCTTCTTGCAGCCGTTGACGGTGACCGGCTGGAGGGCCGGGCTGCTGCGCATCGTGTTGACGATGTTCTCAACCCGGGCGCGCTTGATCTCGGTCGTCGGCGAGCCGATCTCGGTCTTGGGCAGGATGGGGCAGGGCGAGTGGCTGGGACTGCGCTTGACCGCGAGCCCCGGCTCCTGGAGCTCCTCCTTGACGGAGACGGAGCCGGAACCCGGGCGGGCGGCCGGACTCGGAGGCAGGCTCTGCTCGCAGTCCGAGCCGTCCAGGTTGGCCCCCGGCTCCATGCCCGCCTCGGCGAAGGCCTCCTCCATGGCGCGGGCCGCCGAGGCCGCGTCCTCCGCACTGTCCTCCGCGTCAGCCGGCATCACGGCCTCGCCGCCCGGACCGCCCTGACCCCCCAGGTTCCCGTCGACACTCTCCTCCCCTCCACTCTGCACCGTCGTCCCACTGACCGCGCGCGCACTCTCACCGTTCGACTGCGGGTGTTGCGCCTGTTGCTGCTGATCCTGCTGCTGCGGACTGGGCTGCTGGTGCTGCTGGCTCTTGAGCAGGTCCACGGTGGTGTTGTTGTTGTTGTTGCTGTGGATGCTGTTGTTGTTGTTGGGCTGCTCCTGCACGGAGAGGGCGGTCAGCTTGCGGCCCTGGAGGATGTCCCGGAGCATGTGCTGGGTCAGCTCGGCGGCGGTGGCCGGGTCGTCGCAGTTGACGACGGCGCCGGACTGCAGGTTGGCGGTCGCGGGGTCCATGCCCGCGGCCGTCATCCCGTGACTGGCCTCCGGCGGCGATCCGCCGGCGTCGGTGGCCTGCTTGACCTGGCGGCCGAGGAGCTCGTTGAGCATCTTGGCGGGGCCGAAGCCCGGCGCGCCGAAGAAGCCGAAGGCCGCCGCGTGGCCGGGCGGGTGCTGGGTCGCGCCCGGAGGGCCCGCCGGGCCAGTTCCCGCCGGCGCCAGGTGACCGGCCTGCGTGCCGGCCGCGGCCCCCTGTTGCTGCAGCTGCTGCGGCCCGTTGCTGCTAAAGATCGCCCCGTAGAGCCCGCCGCCGAGGAACGATGGCCGGGAGCTGAAGTTCGGGATGCTCGAGTAGCTGTTGCGCGGCTCGCCGGCGTCCACGCGCTGTCTGGTGCGCTTCTGCTTCTTCAGGAGTTGCTGTTGCTTGCTGTCCGTCGTTGCTCCGTAGAGGGCGAAACAGTCGGTCTCCTCCTCCGATGACATCATCGGCCGTCTGGTTGGTCGGCCCCCCGAAGGCCTCCGCGTCCCCTCCCCGCCAGGGCTCCTTCTCAACCCTCCCCTTCTCGCTCGAATAGCCCCTCGTGGCTCGGCCTGTCGTTCCCGTTCCCGCGCCCCCTCCCGCTCCCT
Organism: Orussus abietinus; assembly: GCF_000612105.2. Taxonomy (NCBI): domain Eukaryota; kingdom Metazoa; phylum Arthropoda; class Insecta; order Hymenoptera; family Orussidae; genus Orussus; species Orussus abietinus. The sequence continues at coordinate 808,057 of NW_019395988.1, forward strand.
TGGCACGCCGCCCCTACCACCGTCGCCGACGCCGCCGCCGCCGCCGCCGCTGCCGCCGCCGCCGCCGCCGCACCTACCGTCGCCGGCGCTGCCGCAGCGGTCGCCGCCGCCGCTGCTGCCGGCGCTGCTGCTGCCCGCGTCGGAGCCGCCGTCCGCGTCCGCGTCCGTTCCGGCGCCCGCGTGTGCGTCCGTCTACCCTCGGGCGGTACAGCCGCGGCCGCTACCGCTACCTCCTTCCTTCCAAGGGCCGCGCCCCACTCCCGCGCCGCCACCCCTCCGCCTCCTCCTCCGCCACCTCTTCCTCGTCCTCCCCCGCTTCCTTTGCCTTCTCCTGCTCCTTCTCCGCTGACTTCTCCACCACCTTCTCCACGGTCTCTTCCTCCTCCGCCGCCGCCTCCGCCGCCTCCTCCGCCTCCGAGGCCGCCGACGCCGACGACGACGACGACGACGCCGCCGGCACCCCTCCGCTCGCCCCTGCTCCCCGACGCCGCCGCCGCCTCCTTCGCCTCCTTCGCGCCTTCTTCGCCTCCTTCGCCGCTTCCCGCGCCCGCCCCCGCCGCCGCTTGCCTCGTCTCCTTCCTCTCCTTCCTCTCCTTCTCCTTCTCCTGGTTCGCTTCCCTATTCCTCGCCCCACTCTCTCCGTCGGGGGCTGGACGCCAGCGGCTGCGGCTGGACCGAGGAGACTCTCTGTCGGGCGCTCTCCGGCCGCGAATCGGGCCCAGGCACCGTCTCGCTGCTGGTTTCGCTGCTACTCTCGCTGCTGCTCTCGCTGCTGCTCTCGCTGCTGCTCTCGCTGCTGCTGCCGCCGCGGGGGGCCCGCTGCCGGTGGGGCCGATCTTTCTTAGGGTTGCCGTTGCCGCTGCTCTCGCTACTGTCGCCGCTGCCGCTGTCGGCGCTGCTCTCGCTGAGGATGTCGCCGAGGAGGGTCGACCAGGGTGCCGAGGACGGGGGTCTCGCTGGCGGACTTCTCGTGCTCCCGCCTGGGAGCTGCATCCTTCGAGCTCGCCAAAGGGCTAGCTGCCCCTCGCTCCCTCGGCCCGAGTCGCCACGCTTCCGGTCTCTTCGTCTGCAACAGGAAGACCGATCGTCAGCCCTTGTCCTCCTCCTCCTCTTCCTTCGGTCGCAAGAAAATTCCCAGGCCGCGAATACGCGATGCATCGAACGCTTCCGGGACGTCGCGACCCACTCGGGGCCGGTTGAAAAAATAACTCAAGGCGATCGATAGTCGGCGAAAGAAAAAGAAGAAGATGATAACCTGTCCCCGTATGTGCACCCGCCCTGTGCAACTATACCCTTAGATCGGAACGTCGACTCCACCAGGAGACTATATTTACCCCCGAGAGGGTTGCCACTGCGCCGACAACCCCCGGCTATCTATATCCTGCACCACGAGTTCTCGATGCGGATGCACCGCCACCAAGGCGCGTGCATCCTACCTACGTCACCGTTTTCTTATCGAGCTTTTTTTTTTGTTATCCACCCGAGATCCCACCCTTTTTACCTTCCCACGATACCGAGGCGATTGGGAGCGACGTGTATTTTTTTTTAGATTTTTTTCGAGCGGGTGGAATGCAATCTGACTGAATAATTTGTCGAATGACCGCGTTTGCATACTGTATGTCGCGGAAGAATTCGGGTCAAGGTCCGCGGAATGCACGAGGCGGAAGGCGGATATCGTATCTTCGGTCGCGTATCGATGGATCGTCCATATTCACGCTACTTGTCCCGGCGGAGGATCCGCGCCCGTGTGCGTGCCGGGCGTTCACGCACTCACTCGGGCTCGACACGCACGCGTGTGTGCTGCCCACGGTGGGACTCGAAGCAACAGCTGAGCAGCTTAAAGCACCTGCGCTCAATAGCTGTCGCCGTATTCCGCAGCCACGCAGTCCACGCACGCGGAATCGCGCCGTAAACGCACCCAAGCCTCTTCGCCGATCACTCGTCGACGCTCGAAGGCGATCGGGCGAGGAGAATTGCGAGCGAATGCACATTTTTTAGGTGCATGCGTTAGAGAGGAAATTCTAATTTCTCAGGGATTGGAGTACGATTGAAATTCATTTTCGCTTTGCACTTGGTTTAAATTTTATATGTAAAAAAAAATTGTTAGAAAAAATGAAATTTCATAATTTACGCAAGGGACGCGAAACTCAGGATTTCTTCGCGTTTCCGTATAATGCGAGTTTGTCCCCGCGACGCGAATTTTCGCGATAAGGTCGGGGAAGCTTCGAGGGGGTTGGTTCCGAAAATGTCGCATTTGCTTCTCGTGCCCGGCGTAGATAAAAAGAAAAAAGAACATAGGGGGTCGAGGAAGGAGGAATTCGGCAGAAGGTCGGTCGGGGCGACATATGGCAGTGGCGGGCGGTAGTTTCGCGATAAGGTCTCGACTCGTCCACTTCACCTGGGAAGCTTCGAGGGGGGCCCTCCCGCGCAGTGGCCACTTTCAGGAGCACTTCCGTGCGAGGGACAAAAGGTGCCCCCGGCCTGTTCCCGGCCGGAAATGGCTTCAGGAACTTTCCGTCAGACCGCGCTTCCCCTCCTTTAGCCAATCCCCTCCCGCCTTCTGGAATCGGAAGCAGGAAGGTAATTACGGAGGCGCGAGAGACGCGTAACGAAACGGCATCGCCGCCGGCGCGCCGCGACGCCCGCGTCGACGGACATGGAATTGTCCGCCCCGACGGACGTCGGCGGATTCCTATTGTCTTCCGGCCTGTCCCCGGCAAGCCGGAACTCGGACGCATTCCCACCTCGCGGTTCCCCGGGTCGAGTCCGAATTCCCATCGAATTCCCCTAAGACCTCCATCTCGGAAACCGTCCACCAAGGATCTTCCAAATGCTCTTCAAAGCGCCCCCAAACGACGATCGCTCTCCGTTATCGAGCACCCATTGGTCAGATTTTATCGCGCCTACTTGTTGCGTACCGACGACCCCGTTGACGCTCTTGGGCCAAAAGTCATTTCCCAATGACGATTCGTCATCCCTCCACCTTTCCAGATCCTTCCCGGCCAGGGAGGTAATTAACTCCCTCAAAGACGGGGAATTTCGCGAACTTTACACCTTAAACATGGAGACCATAAGGAAGGTCCTTCTTTTCTCTTTACATTTGTTTGTACATATTAAAAAAAAAATTTTCTTAAAAAAGACCCTCCAAACCGTGAAACGATTCGGTAGATCCACTTCGGGGAAAAGTTTTGCAAACGATCGACCACTCGGATACGAGATTCATATCACCTTAAATAAGGCAAGGCGATTTCCTCCCGGGTGGTGTCGGCGTCAGGTGTCGCCGGCCGCATATGTCGAGGGTGCGTCAGGGGTCGTGCGTCGGAATGTCCGTGCCCTACCCCCCATAGGTGTCATGTGGCCGGTGCCAGCTTCGCAGGGGGTGGCGTGTGGGAACCCGTTCGCAGCCAACGAGCCACGTCCTCGGCGTATCGGGTTCGCCGAGTCCTTGGACGGATCGTCTCCGATTGGTTTCCCCTTATCAGGGTGAGCGGTGATTATCCGAGGACATCGGCCACCCTCGATGGTCCGGGATCGATTAAGACGGTTTTCCAGTCGAAAATCGGGGTACCCAAGGGGTAGCCATGCGTCGGAATTTCCCTGGGCTACCCCCCTACGGAGTCACGTGGTCGCGTCGCAGGGGGTGGCGTATGGGAACCCGATCGCAGGCATCGGCCCATGTCCATCGCGGTGGACGCGCGGTGCCGGCACTTCCCCTCGTTAGAAAATTATTGTAACATTCATTTCATTATTACCGCGGCACGCACACGCGCGCGCTCCCCTCCCCCTGCGGCGGACGCATTATCGGCCGACCCCGATGCAACAAGTTGACCGGTGTCAATTGATGCGTCATTAATTGGAGGTTAATTGCGTTAATGCGCTGCGAGCCCCCGCGACCGCCGCTTTTATTATTATTTTGCATTCGAATCGTTTACCGACCCACTGGCACGCACCCAAGCCCGCCGAGCGGCGCGCGGACAGGCGACCCGATTTTCATAATTCACACGCCGTTAAATTTATTGCCATTTTTACCCGGCTTTTCGGCTTTCCGATCCATTAATCTGCCCCCCGACCGCCTCCGCCCCCGAGCGAGCTCTCTCGCTCCCGCCGACACGCAACCCCTTCCCGGTTTATCGGACGCGATTGCGGCCTGTTTTCCATGAGTTTACCTTTTAAAAACAATCGGGTCAGTGGCACGATCGCATTATTAGCGGCACAATTTCCACGACTCTCGACCTCGCCGCCGAGGTTTCGCTTTCGCTTTCGACGGATTCCGCCACGCCGCTCGCGATTTTCGAAACCGCGAGTCGACCCGCGCCGAAAATGAACCGTATATTTGTTCGAGGACTGTCAAATTTTTTTTTTGACAGTTCCTAAAAATTCTTTCACTAACTTAGCAAATATTTTCGCCGTGGGTAGGATTATTTCTGCAGCACTTTGTCCCTTGCTAAAAATGCAAATATCATTTTTTTCCTCCGTCTATGGATTTATGCTTCTTATCTAGGATAGCGACGAGTTAAGGGTCTCGTTCTTGGATTTCCTTGATTAAATCCCTCGATTCTTTTTTTTTTCCCCCGGGCAAAAAAGTCGACGCACCCTTGGCGGAAAAGTGTCAAGGGAGGTGCAGGGTTCTTTAAGGGCGAAGGTTTCGGTTACTCGAAGGCGAGTCCTGGATTTTCGAGGGTCCTACTCTCGCAAGCTGGAAGATTCCCGCTTTGTATCGCATCTTCGGCCGTTAATCTCGCTTTCGAGGAAGCGACGGAGAGACGGAGAGCCAGCGGTGGATCCTGCGGGATAATCGGGAAAGGGGCGCCGCGAGTTTCCGGGACAATGACGGATGAGGTCCTTGGTACCTCGCGAGGTACCCGAGGTATTCGAGGTGCTTTCACCCAGGACATCCAGGTCGGAGAGGGACTTTCCCCAAGGTGGCTCGGGAGCAAATCCGAGGAGATCCTTGCCTGGGAGACCTCTCGTTGGTCCTTCGCCTGCACCTTCCCAGGTCCTGGCGCACCCTCCCGGTTCCCATGACTTCCTGTGGGAAATCCCAACGTCTGATATCGAAGGCAAAAAATCCTTCGTCGCCTTTGGCCCTCCGGAAAGGAAGTAGGCACAACGGTCCTTGCCCCCATTGGCGTAGCCTGCCTTTCCTGGTCCTTTAAATCCACCCCGTCGCCGTCACCATCCCTTCGTTCCCTGTGTTTCTCCCAAATGCTTCCACATGCTCCTCTAGATATTCCCGTCTCCCGCGAAACTAAGGGAAAGGATTGCATTCACGGATACGTTCCCTGGAATTAATAATTTCCCACCGAATAAAAAAAAAAAAGACGTATTTATAGCGTCGACGGGGATAATTAAATGGCGAAAAGCCGACCCTGGGGTAGGCATCCCCGTGACAAAGGGTAGCCTACGTTGCAGGTGTACTCGGAAAGGATTAATAGGTAAACGTAAGGGTGCGAAAAATATTCAAAGCAACTAATTTTGCATTTACCGTCGCACTTGCTCGTTTTCGGTACTCTACGTTAATTATTATAACGCAGGGATGCCGTGTTTGACACGAAGAGATGCCGATGAATCCTCATCCTGATCCAATTCGGAGCGTGGGATCGTTGTGCAGGTCTCGATACTTTCTTCGAGACGGGCCCCTCGAAGTCGATACCTCTGCAAGATCGAGGAGGGCTCCCTTCGTGGTCGGGCCATTCAGGTGGTTTCTACCGGGTGGCGTTCCCCCGATTTAAATGTCCAGGTCTCCAGCTGGGCCTGCTCGAGGTCGAGGTAACTCGGCTGCTCTCGAGGGGCCAAGGCGAAGGCAGGGTGGGGCACCTTGGGCACCTTTGGGCACCTTTGGGCCCCCTTTGGGGTCCCTCCAGACGAAGGAGGAGCCCAAGGAGAAGGCTTTCTTACGAGTCGGGAAGGCGCGCGTGCCAGCTGCCGTTTCGAGGCGTAACCGACGTTTCGGCTTCTCTTCTTGCCATTGTTGTCCCCCTGCGGTGTTTCAACGTCTTGGCGACGGAATCGCTCCTTGCGATTTCCTTCAAGACGCGTGCAGGATTCTCGGCATGTGCCGGGGAGGAGTCCAACGGTCTTTTCCGGTTCCTCGAAGTCACCCCAGGGCGCTCGAAATCTTCGCGATCACCGCGGAAAAAAAAGACATTTGCACCTTCAGCAAAGGACAGGGGTGCTGATTAAATTTTCCTCTTACCGGGGGAATAATCGTATCAACGGCAGAAGTATTTCCAATTGTCTCGAATCTTGACAGATTCCCTTTGGAAAAAATACTTGCTAAGTTAGCGAATGAATTTGCACGGCCAAGCTGCAAGTGAAGTTTCTTATTACGAGGGTGAATTATTTTTCCGCGGGCAGAACGGGGCCACGTCCTGGCACCGAACTCGAATCGGTCCTGCCGGATCGGCCCAGGACGCATAACTCAAAAGTTGACCGGAGTTCCTCCAAAGTGGCTCTCGGCTCGCCCAGGAGAGGTCCCGGAAGTCGGGCGTCGCGACGCCGAACGACGGCCCCGGGCCGGCGGTTTATTGGCCGGGGACGGCACTTTTCGCGGCAGTTCGCGAAGCCCCCGTTGCCGGCATATTGGCAAGCCGAGGGCATGCGAGATTAGGGGTTATCATCGGCCAGAGGACGGAGGTCGAAAGTCTTATGGCAGGCGGCCAAACGGCGCCTCGCCGCCGGTTTTTTGGCGACACTTTGGCCGCCCCGGGACGCCTTAATTAGATTCAATTGGCAAAGTTTGCGGGAACCGCCATGCGGAGTCTCCCAGGACGTCTCCGCGGACGAGCCAGGGCCGAGGAAGAGGGAAAAAGAGGGTCCGGCAGGTGGGGAGACTCGGTGGAAATCGAAAACCCGGGGTGACGGGGAAGATCCTTGGAGGCCCTCTCGAGGGTCCGGGTCCTTCGGGTCGGTCCTGGCCGGCGACGCAGGAGTCGGTCCGCAGCCTCGCTCGCAGCCTCGCGGCGAGCGGTGGTCCGATCGTTTGAGCCAATCACGGCGTGATTGAGTGTAATGGACTTGCGTCTTGTCCCCCATGGCAGGGGCTCTCACGCTGCGGCCCGGAAGGCCGCTCCTCGGACGCGGCCTTGCGGGCCGTGCGGCCGATCCGCGCGGCTCTTGCGTTGGGCACCTCCGAGCGCTCCGTAAGTGACTAGGACACAGGATGAAGGCTGTGCCCGAGCGAGCGAGTGGCCGGTTGGTATGATAATGAGGAAGGTGACTTCCGACGATCCATATACGCCGAGAGAGAGAGAGAGAGAGCGAGAGACGAGGGGCGGCCAAGGAGCGGACACTTCAATCCCCGACACCCTCGTCGATCCTCTGCCGTTCGACGCGCGAGCCTCCGCCATCTCCGCCGGCAATTGACACGAGAGACGAGTGCCGGCCACCGGAAGACGACCAGCGTCCCGACGCCGGAAGGAGCCGGGCCCCGCTTTTCGAGCTCGACGCGGCCACTTCGATTCCGGCTGGAAGAGTCTCGAGACGCCTCCTCGACCTCCGACTTTCCAGCCGACCAATTATCCCCGAACGACGACGCTTCCGGAGGCGCTCGCGAGGCGAAAACCGCGCGGTTCGCCCGCGTCGAGGTGAGTCTCCAATTACGACGCCCCGAGTGCCGGCGATTAGCGCCTAGGAGATGACGTCCGAGCCCCGAGGCGTCGCCAGCGGTTCTCTCGGTGTCGGGGAAACGATATTAATTTGCATGAGAAGCGAAGAGAGGCGGCTCGCATCGCGCGCCGGTTCCCAAGTGTGGACGGAGCCCGGGGCGAGCGGTTAATCCAATTGAGTCAATTCGGGTTAACTTGAAGTCGTCTAAACAGCTCGTTTAGGCGACCTATGATGCATGCGTTACGCCGTATCCGGTCCTCTTCCTTCCTACCGCGGTGAATCCCCTCTCTTCCTCTCTCCGACCTGAGACTTCGTCTTGCTCCTCGAGGCCCTTCCCCGATCGAGGGCACTCCTCCTAACGAGCTTTGCGAATTTTCTCCGCATTATAAATCCACTGGGGGCTTTCATCGAACCTTCCATCAGGATTTTAACGTATCCTCGGTAAATCCAACGATTCGGAAGGAAGGCAAAGGTCTTCGATGGAAACGTTCATCTCGAAGACCGCCCTCGCAATTGGGCGCGATCGGCGCGTACATTGATAAGTGTGACAGGTTTTATTAGGCGAGGAAGAGGAAGACGAGGTCTCGTCTACGAGCTACCGTTTTGCCGTCCCGGCCTCCCCTTGACATCTTAATCCGCGATTAACTCGCTCGTCCGCGATCCACATTGGATCCCCTGTCGCGCCCGATTTATCCGGATCGCCGGTCGTACTCGTCGTCGACACTTGTGACGCATGGGATTGCCTCCGCGGCGTTTCTTTAAACGAAAATCCCCGTATCGAGATTCCTCCTGAATTTATCGTCCTCCAATTTCCAGGGGATCCAGGGTGTCCTCCGTTGACCAACGTCCCCGTTTCCGCAACGTTACCGCGTTCGGGTATATACGGAGAGAAAAGATCAGTCGTCCGAAACAAATGTATATCGTTGTCCAAACCATATACAATAGCGAGAAACAATTATTTCCTCGGGAAGAGACATTATAAGATTGACATTTCTGTGGTCGTACTCGATCGCAGGATTTTTATGTAGCGATGCACATGTCGCTGATTAACTTTTTTTTCCTCCCGGAATTAGGGTTCGAAACGATGGTAACGGGGAAAAAATGGCAACGGAGGAGGAAAGGGGTAGGTCGAAACGCGCCCTTCGGAGTCGCCCCTCGAGGCAGCCTCCACCCTGTCCGAGAAGGGGTTGCATAAGGTCAAGCAATTCGCGAAGGGGAGCCGGGTGCATCGGGCGGCTCGCGGGTGCATCGCGGCTGCACCGCGGGAAGAATCAATGACTATCAGCGGAGGGTGCGTGGAGGCCGAGTCGAGCCGGGTCGGGCCGGGCTGGGTCGGGTCGGGTCGGGCGAAGGGACGGTCCGCTCTTGGTGGCAAGCCGGGGCTAGCTAACCAGTCGTGGATGATGCAGTCATTGGGCTCTATGCTGCTCTAGTGCGGAGCACGCGAGTATTTGCTCGGGGCACACACTAGACTCGCCTCCCCAGCTGACGTTGATTGAAGGAATAAGGGAAACGGCGAGCTCTCTCAAGTACCGCGCCCCCGCGGCCTCCCTCGACGGCCCCCTGCAGCCGCGAGAGGCTCCGCGCGCTGCGCCGCAGCGGGCTGAGCCCCCGGGTTGCCCCGTCTCGGGCCGGGATCGTCGCGGCGCGTCGGTTACATCGGGAATTCCTCTTTTCAGGCCGCGCGTTAATTAGACAGAATTTATGCAGGTATAACGAGTCCTTGGCCCGGGACCGGGATCCGAAATAAAAAGGCGCCGCGTCGGTTTTCACCCCGGAAGGCGAGGGACCGATCGCCCGGACCGAGGGCAGCGGGGGCGATCGACGAGAGGAGAGAGAGGAAACGCGGATCTCGGATCCGGAACCCGCGACAATGCCGCGGAAGGCGATATACCTGGACGATCTTGGATCCCTCGACATGGTATTGGCGCGACCGATCGCCGAGGCCTCCTCGTGGCGCGGACAACTGTTCGCCCGCTCGCGTGGTCACTCGACCTCGTCTCCTGGGAGACGGCGTCGCTTTCATTACCCGCTTCCGAGTCGGCACCCGAGGACCGTGAAACCCGGAACCCGGTCGCCTCTTCCGCGGATGTCGCACCCGCGTCTCTTCCGCCGTTTCGACGGATGCGTTTTGAATTTGCCGGCCCACCGATCGCGGAAGCGACGTCGAGGATCGGAGGAAGGACATTAGTCGCGGCCTCGTCCGCGGGCAAAGTGGCTCGCCGGAAGTCGAGTGACACCTTTCGGCCGAGTGACACCTCGCGCCCCCTTAAATGCCCCGGCGTATAAAGCGACGCCTTCGACGTCGTTAAACTCGCCGTAACCGGGACGAGGCGTCTCTCGTTACTTCCGTGGCGTCGATTCCGCCCGGGCGCCGTCGTTAGCGGGTAAAATGGGGAAAACAAGATGGCGGCAAAAGTCGCCGCGTGCTAATGACGTGCCACCGAAGAATGCGTAGATTTTCTTTTTTTTTTTTTTTTTCGCGCACGCGCTGGTCTTCCGGGGGGTGGTCGGACGAAGAGGCGCCCTGGGAATGGGGGGGCCCACCCAGCTACCCTCTCGCTAATTTTTCCTTTTTTCTAGGGTCCTTTGATCGATAACGATCGATCATCGCGATGCACTCCGATCCCTGCTTTGGTACGATTTAAACTCCGTGATTTCTGCACCGAGGAGGCAATTCCCGATTTAATCGCGGTTTAATCGCGACTTAATCGAGGGAAAAAGAGCGGGCGTCGTCTCTAAGTACCGAGGCGCTCGGTGACGCGTACGTTGCGTACGCGTTACGCGTATCCTGGGGTCGGGTCAGTTCTCAGGGCTATCATTGCCTGCCGACCGGAAGACTCACTTAGTCCCGTCTTGAGTTACCCCTCTCCTCTCTTGGTTACCCAGCTAGTCCTCGGCCACCTCGATTCGAGCTGCACCCTCCGTCCGCCCGTTTCCCCCGCTCCTCGACGGCCTCGACGCCTCCCCCGAAGGAAGCACCGAGTCCCGGGGTCTCGTCCCGAGGAAGAGCCGTCGTCGAGTCGAGCGGTGTCGATTCCTCTTGCGGGGATCCTCTTCCGGAACTCCAATGTCCACCTTCCGGATACTCCATCGAGTTCGCACGATGAAGTTTCAATTTTTTAAAAAATTCCTTCAATGGCGTCTCAACAATTTTTCATGAAAACTTAATTCGGGGAAAGATCTCATGAACGATCCTCTTCCGGATGCTGCAAGTGGTTCGCAGGACCGTTTCTTTATTCTCGTTGCCCTCGGACGATATTTAATTAATAAACTCGATTTACGCCGATAATTCTCACCGCCTTCGCTAACGAATAATTGTATCGCTTCCGTCACCGCCGGCGGAGCCTGGCGTTTTCCTCCCTTTTTCATATTACGCCTCTTCCTTATTTATGTTAAGCGTATGTACGCTTAATTAGCGCGCGACCGAGGAATAATTGGTTTCGGCTCGATTTCCCTGTGTGCGGCATAAATGCGCGGCTTAAACTTGTTGCGGCGCTCGGCGCGAGTAATTGCGCGGCCCGCGCGCGTGTGCGTCGGCCATTGTGCGTTTCCGTCGCGGATACGACTCCTTTTACCCTTTAGTGACTCTCGGAGGCGAGATGCACTGCTAAATACCGCGGTTCTGCCCGAGTACAGTCCGTCCCCAAGTATCGCGAGTGCGCAACCGGGGTGTAACGAGAATTCTTAAATCCAGGAGAGGTCATCTCGAAATTCAACGCGACCTCTCATTAATCCGTCATGAACCCGTTAATCAAATAATTCGACAAACGTAAAATATGACGATCAACGATGAAAGTTTGATAGGTTTCTCGAATAATTCTGTATTAATGGTAATTGTTCGTGTAACGAGAATTCTGAAATCCGGGAGGGGGCCACCTCCGAATTCAACCCCACGTCTCGATTAAATCCCCCGTTAATTCGTCATAAACCTATTAATGTAATTATTCGAGAAACGCGCAGGTTAGGTTCCGCGTATCAAAATCGAATTCGAAGTTTTCCCTGATGTCTCCGCGTGTCGCAAGGGGAGAACAATAAATGCGCGGAGGCGTTACGAGTTCCTGGCTCGCGAAGTCGCGAGTTTTCCCTCAACAATAAAATGCTTTTACAACACTTCGCACCCTCCGGCTCGTTAACGCGACCGCGGCATTACGACTGGCGTTGCCCCCGCTGTCACAATGTTGCTTTACTGCCTTTAAGTTTCGAGTCGGTTCGGTCAGAATTTCACGGTTTTCCGGATCCCACGAACGGAGAGACCTCCTCGTCTTCGAGAATTACCCCGAGGTCGCTAATCGAGGCTCCTTCCCCCGTGAAAAAAAAAAAAGAATCCTCAGAAATCGGGAACGCATTTTCCAGCCTTCGGGAAACGGAGCGGTCGAACCGCGTCGGTGGAAGGGGGATAGAACTCGAAGAAGACGTCAAGGGGGGGGCTCGCCGTCGAGGCTCTCGAAGAGGCTTCGAGTTTGGATCGTTATCGACCCTGAAGTTGGCCGAGGGCCTCCAAAGCCTCGGTCGATCGATCTCTAAATCGTTCCGGAAAGAAGGGACTCAAAGGGTCGCCAAGGCATCGATATTTCCCGAGGGCCGTCGGCGTCCCTCGCCGCTTTCCGCACTTCCGCCGGAAGTCGTTCACAAAGGAACTCACGGGGGGGCTAAGTACGATTCGGTCGGACCGTTCCACGGTACGATTACAAAATGGAGGGGCGATAACTAATTTGTGGAGACCGTCCTAGCGGGAGCAAGACCGGGGTCTTGGGAGCGATAGTCGAAACGCAAAGATATGGGCGGCTATCGGTTATCGCGAAGGGAGGGGTCGTTGAAGGAATCTTCCGTCGGTCTCGATCGATGGGCCCTCGATCGGTCCCCGGTCGAGAACTCGGGGAGGGGAACGAAAGGCCCCGCCGTCTCGGTCCGCCGCGGCGCTTCCCAGATCCGGGGCCGGAAACCGGAACCTGCGTCCACTCGAGCCCGACCTCCGCCTCCTGCAGGGGGCAGGTCACATCCTGGAAGGTACTCGCGTGTACCTGCAGGTCGGCCGCACCGATACCGCGCCTCCACGGATACGTGATCGCAACAAAACAGCGGACGTCCGGACGGCGGACAGTCGCACAGGTATCGAGCGCGCTCCTCGCCGCTCCCACGCGACGGGCCTCTTTCACCGGGCCCGATCGAGATCGGCAAGAGGACGGAACTCGGCGCCGCTTCCTCCGGAAAAGTGGACGCTTCCCCCCAAGGATGCTTGGTCCAGTGGTCACGGACTTCCGGCCCGCTTTCCGGGGCCGAGCGTCGACCGCGGGGCCGCAGGGACTCGCAGGAAGGGCTCGACCGAGGCGCGCCGACTCCCGGAGGCGTCGCCAGAGGTCCCGGAGGAGGAACTCGAACGAGTACTCGGTTCGTCCTCGCGACGCGTCGGGATAACGAGTGGACGTCAACGATCGACCCTCCGAGGGCACTCGAGCGCTCCGGGTCGTCTCGACGCGGGACGCTCCTTTTCTCTCTCTCTCCGTCCCGCTCGCGCCGGAAGAAAGGCGGAAGCCTCGAGACCGGGTCTTCTTCAATTCCTGAAGGCGTCCGCCGCGCGCGCGGCCCGGAGGCGTCTCGCCCCCGCCACCCCCGACGAGTGCGAGCGACTTTGCGCGGCGCGCCTCTGTCGTGGCGGGTACTCGCGCTACTTTTGTCCGCTTTCAGGAGACATTCAGAAGACTCTGCCCGCCCCCGCGGCCCGTTCGTTGGCCGAGGGGGCAGGGCGGGGGTCCGGGGGCTGTTTTCGCGCCATTGTCCGACGCGCATCAAGAACGAGAAAAGCTCTTCCGCTGACAAGCCCCGCGCTCGACGTTACCGGAGTAAAAGTTCCGGCCACCCCGCCGTCGACGGCGCCTCCTTCTCCTATTTACGAGGTAAGTAATGCGAGGCACTCTGCTGATTTCTATAAGTAGCACTCGGGTAATGGGGAACACCGGAGCGCGCTCTTCCGCCCGGGCGCCGCGCCGCCACCTCGGCCCGACCGGTGGACCGATCGAACCCTCGAAGACGAGACGCGCGGCCAGGTCGACGGAGACTTTTCCGCCCTCGACGAGAGAGACGGTTCTCCTCGCTCGACCGAAAGCGTCCCGACGCTCGGTCGGTGCACGCAGTCGAGGCGAGGGCGGCCGCCGGGGCTCTTTCCGCTGCGCGCTCGACGAGGGCGGCCCTCCGCGGCTCCGCGCGCGGCATCTTGTGCTAAAGTGGCGTAAGAATAAGGTTTGCGTCGGGCCGGGGGTCTTCTCTCTCCTTCGGGACGCCGCCGCGGGAGGATGGAGGAGATGACGTCGAGCTGGTAAGCACTCTCGCAAACGATGACTCCACTCGAGGCTCCAACCACCCCGGCCCGTAGGACGCGGAAGAAACGCTCGAGTATCGCCGGTGTATCCACCTTACGGAGGGTTCTCAACCTCCTCCACCTTTTCCGCCCCTTGCTCCCTGGGTCTCGTTTCGCCCCCTCCCGTCCGCGACTCGAGCGCATCGGAGACGAACCTCTCGAAGGGCCGATCGAAGTCTTCGAGATCTCCCGCGTCGACCTTGCCCTTGAATTTTCCCGAGGTCCCCGGCGGAGGCTCGGGCGGAAGGAAAACCGGCGCGGAAGGAGCGAAAGAGTGCGGAAGGAGCGCGCAAAGGGTAGAGGGAAGTGGCGAGGGTGTCAGGGGCGGGGAACGAAAATACGAGGGGAGCTCGACGGGGGGTCGGTGTATCGAGCGGCCGAGTTTTCGGAATCTTCCCCCGGCATTGCTTGAGGAGCCTCGAGAGCGGGGGCGAGGGTGCGTGCATTGTACGGGGCCCATCTTATATGCACCACCCCGCCCGGCGCCCACCCCTGACGCGTTCCGCCTTATACTTGCACTCTTTGTTCTTCCGCGGTCCCCTCGTCCTCGGCGCGCACACGCGCGCACCCCGGCTCGGCGTACGATTTCGCACCCCTCGGGGTGGCGGCCCCCGCCCCCGCCCCCGGCCCTCGCCGAGAGCGCGACGACGGATCCTCGAGGCGGCGGCGAGTCCGAGGGGGGCGCAAGGATGTTTCAAGGAACGCTTTCTGAAGGGTCCTGCCGACCGGGCCGAAGCCAGGGGCAAGGGCGGGACCAAGGGAGCGACCCCTCCGTCCTCGACGGGGCGACACTCGGAGCGTCTGCGTCTCCCGGCGCCCCGACGCCCCGGTCGCGATGCACCGGATGTCTGGAGGCCCTCGAAGGAGGCCGCGGCCGCGATCGACTTCCGATCCGCTCTCCGGGGGCGGTGGGTGGAAATAATGGAGGAGAGAGAGAGAGAGGGGGAGACCGACCTCCCCTCTCGCGACCATCTTGGCCGTCTGCGCGGCCGGAAAATGAAATCTTTGTCCCGGATTTCCGGGCCGAGGTCTGACGAGAAAACGCTGCGGAGGCGGCCCGGCTCGGCTGGCAGTCGCGGAAAGTGGGCGGTGGGTGGGCGGTAATCGGAATAGATAGACTTTCCTAGAGACAGGCCAAGGAGAATGGGCCATTCATGCACGGAAAACCGAGCGACTCGGTGGTAGGGAGGGCCCCGGATTGTAATACGTCTCCGGCTCCGTCGCGGAGATTACGTCCCTGTGTGTCCCGCGGGGCTGCAATATCTTGCACCCCCCGGGCCCCGCCCCGCCACTTCGCCCCGGTTTCCGTCCATCTCACCTCCCCTGGCTCCTCGGGAGCGTCCTCCTCGACGGCGCGCCTCGCGGATGACGGCTCGTCGCGAAAAAACGACGCCGAGCCCCGAGCCACCGCCGACGCGAGCTCGCGAACCCCTTCGGGTCTTAAGAAATCAATTAAACCGGAGGCGGGGGGCGAGTCGGCGCCGCCCGCGGCGGGGGAACCGCGTCGAGTGGACGGAGCGGGGAAAGACGGAAGACGGACGGCGAAAGACGGAACTCGCGGTAATCAGGGGATCTCCCGATCTCTCCCTTCCTTTCTCTCCCTCTCCCTTGCCCTCCCCGCTCTTAATCCACTCACCCCCCGCGAAGGTGATCGGAGACAGTCGAGGTCGATGTCGGAAATTCCGCGGCGGTCGCCGTTCGACTCCTGGCCGACGCGGATTACGCCGATCAAAACCTACCCTCTCAATCGTTGGGTATTTCGATTCCACGTTAAATTACGGTAAAATTACATTTTCCCTGTAATATCGCATTCTGTACCCTGTAATATCCGCGGTGGACCGCGGGTTAGCAAAATCGAACCGAGGATTTCGGACAAAGGGAGCGACCCCTTTCCTCATCCAGGTGAAGGCCCAGGTACCCCCGAGATGCCACCCCCGCAGGTGAAGGTTTCCCTTTCGAGAACACCTTCCCCCGAGGGAGACGGTCCAGGGCGCGAATCGGCCCTCCACCCTCACCTGCCGTCCAGGGGTGCCCTCGACGCTGCGAGTCGCGCAAGGTGGACCGGACGGGAGAGACGGAAGAATCGAAGGAGAGGCCGAGGAGAAACGGAGAGGGAGAGTCAGAAATAACCGAGTGAAATATCGCGAGAGGATCGGAGGGTGGAGGAGCGCGTTCGGAGAGGGTCGGGGTGGGGGCGGCGAGGGTAGCGGGGCGGGGGGCCCCGAGGAAAAGGGATAAAAAGTAAGGGGTTGCCCACCCTATCCAACCGCGTCTAGTAAGAAGCATTGGAATCGATATCATTGCAACGTGGGCTCCTCCACCAGTCTCACCCCCGGCGCGGCCGCTCCCTCTCGGTGGGTCTCTCTCCGGCGCGGCGTCTCGGCGCTCGGCGTCCTCGTCCCTCGCGCTCGCTCGCGCTCGCTCTTCCCAGCCGTCACCGAGCCGACTTAACTCTTTCCTTCTCGTTCCCTCTTACGGTCCCCGATGGGGTCTCGCCCCGCCGGCTCCGCCGAGGTTCCGCTCGGCGACTCCTCCGACCCCTTCCTCGTTTCGAATCAGAGCTCGTTCTCGCTATTAAGAAATTCGCGGGAGAGATTACGCCTCGCGGCTGGCTTAATACTCACTAGATTATCGCGACGAGGGCCGAGGGCCCGAGGGCTGACGGGATTTCAACCCCTTCGTCTCCTCGACGGGAGAAAGAGAGAGAGGCCCGCCCGTTTCGTCGCGAGCCGTTCGTTAGCGGGATTTCGCGACTTCTGACGTCGCCGATTGGCGCCCACCCCCGGGGGGTGCCTTTCGGCGAGCCGAAACGGGAATTGGATCGCGGGAGAAAGAATCGGCCAGAGGGCGGCCGAGGGAAACTTCTTGGACTCGAGTCCGAGCAAAAGGGGTTTCCGCCCGGCAGAGGAAAAAGAGCCACCCCCTGGGGGGAGGGGGAGTTCTCCCAAGAGTTGCTCGTCGGCATCGGGGAAACGTCCGAGTAGTTGCCGCGAGCGAATCGCGAGAGCGAGCCCTCCGGGGGCGAGGGGGTGGTCGGCCTTCCTGACGTCTGGGGCCGGGGGGAAACAGGAGCGACGAGGGGCACGTAATAAATTCCCGACCTCGATCCGGCGGGATTCAAGAAAGCCGATCGCGGCCGATCGCCAAGGTGGACGCGCGGGCGCGGAAAGTTCCGCCCGGGGGTGGCGGAAAAAGTCCAGCTCGGCGGATTTCGTTCCTACCCTGGTGCTTCCCCCCTCCGCGAATTCCCCGAATTTTTCCCCCGGAGTGAGGGGCTCGCGTAATCGCGATTATGATTGAAATCCGGGTCGGGGAGGGGGGAGGTGCAGCGTAAAAAGAGGCGTAAAGCGGCGCGGATGGACGGCGGTTTTTCGAGTGTCCGCGTTACACTCGTCCAGGGGGTGGGGCAGGGTCAAAGGGAACTTTCCTACACGGCAATTTGGCATACCTGTGTAAACGCCCCCGTTGGAGGGCCTTCGAAACTTGCCCCCGCTCCCCCTCCCCCCGGCCGGGAGGAGCCTCCCGCCTCGAGCATAAAATGTAATATGGGCATGTTAAAAACTTATTCCGAGTTAAGCCGCGGTGGCCTAAAAAGCCATATAACTCGGCTGCCGGTTGCAGCGCCCGAGAATAGAGGGGGAGAGAGAAAGAGGGAGGGCAGAGTGCATCGTCTCGCGGAGGACCCCCCGGGAAGGCGTCGCCGGGATCGCCGAAACTCGGGAATAGCCCGTAACGACGGGGCGAGATAATAAAATTCAAATGGAGAAATAAATAAGCAGAAGCCCTCGAGGCTCGCGCCGGTGGGCGCAGCCCTGGGCCCCCTGGAGGGGATCGCCCCCGGGGGTGATTCCTGCCCTCTTCGCCGCGCGCGCCTTACTTGCCCGTTGCAACCCTTATTTCGACCAACGGAGGGGGTGAGCCGACGATATCCCGAGCAAGGAGAGGAACGAGGGTAAGAAGTACAGACGTCGGAAAAAGCTTCGCCTGGACCCCGGATAGAGGGAATCGACGGGGATGGTTTTCCCAGGGAAGTCGCGTCGCGGTCGCCGATACGCGGACGAAGACGCGCGGACCGATAACGATAACGGCGCGGCCGATTCGGGGGCGGAAAGCGGAAGTCGCAGGGTGCAGGGGTGCGCGCGGACGCGTCTTTCATAACGGGCTGCTTATGAAAAGGAGAACCCGGTGAATCGCGCGTTACGTAATATTATGCGAACCGTGAAGGGGGTTTCGACTAGTTCCCGCCGCGTATGTGTTCCGGGAGCTTATCAAAGCTTGCATGTGTTCCGTTCGGGGCTCGCACGCACGCCCACCCCCTAACCACGTGAGCCCACGCTTGGTATATCTTCTTCCACCCCCCCGCGACCCTAACCCGACTCGACTCTACTCGGTTCAATTTAAACTTTGCCTCCGCCCCCGAAAGCCGCATTAAGATTTTTTAAAGTTACGCAAAAATCGATACCCGCCCCGCGACCGACACCGCCACCTTGCCGGCCGCCATTTTTGCACCCCCTGCCCCCGGGGCATCGTCCCCGCCGACCGGCGCCCTCGCTACCGCGGAATCGCGACGGAATCCCGACGATACCTCGGGATATGCAGGGGAGGGAGGGATGTATAGGCGAAATCGACGTAGAATCGAGGCCTCGATTCATTTTTAACGTCCACTCGAATCGAGTTATCAATGGCGGTTCCCACGGCGTCCCCGGTAGCGCGCCTCTTGTTTGATACACCGAAATCCAATTCCAATCTAGGTAATCGATCCGCCTTCCCCGTGTACCGTATGCCCCGCCGTTTGTAATCCGCGCGATACTTGGTCATTACCGTTTATGAGCCGGCCGATACTTCCCGAATCGAGTTCCTCGCATCTCGAGTCGGGTGCGGCCATTTTTTTTTTCACCCTTTTTTCGGCGAGTTTACCTTTCGACAGGGTCCACCGGTGACCGGGGCTCGAAAATAAACACCTATCCGGTTTCGTTCCTGGTAATGGTCGCCATGGCTGGTGGAGGCGCTGAAACGGCATCCCCCATTTTCCGAAAAAGGTTCCGACGAGTCGCCGGACCTCGCCAGCGAATTTCGCCCATATGGCGGGCTGACTCCTGGTCACCCTTCCCGAGGATCTCCCCCGGGGATCTCCTCTCTCGAATCGCAACCCTTTAACCCAACCTACCCCAAACCTATCGGGCGAGGCGAAGTTTCAACTCCAATTTGCCATTTCGTGACTGCAGCGAATCTTGCATTTTTCTTTCCGCAACAAGCGTCTATCATTCTATCACGAAAGGCGAAAGTTTCGGCTCCGCCACCTTCCGCCCTCCCGCCCTCTGGGGCCGTTAACGGGGCGAACTTTACCCTCGGTGCCATCCCGATGACCGTCGACACATTTTTCTTATCCGGAAGTGAGGATCACAGAAGTGTCATACACCGGAAACGAAAAAAATATTGATAATATTTTGACGTTTCGGCATATACGGAATGACGCTTTCGCATCGCCTCAAGGTATGTCCCTCGATTTTCGGAAGAATCGCGGTCTTAATCAACGAGTCGCGACCCCTTGAATTCGTTTCGGGGCGCGATGACCCTCTCGGAGATCAAAAGGCCGGATTTCGAAAAGGCCGGGTCAACGTAACGATGACTCGAAATCGCGCGCGAGCCAAGTCCTGGAGTGGCGCGCAGATGTGCGAAATGAAAAGGCAAAGCGAATCAGCGATTCCGAGGCTATCCCCGTAGAAAGCTCGGAGGGAGAGCGAGCGAGAAAGGGGAAGGGGAGGTTTGCACGTAGGAGAGAGAGGGAGGGAGAAAGGGACGCCCGAGGGGCGCAGGGAGAAAGAGAGAGAGTTGCTATTCGGTCGTTAGCCAGTTGGCTAATTTCCAGGAGAAATCATGAAAGCGTCCCTCCTCGTCGGAGGGCCAGGGGGGGCGAAGGGACCGGTCATTCGATGATCCTCGCCGGGTTCGCTCCCGGCGGGCAGTCATCGGCTTTCACTGATTTTTACTCCTTTTTCCGTCCATTCAATGACCGGAGCCGGAGGCCCGGCCGGGCAAAGCTCCCCCGCAAAGCGGCCGGGCAGAGCTTTTCGATGACTCCGAGTCGAGCCGAGCCGAGCCGAGCGGAGTCGAGCCCTCGATTGGGGTAGGTTAGGCCGGCCCGGCTCGCGAGTTCGCGGGTGGTTAGGGCTCGCCCCCCCGCGAAGCTCCGCGAGATCGATGCGTCTCGGTCGCGATCCGCCGCGCCCTTTCCGCCGATTTCGGACCGCAGCGGCGCGGAGGCGCGTTTCCCGGTCTCTGGTCTTTGCCAGGGGCGAAGTGCGCGTCTTGGCGGCGGGCGCGTCGCGGCGGGGGGCGCCCTTTGAATCGCTCCGAGGTCTCGTCGTCGCTACCTTCCCGGGTATCGAGGAAACCTCGTTTCCCGGGGCTCGGAAAAATCCCAAAGAAGGAGGACTGAATTACGGCGGCGCGCGCGGAAAGCGCGCCGCAAGGAGAAGGACCGCCGGCGACAAAAGAACGAGTCGCGCCGCGGGGGGGAGCGAGAGAGGGCGAGGGGGCCCGAGATCTGGAGCGCGGCCGCGAAGTGAGGAATTTTCACGACTCGCGTTTACCGTTCCTTCAATAGACACGACGAATACCGGAGGGCTCCGGCGGGTGCGGGGGCGGTGGTACTTTGCGGCCCGCCCGGCCAAGTTTTGACGCGCGCCGCGACGTCGCGGCCAGACCGCGCGGCGCCGCCGTCCCGGTCAATTGTTGCCCCGCTGCGCTTAGAAACCCGTACACATTGTAGGGCTTTCTTAATGACGGAAGAAATTCTATCGTACACGCATCCGTTTAGGACGGCTCCGCCGGGGTGCGTTTTGTCCGGGCACCCCAGGGCCAAGGATCGGCTCCGAGGGGATCGTTAACGACGGAGACCCCCGCGAGCCCCGTCGGTGTCATCGGCGAGCGACTCCAAGAGGGGGTTGCCGGGGTCTTAGCTCGAAGGCTGCGTCCTCGTTGCCGATTTCCTCCGAATCGGCGGGCGCACTTTTGAATCTCCTCTCGGCGATCTATCTTTCGAGGAGTCGTTAACGGGAGAGACGGTCGACGGGCTCGTCCGTAACGGAGGAAACGCGGATGCGCTTAAGACACGGCAACGGGCGTTTCATGGGTTTCTTAATGGCGGAAGAAACTTCGTGCGCGCATCCGCTCGGTCGGCCCGGGGGAGGAGCGTTTTGTCTGGGCTCCCGGGGCCAGGGATCGACTCCAGGGGGATCATTAACGGGAGAGGCGCCCGACACTTTGGTGTCATCGGCGTTTAAGCTCTTTCCATTTGTCGGTCGGATCCCGCAAAGGAGCCCGGGGGTGGCGGGACGCGTTGTATATCTTAGCTGCATCCGCCGATCGAGCTCCGGATCCCCCGGGGGTGGATTTCGCGAGCAACGCCGGGGGTGCCGATTTTTATCCCCGGGATGCGAGGACCGAGCGGAACCGTCGCCGTCACCTGCCCCGGCTTTCTTCTTCCGGGCGGAGGTCTCGCCCCCGGGGGGAGAGTCATCCTCGCCGTCATCGATTCTCGGTCGAGGACCCCCGGGGGCAATAATCCGACCGCGATGCTCGGCTCGGCGGGCGTTCGCCCCGTTCGGCCAGTTTCGCCGGTCTCACCCCTTCCGCCGGTTTCGTTCCATCCCCCAGAGGTCATCAAACACCAACGTCAGCCGGGCGGGCGGACGGGGTGGCGGGCGGCCGGGCGGCCGGCGAACCGGCCATTTTTTGTCTGGCCAGTCAGTGAGTCCCAGGGATCAGTGAATGCGCGCGCGGGGGCGGCGGGCTGGATGCTTCCGGGGAGCGGGGCTGAGTGCAGCAACCATCGATCAGCCTCCAGGCTGGACCGCGCAATGATTTTTACCCCTTTGTCCCACCCTTCGCCACCCACCGTTCCACCCGGCTCCCTTCCGCCTCCGCCCCGCCGCCCCCGGTTGCCCCACGGGCCGAGCGCGCGCTATAGTCGCGCGAGCGCATCGACGCACACGCGCTCCCAAGTGCGCGCTCGTGCGCCCGTACTTCCTCCCGCGCGCGCGAGGGACCCGTAGCCTTCCTCCACCCCCTCTGCCCCCCTCTCGCCCTCTCTCTCCCTCGCTCGTTTCGCCCTCCTCCCCGCCGCTCTCGCCGTCTCTCTCGCGCGCGGAGAGCCCGCGAGTCGGCTCCTCTTTCTCTCTTTCTCTCTTTCTCGTTCGAAACCTGCCAGGCACTCTGGCCACGCCTTCCACCCCCGCCCCGGCCCAGACGGGCGGCCAGCGCTTTTTGCATTATCTCGTTTTCGCAAAAATATGCGCGGATGCTAATCCGCCCCGTAATTCGTCCACCCCCGCGATCCGGCCCTAACTCTCCTCGTCCTCGCTCGCTCGCTCGTCCGCCGTCTCTGTACATATGTACCCGGGAGCCTCCATGTGCCAGGCGGAGGCACATAGGGAGGACTACCCTCCTCCCGCCCCCGAGCCTGGGGTTAAGTCGCGCGAGTTGAGACTTACGGCCCCCGGGGGTGGCGGGCAAGGCTGTCGATCGCCGTCCCGTCTTGTCACCCTTTCGATCCATCGGAACTTCGGCTCGGAGGGTGCTCTTCCGGTTGTTGTCTTCGTCGTTTATTCCGTCTTTGTCGCTCTCGCCGTTTCCGCATCGGATCCGTCTCACCCCCGTTCCCCCCCGGCCCGTTCATCGATGTCATTTCGCCGTTTCGACGCGCGGGCTAATCGGCAAATGAATTAATTTTTGCACTTAACGTTAATGACCGTTTAACTGGACCAACGCGCTGGACGGGATTATTGGTCGCATCGCCGCCGGGGGATTCGAGTAAATGAAATCAAGTCCCTTTGTTTATTGCCCCGTCCGGAATCGCCGGGCCGATTATTGCCATCCGCGGGCGGGCCTCCACCCGCGGCGCACTTCCGCTTCTCAAAAACCGACCACCCCCTTTGACATCGTCTTAAACTCACCCCCGGTGGAAATAAACTCCACTCGCCCCGATCGAACCCTCCATTCCGCCCTGTCCTCATACGAAACGACGCGTCCACCCCCTCCACCCTTTTACGTTAGCCGATACAAATTTTGGAAAACTCCGCGAGTCTCTTTTCCCCCCTTTTCGACACAGCCTCCGGGTACGTGGGTACTCGTTCCTGGATTAAAACAAATGAAATCAAGCTGCCTCCCCCCCTCCCCCCGCTGCCCCCTCTGGCTCGCGCATTTCCGCGACGATCGCGGAAACGGATTATTTTCTGCAGGGAGCTCGGTCGGACGCGTTGCTGCATTATGCAGAATCCACCTCGGCATATCCCGGGATTCTGCTTGGACGTGCCCGCTGTGTGACGGGCGGAGGGTGGGTGGAGGTGGGTGGCGGCCGGGGGGCCAAGGGGTGGCCAAGCGGATAAGCGAAAAAGGCACAATCCCCGTACGCACCGCGTATGTGCCGTCACGCGCGAGCGATGAGGAAAAATTAGGGGCGATTCGCTCTAGTCCGACGCGGAATCGCATCCGGTTTCGCGTCCCGGAATTCGAGAGCTTTTTACCCTCCGCCGGAGATTCCGTGGACGAGGTCGGTCGACGTCTCCGGACTCGTAGCGACGCCCAAATCGGCTCGACGGAAGACGTCGCTCGCTCTCCCGAGCCTTGAAAAAGCGACGCGGTTTGGGCGCACTCGGCGTCGGATCATCGAAAAGCTTTTAACGTATTATTTTGTTAGCCGGGTAAATGTGACGCCATGGCGGAGGTCGGTCGATGTAAAAAAAAAAAGGGGGGAAAAAAATGTTTTCCTCCGGCTGGCCGGCGCGTCGGGCCTGGGGCGGGCTTTCGCGAGGGGAAAACGCTTTAAGAAGGACCGATCGGCGGATAATTAACGCGCGGGTGTTCCGCGGGTCCCAGCTGCCGCTGGCTACCTCCCCCCGGGGCCGCGGCGGAAAACGCGATGAATTTCCAAAATTGGACGGACCTCGGCCAGTTCCATCGGGCTTAACTGCGCTTCCGCGGGAGCGGCACTCCACAATGGTCCAATTTGGAAGACGGCAGTTGCTCAACGCCCAATTAAAATCGTAACATTCCGCGGCCGAGGCCGCAACAATTATGGAAACTCGGGTTTTCCTCCTGGTGTGTGTGTGTTTTTTTCCCCCTGGAAGAGGGGGCGGCGATTTTTCCGGCAGGTAACGGAAAGCAATTAGGAAGAGGGAAAATAGAAAGACGCGTCGTCTCGGGGTTGTACGGCCCTCGAGGGCCTCCTCGGGGTCGCCGGAGACGAGCGAGTCAGCCGGCACGCGCGGAAAGGGATGATCGAGAGATCGATCGACAGGGTCCATCCGGCGAAGTCGATCGGGGCCCGATGACTCGGCCCTACCTCGCCGGTAATTGATAATTCGAGGACGGAGGGCCCTTCTCGGCCTCACCTGGGGAATGCGCCAGGGCGCCAACCTGGGGGGCAACTTCGTTAGCCCTGTGCGCCTCGTCGGTCCTGACTCGTTTACCAGGAGCCGATTGTAAGCGGGCGCCGACTCTTCCCCGCAATTACGGCCCTTCCGCGCGGGCGCGACTGCACCGCGGGTATTGCCGAAAAAGAGAAAATTGGAGGCTAATCGAGTTACGCGCGATGGAAACCGCCGGCCGGGTTTTGCGGAGCTGCCGGCACCGGCGAACGCGGCGGACTCGGTCGCGGTGATAAGTGTCGCGGACGGGAACAAAGGCGAGACGCGACTCGCCGGCGAATTGGCCGACGTCGCGACGCCGGGCGGCAAATCCGGCGCTCTCGGTCGCGGTAAGTGCCGAGGATGGGAACAAAGGTGGAACGCGAATCGCCTACGTGATCGCGCGGCGAATTAGCCGGCGTCGCGACGCGGGGTGCCTCTGGCCGGACGGCCAATCGGGGGGCGGCGTCGCGCGGCAGAGTGGAGGAATAAACGCGCTTCGCAAACCGGAAGTTAGCTCGCAGCTACTAAAGCTTCGTATAAAAGTTTACGAGTTGTACACAGGATGGGGTTGAGTGGGTGGCGGCCGGCCGGGCGGCGAGGGGTGGCGGGCGGTGGGTGGCGGCGGGCGGTGGGCGGTGGGAGGCGGTGGGCAGCGGCGGCGCGAGGGGCGGACGGGTCGCTGGGAGGGCGCCACCCGCGGAGGAAGACAGACGCAGGCGAGCTTTGATGTACGAGCTCGCGCCGAGGAGGGAGGGAGCGAGAGGGAACGAGAGAGACAACATTTTCCCCGGCAAAGGGATGAAATACGATTTTATTTGCCGCTGCTCCTGGCTCCCGGGGTTGATGGGTGGCCACCGGGTCGGGGTGGCCGCGCGGGCAGCGGGCCGCGGGGCGGCCGTCGCGGACCCGCCGCTATCGGCCGCGCGGACCGCCGGCCGACGAGATAATGAATAAACTTGCGTCTTGCCGCGGGAGAGAGAAAAACCGAGGGGCCCGGGAAATGGCGAATCGCTTCCCGACTACCCGACTCGATCGGTACTTCGATCCTCCGTCTCGATTCGCAGATCGTTCGACCGGACTTTAACCGTCGATTTGAAAGGTCGTTAACCCCGGATTAAGGTTCGGGTTAAAATCCTTAAGGCAGTCGTACCGCGTGACGGCTACCTTTTTATGCGAATTTCTTCTAACGAACCATGAAAATACCAAATCTTGGATTTTTTACAATATCTTTATTAACATTTATGGGTAGCATTTTAGGGTGGCATTTCGCGAGTCGAGGGTCCCGGGAGTTCGCGAGCTATCTGCAAAGATCGCGACAGGAATCGCGAAACGGTTGCGTTACGCACTCTAGACGGCGGAAAAACGGTAACAAAGCTCGGGGAAACGCGAAGCTCGTGGCTCAGGGGCCCGTTGCACCTCGAGCGTTCGACAAAGTAGGCGCGGGCAATTCCGCCGCGGTTAGTAATTTCCCGACCTGCAATTACGGGAACGATTTGAAAATGAAATCCGACGGATGGCGGCCGAGAAAAACCCGGAGCGGCACTTCCGCTTCTCGCCATTTTGTCACATTTCCCCTTCGCGCTACTCGCTAAACGGATAATTTCTCGCATCTGCTTGCGCGTAAAAAAAAAAAAAACGCTTCCTCGCGGTTCCGAGTGAATAAGAAGGAAAGATCGAAAAAGGAACCATAAGAAGAAAAAGAAAAAGTAGCATATCTTTGAAGGATGGATTTTGTAAAAAAAAAATAAATCTAAGAATCGCAGTCCGAAAAACGCCTCCCGGTTCCGCACGCATTCCGCGTATCCGCGTTCTGCCCGGTGACGCGGACATACGCGGCTCCTCCGCGTGTCCGGTGCGGGGGCGGGCGAAAGAGAGGAGCGAGGGAGAGAAGGAGAGCAGAGGTGGTCGGAGATCGGGAGGTGAAGAGAGAGCGAGAGAGCGCGCGGGAGAGTCTACGAGTGGGAGGGAGAGGCAGAACGAGAGAGAGAGAGAGAGGATTCAACCCGTTCGCGGACGTCGGGCGAGAGTGGAAGAGAAAGAGAGAGCAAAGGTGGTTCGCGGCGGTGGACCGGTCGAGAGGGGGGTGGAGGGCGCGAGAGAGAGAGAGAGGAGAATAAGGGAGGGGACAAGCTGGGCAGCGAGAGGCGGTCGAGAGAGAGGGGGCGCTGGCGGGCGGCGGTGGTGCGACGAGGACGAGACGAGGCTGACCAAAAAAAGGATGGACGCTTCAATTCATTGATCGCCGAGCGGTCCGAGCGGCGGGGAAAATAAAAAAGAGAGAGAGAGAGAAGGCCCGGGGCAGGAGAGCAGGAGAGAGAGAGAGGGTGGGCACGGGGCGTTGCTAAAAATCTGGAGAAAAAAATTCCTCGGCCGGAGAGAAGGAGCGCGGCGAGAGGAAAGAGGGCGCGGAGGGAGGGCGAGAGGGAGAGAGAGAAGAGGCCTCGGACTCGGTCTCTCGGTGACGAACGGCTTTGAACTTTGACTCCGGTTTCCATCTCGCGTCCTGCGAAGCTCGCGTCGCGTCCAAGGAGCGTCCCGGGAGCTGCTTTTGCCCGCGTCCACCTTTGCAGGACGCAGGTGCGCGAAATCCGTGGCCAAGATCTACCTGCCCCCTGGACCGCCCCGATTCGCCCGGGCCGTTCGGAAGAAAGGGGGCGAAAAACGAAAATCGTCTCGAAGAAATCCGAGCCCCTTTCTATGACCGCTCCCACGGATTCCGGTCACCCGCGAAAGGTGTTCCCGGCACCTTTGCCTCCGCATTTTGCGGGAGCCCCTCGAGTCGGGACAAGGGACGGGACGGAGAAGGGTTGCGTCTCCGATTTTCTGCATTTTCCGCAACAGCCGCGTCCCACGGTTGAAAGGAGTCCCGGCTTTCGTCCGGGAATCGAGCTCGGCCCTGCGCATCTGCCCCCGAGGGACCGGCCGATTGAATTCCGTACCCCTTTATGTCGTTAATATTCATCGCGTTTCGAAAAGCGCGTCGCCTTCTTCCGCCTCCCCCCGACCCCCTGGACCGTGGAGATGGACGCGGGTGCGGACCCGGGGGCATTGTGCGTTTTCCGGAATCCCGGCTGAGAGACGCGGTCGATTTTCGCACGCGGGCTCCTTCGAGGGGCGAGGGGCCCCCTGGAAACGCGTCGCCCCCTTCGCGGGTCGAGCCAGTCGCGTGCCCCGGCAGATGCGCGGCCCGGGGCGAGGGGGCGCCCCGACCGAGGGGAGATGGGGCTATTCTTTCGCCGGAGCTTCGAGTTTCGCCTCGATCGCGACTTATTCAAATTCCCGGCCCCCTCCTGGCCGGTCCCCCTCGCGATCGCCAGAAGATGGCAAAATCCGCGCTCGACTCGGACTCCTGACCAAGGGGCTCGTTTTCGTCTGCGCGGAATCGACGCGGAATGAGCTGTCACCAAGACATTCCGCGCCGTTTCCGCGTGTACGGAAACGAGCCCTAACCCGCGTTACCTCCCTTCGACCCACTCTCGCCTGGTCGGGCTATCTCTTTCCCTCTCCCGGGGGTGGAGGTTAAAAAAATAGCACGTCCCGCCTTTCATTAGCATTTCTACTCGAAAGATTAGCACTTTGCCGCGTCCCGCTCTCTCTCTTTCTCGCTCTCTTCTTTTCCGCCCTCTCCGTCCCACTCTCCCGAAAGAGGGATCCCCGCCGCAGCGGGCAGCAGCTTTGAGGATGGACTCGCGGCTTTTGCTCCTTTTCCGAAGACCAGGGTGGGCCGGGAGGATCGGTGCCGAGTTAGCGGGTGAGCCGAGCCAGCGCGAGGTATTTTGGCCCCGAGAGGGAGGATCGCCGACTCGGAGGGTCGAAATCCGATGGGCGCTGGGGAAAGGGGGCACCTTCGGAGGGCTGCGTCCCCCCGTCCCGAAGCGGCGCCCGAGACGTTCGCCGAACTCCACCGTCGAATTTCCGAAACCCAGCGCCGCGAGTCGCGCTCGATTCCCGGTACCATGTCCGTCCCAGGAATCGAACGGATGCCGGCTTCGCGACCGACGATTCTCGCAGTCCTCCGCTCCCTCGCGAATCCGCAGGTGGCCCCCCAAAGATATCGACCACTTTTATAAATTTCCTTTTCACGACGCCGATTCCCTGCATCGATCCGAGACCCCCCCTCGCTCTCCGACCCCCGGCAATTTGCGGCCCCCCTCGTGGATGCGCGCGAAGGACACGCGCTCGCGCCGATAAATCTTGGTTCCTTTTTTCTCCAGGGCACGAGCCAAGTCGTCGCTCTCTCCCTCCCGATCTCCAAAGTCCACGGGGCGAGGGGAGCGACCGGGCCCTACGTCACCGCCGCAGCTGCCGGTACGTCATACGTTGTCTTTGTCTCAAAGGACCCTTCCCTTACGACCGGCTCCCTTGCTCTTTGGGGTTCGAGTCGGGCACGAGTCGGGCCACCGGGCCACGGCGAGGGGCACGAAGGGGGCGCGGGCGCGGCAGATGTTCCGTGACGTGCGCGACGACTCCTCCGGCGCGGCGGAGCCCTTGCGAGGACGCGAGGTGCCCGACGGGCCCGTCGTCCCCTCGAGCTCTCCTCTCGACGAAACGACACATGTCGCCGGCCTCTTCTCGAACAAGATATATTTTTTTTTTTTTCGAAAAATGAAATTTCCTGACGTTCAAGACCTTCGTTAAGACCTCCGTAACTAGCGCGTTGAAGATTGAAATTATTTCCTGAACCCAGGTCGAAGATAAATTGCTCTGACATGAAAACGGTGACGCAGAGACTTCTTCGTATAGATACGGTTCGACGTTGTATCGAGGCGAGTGTCCACGTGTGCGCGCACATGCCACGCAGCCGCGTAAGTGCGTATATCTCCAGAAGACGCCCCCCTGTCCGATAGCGCGGAACGTCGCGATAAAGGTCCGTTTCAACGGTCTTGCTAACGACAACGAAAAACGCCTACCGAGCGATAAAAGGAGGAGAGTCGTCGAAGACTCCGCACGCGACGCGGGAATTTCGGGGCGGACGATTATCCCTCCCCGTAATTTACCACCTACGCGGGTTTCGTTCCCGAGGGGCGTAAGCGGGCCATAAGGCACACCACGTGCTCGATAATACGCCGTTGCCGTTCTTCCGGGCACGGGGCCCGAAACGTCTCGGAGGTTTCCCTCAAAAAATGGAAATGCCCAACGAGGGCGAGAAATCGACGCATCGGTCATTTTTTCACTCCTCCAGTAAACCTCACGGTAAATAACATTGAACGCGCGTGGACGTCATTTTAGCGCAAGAGGTGACTTTGAAGCGACAGAAAAAAAAAAAATAAAAAGAATGACGTACTCCACCTAATTTTGCATGGGGTCGAGCAGAAAGACACGATTTCCTCGAACGTCTTGGGACACCGTACAATTTTTATGAAAATAGAATTAAAAAAAAAAAGAAATAGATTCGAGATGAGTTCGGGGAATAATTTCGCGGCGAAATTGGTAGAACGATCGAAATGGTTGGCAGCCCTGCAACCTGGCACGGGTGGCTCGAAAGACAGACGCTCCTTGGCTTAACGCATCGTCACACCTGACGTCACGCACTCGTTAGGGGGCAGATGGCCCCCCTCTCGAGCGTGACGTTCCGTGGGGTACCTGGGGCACCCCATAAGGTAGGAGGAAATAAAACTCCTGGCAAGGGGGCCCCTCGTCTCACACACGAGCAGCTGTCCAGGTAGCACGAGCTACTTGGACGTTTCGAGTCCGGTGCCCCTGCCCCCCTGGTCCCCTTCTAGGGTCCCCCATTCAGGGGTTCCTCCTGGCTCGCCGTCGACGCCGCAAGAACAAAAAATAACGCGCCTCCGAGGGCCCCTTCATTAAGAAGCGCCCCATCGGTCTCGAGGTTAGGATCACCGCGAGTCACTCATCGGTGAAATTCACCTTTTCGAATACACCTTTTCACGGGGAGAACGCATTAGGACAGTTTACTACGGAAATTGCCAACTTCGAGCTCGAGCACTCGTCGCTGCCCTTAAGGTGACGCGAAAGTGGCATCAAAGTTCTTCTTCGTGAAACTTCCCTCCAAACTGGGCGCACCGTATCGATTCAAACTTTGCACACATAAATGTGGAGGGTATAAGGAAGGCCCTGAAACTTATGAAACTTTCAATTTTTTTTTTTATTTGAAGTACTACGTTTAGAATTAGAGGGCAGAAATTCGTTTCGCGAGGACCGAAATCTTCATTTTCTAGGATCCATGGCCGTTCCAATTGGCACGTGAGGAAAAAGATTTAACCATCGTCTAAGCGACCTTTCCAGGCGTTTTCGAGAAGCCGAGGTGCCGAATAATGGCCAACAGGCCCTTCGGGTCCGGCGGACAAGCCGGACATTTGTAAGCCAGTCTTTCGGGATTGTCGGCGCGCGGAGTCACCGCCATTGTCGGTAATTCACGTCAATTTCCACAGTGGCCATCTTCCCTAGAAGGGACAGGGTCGGTCCTTAAAGGCGTCGATAACGAGGCCATTTGGCCGAGAATAACGCGGAACACGACTCTTAGCCGCTAAATGCTCGCCGATTCTCAGCGTGACACTTCCGGGGCGCACTGCGGGGGCGGTTTGTGTCGGAAACACGCGACTCGGTGGCGGAGGACCGGAAAAGCTTCACTTTTGTAACCGGTCCCAAAAGCTCCGCGCGATTGCCCCGCGATCGACCAAGACACTTTATTCCCACGTCTGGTAATCGGAGAGGTAGGTCTGGCCCTCTGTGTCGCGAAATTTGCATATGAATGTCGGACAAAAAAAAAAAAATAGTAGTCGGCAGGTTACGCGGGTAATAACACCACGGAGGCGTTATTGCGGGCCATTGTTTCCCATTCTGGGGAGGAAAAAGGAAAAGAAAGAAAAATCCCGAATGGAATCTTGTTAAATTTCCATCCCCCGTGGGGATAGAGATTTCGGGGCCCGGAAAAGTCTGCCGAGGGAATTAAGTTAAAACCCGGAGAAAAAAGCCCTCGCTTAGGGTGCCGCGCGTTTTGAAACGATAACATTCAGTGTCGAGAAGAGTAATGAATGGGCAATGGATCGTACATTGGTCCTTTTTTATAATAAAAAAAAAAAACCCACAAATCGTCCCGGTGTATCGTAATTTCCGTTTGCGGGGGACAATAAATCCGGTAGACGATGCATCGGGGCAGCGATTAACCAAACCGGCGGACCCCGGGAATCTTAACGTCGGGCGATTGTTCGGTAGTGCCTTATATCCTTAATAACAAGGCTAAAGAAAAAATTAGAGCAACAGAGCCGTTCTCGAGAGAGTACAGAGCGCCCCGTTCCTGGGCTCGCGTATAGAAAACCGCTCTGGGCCGGAAGAAAGAACCGCGGGAAAATGGTATACGCGAGCGGGAGCATCGCGACTCTTTTCTCCCCGATGTTGCAACATCGTTGCGCCGAAAACCCGGGATACCCGGGATACCCGGGATACCGGAGGTACTTGAACCCCAAGGAAGGAACGGACGAGCCGTGCTCATCGGGGCGAGCCGAGCGGAGGAAATCGTCGCGTTCGGATCGCGGCATATCGCGGCACATCGTGTTTCTCCTTCCCCTCTCCCTTTCTTTCCGCCACCCTCTTCCTCCTCCCCCGGGACTCGACGTCCTCGACCCGAATCCCTAGGAATGGGCCCGATTCCGGCAGGACCTCTCCAGCGGACTCGCCGATGTATACGGGGCCCAGGACGGCAACATATGTCGGCCCGTTTCGTCGAGTCGCATCCGGGCCCGTTATTACGGGGCCCGTTATTATATACCGCGATTCGGCCGTTTGCGCCGTTATGGGAAACCCCATCGGCATGTGCCCGGCACGCTCCGATCCACGGCCGCGTGGGTGGGTCCCATGGGGCCCGAAGCCATCTGGCGGGCCCGATGGTCGGGCCCCGAATCGGAGCACCTTGAGACCTGTTCGCCCGAAAGTGGGCCCTTTAAACCGCCCTCGGGGCCCGAACCCCTTGGCCGCGGTCTCCTCGCCCCGAAGAAGAAAGAAAAAAATAGAAACGTGCGTTGCTACCCCGAGAAAAAAATTTCATCGACCCACGCGGATCCATCCCACGTGGATTTATTTACGCGAGTGAAAATCGCGTAAAAAGAAAAGTCTGAAAAAATGGATCTCCCCGTGACGCGCGATTCCCCGTGTCCCGCGATGCACCGAAACGCCGCGGATCGGCCGCGCCGCGCAGCTTTCCCTTCGAACGTCGCCAAAGGAAGTGACACGTTCCATTCCGATAAGATTGCCCCGCTCTCCTCTGCGGGACGATAAGCGTCAGTTCTCCCGATGGACCCATCCATCGGGGGGCACGGGCGTTCCGGGGCGGAAACCGCACCGGTCAGGCTCGGTCGGCGGTTTCCGCGTCGCGTCGATCGAAGACGCTCCGACGGGAGAGGGGGTTTAATAAAATCCAAGGAGCGCGCTCGCGGGGATGATTGGACGCCCGGAGAAGGGGTGAGTCTTGCGGTTCATCGGCGAATTGAAAAAAACTGCAACTCCAGATGCATCGCGAAGCATTTCTGACCCGTATACCCCCTCCCCCTGGTAATTCTCGGCCCTCTTTGTCTTATCCCCGCGCGGCGGGTGCATCGCTCTCGCTGCAGGCATGCACTTTTGTCTCTGTCACACGTGCATCGGTGTACACGTCGCGGGCGAGGGGGTGCTCGGCGAGGGGTGCTCGGTGACAGTGAGACTTTTATTAGGGAAGGAATCAGCAAGCATGATTATGTACCTTAGAGCGTCTCCACCTCCGTTCAGCCCCTAACCCTTCCACTACCCCTGGCACTGCTCGTCCTCCACCTCCACCCTTGGCACGCTGCATTGTCAACCCTTGCATGCATGCATTGGCGTAGCGCTCTGAGAAATTGCCGGGAAGAGACAATGGCGGATCGTTTTTCACAATTTTCCCCGGGGTCGAAAAGTATGAGGCCGCCCCCCGCTACGCGACTTTCCCGCCCCGGAAACGTCTCCGAGACGTGCCGCCTCGAATTTCCGCGATATCTTCATCCCCTCCTCTCTTCCCCCTCAAATCCGACCCCGCGAATCCTCCCGATCCGCGATTACCATTACTGCTTATCACTCACCTTGAATGTTTCCGTGGCGAAGCGAAAGTTGCCGTCCCCTGGAAAAAAAAAAAAATTCAAACGTCATTGTAATCGACAAACTCCTTGATAAAACTTATCAAACCATTTGCAACGATCATATGTCATCCAATCGATCAGATTCAGATATCCTCTCAGCCGTAAATACATCCAGTGAACAAATTACGTAAATAATCGCGTTAACGGGAATTTCCCTCGAAAGATGAGAAAAACCGTGCGAAATCCGGAAGTATCGGCTCGTAGCGAGATTTCCGCGACGTCGCGAAAACTGCATAGCGGAACCCCCGGGGGGAGGGGGCGCGAATGGGGGACAGGGGGAGTCGTCGTCCTTACGGCGAGGGCTGCGAAAGGGTGCACGAAATTTGCACCCGGGATTCGCCAATGTTGCCCAAGGCGATATCCTCGTCACAATGAAGCCACCCCCTCACCATCGGAGGGATGGGGGGGTGTCCCCACATGTCATCCTACGCACACGCGTGCACGGAGGAACGCGAAGCACGCCCGTCACGCGGCCAACTTCGCGGCGATACCGTGATAAGGGACTTCTGTTATCGCATCAAAGATGGATCGATCTCGCGGTGTGGCAAACTTTTCCACCCTCCGCCTTTCGCGGCCCCCCCCCGGTGGTAGTTTTCGGAAATTCCGCCGCGGAATTCCGTAGCCCCGAAGTCCGTCGAGCACGCGTTAAGACCGCAGGAGAGGGTGGGTTACCCTGGAGAATATTTCACGGAAGGGGATGCCCGCGACGAAACTTCGAAAGTCTGGAGCATCCGCGATGGGAGGACGGAAGGGGGAGGGGATTGATTAATTAATCGCGATCGCTTCCATGTCGCGATAAGGTGTAACAGGTATCGAGGGAATTGGAAAGGAACGCGAAGAGTACCGGAGGTACGCGCAAAAAAAAAATCATTCGGTTAAATCGATTTAATCTTTTGTTTAACCATGGTTAAATATGGTTGTCACATGGGCGACCAGGTTGACACGGCTTAACCCTTCGGATTTTAATTTCTTTAATTGGAACCTCTCGGCCGATCGATGCAAACGAATTTGATCGAGGGAACGAAGATCCGGTTTATTGGATCGGAACCGGAAGTCAAGCGAATACAGTCGATCAAACGAATTCGTTAAGTAATCGAGATCTTTTCTTTTTCATGCGATCACGAGCCGTCCGGGTGTCTCGGGAGAGAGGAGGTATAAACGAGGAAATCCGTTGAGAGGGTGCCGGGGATTCGAGCCCGAAGGAAGGGAGGGAAGACTCCTCGGAGGGGTTTCCAGAACGCGGTTCGACGTTAGGATCCCAGGCAGTTTCGGCGGGCGAGACTTAACAAATAGGCAAAGTTTCCCGTCGCGGAGGGGGCGTCGGGACGCCGGCGGATTCGCCGGTGCAGCCCACGACATCCTCCTCTTTGTCCCAAGTTTGTGATGTATTAGCTATTCCGCGCTCGGGATACGCGCAGGGTCGACCGGTTTACGCGGCAGGTTTAAGATACCGGCTTAACCGGCGGACTCCTTCGCCAGCGTGAAGAGGATTAACGAGAAGACACGCCTGGAAAACGTCTCGGAATACTCGCACCCTCGGAGCGGAAATTCTAACCCCTTCGACGACTCCTCCAGGCGACGAGTGGTCTACGCCTGCGTTAGACAAAAATAGTAAAACGCGTTTAATATGAAAATTCACCAGGGTAGTTCGATACTATCAGCTTCTCGAGACTTGGTGCGCAATCGGGATAATTGGAACCCTAATGGTCCCTTAAATCCGATCCCGTTAAACCATCTTTCGGTGGGCCCAGCGGAAACGGCGCCCCTAACCCCCAAGAATCGCGACTTCCGTGGGGTCTGTAAATTTCATGGACCATCCGTGATCGGAGGAGAACCGACTAGAAGACGTCCCTCGAACAGCTCCGGCCGAGTTATCTCGAACTAGTTGGACTTGTTCGAGATTGCTGGGCGTCGCGACGATTCGATTTCCGAGCCCCTTCCGCTTCTTCGGGGCGCCCCTCGGCCGGAGGCAAATCGAGGCCCCGTCTTCGGGCTTTTCCACCCCCGAGGGGTCGCCGTTCCAATTGGACAGCGTTTCGCGGAGGCCATTCGGTTAGAGGAACGGCGACTCTTTGTCCGGCTCGCCATCTGTCGCCCCGGCGACCCTCGTCGCGGTCGCCGGTCGCGCGACGTTAATCCTTCCCGCGACTCGCCGGATAGGATCCCGAGCGAGATAGTGCCGCGAGTATAAGCGGCATAAACGGGCCTCTGGGATGTGTATCGAGTATTGATTTTCCACCCCGCGACTTTCCGACGGGGGGTAAAAGGTTCGGCCGGCAAAGCAAACGCACCGGTGCACCGGTGCACCGATACACCCGGGCGCCGGCCGCGAGCTCTCGGGTTTTTTCTCTTTTCCTCTCTTTTTTTTTTTCTCTGTCCGCCCGGCGTGCCCGGAAGGGGCGCTCTTCCCTCTTAAGGTCGTCCCAGGGATCGCTCCCGATTTTCGCCCAGAAACTCCAGACGTATCGAGCGCGCCGCATTCCCGGACGAGCGCGTCGCCGACGTCGGGAAAAAGTCACCGAGGGAATCTTCGAAAAGGCGAGAGAAAGGAGGAAAAGGTTACCCCTCGATCCCGGGGAGGTTCGTTCCTCTCGTCTCCCGAAGAGACTCCTCGATCCAGAGATTCGGAGCCCCTTCGTTCCCTCCTCGTCGATTTTCGGAAGGGCGATCCCGGAATCTCCCCCGGGGTGGGATCCCTTCTACCTATCGATAAGCCGTGGCGATTTTTCGCAAGGGCGCTCCCCGGGTTCTCACCCTAAGCCTCGCGTCTTATATCCGACGCGCCATTAGTGTGCTCGCCTAGCACGTGGCCGCGTGACAGGCGCGCCCGGCGTCGCGGCGCACAATGGGCCACGTGGCAGAATCTAATCAACGGGGCCCAAGTCGGGGAGTTTGTATTTTTTAAGCCGCCCTTTCAGCCCCGCCGACTCCCTTAGAAATCGCCACTCGACGCCGAGGGGCGGATATATCTCGGCCGAGTTCGCGCGTGTCCTTGTTTTCGATTCGAACCCGAGGCGAAGATCTCGCGTGAAATTTTCCACCCCCTGAGCGAGCCATTTCTCGGATCGCACTTAGCCCAGCGATATATTGTAATCTTCCCAATCCATCCATGCGATGTGTTTCAGTCGCACGAAGAGCGACTCGCGCGAGGGACGCGACCGACGCGACCGACGCGTCGCCGTCCATCGAGCTACTCCTCTCGCATCTACAACCGCCACTCGATACCTCGTCAACCGTTCGATCGGTCTTCTATCTCGACGGGGGCGTTTGCGTCTGGAGCCGCGACGCATTCGATTACGCACGCGGCCGCCGAGAGACGCCCCTTCTACCCTGAGAAAAAAAAAAGTTGATCGGCCCAAAGAAATGCACATTGCTATAACAAAATTCTGAGATGAAACGCGTCCAATAAAATGTCAGTCCAAGTGGACACAATTCGATTAAACGAGCAATTAATTTAACTCGACGTCAATTCCCAACGAAACAATTGTTCCCTGAAAATATATTCTTCGGTATTCAGAGAAATATATCTTAGGTTGAATGAATTTTTTTTTCTCGTCCACCAAGTCCGGAAGACGTCCGTAACCTGGACGGGTCGCAAGGACGAGGGCGCCCTTCCAGGGTCGTCCTTTCGCAACGAGGTCAGGCCGACGCCGGGCGTCGGAAGGAGGGCGCAACAAGTGGCTTCTTACCTCGGACAATCTTAGTCGTGGCTCAACAAGTGTGCCCTCGAGTGGTTCCTCCTCCTTGGTGCCTCCTGCCGCTTCCCGACGCCTCCCGTCGTTTCCTCGACGCCCCTTCCCCCGGGACTCCGGAAAGGCGTTTTCCCTCGTCTGGGGAGTCCTGGGAGGAGAAAAGCTCCTTCTTCGGGAGTTCGCGACGACCTCGTTACGACTCGACGGCCGTTGAACTCAACCGGGTCGCCCCTCGTCGCTTTAATTGTGCCCCCGCCTCAAGGGGGGGGGGGAAGGGGGGCAGGGACGCGGTTTCCGCGTAGCGGCGCGTTAAGGGAAAAACGCGGCGTTAACCTCGCCACGGTCTGAGGCCCGTCTTTGCGCCGGCTCCTCCTTCCTTTCAAGAAACTTAATAGCCACGACACTCGGCGCTCTCTTTAAGGGTTAGTTATACACCCCCGGGGCATTCATGCCCCCGGGGGCGTGCGCCACTTTTCAGAGCGGCACGACGCCACCTCGTCGCCCCCGCGAGTAAAGTACTCCCGACAATCGAGGCCCCCCGAGCTTTTCAGAACGTGGACGATCTTCGAGGGACCTCGTCGAGGAAGGTGAAGAGTCCACTTCGAGGAGTGCCGGTCAAATTGGCCGAAGGAGCCTCCCGGGGGAGAAACCCCCGTCGAGCCCTAAGGGGTAAGGTCGCGGAAACGTCGTAAATTGCGTGCTACTTGCGAGAGCTTGCGGGAAAAGAAAGGAAATAAAACTAAGAGAAGGAAATGGAGGAGCGGAGCCCGGAAAAGCGCGATCGCGCCGGAGCCAGGGTCGGTGACTTCTCGTTGGAGCGAGTCGCGCGCGGCCCTTCCGCCGCGGATAATTACGGGAAATAATGAAACGCGAAACGTCGAGGGTTTATTAACGGGGGCGAATGTAGCCCAATTAGAGGTGGCCGTTATTTTCAATTTGCTCCCCGAGTCGCGCGGTAATCGCCTCCGCGCGGTGTCCCCAGATTTAATTTGCGCTCAAGAAGGAACCTGGTTCCGATCCCTCTGGGTGGGGGGTCCTTCCCCGGGTTCCGAGGTTCCGGTTCCGCCGCGTTTCCGCGACGGGGTGGCCGCGTAACGAGGCGAAACGGAGGCATCACCCGGGCAGGATCCTCGGAGCAACAAGTTGACGTCTTATTCCCCCGAGGGGGTGAAGACGAGCCGTCGTAAGAAAACAACCCCAACCCCCCCGGCTCAACAGGTCCCCCCGTCCTCTCCTTTTCCGTGACTTACGGCCCGGAAAATCTTGGGGTAAATCTTGGCTGGGAAAACCCACCCTCGCCGGAGGTGGCTCGGATAAGGGTGGCCGCCGCGTCGAGGGGGATGAAGATGCGGTCCCGGGGCGGAAAGAGCGGTGTCTTATAACCTGTTGAGGCTTTCCCGCACCCTCGAGGGGCGAAGATAAAGTGCTTTCTTAGCCGCGACAACCTCGGGGCTCGGGGATTCTTGGGGTGGAGTCTGTCGAGTTTCAAGATCTTCCGGGCGGGAAAGCGACGAAGGGTTCTTTGAAGGAGCGACACCTTTGTTTTCCCAGAGGGAGGCTCGACCCGAGACCCCCGAGGGTGATCGCGGGAGGAAATTGGCCTTCGGCAGGAAATTAAGAACCCCTCCGGCCCCGAGGAACTCGACGGAGGAAGACGGCGTCCTCCAAGGAGACGTCGCCAGGAACGGATCATCCTTATCGATGGCGCCGCCTCGACTCGGATTGGAAATCGCTAGAAATCGCCATAACTTTGAGGCCGACCGTCACTTGTCACCAAATCGCATTGTCGTTCGTCATTTGAAATCAAAGGCAATCGATTCCCAAGGAAGGAAATCGTTTTACCTGAATAGCTCCTCGGGTGTTATTATATTATATATAATAACCCCGGTCCCTTCGGAAGGACCGGAAGCGTCGGGGACCTCCATCGCGTCCTCGCCGCATTTCTGTTGGCACACAATGCGAAAGGTGCGCCGCGAAGGTGTATTCCGGGCGCATCTCGGATGCACTTTGGGTGCATGCAAAGCGAGTTTTCGGAAGGCGAGTCACGGGTCGGTGTGTGCCGACAAAAGAGGAGGCGGCCCCCCCGCGGTTTTCGCGGGTCCAACTCGCGGGGGCGACCTCGTCCGACCTCGTTCGGTCCCTTCCGGGATGGAGGCACGCTCGCTCTTCCGTGGATGATCTTTCCAAGGATTATCGACGAGGGGTCTTCCGGGGCACCGGCAGGGGCGAAACCCGAGATCGCGGTCTAGACGCTCCTTTCCAGCTGGCGCGGTCAAACCCCCGCCCCCGCCCCCGGGGGACAGATGTCGAAAATCGGAGCATCCTAAAGAAACGACGCTGGGGGTAATGGGATTAATTCCCGCAACCCGAAACGCTCGGCATCTGGGGGGTGCCCTCCTCCGGGAGTCCCTCCTCGGCTCGAGGAAATCGATATCTATCGCGAGGCTCGCGACCGCGTTCTTGGGTCGATCGGGGAGATTAACGACTGATTAATAATTAATAATCGGCGGCATCGATTCCAAAGCTCGTCGGATTGAAAATCGAAATCTGCGATCGAGACTTCCCGATCGAAAGATTCAAGACTCGCGATCGAAATTCGAGCAAAACGGCGCCGACCCGCTCGCGGAGCGAAGTCTCCCGGAAAAGGAGCCACGCAGCGGAGAAAACGCTCGGCCGAGTCCGCGAGCTCGACACGTATCCCCCAGGCGAGGGCGAATTTCGCGGGGGGGTAATTCCCCCTGACCCAGAATACGGAAAGAAAGGCGAGAGGGAGGTCAGGGGGCGAGGAGTTCCTCCGTTCCTCCCTCGCGGCCCCGATTTTTTCTTTCTTTTTGCCCCCTCCCGCGGTTGCGGTCGCGTAAGAAAGAGAAGGCGAGCCGGGGGGGTGGGTGGGATGGGGGAGCGAGAGGGAGGGACCCCCCCGGTCTTCCTCCCCCTCTCGCGGCCGCCGCGTGTTTTTCTCCCTTTGTCCCGAAGCACGGAAATTAAGAGACTTCTCTCTCCCGCGAAGGACACGCACGCGCCGCGGGGGCGCGCGCCCCCTCGCCCCCGGACCTCCCCCCCCGCGTCATTGTCCGCGGACACCTGTGGACTTATGTGCCGTGTACGATGTAGCCACTTACTTGAGAGCCCTGCAAAAAAGAGTGCTCTCTCTCTTCCTCCCCGCCTGCGTGCTTTCTCTTGCGCTTTTCTCGCCGGCTTCTCGCCCCGGTCCGTCCTCCTCGCTCCCTCGCGCCTCCGAGTGTCTCTCGCCCCCCCCGTTCCCCCCGTTACCGCCTCCGCAACGTTTCTCCCGCGTTTCCCTTATTTCCCGCCCGTCCTCGCGCGACGACGTTTAAGGCAATTGCCTCGCCCGTGTTTACACGGTTTCCCTCTCGGCGTCCCTGCGGATTAGAGGCCGAGAGTCTTTGACGAGGATGGCTCGCGGGGGATCGCGAGCCCAGGGGGTGAGGATCGGCGAGGGACGCTGCGTTTCCTTTACGAGGCGGAAAACGCTTCCTCGACGATCGGGTTTAAAAAAAGAAGAAAAATCGCGATTTAAAAATATTCTCCGATTTTTTATCCTTTCGAATCATGATTTTTATCAATCCTGGTCTGACGGGCGAGAGGGAAAATCATCGAATTATTTCTAGTCGGAATAGCGAAATAAAAAGAAAATGAGGAAAATTCGATGTGGAGCGCGCGAATCGGAGGCAGTCGCGAGGGCACCCCTGCGATCGCGCGTTTCCTGCAGGGAGGAGATAATTTCCCCCTAATGCCCTCCTCCTGTGACCCATCTCCGGGCCAGGTGCCATCCGGGACGTCGAAACCGGGAATGGGTGACATTCCCCCCGGAGACCCGGTCGGGGCAGCTCCTCGGTGTCAGGGGTGGCTCGCGCCAGATCTCGGGGTAGCTTCGCCTACCCTCCGGACAGGGGAGTCTACTTATTGGCACGAGGGGTGAGCCTCGACATCTGCCGAGGCATACCTGTAAACGAGGGGCACACCTGGACCGCATTGTCGCCGCCGCGACGTCGAAGCCTCCCCCTCGCCGATCCCGAAGACGCCTCCACCCCTGACCTACGCGCATGGCGCGTGGCCCTACGGGGAGGATATACATAATTTTTTATCCGCCCTCCCCCCCAAAAAAAAATAGAAAATATGTAATCCGATTTCAAACCGACGATTTCCCGCGACCTGTCGAATCCTCCCTTTCCAAAATTTCCCCCCTAGAAAATTTCCCCGGGATTTTCTTCGCCGTGGATCGTGGATCGTTCGATCGGGTCTCTCCACGATTTAAAATAGGCGATTCATGGAAACGCATTGCTTGGGAAAATTCGATGGGTCTACCAGCGAGGGTGAAAATTCACCAGGTTTTCGGGGGGGTGTCCGACGAGGTCTGCGTTATTTCCAAGGCAGGGCCCAATCGGCACGGACAGCGAGACCGGCGCTCTTTGCGAAATGAACGAGCCTCGTCGTAACTCCCGGTCCAGCCATGCCGGGGCTGCGAGCCAATCGACGGTTTGACAGTTTTATTCACTGTTAATTATTTTTATTCGCCGACCAGCTCCCCGTTGCCCCGGAACCTGCACCCTGGGCCGTGCCCCGACGTGCGCCCCCCACTCCAGCTTCATCAAATTTTCACGTTCGCTCGTTTACCGCGAGCAATCGGATAAAAAACCCATCTTCGTCGCGAATTCATGTTTACACGCGCCCACGTGTTCCGCCCCCCTCGGGGGGGGAGGGCATCATCCCTTATTCATGTAGAGGGTGCGTAATTCCTTTCCTCCTTGTCGGCACATTTTTTTCTCTTTCCCTCTTCTCCCCGCCGTTCTCCGCTTTCTAATTATCCCCCGTTGTTAATTTAATCGAGTTCTCCTCGATGGAGCCAGGAGGGGTAAGTTGGGAGGGGGATCGAGCCGCAAAGCGTGGACATTTTGTCTTTTGTTCTTTACGTCACGGTTCCACGGTCAGTGCGTTGCAAGGGGGGAGGGTACGAGGAGGAAAATTACGCCGAGAGGCGGAGGGGGTCCGGTGACCCGTTTTGCCGTAAAAAATGGATTCGAGGGGGGGTGAGAGTTCCCCGACGCGGTGTCCGAGAAAAAGGGGGACGACCCCGCGGAATGCAAATCGCCCCTCCCTCCCCCCGTTAAACCCGCTCGATAGTTTAATTAATTCGGAAATAGTTCCCCCGGGAGGAGGGGGTGGGGAAGGAGTACTTTCGGCGTAGCCGGTGAAAATTAACCGTCCGTGCTCCTCCGCTCCGTTTCCGCCGCCCTCGCGACGCGGTCAGGAGAGTCAAACATCCGCAAGAAACAAATTACCCTGCGGACCGACCAAGAATGCGTCCCCTCCTTCGCGGGGGGTCGAAGGCGTTCCCGGGGCCCGATCAACCACCCCTCGATAGAACTGACCCCTAACCACCTGCGATCGGATTCCTCCACACGATTACTCTTGAGGTCGAAATTAACGCACTCGATACGCACAAACGACGTAGCCACGCGCCCATTGGCTTACCCCACGGACAGCGAGGATGCAAACGCGAGAGGACTTATCGATCCGCGCTTAAAATCCATAAAACTCCGAATAAAAAACTCGCCACTCGAGCGCGCTTTTACTTTCCCCGTGGACCGACTATTTTTTACATTGACAACTTCAGAGGGGGCCGATTTAATTTATTATATCCAAAAGGGGAGAAGAAGAGGACTCGAAGGGAAAGCACCTCCCTCGCCGATCTTAACGCTGTCTCGTCCCCGACTTGGGTGAAAAAATCCCAGAAAAAAAAAGAAAAAAAAAATATTAAACCGTAGGAAAGAAAGCCCGGAGTCGGAAAGCCAAAGGGGGTGTCGATTCTCGAGGCGAGGGCGAACGCGAGTCGGAATTTCCCGACTTTACCGCCGGGGCTCATGTCGGATGCATCGCGTCCGTCCGCGATACTTCGATGCTCCGGTTCCGAGTTGGCCGTCCAGGTGGAGGGCGGAGGGCGCCGTGGAGTACAGACGCCGAAGCGGCGCTTTCAAAGTGAGTTTCTGGTCGGGCCTCCCTTTTCTCATCCGTGCAGACGCCGTGTCTACAAGCCCCCCCCCCGATTGCATCGGGGCCGCGTCGTTTAATAAAGGCGCGCCGGTACACAAGACGCGTGCAAGCTCGCAAGCTCGCGAGCCGGTCGGAGCTTTGGCCGCGCGACAAGTAGCGTGCAACTTGCGCCTCG
The DNA here is from genome assembly GCF_000612105.2 of Orussus abietinus. Lineage (NCBI taxonomy): Eukaryota > Metazoa > Arthropoda > Insecta > Hymenoptera > Orussidae > Orussus > Orussus abietinus. Next base: position 851,421 of record NW_019395988.1, read on the forward strand.
AGCCTCTGCGATAGGGTGGGGGGAAGCTCAAGTTCCCCAGGGGGGGGGGAAGGGGCAGGAGCTTTCGCTTGGCTTTTAAGCCTGACGTTGCCCATTGGAAAGACCCGAGGTAACGGGAACAGAGACGGACCGTGATAATTATCGGCGAGCGAGGGAGGCCGAGATGGAGGGCGAGGGAGGGAGGGAGGGAGAGAGAGAAAGAAGGAGAGCGGGGAGGGAGAGGGGGCAGGGTGAAGGGGGAGGATTGGGAGGGACCGATGGAAAGTTTGACCGGACGCTGCGAGCACAATGCATCCGCGGTCCACCCTCCACCCCCACCGGCCACCCATAATCCACCCTCATTGTACGACCAATCAATATTGTTTTATACCGCGAGTCGTGAGACGAGCGTCCCCGGCGCCCTTGCAACCCGCGACCCCCGACCGAGCTGCATCCTGAGGGATGCTGCCCTCTCCCTCCCTACTTTCTCTGTTTCTTCATTTTTCAAGACCCCTTCTTTCGTGGATTACCCCTTTCGGAGGGGTCCACCGCGACACGGACACGGATTGAATCCAGTGGTTATGCGAGGATACGAGGAGACGAGAGGAGCGTCCAGGAGGTCGGAGGTCACTTTTATCCCGGGTCAACGTTAATTTCTCGGGTACCGCAGTTTGGGACGCGTTTATGTTTCGATCGTTCGGTGAAGACCGCTTTACGTCGCAAGAGCTCGAGGAACGGAGGCGTAACGCGCTCTCGATCCGCGGGGTCCTTGGGAGCCCCGGAAGGCGTCGTCACCGTCAACGGCGGCGCGACGCGACGCGACGACGCGAGGAACAATGTGCGTCCGGTCCATCGATCGGCGCGCGTCCTGCGCTCCCGATGACGAATCATTCAGAAGCCCTCCCCGCTTTAATTATCCGCCCCCCCTTCCCTCCGGCCTCCACGGCGTCTCTTTTTAGCGCGAGACGCCGAGAGGACGGCGGGACCCGCGGAAGGTCCTGGGGCGCTCGATAACGCGGACATTATCTCCGGAGCCACGCGCTCCTTTTGCCGGCCGGCAGGAACCGGAAATCGCGAGGCGATACCGCCGCCTTATCGCCGGCAAGAACCGCTTCGTCGAAGACGGGAAGTCCGTTCCAGACGGCGGGCTTTATCGGACCCAGACTCCGGTGCGACACCTACGGGATCGCTCGGACGCCCACGCGTCCTCTCCGCGTGCGTTGCGCGACCAAGACCATCCCCGTAGCTTCCAGATTCACGTTGTAAATTTGGAATCGATAGCGATGGACGATTTCCCGAAGATTCATTATCGCATCGGGTTTCGACTTACGAGAATGAACTCGTGGTAAGATTCCGGAAATATCGTCCCCGAAGGAAAGATCCCGCAACGGGCGACCTTGCCGCCGAAATCGTTCCCACGATAGTCCCCAACGGAGAGTACCGCTCGTTAATCGCAGTAATTATACCCGTTACGGGGCGGCTACGCCTACAACAGCGAACGTCCATTCAATCAGCTGTTTCCAGAAAGCTCCGGTGCAACGCTTAATTTTTAAAGCCGTCGCGTGTGCGACTGTCACGCGCCGCGTTAACCGCAATCGATTTGCACCGATCGACTCGTTACATTTACCCGGGCCGGAGTAAATGAGAGTTAAAATCGAAATCGTAAATATGCCGGGCCGCGTGGATGGCGGTGGGCATTAAACCGGACATTGGCCGGCGCAAGTATCCCCTCCTCTATGCGAGTCATCTGAACCTCGATAATAAAATCGTCAGAAGCGACGTCGACTCCGCAGACCCTAAGTAAGTCGAATAAACGTATCCCGTGAAGTCGTCGGTCCTGAAAAAAAAAAATCGCCTCCCCCCCATCGTTCTCATCCAGGCGTCGGGAGGCTCGATTGGTCGGCCCCCTTATCAGGGGGCCGGTTGCCGACGCCGAGCTCGGCCACCGAAGATCCGGCGTCGCTCATCCTCCGTGACGTCGGAGCGAGTCTCGATCTCTCGTAAAGGACGCGCCGATTCGTCGGCCCCCGGGCGAGACCGCCCCCGCCCCCGGGTTCTTTATCCCGGGATCGACGCTAACCTCGCCTAACGCGTCACGGTTCCGCGACTGCATCGACGTCCTCCTCCACCTCCGCGCCCCACGCCCCACCGCCCTTCGATCGGATGAAAGAGCGACATAGCCGGGAAAGGGGGGGGGGAGATTAATTAGGTACGACGGCGACAGGATGCTGCCAAGGTTCCCACCTCGCTGTCGAGGCCGCCGGGCGTTGCGTCACGGATGCAAGATGCATTCAAGTTGCGCCGCGCGAGGAGGCGCCTCTCTTTCGACGTCGGCGCGTAATGGCGGACTCGAGGCGTCGAAGGAACGGCGTCGCCCAGACATATTCGACTTTACCCCCAGAGCGACAGGGCCCCCCGCAGCATCCATCTCGGATCGATGTCCCCACGGAGAAAAGTACGCCCCCCGTGGGGTACATCACCCCCTTAATCCTCGGGAAATTACCGCAAACGAGAGATCCGTCTTCGACGACCCTCCACCCCCGAGTCACGGAGAGATCCCCCGGAACTTCCGTTCAACTTCCGAGATATCCGGCGAAGGGCTGTCGGCCCGCGAAAAGTCTCCACCGGGGGGGAGATTCCCCCCGGCTAACGAGAGTTGGAGGGAACGTCGCAGCCGGGACCGCGTCGGAGGTTAATCGGGTCGTCATTTCGGTCAGCTGTCGATCGGACGTCTCTAACTTCTCGCATTAGAATCCGTTCTCGCCCCCTCGGCAGGCCGGTCGTCGATTGATCGCCCCCCTCCCCCGGGGTCGATATCGTCGCGGCGAAGATCCTCCGGCGAGTCCTTCTTATCAAGGGGGTCCGGGGGTCGGGATGGGGCGTTCTTCCGCGCGGTTTTCTCCTTTCGGCAGGTGATCGCGCCGGGTTACGGGGGTTGGGAGGGGGAGGGAGAGGGAAAACGATTAAGCGAAAGAGAGGGCGGCCGCCTTGCATGATAATGCGTTGTAACCTCCGCCGCGGGAGAGAGCGATACGGCAAAGGAGGCCCGGGACCGTGGGGGCGGGCGGGGGTGGTCGCCCCCGCCCGGGCGGCGGAGCGGCGCTCGCGCGAGCTCGCGGCCGCGGGGGTGGTTCTTACTTTGCATTCCTTTGTGCGTCCTCCTGAGCCCTCCATTCCGCCCGCCCTCCGGGCCCTCTTCAAGCTTGAACTAACGCCCGAGGTTTTAATGCACTTGTCTACTCCAGATGCGTTCATAAAGACATATATGCCGTCTGTCGAACGAGTGGGCAAGAGAGTCGCCGCGAGAGAGCGCCCCGGTGAGAGAGAGAGAGAGAGGGAAAGAAGAACCGCAGGAGGGAGGGAGGGAGGGACCGAGCCAGAGGGGGGCAGAGTCGTAACGAGATGAAATGCATTTTAAATTCTAAGTATTCGACCGCCGCGCGGAAAGACCTCGACTCTTTGCTTGCATAATCCTGAGGATGGTGTATTAAAAAGAGACTCCGCCAAGTCTGGAGGAGTGGCTCCTACCTCCCTTCCCCCTGGAGGGGTGGTTTTAGGGTCAGGGGCATGATGGACCCGTAGACCGGAAGTTCGGAAACTGACCGCGAGCGATGGTGCTCTCGAGTGTCGGAAACGAGTCATTTTACCCCTGGTCGCGTCCCGGAACCGATGCGAACCGTACCCTCCTTTGGAAACCAGGGAGGGGGGTGACGAAGGGAGGGTTGGCCTCAAGAATTCTCGTGGGGAGGACGCACGAGAGAGGGGCAGGCTCCTACTTCGGAGTGCACTTTGTGGGTCAGCGATATGGCCGAGAGGGGTCTAATTTTCGCGGGCTAATTAACGGGGGACAGAAAGACTTTCCGTGTGCGGACAACTATTTCAAATTAAAATATCGGGGGATTTCTATTGAATTCCTTATTCGCGGAGGAAATGTTATACCCTAGATCTCGGGGAAAAAAAAAATCAACTCGCGAGGGGACCGCGGAAACGAACGGCGACTCCACTCGTAAGCGTTCCCGGGAAGCACCCGTGGTTCCGGTGTGCGCAAAGGTGCATCCGCCGACGCGGCTGCACCTTTGCTGCACTTTGTGGGTCAGGGATATGGCCAACCCCACGAGAGCCAGATTTAACTTTTGCGGGCCGATTAACGGGGGTAGCAAAGACTTTTCGCGTGCGAGATTTGTTTCCACTCGACTTTTGCCTCTGGGTAGAGGTCCTGGTCCTTTTTTATCGATGGCCCTTAAAACTCCCGGCCGCGGACGAAAGAGGAGCGATTCGATCGATCGATCGATCGGCAGGTCGAACTGACTCCCAGGCCCGCGGAAAGGGGGGCTCGAGTGTCGGCTCGAAAGGCGTCGACATAAATAATGCCGGCGTCGGTTATTTTAATTTTAATCATACGTCGAAATCGGGATGACTATTCGAGTGCGCTACTTTAATTTCATTTAAACATTTACCGCGGCCTGTCGATTGTGTTTTCGAGCATTACGTGACGTAGATGGGCGTTTCACCGGACGAGATATCATCGAAACGAGAAAACCAACCCCCCAAAACGATCGACGTTCGACTCGTCCGACGCCCTTAAGGGGATGTTAAAGTGGCATACAAGAGGTCATCTTGGAAAAATGTTTGCCCGCGAATCTCGATCGATTTGCTTTTACGTATAAATAAAAAATAACATCATCGACTTACCTCTTTCGTCCCAGTTTCCGCGGCCCAGCCGGCTCTCCGTTACGGCATCGTTCGTGCGACCTGGAAGACAAACGACAGAGGGGGTCGGTAAGACGTCATCGATGCTCGGCTGAGATCGTCTCACGGTCGGTCGCGAGATAGAGGGAAAGAGAGAGAGAGAAAGAGAGGCCAGACGGGAGGTCGCGAGGGCGAGAAAGAGATCGATCGATCGGCCGGGACGCGGGTTCGGGAAACGTATCCGCGGCGCCCGTAATTCCGCACTTTTCAGGATGACTGCCTCCATGGAAACACATCCCGATGATCCGCGCCTCTTTACCTTCGGCGCGGCTCCACGCAATTATCGTCATTGCCGTCATCCTCGGGATGACGCGCACCTCTCTGCGCCTCCACCCCGGCGAGATCGTCTAAGAGGACGCGGAGGGCAAGACGAGTCGGGCCCACCCCTTGAGGCAATTTAATTGGTAACAATAATTGCGAAAAAGGAAACGAGCCCCCCCTACAGGGGGTCGGGGTGGAGCGCGAACGAGCACTTCGTTCAGTCCCCTCGGCAGGGGGGGCGGGCCACCACCCCCCGCAAAGTTCTTCGAGATGTAATTAGCATGTCTTTACACGCGACGCGAGACAATGCCTCGCATAATTAGTATGGGCCTCGCATGCCCTCCGCCCTATCATGGGTGGAGGAAGACGCGAGTCGACGCCACCCCCTCGCCTTGAGATAATGTCTTCCCCCCGCCCCACCTCCACCTACGGGGTACAGCTCCCGCACTCGAGGTAATGCCCTCGCGCGTTACGGAAGCCACGTGCGTGAATTACCGGGCGTGAGGGTGTACCCCAAGGTGGGGGGCGCGCTTTATTGATATCGCCGTCACGATGGATGACTCTTGGCCCCTCGGCTTTTTATCCACCGTTTTTCATTAATTATGAGCAATTATGTGCAGCCTCTCGCGCCTCAATTCCTCAATAGCTGGCGAGATCTTCCCAACGCCGATCGCCCAAACGCCTCGCAATTACCGTGTAATCGTTTTTCGATTTTTTTTTTCTTCGGGCGGTTAAGTCATTAAAGTCCCTCGATTATGGAATTTATAGTTAAGGGTCGTAGTTCCGGGATCTTCCGGGATTTTTCCCTGGCGATGTTTTGCCTCGTCGGCCGATCCGATGTGGGTCAATGCCGCGTAAACTGCCGTTAACGAAAATGCATTTTTCCGGCGGCGATTCGATCGAAACCGCCCGGCGAAATTTGCATAATGAGCCCCCGTGCCGGTCGATATGCTTGCGCTTCGCGCGCCATTCTCGTACGCGAGGGCAAACGGGAATATTTTCATTTGATTGCGTTAATTACACTCGCGCGGCCGCCATTGTGCTTTGAAGTTCACCCGTGTCATACGCGGCAGTACGCCGGCGTCCCGGCGCCCGCGCGAGCGCCAATTACCGTGTCATTAATCGCGACGACCGACGCCGATTCGCCCGCGACGCCTCTTACTTCTTTAAGACGGGGATTAGGGTTTTTAGAAAAAAAAAAAAATATATGTACCCGCGTCGAACCAATTTTTCTAGTATATTAAATATCGACTTCGTAGGTACGCGGAAGGCGCCTAATTAAACATTTCAAGATTCAACTTCACCCATGAATAATTGTGCGGTATGAATAATTGTACAGATATTATGCGGATTAAATGGAGCGGTTCAGCTCGGAATTAAGAGAGGCTTTTTCGGAATCGAGTCCATTAAAGAATTCCCTTTGAGGCGACCGCGGGAATGTCAAGTGCGAAGTCGTCATTACGAAGGTCCGAGCACATCCGAGCCATTACGTGTCTTACTCCGGGCAGGGACTTCAAAGGTCCCCCGTCTTTAATTCTTCTCCGCTTAAGTTTCCTCGCTCGTTCCGCATGAGGAAAAAAAAAAAAGAGAGAAAGAAACGAAATCCGGGGCGGGAGGGAGGATCGAAAGACGCGATAAAGTGCGTTTCACTCGGCCACGACGTTCGAAACGCCTTTGAGTTCCTGAAGGGTGCCACTTGTACTCGATTTCTGCGCTTTCCTCCCCTCGGCCCCTCGACTTCTGCCCCGGAAATCCACCCCACTCGTGGGGGCGAAATCCCGAGGCCGCGGTTGCGAGCGAGCATGCAAATGAGTCGCGAGGCGAGTTTCGACTACATTCGTCTCGCGCCTTCTCGGAGTCCTCGGGAAGATGAATAAATGGTGCCCGTCTGTAAGAACGGTCCCTAGAAGAAGGGGCCTCGGACCTTCCTCGCGTTCCCGATGCCGGATTTCCTTCCCTTGCGGACGCATAAATTAATCCCGTCTCTTGGCCGAATATTAAATAATAACCCGTTTTCCTCCAAGAGGGACGACTACGGATACTCCAGGAACTGCCTCCGCAATACTTGGCGAATGCGGCAATTAATTGGAATTGCGCGATGGTCCGACCTTCTTTTTAAGGCGATCTGAAAGGGTCATCCTGCATATATAAAACGTCGAAACGCTTATGAAAGCTTTTCTTTCAATACTGGATGCATTTTCGCGTCGATCTCTTCATTTGTCGCGATCTGGAGGAATTTCCGCGTTTAACGCGTTCCTTCCCGGGTGACATTTTTCCGAGGACTTCCACTCGCGGGAAAGGCGGCTCCCTGCGTTACCGAGGTCGAGGGCTTCTCAAGGGGCGTTCACTGGCGATAAAACTTTAATGCCGAATTCAGCCGCGGACAAATTCGCTTAAGACGTCACGGGGTGGGAAACTTGTCCCGGGGAATACAGGGGACAATTCCGCGCCCGTCTTGCCAAGATCGTAATCCTTAACTAGGGAGTGCCTAACGTGTCCCGACCTCGTTTGGACCGGAGCCCGACGATGCTCTCTCTCTCTGCTCCGAAATGGACCCCGACAATGTTCGCGATATTAACAACGAAATTCCCCCGCTCGATAAAACTCGCGTCGGTAAAACCATCGCATAGCCTCTTTCCTAGGCCAATAACTCCCCCAGGAATTACTCCCCTCCTCAAAGTAACGTAAAAAGTACACAATCCTCATTTCCGGATAAAATCACTTAATTACTGAATTAATCAAGTAATCCCCCACGTTTTTATTTATTTATATTAGGGTAGAACCAAGAATACGTATATTTTTTTTTTTAATGGTGTGTCATGAGCATCGCGTTATTCTTGAGGGCCTCCATAATCACGTGCTGAAGTTCCTAATCATTCGGTGAAGTATTCCCTGAGATGTCGAGGCGAGTCGCAAAATCTTGCGCTAGTCGACGCCACCGCTCCCTGGCGGTATTACGAGGCAACTTCAACGGGCGACACTTCGAGGCGTTTCGCAAGGAATTAGGGAAGTTCTTCTCGAAGGATCCCCTCTTGACAAGGGGAGTTTGCCGGAGAAGGTGGCGTTGTTTGGTTCAAAGGAACCTCGGGATTCGGGCTCGCCCTCGGGAATTCACAATCGCGGGATCCGCGAGCCCATTAAGGCGGGCTCGGAGCTGCCTTGTCGCGAGAGGTTAAGCTCGGCTCGGGACGAGTCAAGTTTTCTAATTGTGTCAGCGCGGTCTTAACCGTGATTGAATTACTTGGAGGGAATTAATCGGGAGTCGAAGACGGCCCGAGAGTCGCGGAAAAGGGCGCTCCCGATAATCCGGCATTCGAATTAGGGGATAAAAAGTTTCGGAGGGAAGTTCCCTTAAATACGATTTCGCGTAATCTCGTACGTTTGGGGTATTTAAATTAGCAGTTCCGAAGGGTTTAACGTTCCTTAGCTGGGCCTTTGGCTCGACTTCTTTAAGGCGCCCTTTCAATTCTTATTTCGCGCTTTGGAGGTTAGGGATTAATTCGGGGGGTCTTCCTGTTTTGGAAGCGTCGTTCGAGGGAAATGAGTCGCGGCCAAGGAAGAGGTCCCCGAGGAAGGGACGAGACGGGAGTTAAGAGCGGCCTTAATGGAAAGGAGGACTTTAATTCCGAGCGATCACCCAGTTAAGGCCTTCTAAGCCATTGACCCGTTGCTTCGGGTCTTCCCGGTTACTCGCTTAACTTTTCCGCCCCGGAAAGCCGCGGAGCTCGGCGGGAGGGCGCTCAAGTGCTCCGCTATTTATATTTACAAGGACCATGGATAAAGATCTAGAAGAGTCGGATGGTGGAGGAGGACGCGACAGGGACCCGAGGGGGGGTTTTCATTTCTCTAAAGTTCTACTTCCGCCGTTTGTAGGACCTTCGACTCGAGCTTTATCCTACCCTCAAGCCGCGGATCTTACGTGAGGATTATTAGTCAAGGGCCGTGACGTGCGAGGAGGGAAATCTCGTTTCCGAGGAAATGTCGGGTGCAAGAATCTTTTCCAAATCTCTGGGGGTCCTCGTCCTCGTCGCTGGGAATTTCTCTCGGATCGACGAAGTTCCCTCGGCGGTTTCTCCGGTCTTATCAGGTCGGGCCTTATCACGAATCAGGGCTGCCTCGCGAATCGCTCGCACAGGGTGGACGGAAAGCGACCGGGCGGGGATGTTTTTTAGCCCTCTGTCTCCTGGTCGTGATCCGGACGAGTAGGCTACTCGCGTTTTTCGATAAAAGTCACTCGATCCCCTTTCTCCGGGGACAAATATTGGAAGGAGTCCACGATAAGCCCGGGCTGAATTTCAACTGTCGTCGATTACACGCCTCGCTCTACGAGCAGATGTTGACAGCGGATGACAACAAGAGCCAGAGAGGGACGGACTATCGTCGAAGGACGCGGAGCGAGGGGGAGGGAAGAGGAGGACAGTGACAGCTGCCCCCGTATTGTTCGCCGCGCTTTGCCGATTAGAGGGCAAAGGCCTCTTACGGGAACTCGTCCCGGAATTTTTCACGCAGGGCCCTCGAGATCTCCCGCGGAACTCCGTTTTGTTTATATTTTTTTCTTCCAATCGCCCGTCTCCTTTTTTCCCATTTTCCTTGGCCGCCGCCGAAGGGACTCGCTTAATACAAGGGATCGATTCCCGATTTATTCCTCGAGTCCAGGTCGTTTTCGAATTCCTAGGGAAATTTAGTCGATTTAAAATAAATATTCTTTTTTTTTTGGTCCTCGTCCGAGATAACATTTACTGATTATCACCTTACTACATTTAAGGTACTGATTATTCGATGCACTGGAGATTGGTTTTATGATTGCATGCATCGGAGATTTGTTTTATAATTGTTTGGACTTTTTTATACATGTATGGCACTTTAGTAACGTCTTAAGGCCGTGGCCCGGGGCCGCGGTGGCGCCAACTGGTGACTCGAGTACGCTCCACTCGGATACTCGAGTATCGAGTATCGGGCTTCGAGCATTGCGCCAGTTGTCTCCTCGAGTGCGGACCTCTGCCCGACTTAGTAACTATTATTGCTTTTCCAGTAGCACTCGCGCTATCGGCCCGGCTCCGTCGGCAGACGGTCGCGGAGGGAACGCGCGGCCGATACCGATAACCGTTGATAAGACGGCAGCGTTGACGACGAATCGACCCGATGCACTAAAAAACGAGATATTACCGAGAAGCCCGACGGTAGATTAGCCGAAAAACCGAGAACTCGATGGGCCACTTGATATTTACGTAACACGTGTTATCTGAATTAATTGATAATTAATAGGGACTCCGAAGGGGTTTAGTAATTACACGATTAAGGTTACCGAATGTTTAAGTCTCGTTGCATTTATACAGCCCGGAAATATGTTCGTCGACTCGATTTCGGATTTTCAAGCCGTTGTACTCGCTTCGGATGAATAAAACGTGACGTTTGCGTTGATAAACTTTTGGTACCACGTGTCAACCGGTGGCGCTAATAAGCGGAGGGATGTTTTGCAATTATTCCCGATTGTAAATAAGGTGCGAGTTTAATATTTGGAAATTCGAAAAATTACCGGCGCGCCGAGGTGGATTTTATGGTCATTAGGATGGATTTAAAAATTAGTTCCGCCGTTTATACGAGATTTCGGGCGAATCCGACGGAGAGGCCGAATTATGTTTCCGCGTCGGAAAATCGTTTACGGTACTTTTTCTTTTAGGTATGGATATTATTAAAATTCATTTTGGATTTTTCAACATTTGTTCGGTTTTCATCACTCGCACTTTAGCACTGTTTCTATAGCACCTCACAAGACGTTAGGATAAACCGACACATTCGGGATGATAAGGTGTATCGCAGATCGTCGCAGTTCACAGTTTCTATTTTTTTTTTTAATAACGAAAAGAAAGGATTTGGTCAAAATTGGACCCCACGATTTTTGGGTCGCGAACCGAAGAACCTTTAACTCATTTTCATTCGTATACTTCATCGCGATTTTTTCTTTTGGAAAACAGCCACCATTTTCTAAGGGCTCTCTTAACCGTCATAGAGAAAAGCAAAATATTCTCGGATTCGGATTTTCCGAAAAGGGTTAAAATTCGAAAAAGGGAAAACGTCACACAGGGATGAAACGCTAAGAAGGATTCCGGAAAACGGGAAACGGTTGGACGGGAAAAATCGTATCGAAAAAATCCTTGGATCGCGAACGTTTCCCGAAGGAGAGGACGAGCACCTTAGGTCGGAAAAACTGTCAGCGGGAAACCATGGAAAAACGGTAAAATAAAAAGGCAGACCAATAACGCACAAACTATATTTTCTCTCTCCCTCCGCGTCATAATCACGAGATTAAAAACTAGCTTACGCAAATCTCCGGCACGAGATCATCGAGTACGTCGAAAACGAAACAAAAATACGGAGAAAGTAAAACCTCGAAGCTTAAACAATACCCAAATTAAACGAAACGTGAAAAAAAAAAAAAGTCGCGAGTCCTCCGCGTCCGGCTGCCAGGGGGTCGGTGGGCTGCGAGGGTATCCCAAAATCGGCGGATGGGCACTCCCGAAAAACCCGGGAGGTCTCTCCGAACTCAAAAACCTGTAAAATGAAGAAACGTAAAATAAGGACCGGTCGCGCCGGGTCGCGTCACACTTCGGGCCGGGAGCCGGATCGGGAGGACTCGGGCCGGTAGCGTTCCTCCTCGGCGAGGAGGTCCCCGCGGGTTACCTTGTCCGGGTGGCGGCCGCAAGGTGCGTTATCCTTGACAGCGATCGAGCACGTGACACTTAGGGGTTGACAGGTGCGCGCGTCGGTCGCCTCCGCCGGTCCGACCGTGCGACCGGCGAGGCTCGTGTAGGCGAGCGGTCGCGAGTCGCGGTCGCGAGTCGCGAGTCGCGGAGGCCGGCCTCGCCGGGACGGGACCGGCGCGCGTCCGCCCAGAGCCGAGGCCGTGCGTGCGAGGGTGCGTGTGCGCGCGCACACGCGTGCGAGTGGCGGCACGCGGCGGCTCTCTCCTGCGGGGGCTCCGCTCGCGTCTTAAGTGATCGCACGGCCTAGCCGGTCAGCCAGCAGCTCCGTATGACGAGGCCGCCGCTTTGCTACTGACGGACCTAAAGACCACCCTAACCCTGGCTCGGGCGGCCACCCCTTTCCCGCCACCCTTTTCCCGCCACCCCTTTCGCGCCACCTCCGCCACCCACCGCCGCCGCTGCCTCCCACCTCCCACCTCCCTCCTCACCGGGGAAGCAACCCTTAGCACGATGCCACCTCCACGGCGGCGGCGCAAACGCACTCTGCCTCCGAGGGTAGTCTTATCCCCACCGCCGCCCCCTACGCATCTCCTGGAGGAGCACCCCCTCCCGGTTCGTCTTTCTCCCTCCTCTCGTTCCGTTCTCTCCCTCTTCGCGGCCCGCTCCCTCTTCCTCGATGACCCCCACCGACCTCGCGACCCCCTTACGCGGCTTCTTAAGATAAAAACACGAACAATCGGGTTTTACGGTTAACCCACTGGTAATCCCCCCTCCAACCCCTACCCCCCGGAGATCGAACGCCCCTGTATCGCCGTATCGCCTCCGCGGAATACACGCTCGAGTGTACATCACTCAGCTGGCGACCCGACTTTCGGTCCTTTTGGACAACCTTCAATTTTTTACCCTGTATCGCCCGAGTTATCTATCCCCACCCCGATTGCTGTGTTATATTCCCCCCTGCCGGAGTGGGGTGCGCCACCCCCCGCACCCGGCTCTACCGCGATTCCTGATCGGAAACCCGTCTTTTAGGGGGTTTTATTTTCATAGGGTGATGTGTGGTCGCCGATTTGCGGCGGATTTACGAACTGCTCTTTAAACGTCGGATCTTCCTCGCTCGGGACGGACCTCTTTCTGACGGATCTCTCCGTGCCGTTTGCAATCGTCATGGGATCTTTGGAGGAACTTTAAGGGGAGTTTTGGACGAAACGTGCCGAGGGATTACGCTTTCTTATTTTTGGGATTTTGCTTGGCTCGGCGATTACGGCACTTCAGAATTTTACAACGCCCTGTCGAGGGCTCAGGAATTCTCGTGGAAGGAATCAATGTTTTAAGTTTTCTTTTCTTTTTTTATTGGTGATAAACGACGGGACGAGTTCTAGTCGCCGAAGGAAGGAAATGTTTGGGTCGCGGGCGGGACTTTGTTAATTTTCCGCCTGATCGATACGGTCGCGAGTAAGTTTAATTCCAATGTTTCCTCTAATGGCGGATAATTAACGATGACTACTATTTCGAGCTCGGTTCGTCTGGCCGCCACTGTAACCATACGCGTTTTCCGAACCGAAACGCTTGGCACCCCTTAACGCAAAGCTCTTTCCGTGATTTTGCAGAATCAGGCACTTCACCTCGGCGGTGAAATTAAATATCCCGCAATCACCCCTTTACATCTACCCCGTGGCGGGTTATCCCGCTGGAACCTACCCCAATAAATTTCCCAACCGGCCTAGTCGAGTCAATCGAACCAAACTAAATCGATCGACGACCCGATCGATCGTCGAAATCGAAAGGAAATCCTGCCGCGAATCCTTCCGAGGACTTTTCGATAAAACGTCGAATATTCTTCGCAAAAAAATGGATTCGGTCCTAAAATCCCGACAGTGTTCGGTGGTTTCGGATGAGTCTCCAGTTATCGCGATATCCAGCTGATAACGAGCGTTAAAATCCGCGATTCCCCGAGTGAACCCCCCTCGTGGACAATTCAAGGGTCGAAATCAGGTCGCATCGAATCCGAAAGACCCTCTCGGTGTCCGCCGACGTCGGAGGGTTGATCGACCGGGAGGGAGCCGGCATCTCCGAAGACGTCGCCCTCTCGAGAACTGTCCGTTTCAATAAGTCGAGCGGGAGGTGATATCGAAAGTCGCTCCCCTTGAAAAGGCCGCGCCGCTAGGGGAGACTTCCGGCTCTTCGGAGCTTTGTAAGTTGAAGTTCGCGGTGGATTCACCGAAGGTCGTTGCCACTCCCCGCAACGGATCGAGGCCCCCGCGCGTTTTCACGCGGTGCAAGCTTTTTCCGCGCTTTTCAAAGCACCCATCTCCCCCGCGCGCCCCACGTCCCCCCGGTATCCGCCACCCCCACCGATCGACACTCATTTAGACTTTTCCCACCCCCTCCCCACCCTCTGCGCCCCACCTCGCGGCGCCCGTTCACCCCACTCGTAGCCGCGATTGTTTATGACACGATTCGTTTCATTATTAGCTGTTTATACCCGCCGACCATCGACCGACCACGCGGCTGACCGGCCGCCGGATTGACCAACGCGTTTTACCGAATTCCTTTTTTTTCTTCCGCCGTTTTTCCCCCCGTGACCCGGAAGGTCGACTCTATTGCCGAATGGACAACCGGACGAACCGGCCCCGGACCCATTTGGAAGGGCCCTGGGACCCTCAGTTCGCCCTGGGACGCGGATTCCTCGACGTCGACTATGGAAGCGAGGCCTTTGGGACTTTCGACGATCCGAAGGAGTGGCAGACTCCATGAAGAATTTTTTTTTTTCTCGTTCTGATTATGTGATTGGGTTTTTTGTATCGCTTCCAAGGAGTACACGTGGCAAGGGTTTCGAACCAGGAAGGGTGATTTCGAATCGTGGTACTTCGGAGTGACGGTCGAGGACGTCAGTGATCGCGGAGATGTCAGTTCTTTGAGACTTGGATTGGGATTCTTTTTTTGAAATTCTGGTTCTTTGGGGAGGATTCGGGTTTGGTTAGAGGGGGGTCCAGAGGGGTCTTCTGTTTTTGGGGTTTATTAGGATATCGATGGTGGTCGACGCGCGTCTCGGGCTCGCCGTCGGACCGCGCGTCTGACGAGTATGCGGCCGTCACTACTTCCGAATAGTTCTTTTAAAATTCACAGATTATTTTTTTCCTCCGAGTTTCTTCGGACGATCGGCTTTTCTTTCACGACTCGGGGCCAGGTTAAGGATTGGGCGAAACTAGGAATTCTTTTTAATCGAGTTGCAGAGGGGTTATCCACGTTTTCCCGGTACCCGTTCTTCAACTCCACTGTTTTCTCAAAAGAGAAAACACGGCTTCTGGTAGAAATCCGTATCGTAATTTATCCGGCTGTTCGTTGTTAAATTTAGGCGCATTGTACGCAACGACTGCGCGATTCCTTCTTCTGAATTAATTATTCGGCGAATTAATTATATTAAATCATCGGAGGTCATAGCTTTTAGTAGATGGAGAACGTTTTATATTATTAAATTAATCGTTCGTCGAGCACCGATTAAAGTCAAGTCCGAGAACGCGACCCTGTGAAGAGATGAAAAATAAAAAATGAAGTCCCGCAAATGTCCACAATAATCCCACTGGAATGCCACTGGTCGATAAATTAAAATACCGTGTTACCACTGTGCCAAGTATTCACACGGACGTTTGTCAATTAGTTGTCATCGCGCGTCGACAATTACCGACTGATTAATCGAATATCATCGGCAGCTATGCTTATCGGCCGATCGCGTGATTTTTGGCGCGGTTTAATTTTTGTTCTTCCCCCATTTCCCGATTTTTGGATAATTCGCTTTGAGCCTTCCGAGGTCACGAGATGTCCGATCGTCACTCAATACCGTCGATCACCAAGGTTTATGCGATTATTTATCTCGTACCTTTTCTCGACATTTTCTATCTCCTCGTGTTACTTCACTTTCCTCGAAATCAATTAATTTTATTCCGTATAATTTTCTCACCGTCCCTTAAACGAGCGGTTCGTTACGTACTCATCCCCTCGTTCGAGTTCTCGATCGGATCGAATTTTGGAGCGCGGTTTCGCGCTTCGTTAAACGCCAGGAGGAATCTACACTCCTCCTTCCTCGATGAATCACACGTACTCCAATTACGAATTACCGTTTGACGTCAGCAGCGGACGCGTTTCCCTTCGTCTCGACGGTCTCCTTAATCGTGCCGCGTCATTACATCACCGACCGAGTACAAAGCGCAGTCCAAGTGCCGTAATCGAGATTCCTCTGTACAGAGTCTTCCACTTTGTCCTCCGCCCAAACTCGGTTTTCACTGTATCCTTTTCACTGTATTATCTCTCATACGTGCTCATTAGTCGCGCCCGACGTCAGACCGACGTCGCACTGTGCCGCGTCGTTGCGTCCCGCGTGTCGACATTTCCAGCAATCGAGTCGCCGGCTGGTCGTCCGATCCACCGAGCCTCATTTCGCCAAGGAACCCACATCCTGGACATATCCCCACCGTCCCGAAGTTCCTCCGGATCGCGACGATACCCCTCATCCGCGCGTTTTAAACGTCGGCTGGAAATCATTGCGCCCTTGAATTAATTCGACGGTTTACATCACCAAGACGGAGGGAGGTTATCGTCGTTTATGTATCTTAAATTGAGTTCACCATCATCACCAGCACCACGGTCACCAGGTCGCGGGAAAGCTCGTCCTCGAAGCTCCACTTTCATGGTGCGCCCCCCTGATCTGGGAAATTACAGGGGACGGAGACCATCGCGCGGAACATGATCGACGACGAAGAGAGGGAAAAAAAATCGGGGGGGGTTAAGAAAATCCTCCGAAATGAAACCGAGAAGGTAGAAGGAGAGAGAGCGAGAAAATAAGTAGGGGGTGGGCGTCCGGTCGGTCCTTGTCACCTTTGAAAATGTTTGCTCACCTGTTCCCGTGTCTCCTAAATCCGGGGAACTCGGAAAACCGGTCGCGGACACGTAGTATCCCGGTGTCCCTGGTCGAGGAGCCGGCCGTGGGAGCGCTCGAAGCTCCCTGGACCGGGCGGGCCCGTGCTTTCCCTCGTGTGGCTCGTGTCGCGAACTTGCGGGCTTGCGGACGCACTGCTCGGCCAGTCGCGTAGGCGGAGAAGATCGCGGATGCTGTAGCGGGCCACGCGCCAGCCGCCAGCCGGTGGCCTCTGGCCCGTCCAGTGGCGCCCCTGGAGGCCGGCGTCGCAAGCTCGCAAGTCGCGGGTGCCGGCGGCCGAGGGTGGGGGAAGCTTGCGACGGAGCGGGCGGCCGAGAGGGGGGGACCGACGGAGAGGGAGCGACCGATGGTCGACGGGTCGGAGAGAGAGAGACGACGAGGAGGGTGGGAGGAGATCGCGGGAGACGAAGAAAGCGCGCCGCGAGAGGGGAGCTTCCGCGGGAGGAGGGGGGACGAGACGGAGCGAGGGGAAACGAGATGGAGCGAGCGGGAACGTGACGCTACGAGGGGGAGAGAGACGCCACCAGGCGCCGCGGATGGGAGCGAGGGAGACGGAGGAGGCCCTCGGTGGGCGCGCTCCTCGGGCTTCGCGAGTCGCGGCGGCGTCGTCGCACCGGAGAGAGAGAGGGTAGTCGGGGACGCCGCGGTTGAGGGAGCGAGACGGACGGACCGACCTCGGGGAGGGGAGGCTCCGTCGAAAGCTCGCGCTCGCGAGACGGGGGATTCGGGAGATCTCGACGGAGGGAGGTGAGCTTACTTTCGCGCGTCCCGAGGCTCGCCGACCGCGTGCGTGTGGGCCCAGAACGAGACGGCAGATCCGGAGACCCGGTGGGGGCGACGTGGGTGACGTAGGTGTGAGCTCCCGCGGGAGCTTGCGGCGAAGACGCGCCGGAAGACGGACCTGCGCGATCTAGGCGGCCCCGGACACGGGAGAACTCCAGCCCGTGGGAACGCCTCGCTCGAGGCTCGGTTTTACCCCGGCTTCGACTCGCGTCTTTTTTCTATCCGACTGCTGACTCGATAAAAAAGTCGATCGATGAATGATTTTTCAGGAGGAAAAAATTCAGGGGTGGGGGAGGATCCTCCTGGAAGATCGTCGACCCCTCGGGACCCCTTCCCATCCTCTGGGAGCGAGTTTGGAGCGAGTTTTTTCGGCCCTTTCATCCGAACGGGAGAGCGCCGAGAAAGTTTGCGAAAGAAAATAGACGAGGGAGACTCTTAAACGGAGCTTTCGGTTTCTTCCGGCCGCCGGAATAGGGGAGACGCGTGCGTGGGACGGAGAGGGACGCCTGGACGCTCTGATCATGCGCGAGTCCGACGGAGAGCGTCGCTACCCCTTTAATGGGGTGGTAGAGGACGGCGCTACGCGTCGTGGTGTGCGACGCCGAGCGGGACGGACGACCCCGCGAGCTTGTGGGCGTGCGGCCAGACCGGTGTGTGGGTGCCCTAAAGAAAAATTACCCCTTGCTCGTGGGAGTGCGTCCGTGTGGGCTAAGGGGTCGAGGAACGCTCGTGTGGGTGAAAGGGTTGCTGGACAGTGGCGAGCTCTTGCTTAGGCGGCCGATATCGGAACTAACCCCGAGGAGCGGCCACTCCGGCCCGGAGCCTTCCTTTTGCCGCATAGAAAACCACCCCTTTTGTCGATTCCTTTCGAAGGAACTCTTTAATCAAATTTTTTCCCCCTTCCCCGAGTCCTCCGAAGCCTTCGGAAAAATCCCCCGTCCTCGGGAAACGTCGAATATTTATGGTTTGCAATATCAATTTCGATCCAAACGAGCGTTTCCGGATTTCGGAACCACCCTCGACGTCCCCGACCGTCGTTTTCGGTCATACGAGAATTATTTCCAGGTATTTGCATAATTTGCCAGTTTTATTTTCCTAGTCTCTCTTCGCCGCCTTTTTTTCTGCGGCCTCGAGAATCTCGTCTAGAGTTACCGATCGACGTCGATAAACGACGGTCGATAGGCGATGGCCCGTCGTAGGCGAGCGAGCCCACCCCCGTCACGAGCCACCCCGCGTGGCCGATCTCACCCCTTGCGAGCCAACCCTGAAGCCCGCTTACCCAATCACCCCTTCCCACCCTCCGCAGCGGCGCGCGAAACTCTCGATCAGCCGTCGGTATTTTTATCCCGCACTTTTTAAGGTCACTTGTTGCTTTTTAATACCCCGCCCCGCGAGAAGACTCCCGAACCGACGGGACCCGGCTCCCACGGGGTCGTCCAGGCGAAGGGAAAGGGATCCCGGGGACCCTTTTGTTAAGAAAAAAAAAATTAAGAACCCCGAAATATCCCGCCCCTAACTGTCGACATCGGTCGACGACTCTCGGCTAGGCGAGTCGATCGGCAATTATCGAGCCGCGGTCACTAATTATCGCTAACGAGCTCCGTTCCACGTGGTCGGTGCACCCTCCGCGACTCCTGCCGAAAAACCCGGAAGAGGTACGGGAACGGGTCGAATCGATTAAATCGATCGACCGGCGGCGTCTCCGCACAAAGGCGCGCCCCTTGGCCGCGCGGAATGGACGGCCGGCTGCGGGGCGATAGTCGATCAGTGGCCGGTATTTTTATTCGCAGATTTTAAGGTCACTTGTTGCTTGTTTAGTTATGTTGGCGAACACGGGAACACACGCGGCGCGGCGGGACACATGCGCGGCCGGTCCTCGGCGGAACCCACGCACACGGGGCACCCACACCGAGGGGGGATCTCACCCACGTGCCACCGGCCGATAGGTGGACGCC
Organism: Orussus abietinus; assembly: GCF_000612105.2. Lineage (NCBI taxonomy): Eukaryota > Metazoa > Arthropoda > Insecta > Hymenoptera > Orussidae > Orussus > Orussus abietinus. The sequence continues at coordinate 870,785 of NW_019395988.1, forward strand.
CTGTCGATTTCGTTCCCCCTTCCACGGGCGTCGCTCCATTTTTCCGCTTTTTTTGCTCCCCCTCTTCCCGTCTCGCTCCTCCCTTTCGCTCCCTCTCGCTCCCTCTCGCTCTTTCCGCCAAGCGTTGCGGGTTATTTTTTTTTCGACGCGGCTTTCGCCGCTCTCCGCTTAACGCGCGGCCGATCGATCTTTGATCTTTCCGTGTAAACGATCCTAATCGCTCATTAGGGACAGCTCGCGGGTAAAGGTGTAATTTACACGGGAAAAAGTCCGCCACTAATCGAGCCATCCGACGTGTCTCGCCGATTGACCACTTTGCGCGAGAATCGCCGAAATGGAAAATAAAGAGGGGAAAAAGAAAATGAGTGTCTGGGGGTACTTTTCTGGATTGGGATGTGCGAGGGGGATGGAACGTTTTGAAGGAGGCATTTCGGTGGAAGTATCGCGAGTTGACTTCGAGATGTCGATCTGAGATCCCTAGGTGGGTGGACGATTTTTGGGGGTTGGTTCGGGGGTACCTCCCGAAAGGGGTGGAAGGATGGACCCGGACGAGTCTAGCCGGTCGCTAGAGCGGGCGTAAGGGGTGCACGCCATTCCCGACGCCCCCGAGCACCCCTCGATCGCGGGCCAAAGGGGTAGGCGAGTGCAGAGGTGGGCGGGCGGTTGATTTGCGAGCGTCCAGCTTCCATAGATCGACCCGGTCGATGGCATCGACTCCCCAGAGCCAGTCCTTTCTACCTTGCCTTCCTACCCCCATCAGCCAGGACGTATGTGGTCTACGAACACGCGCCCTGCCCGGCGACGCGTGTAACCCAATTCCGATGCACCCCCGACCTTCCGCTTACATGATCGCGCGATGCAACCCCCGGAAAGGACCTCTTTTCGCCCTCTTTTCGGCCTCTCTCGACCTTCCCTCGATTCGTCCTCGAAATCGCACCCTGAAGATCCTAATTGCGTTCGCACGAGGAGAAACTGGGCATACGTTTCCACTACTGTTGTAAAGTAGGCGCCAGTCTTTTATTCTAATTGCACTCTCTCTTTCTATAGTTGCATATTGTATCCCTTGGAGGGATTGGCGTATATTTCATAATTATATGTTTTACAGTGCGCTAAGTGAAACCGAAGGAATTCCTGTCGAGACCGTAAACGACTAGACACCAGCCGAGGTAGAAATAGAAAATGGCCAAGTTCTGGTGGAAGTGACCGATCGATAGGAGCTCCCGAGGCGTCCGTCGATTTCCGCGATAATGGAGAAGGTTAATTAGACTACCCACCCCGTGGGTCCCGCCGCGAACGTTACGTCTGGTTCATCCGGAGGATCGATGGGGTCTGACAATAAGTACGGTCCAAGGGGGTGTATCGGATACGCCATCGGCCTCACGACCCGGAGGAGGTTCCGTGGCGGAACGTCCTGGCAAAGGGAGAGATCCGTCAAGCTCCGTCCCGGGTGACGCTCCTGGAGAACGCGGTCGTCGCGGAATGGCCGGACAAGTTGTCGGAAAAGTCCAAACTAGGTTGTCGGATCGGGGAGTGCCGGTGACAGGCCGGGGTATTAGCAATCCTACTCCGTACTCGTAACTTTCGTGCCGAGGTGCGCGATTACGTTGGTACGATCCGCGTGTGCGGTCTTTGGTCCAGGCTGTAATAATTCTCCGGCGTGGGTCCCACGCGTGGCTGCCTACACACTCGCAAGCCCACCCCGACGTCGGTAGGGAGGCACCGAACTAACCAGGCCGTATCTTGCGTCCTTCTCTCTCCCCCGGGATCAGGCGACGGTTCTTTCCTCCTTCCTCTCCGTCACTTGTCCCATTCGCGCCGGTAACGCGTATCTGCCTCTCTTTCTCGCCTCCGTGCGCCCCGATAGCGCGGTCCTCCTCGCGCTCCTCCTCGCGCGGCCTCGGACGGCGGACAAACGCGCGCCGTTTCCACTCCACCTTTGACTGGTCGAATTAAACCTTTTAACTGTCGCATTGTTTTTGATGGCTCATTTTCCACCGCGGAATTGTTATTTAAATTCGTTTGGCCGTGCATCCTCCGTCGCCCTCCACCCTTCACCGCGTGGACGCGCCCTTATTTTTTCTTATTTCCCGGCTACCTTCAAACGGATCCTTCCTCCTTTTTCTCTCCCTTTTTTTTCTTTCTTTCTTTCTTTCCATGTCGAGTCCCAGAAACGGCGGATTAACTCGCGTCGGAATCCCTGGGGATGCCGGAAATTTGGGTCAAGCGTTTATTATGCGATAAGGAGATGAATTTGTTATCAGTGATTGAGACGGGGCGAGTCTCTCGCTGGACCGGATGTTGCGTTTCGAGGTTTCTCGAGTGTTATGAGATTTCCCATGGTTTTCATTTCGGCTATCTCGCGATTTGCGTCTTTTATTCCGTTACTTCCTCCCCGGTGTCGTCTGACGGGGAAATTGCGCTCGCGTCGTAATTTCGGAATGGCCTCCTCGGCGATTCCTTCCAGTCGGAGAACTAAATCGAAGGGAATTGCGAGCGGCACGGAAGCTTTCAGCGCCCGGCACACATGGTTTGCCGTATTAGGTCGTAGTTGGATTTTAGTTTAATGATTTCCGGGGCACAACGACTGCCAGTAATGGCGTCCGAGTCCCGTCCTGCGGTCCTTCCGCGTCCCTACGCTCCTTTCGCTCTGTCTTCGCCTCTCCCGACCCCGCCACCCATTGGTTTCTCTCGTGGTCAATTTTCCCCCAACCGCCCAATTTCCACCTCCGACACCGACTGCCGATTCTCGAACCTCCGCTCTCCTCTAAGTTTATCGGTGAAACGAAAAGGAACTACTCTATCCTGATCGACATGAGCGGCAGGATATAGAGGACCTCCAGAAGGAGTCCGTTAAGAGACGTTAATTCGGCCGGAGGTTAAAGGGAATGTCTCGTTGCTTGGCCCTTGGTCGCATCCGGCCCTTTAAAGACCCCAACGTCTTCGTCACGGCGGATGGACACCCTGGAGGAACCAAGTTCCGTCCAGGTGGGCCCCCTACAGGTGCACCGGTTAGACTCCAACGACGAATTTCCCTTCCTGGGGACGGCCGACTTCTTTGACGCCTGGCTGCGTTTTCTTAACGAACTTGCAAGGTCCCTCGTTATGTGCACCATCCGACCGTTTCGTTTCCGTATATCTCGCAGGAGGTCTAACGTCTCTTAACGGCCACCGACCAGAGATCCGAGATACGGATTAACGAACATCGAGGGATATTTCCTACCTCGGAACTCCGTTGACGGAGACCGCGTTCAAGATCTCTGCCCGGAAGGGAACTTATGGATTTTTCGCCGGACGGTCATCGTTGCTCCCCTTTACCTTGCGTCGGTTTTAAATCCACGGGGGGTATGTATGCGCGTTTTTCGATGGGTTTTCTTTCCCTCCCCCGAGGATCCTCCCCTTGGACAACGAGTCGGTTAGAAGCGTTAATCCGCGAGCTCACAAGGCGGGCGCGTTTAATGCTCGTGTCACACTCCGCGAGCAAAACTAAGTAGATCCACGCGTGTGTATCTTAGCTAGCTCGGCGCGCCCTTTAATTAACTCGCCGACCATTACGTCATTACTTCCACACACAATTACTTAGCATTTCCAACCCCTTCTGCCGCCCCTTTCCCTCCGCGCCCCGGCAGCCCTTCGTTTACCGGCGACCGCCGTGGAAAAGTAGGTTCACCGCGACGCGTGCGGCGATAAAAAACCGCGAAGAGACCCTCCTGTCTTATCCCTCGTGGACAAAGTAACACCCCTTCACACCCTGGTGGAGCCTTTCGAGGCACCCTTCGTTTAAGAGTCGACTAAAGCCTCCAATACCAGGAGCCTGCTAATTGTACCCGCGAACCCGTCACCCCGAGGATCGCTCCTTTTTCACAAATTTAAAGAAAAACCACCCTCCCATTTTTTTTTCTTCTTCGTATGAAACTATCTACGTGGGATTTTTCGAGATAGGCAGGGGAAAAAAGGACGTCGTCGGGTTTGGCTCGATCTTCCCAGTGCCGATCGATTCAGACGGCCGCTAATCGCCGGTGCTAACCTACCCCCGGCCGGCTCGAATTCGGAGCCCCGGACCAAGGGGTGATTAGTACCTGTCCGGTGCCTCTTTTTAAGGGAGGCCTCGCGACGTGAAGTGGAGGCTCTCGAAACGGGAAAAAAGGATAGGAAAAAGGGGAAACGATGAACCGTGGCCCTCGTCGCGCCACATGGCGCACGCGGCCGTTCCGGCACGTGGGGCCGGAACCAATTTCCTACTTCCCGGAGGCATTCCTCTCGGAGCTCCGGGAATTTTCGAGGATCATTAACGACCGTTTTGTCGGCCACTCGATGCCTCGTTTTCCTTTCCGTATAGTCGCGCCGTTACGTCTCGTCGCCACCTCGAGGTCTGGTCGCGACTTTGAGATGGCTTTGGGAACTTGACGGACGGATCATCATCCGAAATTCGATTTTTGCGATCGTCCAAAAAATATTACGCCTCGAATTTGGCAGAATGGACGGTTGGGAATGTCCAGAGCCTAGGGAGATATGGTTGGGCATATCGCATGACGCCTTGCAGGGTGCAAGACGGTCGTTGAAGAAATGCAGCCGAGCGTTGATGCGCACCTTGGCTTACCTTCCCTGTTGGTTGCACCTGATGGAGGGTCATCGGAAGAGGGCCCACGTGCTTTTATCTTTCACCGGTGGCCACAGCTGTCCGCGTATCTCTTATCGGCCCTGCTTACCTAGTCTCTCGGTGACTTTAGAGAAGAAGGAACGCGTCTCCCAGACCACGAGGGGAGGGTTGCTCGAATTCGGAATCGCGTCTCGGGTCCCGGTCGTCGAGATAGGGCCAATGGAGTCTTCGGCCAGCCGATGGTGTATTTACGGGACCGCGGGGGTGTAAAGGGGTCTTGGCTGGGTCTGAGATCCCAATCAAGATACGTTACTGGCCGGGCAACTGCGGTATCTTAGTGGCACCCTATCGGGGGGATCATCTTTATCCCCAATAACCCGGCAGACGATCGCGACGGTCTTGGCCCTAGGAAGTTCCGGCCCTCCGTCGTGAGTTCTCGCGGTTCGGCTGCGGATTCAATCCGGAATTGCATTAACCCTTTCCGGCCCTGCGGCGAGGATCGCGACCCCTTTTTGCGCCTAGACGCGAACTGCATCGAAAACCGTCCCCGGGGTGCGTTCTCGTCAGAGGGCCGGAAAGAGTCGAAAGTTCTTCAAATTACCGGAACATTCCACTTAACTATAAAATAATTGATAAAAATATTGGTATACCTCCTTATGATAGACTATCGAGCCTGGGAATAATTTTGTATTTTTGCGGAATATCGAGATGTCAAAAGGAACCTCAAATCGATTATTTACAACCGACCACGCAATGAATGACGCTTTAATGACCGAACGAATTGATTTATTCGCGATTCGGCCAGTTAGTGGTTTTCAGGTCGGTGTAAAAGTGACTGCAGAGGGTTTTGCGGAAAGATCGGGAAAATACGAATCGAGGGTCTCCTCGGTGGAAAAGTCGTTTCCTTTTCGGTCGCGGGTGGGAAAAATAACGAAACGCCACCGCGGAACGAGCCGCGGGCCGCACGCGGATGCGTTTTCCGCGCGCGGTGGCACTTTAATCCTTGCGGGGCGGCTCGGTGGGGGTGCTCGAGGGGGGAGGGAAAAAAAAGCCGGAGAAAATAAATCGATGGAAAAGCCCCGGACCATACACCGGGAAAAGTGTCGGCGACACGCGAGCGCACAATGAGATATTAATATCCCCATTCGGTTTCGATTTCCTGGAAAAACGGTTGATGGAGATAAAATTACCGGCGACAATGGAACGCCGTCACAATAAATCAAGCCCCGTGTACACGCGTCCTGCCTCCGATGCGCGTGAACTCCCTCATTTTCGACATTTCACTCTCAGAAGATTTCGTCCCGAAGTTCCTCGATGATGCGACTCCACCTAAACGTTTATACGTTTCCTCCCCCCTGGCTCGATTTATGGATATCACTGAAAGGGGTCCCCGTAAATCGGTTCGCCCCCCTTGTCTTAAATGACCGTCCCCTCCCCGACGACCCCCCAGCCCCGAAAAACGTCCCGCCCAGTCGGTTGCCCGTTTAAACCGAGGTGCCTTAATCGCGCGAAACGATTCGGAATAACCAGGAATAATTTCGCATCAGGTGGCGTGAAATTCACGGTCGCGCTAATTATCCGCCGGACCAGGGCGAATTCCGCCTCGTCGCGCCGTTTAAAAATAACCCCGGTATCAATGCGAATCGCGGCCCAATTATGAATAATTCATGCGCGATGGATTTTCCAATTTTATCGCCTGTTGCACATCCGCCCGGCGGCCGGGCCGCGTCGCTTGTCCGCGGCGTCGCGACGCCCCTGGCGAGTGGGCCGATAAAGACTCGCGCGACTTATCCGCCGTCCGAGGCCTCGCGGCCGATCCGCCCGGCGGGGCGGAAAGAAAGAAAGAAAAAAATGAAAACTCGATATAGGGAGATCCTCGATCGCCCGATCGACCGATCGATCCAGATAATTATCCCCGCGCATTTATCCGGCTTAACGGGCCGGGGTGCGCCACCCGCGATCCCGTGTTTATTTCCACAGTCAGAGGAGTCATAATGCTATTATCGGGGCATTGGCCAATGCCATCGCTCGCCCGTTTGCCCGCGACCCCTCGACATGACCGGACGTTACACTGACCCCGATCGGCGCGCTTCGACACTCGTCGGCGATGAACCCCTGTCGGAACTTCGATCCTCAAGGTAGCCGCGGCGCGACGTTGGGACCGTTCCACCTGTCGCAAAAACTCGGAATCGATGATCGAACTCGCGGCTCGAGAAGGGGGAATCTAAGGGTGGGTGGGTCGCAGGTGGAGGGATCGAACGGGAGGCGCAACAGGCGACTGATTTCGCGGACGGCGCAGGGGTGAGTCGGGGGTGGTCGGGTGCGGCGCGTGCCGCAGAATCTTCGGCATTTGATCGGTATTGACGGTGACCGATACGCCCGTATCGGCACCCCTCCCCCAACTGGGGTGGTCGATCGAGATAGGGTGGTCCACGCGAGAATGCCCGAGCTGGGGGTAAGTGGTGGGCAACGGGGTCAGGGTGCCACCGGTGCGACGGGCCTCGGTCATCGGCCCCTCCTCCTCCCCGCAGCGGACACCCTCTGATAATGGCGTTATCGCTCGTCCGATTGCCCGGGGGTGGATCGGCCCGATCGAAAGAATCGCGATGGAACCGCCCAATCGTCCCTGTGGCCGCCGCCGCGGTTGATTCATAGTCGCCGCCGATTGATTCGCTTTTGTTTTTTTTTTCCCCCTCGCCCCGCGCGGGCCTTTTTCGAGACGCGACCTATCGATTCCGGAGATCCCGGCTAAAAAAATCCCTTGCTCGATGGGGCCTCCCCGATTATCCGCAATCTTTAGCCTGGCGCATCAAACTGGACAATGTCCTTTTCAGAACCTCTTGAGTGAGTCAACTTTAATCAGGCCATCGAGATTCGACTAATTTTCCGCGTTTTTCCGGCTACGAGCGAGGCCTCCTCGTATGTCCAATAAAGAAACGGGCAATTTTAATTATCTGATTTTTCGATCCCGCGGAGTATATTGAAATCTTGCATTTGATTCTCAGGGTATCGGCGTCCAAGTATGGAGTTTCTTGCGGATCGTATCGGAATCGGATACGAGGAATGATTTCGGAAAGCTCTCAGGGCGGAAAGTGGTCGTCAAAGGGGTTGGCTCAATTTTTCAGCGCGACACTTTCCCGACCTGCGGCCGTTACACCGATCTCTAACCGGGTGGAATCGTTTCTAAAACCGTCGGTGCGTTAATTCTTCCAAGAAAGCAGCCCTAGCTACCCACCCCCGTGGGTTTAACACACCCCGCCGGCTCTCGGAGGGTGTCTCTAGTCGGAGCCTCGTGCTTCGCTCGCAAAGTCGAGCTTCTCGCGTGACCGTAGAGGGGTGCGGCCGTCGTCCGTACGGTCGTTGAGCACACATTAAGACTTCAACCCCTCCTGGAGGTGGTTCCGAAAGGAGGTGGTTTGTCACGAGAGTTGCACGCTTCATTTGCTAAGTGACAACCGCACCGTCGCCCGATTAACTCCGCAAGAGTGCGCGCGTTGTCGCGGTAATTAACCTGCGAACGCCGACCAAACTAGATTCCCGAGAAAATTCATATTTCACCTGCCGCCGACGGTTAACGAGCCGAGATAGATTATCTCAGAAGTGAGGGAGGAGTACTACGCGTACACCCCGAGAAAAAGAAAAACCACTGAACCGAAGAAATATTTCCTTAATTCGAGGAATAATTATCTCCCTCGATTGAACTCGAATAAATTGGATGCGACCTTAATTCGGAATCATGAGAGTTCACTTGATTTTAATTATTATTCTTGGAACTGGAACAATTGTTTCTCGCAAACAAAACTTTAAACTTTTTTTTTCTCAGGGCAGCAATCGCACCGGCTCGGTTAACTGACGCATAATCTAAACCGTAGGATGACTTAAACGATTTAATCGATGAATCGATAAAAAAAGAGCGGTGAAACGTGTTATCGCCACCTTGTACCTCGATATACGAGCTTTAGCGTGTAATAACGCTTATAGTTTACGACGAAAGGTTGCGTTCGGGGAAACTACCCTCTCCCCTTAAGAAACACCAGGCGGGGGGGTGAAACGTCTCGGAAAATCGGTTTTCTGGCCTTCATTGACCTCGTTTTCCCTTCTGATCGATCGAATCACGGCATGAAGCCGCGTATACAAGAGAAACCTTTCTCTCGACGAGTGGCCCTGGTGACATCTCAACCCCCAGCGCCCTTCGTCGCCGAAATATATTCCTATCCCGTTCATGACCGATGCCGATAAAATCCACATTGATAAATCGGCATCTCCCACCCCCTGGGAACATGAAAAAAAAAATTCTAATCCCAGATCCTGATCGTCCGAAAATCTACCCCGTCATGGGAATGCTGAATTTTCCCCTTGAAAGTCCGTTTCCGCATCGTGAGTGGGATTTTTTCCAGTTCCGGTATAAGTAGCGTACACGTACACGCGTGTGCAAGTGCACGAGTGCATTGTCGATAATTTCCGTGGATTATCAAAGGGAAATGTCTTGGCCAACTCACGGGGGGTCGCGGTGACCCGAAAGGGGGGTGAGGAATAGATTAGCGTGGGGTACGAGGACGAGGTTGCGGGGGTTGCGGGGGGGGTTGGAAGAGACAATTCACAGGCTTAGCCGCGTAATAAGAGACCAGTGTTTTTGGCTCTGCTGGGCACGGGACAGTGTTGTCCGGTCGCTGGATCACCGTCGGGGTGGGGGCGGGGGCGGGATGGAACGGGTTGAAAGCGCCGAGGCAAGGGTGGGGCCGGGGGGTGTCCAGTGTGTCGGTGGGTCGCCATGGCAACCGACTGCACCATCTCACTCCCCCTTTTGCATCCGTCTAGCTGCAGTTCGAGTTCGCGAGAGGGAAACTGCATTCTGCCCAGGGGGGCTCCGGGGGTGGGAGGGCCCCGAAATTCGGCGGACGAGCGAAGGGGTTGCCGAACCTGCGAGGGGACGCGGAAGTCACCCCTTATGGGAAAAAGGAGCGTCTAATCGAAGCCGCGGGGACCCGTCCTGATAACGTCGCGATAACCCCGCTCGACGAATCCGTCGTTAAGGGGATGTTAAAGTGGCTTCCGAGAGGTCAATCGTTCACGAAACTTTTCCCCGATCTGGGTTTACCGAATAGATTCGAACCTTACAGCGTGAACATCGAAACGATAAGGAAGGTCCTGGCCCTCGTGAAATTCCATAAAAAAAAAAAAAAAAATGAAGAATTGCGGAATAATCTGTAAATAAATTCTTGAAAAAAGAAAAGAAATGAAATTCTATGGGAGTTACGACGATTCATTCGAGAGAGATCATTGTTTCTCGAATAAAGAATATATTTCTTTGGCGCGATGAAATCCTTTTATCGGTGCACGTGCGTGTACCTTTATCGGAGGGGTGGACGTGGACGCGTCGCGTGAATTTCTTGGCGAGACCGGAGGAAATAGTCGCCTTGAAACGACAGACGACTGGGTGGTATCCATTATTAATCCTATTTATCGGAGGTTTGCGCCATTTTCTGATCCGATTACCCGATTGCCGTCACGTACGGCTCGCGCGGCGTCACACAAGGTGGCGTGCCAGAAAATTATTATATGCCTTACTTTGCCGTCTGTCCGCCGAGTGAATATTTTATTAATCCCATAAAGCGCGGGGAACGCGCGTTATACGGACTTGCCTTCCATTTCGCGCGGCCATTCCGCGCGGCGGATAATCGCGCCAAAGCCGGACAATGAGAACGCGCTGCCGTCTTTAAAGATGCTCGGATAGTAACCGGACTCTAGGTGGCAAAGAGATTCCCTGAATTATTCCCTCTTTCATTTTGTTACTCCAGATTTGGCACCCGCAAGGATCCTTCAGGACACGCGTTCCCCTCGATAACTATCCGAGAGCCGAATAAAAATGGCTGATTAGGGATTTTTCACCGTGATAAGAATTACAGATTGAAATGTGTTTGAGCAAACGACCGTAAAGGGTAATCGATGACGGCCCCTGGATGGCACGACAAGGTTTACCGTATGTGACGGTGCAAAACAGAAGTTCAGGGGTTTCGTTAGCGATTTCGAGCGACTCCAATCGCGATCAAAGTCAACCCTGGATCCCGGGAGAGCGACAAGGAAATCCAGAGTCGGCTAATCCGCCACCCGAGGAAACTTTCTGGGTCCGGTCACTTAGGTCGAGGGCTTCTCGACTCGTTCTTAGGTAGGCTTAAGCCTGGACTGTATGGGCATGAATTAATGCAAATCGAGATAAGACCTCCTCCACTTCTCCCCGGCCTTTGCCAACCCCGGTTATCGAGGTGGGATTGCGGGAAACTTGCGAGTCCAAAACTGCCCCCGAACTTAACCGACCGTTAACCCGCGTATGAATACCAGCGGGAGCGGTTAGATCCCGAGATCCCGAAGGGCCCCAAGAGTGGGAAACATTAACGACTTAAGAAATGAATAAATAATGTCCTGCCGGATATCGGCGCCGGGGCGCCCATTTCCTCGCCACCCCCCGAGGGGTGACGCCGAAGGCGTCGCGCTATCGGCTCGGTCTCAGGGAAATAACGAATGCAAGAAATCAATTCCACCCTCTGGAGGTCCGAGAGGGTGGAATCCACCCGCTCGTACGTACATTCCCGTGGCGGGGCAGGGGCTGAGAGATAAGATCGGTCGCGTGAGCGAGCTAGGGGTGGTCTACCCCGAACGGGCCGTCCCATTTCGCTCTTCTCCAAGTAGTTCGAGGCTTGCACAGTCAGACCTGCACCCTCCATTCGTCCAGGGTCTCGAATCGGCCATCGATCGATCGATCGATCTAGCCCCCAAATTTCGACTCGATCTCGCGCGTAAGGAGTTCATATCATCCTCAAGGTGCGATCTTCTCGACTAGTCTCGTCGTTCCCCCGGGATCATCCTCGGCCCCAGGAGTCCCGAACCTTTCCAGACCTGGTGGCGAATTCCCGGCTCTATTTTCGGGTGGCCCCGCCGTTCGAGTTGGGCTTTGCCCGCGCTCCTTTTTTCATAGGAGCTTTCGAGCTAGGCCGCCAAGTGCGAGCAAACAACACGCCGGTCCTGACGTCCTGACGAAGCACCGGCAGGCATCACCGCCAGCAAAGCTCGGCACATTGCTGTGTACGCCGCGGCTTAAGGCCGACAATGTTTTCATATTGTGCCCGCCCGTTTACCTCGCATTGTATCTTGCCATCCCGCGAGCCCTGCCTACGTCAACTGGAGGCTCCTTGCAGTCGGCGCCCGCGACGACTCATCCCCCGGAGGACCACCCCCGCCGGGAGACCACCCGGAGACCGGAGAGTCACTCGACACGAGAGTTCTCTTTCCTCGGGTTTAGCGCTTTGCCGCTTCCGCTTCTTTCGGCCTTAACGCCTCGATCGACTCTTCCGCGACACGTCGACCTTCCGCCTGGCGTGCCGCACAAAAGAGGCCGCCTCCGGGACCGTCGGTTTTCCCGGTGGCCCCCCTTTCCCCGCTTCTCCTCCTCCTAAGTACTCCTCCGATTCGAGCGCGCTGCTTTTTCCCTCCACCTCGCAGGTGGCCCGATCTTGGCTCGATCGATCGCCGGATCGGCAAAGAGCGATCCCGACGCCAAGACAAATTGACACAGGAGTGTCTAAAACGTGGGAGGCGCTGTGGGAATCCGCCATGTGGCCGCTAAGCTGCGCCAAGATAAAGCTCGCGTTGACAAACATTTACACGTGACGCCTTTGCTCGGAAGACCGGATACGCGCCACTCTGCCGTACGTGTCGGGGTTCGTGATAGGACCTCGTTAATATTCATCGTATCTCGCACGCGGCTCGTCCAGGTAGATTCGTACCTGGATGTCGAGTCGCCAGGACGGGAACCCCCGAGTCCACTCGCCGGACGATCGGACAAAGACTGGGGAAAAGAGCCGGGACGCTTAACTTTAAGTCTCCGCTAATGAGACGTAAAAACGACAAGAGTACCGGCCTTAAGCCTCCGTAACGAGCCGAGAGAGAGAGAGAGAAAGAGCTTCCGCCTCTTCTCCTCGAATTGCACCTACTTTACGACTTTTCTCCGGCAGGACTCTTGGTCAACGCCGCTCGCCTCCGTCTCGCCTTTGACCGCGATACTTGGCTTTCGTTTACTCCCGTCCACGTCTTTACGCTTAATTGGAGGGAAGAGTCATTTATACGCCGTGGATGTATTTTAGTACCCCGAGGAGGAGAAAAAAAACAAAGGAATCGATTCCTTCGAATAGCGCACAATTTGGATAGGAGGAAACACGGAGTGATCCCTAAGTAATGTTTACTTTTCGTTCAAAGAAATGATCTCGTTAGAAATTAAAGCGGGTTCAATTGCAACGAATAAAATTATTTCATCGATAGGAGGTAATGAAATGGAACGTGTGATCGCGACTTCTTACTGTGTTATCTTTTTTTTATCTTATGATTTGACACGCGAGATCGATGCTACGCATCCGAATAAAATATTAGGCACTTTTCGTTGAAGATTTGGATAATCGTATGGAAATGGAGCGAGGGTGGATTGTCTTGGCGTGAACTCGCTTCGTGGGACGATATCTCGATCGTTGACCGCTCGATCGAACGAACAGGCGGAGGAAGCTTCGATCGCGACATATGGCCGAAGATGTAACGCGGCTTTATCAACGATAAGACTGTAATGAAGCCACTTTCCTCGCACACGCGAGTGTTCCAAAGTAGCAGGCCCTTATCGCGAGTGAGGATCGCGAGCGTGTCACGCGTGCACCCACGCTCGGCCGCCATTTTTTAATGATCGATCCGCCAGGCGACTCGCCCTTCGGGTACCTCCGATAAGCACTGATAACCCGAAAGACTCTTCCCCAAGCTTTGTACACAAGGACGGTAAATATATCCGGGAAAAATAAAAATCCCTGCCGTCAATTTTTTTTTTCTGACAGAAAATTACAATCGCGTAATTTCGACATCGATACCTGAGGAATACAATTGGATCTCGAAGTACCTTCGTTCACCTTAATCCCTTAATTTTTATTAATGTTGTTAAATTTTAGAAATTCTGCAAGGTGATAAGACTGTGTTAATTGAATCAGGGTACATCGAAAGGATGAGACTTGCACAAGGGGTGACATTTTCGGATGCGCGTAATGACAAGCTAACGTTAAAGGGCGACTTGTATCTGATTACTTGAATTTTCTTCGTTTCTCGATTCAAGATATACTTCATTAACAATGCTTTAGGATTAATAGGCCTTGCCCTTGCGGCCCAGAATTTTTTCACGCTGAGCGAGTAGTTCTTCTTGCGTTATTACCACTTGACATCTGTTTGCGTATCTGTGACACTTGATGTTACCGCAGCACTCCCTGTCCGACACGCACTGAAACAGAAAACAACGGTATGATCGCTAATAATCGAAAGTACATAAATTCACTCGCAAGTATCATTAGCTGTCACCAATGGTTTAACGATTCCTGAAGATAAGAAACGTAGAAAACATATCGCGACAAATAGATTCGAGGCCAAGTCGATAACTGTATCTTCGGCGGATTAAGATAATCATTGCCAAGATTTCGGAAATTCGGGAATTCCTGCCGAGATATGAATCATCGAGTGGTTCGACGTTATCGTCGCTCGGGGAGATTAGGAATCCTCCTACGACTATCGATGACTTCTTTTTTCTCCCTCTTTGTTCGCGGGGGGGCGTCAACAAGGCTTTATCTAATAACGCGATAACGGCGCGATTGTTAAACCCATCTCCTCGTGTTTGCTGAGAAAACACGATTATAAAAAAGCATAGATTCGATCTCGTTCAGGAATCATTTTCGCACAAGTTCAACAAAAGACAAAAAAGAGTCATTCTGCCCGAATTCTTATATTGGGATAGGTCTAGGTTTACAGGATACATCACATATAACGATAAGAAGGATTAAGCCCGACAAAAGGAAGGTGTTAATAGACATCGGTAATCTCATGCTTTATTGATACATGCGAAAGTCAGAGTTTGTTAATACAAAAGAAATCACGCCGGCGTATCGGTGATAACGAGCACCATGGTTAATCGGTTAAGGAGTGAAACCCGATGACCCCTCGCAAATCGATGTCCCCTCGATATTCCAATTAGTAAGTACGTTATTAACCCACACAACTACCCAAAGATCCGCATTGTCCATAACTTCTCGACCTGAGATTTCGCAATCTCGACGTCGTGCCTCCGCGAGTTAGAGGCCTAAGTGGCCCATGTCGGTAAGTTCCCCGATGAAAAAAATCGCCTCCAAAGCGCGGCGAGGTCTTCTTCGGGGGGTTTTTGTCGGGCTCGTCAGCGAAATTGCGAGTTTGCGAATGATAGGGCGAGAATGGCGGCGATTCGGTCGAAATTCGAGCCCGCCGTGGGACGAGCGCGACACGCGGCGGAACATGCTTCGTAAGCGGATCACGATTATGCGGATAGAGCGTATGTTATTCGGGGTTACATTATGGCGTGCGAGGGAGATATACGCCGGCATGTCGGGGGGAAAAATAGGGGGAGGATGCATCCAGAGTCTAGTTAATCTTTTGGCCCTCTTCTTGGATCGCCTCGGCCTGGGGAACCATCGGTGGTCGGTTCGGTCCGCCTGGCTTGCTCACGCAACGGTGTGCGTAGAAGTGACACCACAAGTACGAGCAGCACTCCTCGCTAGTGTTGCACTGGATTCAGAAGGATTAAGTTCGTCTTCCCTATAGATCCATGTTAGAAAAGATAGAGATCCCTCCCCAGCGAAGACTTTTCCCAGGGAATTTCGACACGTTTTAGGGATTTTGCCCTCATCAGAGGAGATGGCGTCGAGGAGCTATCGAGTTCGTTTCCATTCGGAACCATCGACTGGGTAAACTCTTCGCTGGGGCACATTTGCAGAATTACGATTAGCAAGCGATTACAAATGGCTCCACGGTCTCCCCTCCTCGAGCTGCCGACAGAGGAGGATCCGTGGAACGCTTTCGACGCGCTTCGCTTCCAGCCCGCAAAACTAAAGAAACAAAGCGGCAAATCGCTTATCACCCCGTCCTATTATTACGACTGCGTGTAACGCGTCTCTTGGCAACGTCAACAAGTACATCGCGGCTGTCCAAAGTGATTGCACAAGAGGAAACATCTCCCTCGATACTGGGAGTTTAAAGTGCGTCCTCCAAATGGGAGATGTGTTCACTTTTTCTGCTCAGACCGCTAAATTTTACGTCTCGATACAGCCGCGAGCTGAAAGGTAGCACCGCGCCGGTTTTGATAAAGAAACCTCGACCTCGAGTTTAATTAATTCGGTAGATAGGCTCGACGTGGAATGGCGTTCTATTTTGCGATTAGGATTCAACGATTAGCGCCTCGAGTTAGAAGTATTAGTCATTTGATGTGCGGGTTAAAAGAGATGCATTTATACGCGACGTGTCGAGGTAGCGAATGTCTGAAATTCTGAATATTACTAACAGGGTCACCATGGCGACCGCAGGTGGCGTCGTCCTTCTGGGCAGGAGTGCCGACCACCATGGTGGCGAACACCACGACGCACAGGACCAGGACCAACTTCATGTTGAACGGTGTTTCGGGTAACCTAAAACAGAAAGTCCACTTAATTTGTTGCATTATCCTATCACTTTTTTAAAAATCAACTACCCATTCAATTTTTTTTTTCCCCCACGTTTTACATATTCGCAATTTATTTCCCCGCAAGGAGAGCGATCTCTCAGACGAATTCGAATTATTTGAGTATTTGCCGGCACTTGTGCTCGTTGTTTTCAGCCTCGCAATGCGTAGCGTCAAATCGATACGACCGGAGGGCAATAAAATCCATTATGTAATTTTTATGCGGCATGTCTCCTAGCGGCGGATTTTTTTATTACCCGATTCCCGGTCAATAAAGGGTCAAAGAGGAGAGTATGGAATGAATTTCACGGCGCTCCACTTTGCTCGCCACTGATCCACTCGAACCGTCGTTTCCCCTCTTTTGTGCTCCCGGTCCCTCTCTAAGATCAAACTCGGGCTTGACTTCCAGAAATTGATGTCAACTCGTGCCGTGCGAGTCACCTACTGTCGATAAGTAACCGAGGACCGATTCGAGTGCTCCTTACACTTCCCAGGGTCCATAGACACATTTAGAAGCGATATTCAAGTACTCTTTGATTTAAACGACTCGGACAAACATGACATTCACACCGACGAACACTGTTATCGGCACTTAAGGAGTTACGAAAGAGTCCAGCTGTACGTATGAAAACATAGAAATATTTATGAAACATTTCCGGATGCAGCGAATAATGTGAGAAATTCTCTTGTCCGGGATAATTACATTTTCTTTCCTCGAAAATGAAATCTCCTCAGGTTCAAGACGTTTATCAGGACCATCACGTATCGAAGTTTGAGATTTTTCGGCGCACCCGATTTGGAGAAAAGTTTCATAAATATCTCGACACTTAGATGTGTATGTAGAATGACTTCATACACCTTTAAGCGCCTTTGAGAGACCAATTATAGAGAGTGATTCATTGCTGGACCGTGCCCTTGGTCTTCACGCATGACTTGAATGTACCAAGGAAAATAGCTAAGCCGTTAGCCATCAGGGAATATTTCTTCTACTTTCAGAACAATGAAGAGTGTTAAGAGGATGGATCGAGGGCTGAGGCGGAAACTGCGAAAAGGAAAGAAATTAATATACGAAGCGTCTTGGAATATGGAGGCGATATGGAAATATATGGATGGCGTCGATTCGAAAGGTCAGCGAGAACGTCGGACTTACGGTCGACTTCTTCAATGTTGACTTCTCGACGTCTCGGCTTGGACTGACTCGAGGAGCTGGATCTTGACCCACTTATAAGACCGCCCAGTCCACACTCGAGTTACTCCTGATTGGACGTGGACAACAACGCGCACACGAAAGGAATCGTCGGTGTTTGATTGGATACAGAGACGTTCGTCTATGGGTGTACACGTACTCTCTTCGTTTCGATCATCTACTTGTAAAGTCGACTCGGCAAACATTCGATCGCCGGGCACGAGTCTTCGTCTAAAGAACCGATGACAAATACCTACAACAAACAAACACTCGACCAACAGTCGAAACGAGAAAACACTCGGTGGCCGTAATCGGACGTGTTGATTCGACCGTCGGGGAGAAAACTTGGCTGCGTCACCGACTTTTCCACGTGGCTATTTTGCTACCACCTGCAGCGAATAAATAAAGGCTATCGCGCTCGATCGTTGTGAAAAAAAAAAAAAAAATACGAGTGGCTATCCGAGAGGCGCCCACGTAAAGTGGCATTAGAGCGATTTTTGAACGAATCGCGACATTCGATGCAATTGCGTACTATTCCTTTTTTTTTTCTACCTCTTTCGCCGCGGTACTTTGGAGGAATGGAGGAGGATTTGGCGAAACGTCGTCGAGGCCGTTCAAGGGAGGAAACTATCGCGTGAGGGTGCAACCTGCTTTCAGGGATCATATCGCGAAGGGTGACGAGTGAATTAGCGTTGACCCGACTGCCTTGCTCCACGATTCGCGTGTCTAGCTCCGTTTTCTTAGGGCTCCGGTTACTTCCGCACGCACTTCCGAGCTAACCGACCACTTCCGGAACACGCTAGTCCGCGGTCCGCTAATGTTTCCGGTGCCAAGCCGCGTTAAGGTAGACGCCTCGAGACGAGGGAGAATCCTTCACTCCGAGGAAGTTGTACAGCTGCCGATTGGCATCCTGACAATCTGCACATCGATGATTAATAACTACGCCGAGTGCAGCCGTACCGAGACTTTGACTCCACGTGGATGCTGTTTAATCGATCGTTTATGGTTCGGATCATACCGAAGACACTCGGTTAATTTTTTTACAAATTGAGACAGCTGGTGCCTCGAACTCG
Source organism: Orussus abietinus (assembly GCF_000612105.2). NCBI lineage: Eukaryota > Metazoa > Arthropoda > Insecta > Hymenoptera > Orussidae > Orussus > Orussus abietinus. Next base: position 889,177 of record NW_019395988.1, read on the forward strand.
GATTGATTTCGCAACGGATCGATATAGCGATCGATACCTCCTTAAGGGGAATTTAAGTCCGCGATCCAGTTTCCAGGATTCTCTTTCCGGGGTTTTCCTTATCTAAAGTTTGTTATCCGGTCCACCCTTCGCCTAGGGAGTTTCGCGTCTCGCGCTAAGTGATAAATCTTTGGACCAGTGTCGGCCTGTCTTGCGCGGTTTTGCCCCCTAGAATCTATTGCAGGTCGCATTCGGTACAGTTGGCCACCCTGGCGCGTTCTTCGTTCGACTAGGCAGGACCGAGGCCGGACAATTTGATAATTGGATCCGTGGCATCGTGATTTACCGACGCGGGAAGGGATCCTAGGGACAGCTCGTGGAGTTGACCGCTTAATGCTGCCAACTGCCACCGTGGTCCGGTCTAGGGACCCTAGGAGACTCGACGAGATTCCCAGTCGCGAATTAGCTAATACCTGATATGCCTGCCCGACTAGACGTTGTTTTACCGCCAAATCGAATCGCAATTGCGGCCTCGGGACGACACTTGGTTGTCGAGTTGCCAACCTTCGAGGTCTAGGGAAGTCTTCGAAATGTTCCACGGGGGTGGAGGCCCTAGGGAAAATAGCAATACCCATCGTGGTCGAGTCTCGGAGTGGTCTTTGGAAAATTCTCGGCCTCGAGGAATCATCCAATGTGTACTTTCTGGGCATGGAATAATACGTCGATCGGTCGATATCGATCGGACGATCGGTTATCGATGCTGGGGGGGGTAACTTCGCGGGAACGCGACGAGGGGGGGGCACAGTTGTTTCTTTCCAGGGCTGAAATAAAAGATGCCGAGAGTTGGAGGACGTAACTCGCGCCCCGAAGATTGGCACGCTTGATGGCGGCTTGTCGGATGGCCTCTCAAGTTGAATCGGATTCCCGTCGAAGGAGCGGGAGATCGTAAAGAGAGGCGCAGACCCTCGTAAAGACCTCGCCACAAAGTATGTCGCGCGAATTCCGAATCGTAAAAGAGAGGAAAACCTCCGGCAGGAACTTACAAGTCAAACACCGACTCGCTACGCTCGCGGGGGTGCCCGGTTTGCCTCGGCCAAAGGAAAAAAAGCGGACGAGCGTGTTCGGAACTTGCGAGCAAACGGTTTTTCGGAGCGCCGGCGATATTTGCATTTGAATTAAAAAATACACGTTGGTTAAAGCGAGGGGAAGGAAAAAAGATACGTAAGAGTCCCGGCGAAGCTGACCCCAGAAGGGAGGAATCTCATCGAAACATACGTTTGGAGGTTAGAATGGGGCGATAATACGTAATTTGACTGTCGATACTTGATTGAGGTGTTATTTTTTTTTTATGTTGTCCTTTTTTTCTGCGGGTTTCATTCGGGGTAGAAGCAAGGGTCTCGAGGTGTCTCTCGATCGGGTGAATGGGTCGTCGCTTCCCCAAAGGTGGAGGCGCGAGACTCGCACTCGAGACCGACGCGCGAGTTCCTCCGCGCGAGGACATTTAAGAATCCCGTCGCAGCACCCCCGAACTTTATTTCAAAGGAATAAAGTGCGGGGCTTTTTAGTGGCGATGCTCCCAGGACGACCGGGAAGAGAGGGAGAGGCGCCTTTAACGACGCGCATCCGCCGAGGAAAAGCGGCTGAGAGGCACGAGTGTCGCAGGGGCGCGTTGCTTTGGGGTGCTCCCGGGATGCTTTGGGGGCTTCGAGGGCCACCGCTGGAAACAAAAGTTTACTCGCGGTTTTATTTCTTACGGGACGCTCCTTGCATTTAGCCGCGACTCCTGGAAAGTTGGAATTACGAGGCGGAGGTTTTACATTCTACGGGGATGACGGGGTGGAGGCGCCCCCGAGGAGCCCGGAGAAACTCGCAAGAGGAGGCATCCTGCGGGAGAGGGCGCGAGGGGACCCAGGGATCTCGGGAAAGGGAAAAGAGGGAATTCCTACCGCGGGGGGGAAACGCGAAAAACCGAGGAAATTTCACGCCCTGCCGCGGTGCTCTTTAAACGACCGCCCTCCGCTCGCTTCCTCGATTGGACTCTCCTCTTTGCTCGCGATTACTCGGCTTCGAGGTTCAATTTCTCCGGAGCTTGAATTCGCTTCCTTCATTCGATAAGCCTTCTCCCTCTTCTAGAAATCCTAACGCGGCTCGAAGGATCTCACGGTAACCTTTTCGCGGGTTTTGATGGAAAACGTAAAGCAGGGCTCGTTTATGGTCGACGTACCGTTCGCACCGGAGTTCCTCCTGCGGCATTCCGCCACGCGGAATAAGAGATGGGCCCCTCTCTCTCTGTCCGGGGAATCGGAAGCTTCGCCGGCAGTAACGTTTAGTAACGATAAAAGGAGTCGGCCTTACGACAAAACGACAGGGCGAAACGGGGAATACGTTGCGGGACGGCCGCTCGGCTCGCGGCGTTACCTCGGACGCGTAATCTCGGCTTTACTGTCTTACGTAAAACCCGTGACGTTGGGTGGATACAAGTCGTAGAAAGTTGCAGGGAGGTCGTCTTCGTTGATTGTCACCCCGGTCGGGATCGAGTTTCATCCCGGAAAAGTCTACGCCGAGAAACGGGGGCGCGGTCTACGCGATGTCGCTACTAAAACGCTACTCTTTGCGGGAGATATCCTCGCACCTACATGAAAACCTGGCCATAAGTATTTCTTTACCTTTTACGACATTTAAACGATATCAATTGTCACTCTATGTAATTTAATAATTTAATATGATTTTCCCTGCGCGCGCTGGGATTAAAAGTCACTATTCACCGTCCGACGTGTATTCCACTCCTGTGTAAAGAGAAATCACTTATGGCCGTGTTTTTATAGATAATGGTCTTGTACGCCTCGTGTCGTTCGATGCAATTTTCCTCTCCATGGAAATGGATTCCCTTGTCAATTTCTTCGAACGCGTAAAGTCGGGATTAAGAGCGATCCTTGGGGCCGCGACTTTTTGCCGAATACACGGGCGTAATTACCGGAAACTCGTAAACCGTGTAATCTTGGGGGTACTCGAAGTGAGTACTCATCGATGGGTGTGTCCAGGCAGCCTCGAGTCGTTAACGTAGTTCCCGATCGTCATCGCCTGGTTTATCGGACTATTTATAACGTCGACCGACCGATAAATAATTATCACCGCTGGGGACCGTTCATTGTGCTCGAGATAATCCCGACCCGGATTCGAAATCTTCACCTGGGCAGGAGTCATCCTCTATCGGGCTTATTAGGCGTCTAGAAACTCCACGAGATGCGGAGAGGGCAAGATCGATCTCTCTCCCGACCGTCGAGTGATAACGAGGTGATCGATCGATTACGAGAGGATCTTCGTTCGAAGTGCATCGATATGAGATATCGGGAATTTCCTCCGCCTTTTGCGAGGTGGGATTCAGGATGTATATTTTTACACCTTAGGATTAATTAGCACGATTCCAAAGAATCACCTTTAGGTTCCTCTTTGGGGCGCAGGGCGCGAAGGGAGGGGCGAGGTCGCGTCCAGGGTAGGGCGTCGTTGGAGGCCATTTCCTGGCAATTTCCTGAGGCTGTTTTTCACGCGAACTTTTGAACCCGCCTTAACGCGGCCCTCTAAAATATCCGCTAAGTAGTCGCCGGCCAGCCGGACGAGTTATAAATGGGCGGGCGCAAATACGCGCCGCTTTGTGTCCAGATGCGTCCTTAATGCGTCCTGGACGCTGGACACTGGTCACTGTCAACGCCGTCGACCTACCCGGTTAAAGAAACGTGTCACGCTTAGAGCTGGACGTGTCCTGCACGTCCAGGAAATGAGAGCCCGCGGACGATATTCTCGACTGAAAAGTTAGGGGACATTTCCTTTCTTGCCAGCCAAGGGAACGTTAGGATCAAGGAGCCACAAGATCGAGGGATTTTTTTTTTTAACGCGCAAGGCCAATTTTTCCCTTATCAGCCAAGGGAACGTTGGGACCAGGGAGGCACAAGATCGAAGGATTTTTTTTTAACGCGCAAGGGCAATTTTTCTCTTATCAGCCAAGGGAACGTTGGGATGAGGGAGGCACAAGATCGAGAGATTTTTTTTTAACGCGCATAGGCGACCTCGGTGGCCAATTTTCTTCTTTCTCTATCGGCAAGTTTCGGCTCATCCCTGTGCGGTTATCACTTATTAATTTCCGATAATCGGGAGATCCGGTTAATTGCCGGACTTTGGCGTTGAATCGCGAGGGGCTGGTGACGTCTCGGGGTGTACGAGTGGCCGATCGATTCGGCTAAATCGAGGGGTTGAACCTATTAGGGAGTAACGACGACGTAAAGCATGGTCAGTCTTATGCGTGTCGAGTGCGTCCACGCACTCACACGCACCCGGGATGGCGTGGAGGAATCCATTGATTCTACCGAGGGTCCCGCGGGAAAGGGTAAAGACACAGGTCGATAAACTTGCGAGTGGGATCGCGAATTCTTACGTTTCCGGGATTTAAATATTATTGTTAATTAATTAAAAAAAAAAAAAAATAATGAGAAACGCGAGGAACAATTCTTTGCATTAACCAAATATTTCCTCGGTGGTGTTCAAGGATACGTTTCACCGGTTCGATGAAATTTTGTTCTCCGGGCAATTTGGAGCAGAGTTTCCGGTATCTGTCGCGAGTTAAGTGCGAAGGACCGGAAGCTCCCCGAGTTCGCTTAATCCCCGAGGGTCGCTTTCATCCCTTGGAAGCGTTTCCAGCGGGGTTGAAAAATGTTTCGTTTCAAGTCTCTCTGACCACCCTGGATGACTTAGGGCGGTCGGACGTTTCGGTATCTTAACTTTTTTCAAGACGCAAGATAGCCTCGAAGGGTTATAGGAATTCCCTTCATTTTTCCAATGGATGTTCCACCGCGCGGAGAAACGGCGGCGTAAACGTCGTTAACGTCGTTCGCCCGTATTCGGGCCGTCTGAAAACGACGTTAACTTCGTCCCCGCTGGCGAGGCTGCGCCGGAAAACCGGACGCGCCATTACTTCTGCCACGGGACTTGGGCCAATTTGCAAACTGGAAACGGACGAAACATACTCGGCCTATTTAGCGAGCGCCTCGCGCCATCTGTGAGCGCGCGCCGGAACTGCCGGCGGCGCCTGCGCGCGCACGACGCCCCAAAAGACGCGAAACGAGTCGGTACGAACGATCCCTACTCTTCCGCATCGATTCCCGCGAAGCGCGTTCCCTCCTGCGCGAAAGGAACGCGAAAAAAGGGAACGACTGCAAAGGAAAAGTGGGGAAAAAAAAAAATATATGTAAAAGTTTGAGAGTGGGTGAAAAAAAAAAGCGTAAAAAGCCGCTTTTCGGGGAGTTTAATTCCTCCTTTTTTTTTTTTATTTCCCACGTTCGTCAAACGAGGCATCGGAAGGGACGTCGAGCCGTGACTCGGGTGTGCCTGTCGTGCCGCAGTGCACGGCGGGTTGCGCGGCGGCAGGGGCCAATATGCAATTGCACTTTCCGCTTCGTAAACGTCAGTTATGGGAGGGTTCCAATTACACGGAGACTGCCAAATCGTAGATTCACTCGACGTAGACGTCTTGGGACAACGTTTAATTTTCATCCCTGGTTCTATTCTTTCGTTATTTAACCCTTCGGGGGCTGAGCTTGGGACGTATGGGCGAAATTCGTTTACGCGCCCCCGCCATAATGAGCCAAATGGTAGCCGCGGAGATGGGTCCATGGCATCTAAGGGGTTTGATACGGAGAGCGATGGTAAATGGGACGTCGGGCGCCGTATCGATGGCGTCTAAGGGGATGATTCTCTCGAGGTAGATGCGATATCCGGATGAAAAATTAGTCGACGTCGAGTTCGGATACGGCGGGGGGCCAGATGATACCAGGACCGCTCCTAATCGGCGGTCATCGAATGTCGAGGCCCCGGGGCGAGTCGCGATTAAATATCGAGCTGCGGCGAGAACGGCGGCCAATTCGAACGGGCTCTAAGCGCCGGCAGTTTAATATCTTCGGCTCGGCTAGGCTCATAAAAGTCGCCGGTTCCCGGCGGGCTCGGCGACGTAGGAATAGCCGAGCAAAGTGCGAGCCCCGGGTGACCATTGGTCGGCGCGCTCGCTCGTCCAATCGATCGAGCTGAAAATTTCCGACACTTAATTAAGATCGCCCGCGTCCTCTCTCTCTCTCCCCCGTTCTCCCCGGAGGGGGTGGGGCCACTTGAGTTTTTCAATTAAAAAAGGAAGCGATTTTTCATCCGCGCGCCGATCTCCTACGTCGAGAGCATTAAACGCAATTTCGGGGCCCGTCTTCGCCAAGTGGCCGTCTCTCGCGCGTTTTCCCTACTTCCGGTCCCCGCGGCCTTTGTGCCCCCTCGCGAAATTACTCGTTATCGGGTCGCGTCCTGCCNCCGCCGCGCGGATAACGCCATCTCGATATGAAGCCTCGAGGACCCGTTTCATAAATTGCCGGAGGACTCGCCACTCGCTGAATATGAAACGTTTCGCCGTTTCGCTCTGTTCCCGGGCCCTGACCGAGGGAAGACCTCTCGCCCTCTCTACCCCCGCCATCTTTTCCTATTCACTCGGATATCAGGGAAGAAGGTTTCCTTCGTTTCCTTTTGGGGCCCTTTATCGACAGTCGGGCACGAGTCGTTTATAAAAAAATAATCCCCTCGCCGCAAAACCCGGCCGCACTTACGCGCGCACGTTGCCGCCCGATCGAAGGGCGCGTATGTGGGTGCATACGAATGCATACGAGTGCATACAAATGCGTACGAGTGCGTACAAATGCATACGCGCGCCCGGGTTGGAAAGGGTTGGATTTTTGGCGCGTCCAGGCTGGCGCTATCGGGCTGCGCCACCCCTTCGGCGGCGATTCCAATTTTTACACACGCACCGCTCACGCACACGCACGCCGCACGCCGCCCGCCCGAGCGGCCGATAATACTGCACGATGACCATGGGACATGGGCTGATTGGGGTGCACGCAACCTATGCAGTTTAATTTATGTTGCATCACCAGCCAGTCGTACGGACAGTCCTACGGGCCGCGTTTAGACCCGTCGCGAGTGCGTTCGGGTTCCCCGTTTCGGCGGCCGCCATCTTGTCGAGAATATCCACGACGTTTCCTGGACCGAACCGGAGTGCTCTTCGCGGCGGTTAAATGTACATCTCTTATGAATCATAACGATCCCAGCGTGCGTCCTAGGTTTTCGTAAAATGTCCACCGAAATCGCGTGCACGCCTTTCCCTGGTGCCGCCATGTTGGTGAGTGGATTCGGGGTGACCCGGCCGCCATTTTGGTGAGTGGATTCGCGATGATCCGGCGGCCATTTTGCCGACTCCAGTCGGCGCACTTTTTCAACCTCCGTTAAACCTGCACCTGTAATGAGAACATTGTTGCAGCAATATATATTTCTTTGGGTGCTCACTATTTTTTTTTTCTCGCGGAATATATCGCTGTACAGGTTTGGTACTCGAAACGAGTACACGCGTAATATCATGCGGATTAAATTCCCCGGACTGCATGGATACCGATGGACAGGTATTTATATTGAAAATGTAAACTAGGGCCCTTGGGGGAGCGAGCCGACTTTGGGCCGATTGAGGTTAGGTTTCTGATATCGCGGTACCGGGCGCCGTCGAAGTCACTTTTGACGTTTAATCGAAGACGGGCGAGGATCGATCCTGACGGGAAGGATTAAGCACGCGATTAACGGGGTAACCAGGATCGGTCCAACATGGCGACCTCGTGGAGACGCGGGGTGGCAAAGAGCAGCGAAGAAAGCTAATTAGAGCGGATCGTAGCTTCGCTTGATAAATGGACGGTCAATATTTGAATTAAGGATATCCATCCCCCGTCTCCTCCTACGTATCCTCCTCATTTTTCCTGCAGGGGGAGGGCGCACCTCACTCGTCCACGAAAGACCGCGAGAGGGTGGCGGGGGAGGTGACGAAGGAGGACGGGGGGAGGGGGCGTATGTGACGACGTATGTACCCCCGGGTACATACGGCGTACACGTTTAAGTAAATATCTCCATAGTATTTACACGCTGGCCCAGCCCCAGATAGCCGATGATTAATGGCCCTTCTTCAGGGTTTATTAACGACGCACCCGTCTGCTGAGGTGTACGTGTCGCCTCTAAAGCCGCCGCCATTGCTACCCTCCAAAATCTGATGGTCCTCCGAACCACCCCCTTTTGGGGGAGGATTCCCCCCCTACGATTCGCTTTGCCACAATTTAGCTAAAAGTCTGACTTTGCATGCTCGAATCGCGACGGGTTGACAGGTGGGAGGGTCGCGATAACGCTAAATACGAGGTGATAACGAAATGTGAAATTCCTTATCGGCGATATATCCCGCCTCCTGGTTGGTCGTTGTTTCGGAGACACGGAAGAATCACGCCTGTTGCCTGGTTTTCTTTTTTTTTTATTTCCTTCTTTCTTTTAGGGGGTTCCTTATATATTTTGGTAATTGGAGGCGACGAAGGAGGAATTTCATCGAGGGCGGGTACTTTCGGATTAGCCGGTATTCTAATTGAACAAAACCACCTACCTATAATACTCTGTTAGTCTTGGGAATCTAATGGTACACACACTTTACTCGCTCACCCGAAATCGCAAACCGACCATTTCGAGAGTAGATTCTCCAATTTGCTGTACTCGAATTTCTAGGAAAACCGGGACCGCGGGTTCTAGTTTCCGACGAGGTATCTCGTGAGAATTCCCTAGGCTCTGTTTGATTCCCTTCTGTGGAAATGCCAATGAAATTAAGGAGATTAATGGGAAATCGCGGAATTCCGGGCTAATCATTTTTCAACCCGGTCGTTGATGCCGCGACGTAGGGGATGAATTTCGCAATTGCCGTTTAATCGAGTGGTAGTATTTTCTGTACCTTCTGTATTTTCTATATTTTCCATACTTCGATTTTGTATTCCCTTGTCCTAGAAGTGAAGGGACGAGAATTTTGAATTTAATTGACGAACGACTCGGAGACGTTTCTAACGATCGAAATTATTCCCTGTGACTCCTGTAGAGGCGAGCCGCCATAAGGTAACGGGTAAATATGGTAACACGACACGGTAATAGACATGCGATCAATTAAGACGACCGTCATAAGAACCAATTAAGGCTAAGTGATGACCAGTGGGGCTCGGGTTGCGTATTTACGAGGTGAAATGACGCCTTTTCGAAAACCACCCCTGGAGACGTCGTCCCTTCTTCGGACCCTTAGAACTGAAATTTCAAACGTACCGCTCCCCCGGGATGAAATTTTCAAGCTAACCCCTTCCCTTTTATCTCCCGACAATGCGAATATTTAAATGAATCCGTAATTATCCGTTATTTCTCTTCTCCAAACGCTAATCTCCCTGGCGATCGTTAAATGCACGAAGAGATAATAGAAGCCCGAAATAATTATCCTCATTGTGCCGAATTCTGCAGTCACTTTTTAACGGCACGACCTATATTTTGTTATTTGTTTTCGTTTAATTGGGCTGCAATCGTGCCTTTTCAACGAATATATCGAGTGACGTTCCTTTCCCACGGTTAGATCGATGAATCGGTATATTAAAAGATTGCTATAATTTTTCGGAAAAGGGAGGAAAAAGAGGAAAATCGCCTCGACGAGGACTTTACTACGCACGATTCCCTCTTATCCGCGCGGGCAATTATCGTTCTATCCCCTGGCGTTGTCGAGACGGTTTTTCGTTGTACCGAGGAAGAATAAATAGGAGGAAATTACGTTTCCCGTCCGTTAAGTATCGTTTATCCGGCCGGGAGTTCCAACCTGGGAAATTAGTCAACGCCTCGAACGAGGACGTCGAACTTTTCCGCCTCTCTCCACGGGTCGCTTTGCTTTGATGCCATTTTCAATCCGACATATTCCGTACTCTCTCCGTCTCTCTCCTTCTCTCTCGGCAGATGCGGAGCCGCTCAAGTCGAAATAAATTGGACGACTCCTCGTTCGGCATCAATTCTCTCAGAAAAATACATTGCGCGCGGAATAGTCGGACCGGGGAAGTATTGTCCAGCCGGCGGGTGTGGCTCTGCAGGTCGGAGTGGACGATACTTCTTCCGGTCCTCGACCCGCGGAAGCCATTCCCAGATATATGGACCGGTCGCGGCTTGATAGATACTAGGAAACTTTACAAGTTTCATTTCTCCCTCCACCGTGAGGACGGATTTTAATCCTGGCTCCTCTCGGCTACGAAACGGTCACCTGGAGATTCGTGGGTCGAGCCCCCAAAAAAAGTCGATACCGAAAATCGCGATGCGACTTTTCGCACCAAAGTGACTTCTACCGATCCCACATAATTTCATGCACCATTTGTTCATTTTTCGGTAAACGAGCCGGGTAAAATTCTGGAGGCATTTTTTTTTTTATTCACTTTAGTATCCTTTCACGCCGATTACGAGAGGTTTGGCGACCTCGTCTTATCGTCCTTCAATCCTCTGTCAGATTTTTCCTCGCGGTCACCAATCGACATCCTGAACGTGACTCGACTGACAACGCACCGTCACGTGTACACGCGTGCGAAAACGACACGAGGGGAATTTCCGACAAGCTGTCGGAGTTTCGCAATTTTTTATGTTTTTTTTTTATTTTATCGTACCTTTTTTAATCAACCAAGTTGAGATGGATCGCGCCACTTCTGCCGACCAATCTAGGAATCTTATTTTAACTATCCGAATGGCCAGATAAGGCCCGATCTCCGTCGCGGGCCTGTATCGGGGACTTAATTAAGTATTTATTGAACACTCGACGTGGATCGATCACCACGATGGATTCGACAGGTGAAAAATCCCGATCGCTAGTTCCACCCTTTTCGCGGGATTTCTCACCGCCTCCTGCGAGAACTCTGCTGGAGTTATTCATTTCCACGGACAATGGACAATCGATACTTTGTTAAGAAATTAATTTCCTGTACAAGTGGGTCGCCCGTTCAGGAAAAAGAGACGTCACGTTCTCGAAGGGATCGGCAACTTCCGGTCGCGGACGCGTTTCCGGTTTCTAAGTCCGCGGGAGAAGAATGGAGCGCTGGAAATCGATTCCATTCGACCGATTATCGTTTGACCCGATTATTTAGGGATTCCCTATAGGGTCATGCAGGGAGATCGAGATCGATAGGGATAATTAATCTTTCCTCTTAGAAAATGCTCGCGCGCTTTTGATTATCGGGAAGAACGCAACTCTCGTTGGGTGATTTATCATTCGGCTCCGATAACACTGGCGATGCTTCTGATTAGTGTGATTTGTTGTTTTTGAGTAAGGAAGTCGGAAGCCGATAATCGGGGACATGCATCGAATCGGATTTGGAGAATGAAATGATTCTGCTGTTCTTAGTGGTCCTCTTGAAACCTGTTAAAAGGGTCTCAAGGAACAAAAAAAAAGAACAGACGATTCAACATGCATTGTAACAATTTATGTGTATGCGTAATATAAAGGTGCTACGTACGAAGCAATCTAACAACAATCAAGTATTGATCAAAAAATATCACGCGCGACCAGTGAGGGATGACTCCGTCGAGATTTTACGGAACTTCATGTCCCCTCGACTCCCATCATCTGATGTCGGATGATCAATTAACAACAAATCAAGCGAAAAACACTTGCAAAAGCTCGTCCCGTGCGGGGACCGAGCCCGAGTGTTTCATCTTTTCGTTTCAAATAGGGGTGAGACCCGATCCAGAGAAGTGTCCGAAATAGTAACATATTATTCCGTCATCCTGGGGTCGAAGGACTCATTTTCCCACGGCGTAGGGGAATTTGATCCTGGTGTTCAAGAAGTACGTCCCGGCGGACTTCAGGGAGTGTAACCAACGATGGCCACCCATCAGACCCAAGCCCTTCCGGTTGCAAAGACCCAACTTGAACCTCACGTAGCTCTTGCACTCCCTGCCGTAGAATCCCGTGTGGGAGTTGATGGATTCCGCGAAGAACCAGTAGGACCTCGAGTGGGAACAGGAACCGCCGATGTCGATGATGCATCCTCGTTGTTTGGACCCTCCGTTGGGGTAGAAGTCCACGTCTCCGATGGGAGACAGGTACCCCAGGAGTCCAGCATTGGTGTGGATGATCTCCACGAATCTCGCGTCTCCCTTGGATATCCGAGACCCTGGACCAGCGAAGGTGAAGAGAGGAAGGGCTGGGTCCAAACCTGCGGAGAACGGTTCCTTTGTCTTCGCGAGGATCCCTCATATTTGCGCAATCGATGCGCCCAATTGCGCTCACTTTGGATGTCTTACCGACTACGTAGTCGACTCTGCTCTTGGCGTAGTGTCCAGCCAGACCCATTACGTGGGCTCCTAGCGAATGCCCAACCAGGGTGGTCGTGGACGGATCCATTCCGTTTCTCTCGAGGAAGTCGATCATCTTCGAGACGAAGATGCCGACCATCTTGACTCGCCTGCTGGCGAAGACGTAGGGCCTGATCGTAATTCTGCTCCAGTCCACCACGATCACGTTGTAGTGCCCGTTCGTCAGGTAGGCTGCAAGGAGATGGTGTCAGGGAACGTGGCCTTCTTTCGAGGGGATTCTGTATGTCCCAAGATAGTTACCGTCACGGACTAGAGTACACGCCTCGCTTCTCCTGGAGTTCATCCATCCGTGGGTGATGAACCGGGTTGGCTTGCTCGGATCGAAGTTGCTCTTCCTCAGGGCCTCTTTATCTCCGATGTAGAGTTTGTGGGGATCTCTGGTGTTTCCTTTTGCGTACATGTAGAAGATCACCCTGGTGGCCAGGTCTCGTTCGGTCTGGTCCGGAGTCTCGTCTTCGTGGTCGTCGTCGAGGCTGGCTTCCACTGGGTTTCCATCGTCGTCCAGGAACCACAGTCCATCAGTGTTGGACCCGACGGATATCTCGACTTCGTCGTCGAAGTCGTCGTAGAAGTCGTCGTCGAATCCTTCAATGTCGTTTTCGATCTTGTCCTCTTCGTTTCCCTTGGCGGAGTCGATCGCCGCGGGATGAGCTGAAATCGTAACGATTTATTAATTTCTCGTTATTCTGCTACGAATTATAATTTTTTTTTTTTTTTCATGAATCGACCCTTTCAAGGTTTTGCCGCGTACTTAGGAGATTATATTATCTCTTTGGATAATGATTTCCCGGAGGAAAATTGTGTTATCGAGTTGAGTTAATTAGGAAATGCATTTTGAATGCACTTTTGTGTTGGAAAAAAATTACCGAGGGCAACAATAAAAAGCAGGAAACCAGCCAGTACGAGGACCTTCATGTTTATTGGTAGACTGACATTTTGGCAAGAATGGCCCGCTTTTAAAGCATCTAACTGTCATCGTAACAATGATTGGTCGATAAGATAGAATCCTTGTCTTTCTGAACATCTATTGGCTCTCGGTTACCAATGGCATGCAGATCGAAAGTACTTGATTGATTGCAATTGCCAAATCGAGATTATAATCGGGAGCCTTTCCTTTTTTTTTTATTGATTGTTCTCGAGAAATCGGCAACTGATCGACGATATCGCCTGCATATTTCCAGGCGGGGGAATGACAATTGGCAATTCATGGAGAATCCGGACATTGTAGCAATTGCGATCTACATTTCAAAACGTTTAGAGATTTAGTGGGATCTGGTAAATTGGAGGCAAATTGTTTATACGTTATCCAGAAAAATTGTTCCTTTTTATCCTGTACTATCCGAATGATGTTCGCATTTCAAGAACATTCCTCACACATTCGTCAATTATCTCGCATACAAAAGGAAACGAATGCGTTCGATAAGATCGTCATTACACGTACCCGCGAGAAATATCCGCAATCTTATCACCTCGATTATTGAGATGCGAGAAGGGAAGATTTCAACGGCTTATCAATTTTTACCGGTTAATAAATATTTACATAGCAACGCATTTATCCCATTTGCCTTCTTTGACTAAACGAAGCAAAACGTTCCGTTCCGTTGCAGCGTCCGTTCTATCATCCCTTATCAAAGACAATGCAATTCGCCTCCACATTTTATCGCTTGCCCAAAAACGTGAGGAATAAAAATCCACCCTTCTCGGCATATCTAAAGGATGCTCATGCCCTGTGTAAAAATCCCAGAAGCGACAGGGTGCGGTTCGATTCCGCAGATCCTGGAGGGCGTTTAAACGCGGCCGGAACGCGAGCTAGGCGGAGCCGGGCATTTTAGGCGGCAAAAAACGGGCAGATAGGGCGCCGATGTCAATCGGAATTAGATTCGCAGCGGACCGTGGGCTTTATCGGGCGCACTCGGATAAGGAGTAAAAAAATGCAAATCAAATCTGCGGATCGATCCCGGTCACGGTAACGTCACGCACTTGTTGCCGCTCCGCTCGCGGATTCTTTCGGCGTCCTCGGAGGATCTTCCTTTCTTTCTTCCCTCTTCTTCGCCCTCCTTTTTATCCTTTTTATTTTTTTTCCCCTCCGTTTTTTTCCCGTGTCATTTCTTTTTTTTTTCTCTCCCCCGCAAGTTGTCGGACTTTTTCGCATTTTCTTTGTCTTTTTTTCCCCCCTTTTCTTTTTATCCCAGGGCGGGGGAGAAAAATGTCACGGCACACCTCGAGGCCGCGCGGAAATCACGCAGGTGGCTAAGACCGCGAGCGGAGGGTGCGGGCGCTTGCGTGAAGCTCGAAAATGAGGGTAGGGCGCCGGGCCGAGTTTGGGGGTGCGGAGAGGGGCGACTGCACTGACTAGCCTCCATCGATTTACCGCCGCCATCTTGCCACCCTACGCTTGGGGGTTGACCACCCCCCCGGAGGCGGTAGACATTTTGAAAAATGATTCCGAAGTCATCGACCCTCGGCAAGCTCGAGCGGCCGCACTCGTTCCCCACGCGTTTTCCGCGTTTTTCGGGAATTACCGCCGCGGAACCGCGCCTGCGACGGCAGGCTCCCCCCCGTCGGAATCGGAAGGGACGTTTCGGCTCCCCGTTAATATTTCTCCACCCAAGAGCGAAAGGGTTGATATTTCGATCGCGCCAATGTATCCCCGACAAAACTATAGAATTTGAAATGTTTTCGATATTCCGGACACTCTGGATTTATTTCGGACACTTCAAAGGGAGAAATAAATGATACCACACATTTCGGTAATAGAGAGGATAATGATCTTATTAGATGCTACGTTTCTTTGAAATTGCGACAAGTTACACGAGTTTCATATACGTGTCGCGGTGTTCCTAAGAATTGCAACATTCTCGGTGACTAAGTCTCTTTATAAAGCCTCTTTATGAAGATATCCGAAGACCGTCAGTGGCTACGTCGCGGCGTCTCGAAGTCGGGGATTTCTCAACCTGGGTGGATTTCCCAATTTTCCGTGCCGGTCCCAGAAGCTCTCCTCTCCGGTCGTCCCCCGTCGATAAGTGACGCATCCGGGGTGTCGCAAAAGTGATTCCACCTATCTGTAATTGAATTCGGGCGAGGATAATGGAGCCGCGACAAATACCGCCCCCGCGTGCGGATCGCTTTCGCGTGGCTCGGGCATTCAGCCAGGGCGGGATGGATCCTTGATGGCTAGATTTAAAAAACCACCCCGACCCTGTACGCCGCGAGGGCGGGGGTGTAGTCGGCAATCTCTATAACTGATGGTGCTTCTGAGTGTCAGGGCCAGGCGAGCGGGCGCGGTCCGCGTGCGGGCCGCGCGCGGACCGATCGCCGCCGGAGGGGGCGCGGAATCGAGGAAGCTGCGCATTGTCCTGGACCAATTTCGCCGGAGGTCGCCGGGAAATCGAGAGACTCGCGGAAATCCCAAGAGAGAGGGGGAGGGAGGAAGAAGAGAATCCGTCGATTCGCGGGATTTCGGCGGCCTTGGGAATTCCGCAGCGGGGAGACGGCATCCCCAGGGACTGATCGGCAGGGATCGATCGATCGATCCGTCGAATTTGGCCCGCGAGAAAAATTGCAGAAATCGCGAATCCTCGGGAATTGGGGAAAGGGGCAGCCGAGGGGGGGCGACCTCCACTCGGAAAAGCTGGAAAACGTTCGGCCGCACCTCCTCCGCACCCCTGACAACACGGAACGTCCATCGGGGCCACTCCGCGAGTCCATTAAGCCGGCGTCGCGGATACGCGGACAGGCCACGTGGTCCTGGGAAGGAAAAATCCAGGAAAGGAAGCGGAAAAAGGAACCCTGGAAAAAACGAAAAGATATGCGAGATACCTCCGGAAGGATCGATCGATCGATCGAGCGAGCTCGATCGCAGGGTTGCATCCTCGAATGCGCTTCCGCACTTAGACCGCACGTCTACGTCTTTGCGCACGCGTGAGCGATATCTCGAATATTCCGAGATGACGCGAGGGAACCTTCTTTTCTAGATCCAATCGATAATCGATATCGGGCCGATCGAGACCACCTTGGCCTGGCTTTGGCGTTGCGCCGTTCGCGCCGCTGCGTGGATTTCCCATGCGGAGCCGAATTAATGAATGAAAATTAAACGAAAGCGAAAGTCGTTTGATTAACGCCCCCGCGAATCGACCAGTTCACGCCTTGCCGGTAAATGAATGATACAGCGATTTTTGGCCCGCTCTTTTAGCCGCGCTCAATGGCGTAGATTCCGTGCGGAAATTCGGGGCCGCGCGACGGATCGGCGTATAGATTAGGAATGCGCGTGCCGATATCACCCACGCGTGCCTTTCGTAGATTAACTTCGGTATTTGCGCACCTGCCTCGATATTACGTCCGGCCAATAGCTTATCTCGAGATCCAAACTAATTTCGAGATCTAGATCGATCTACTCGTCTCAGACGTAGCGCTGATCCGATCGCTCGGAAAGAAGCATATATATGTGTGCGATGTGTAGATCGATTGCATAGGTTGCTTCCGTGTTTACCTTTATGCAAAAAAAAAAGACAATGTCAATTGACTCAAAGAAATATACAGCAACGAGATCCTGCGATCGAGTACGTCGAAAAGAAATGTCGGGAGGAGTAAAGAAAATTCCATTAAATCGAAGATTTATTATGTTCGAGATTAATCTTTTTTTCCCTCGTATTTTAAGAGGGTAATCGTTGTACTCGCACACCTCGGTACTCGCTATCGGTCAATCTGGTAAATTCGGGTATGCAAAGTGTCACCTGCAATGCTGATTAGAATCGCGATCGATTGAGCGATAATAAACGGATAATGCACCGGTGACTGCAAGAATCTTGCGGCGATAGGATCTAGTAAACACGATCGATCATTTCTTACGTAGTGAAAAATCTGTTTTGGAGCCGATTTATCGTCCACGGATCAAGAATCGTTCCAAGAGGCGTTATCGAGAACGAATGCGTAATTATTGAGCTCGCAGTAGATTATGCGTTTGCATAGGTTTCCTGGAAAATGGCCACCACGTGGAACGTATGTAGAAAAAATGTATAACGTACGTATCTCGTACTTCGCGTACCGAGAGGTGCAACTTTCGACTTTCGAGAGAGAATCGCCACGTGGAGGTTTTCGAGGTCTCGCGAACCGTTTCAAATATTTTCCTTTCGTTCTATTTATTTTCTTCTGCTCTTTTTGTTTTTTTTTTTACCGCGACAACCCGTACTCGGTGCGGTCGGCCATGGGGCTTTTCGTTTCTTTTTCCGTTTCATCCCTCTTTTCCGGGGCTCGCTACCCTCCGGGTCCATTCTTCGAAGGGATTTCTATTTATGCGAGGAGACTGACGAACTTTACCCCTTCCCCCGGGAGCTCTATTAGTGCTTCGAATAATGATGAGTTCAAACATGGCGGCCTGCAGCTTTAACGGGAAGATGGCGCTCGCGGATTAAGCTCTCGGCGTCGAAGGGGTGATTAAATCCTGATTAAACGCCGAGTGAATTTCAGTCAAAACTGGGGGGGCCCTCCTTAAATTTCTTCGGGGTTTAATCCGCGATCCCGAGTCCTGGGGAACATACGGACGTATGTTCATCCCTTTGCGAGGTAAGGACGAGGAACGGCAAAGCCTACTTTGCATTTAGGCCTTTATGGAGAGCCGGTGTCGTTTCGAGAGTTCCGAATTACCGGGCCGACCCTTAGAGTTTAGGGCCACCCTTGCGCAACCCTCCAGCTTTGCGGACCTCTATAAATTCCCTCAGGATTTTTCTTTCCTCCACTTGCCTTAATTAAAGCCGTCCCTTACTGCCCCCTTACGACTGCGCCTGAGGGACGCACCCCGTCGACCTTGTCCCATGCACCCTTCCGGCCAGCCGACTCCATTTTACCAGCACCCTCCCACCTCCCTTCCCTAATTCCGACAAAGATCCGAAATTCGATTTCCTGCATAGAAACGCTTCCCGATGCCTTTTCCGCCCATCTCACCCCCCGGGGGGGTGTACTCTCCACCTGACTCCTGAACCGAAGTCAAACGTTTCCGCCCAGGAGAACAATAACTCTGCCCGGTATCATAATTTACGGGTACCGCGGGCAAACCCGAGTTCTCCGTCAGGACGATAAACGAGGGGTCGTAAGAAACCGGTCGCACCCCTGCGCGGGAAGGTAACTCCCCGGAGGCTCGCTGGGGCGCTCGCGTCGCTCCCCACCCTCTACCACCTGGCGGGACTTTTCGAAAGTTTCCCGCGCAAAAACGCGGACCTTTTCGCAGTTTTACGGTCGAGGGTGGCGGGGGATGCCGGGGGTGGGGGCTGGTCCACTGGACGCAGAGGTGGGAGCGAGAGCGTCGTCGAAAGAGCGACGCAGAGGGGGCGGCGCGCAGTGGGGATGGAAGGGGATGGGAACGTTAGCATCCTCGAAAGCTTTTGCAAGCCGGAGTCGAACTTGTCGCGCGTGGTGGGGTGGTCGGTCGATGCGCTCGGTCGGTGCCGTTGCAGGGGCTGTTTTTGCGGGTGTGGCTTAGCGCACCCCTGCCGTCGTGCAGCCCCGTGCCCGCCCCCGCCGACGCCGACGCCGACGCCGCCACCTTGCCCCAGGAACCGGCCACCCCCGCTGCCGAGGCGGCCCGACAAAATTACCAACCTACCCCCAGCTCTCCGTCTCCCTCTCTCTCTCTATACATCCGCACCTATATATCCGGCTATCGCTGGCGCAATAAGCTCGACCTCGATGCCCGAACCCCGCGGATCTCCGCCGACCTTAGACGCTACCTGGACCGGATTTACGAAGCCAGGTAAACGGAAAGACTTGTCGACGATTCTGCGACAGCAGGGGACGCAAATGACGACCCAAGGTGCAAGTCGCGGGGACATTTTTTCACCCCATTCGGCACTCCACGGTTTTATGTGGGTCAATTCTCGTGATAATATACGGGGAAACTGATATTTTTGATAACGCATTTGGGAATTTTTACTCGGGCTGTAGGTAACTTTAAGGTAGAATTTCATTTTTTATCGCCGGAGGGGCAAAGTGTTTTATTTGGGGTTGATCATTTCTTTAATGAGTTCTTCTCGATCGGGAATGGCCTTAGACTCCATATTGCGTGGGTCGGGATATTCGTCCATTAATGGCATATGGATAAACGGTCGTATTAGCGCCCTGCGATGCGAATGCATGCATAAGCAGGAATATAGCATAATCTCCGACCTCGATATCGGAAACCTTCCAGTCCACGGTAATTTCTCTGCCGAGCTTAGAAATATCTCTTTATAGAGTTTTTATGCGATAGTCGGGGCGCTTCGATATTACGAAAGTATGGATAAATCCACTCACGGTGGAGTTGTCAAATTAATTAACAAATTGAGGAAATATCATACGCGGTCTCAGTAGCAACGAGAGATCGGATTAAAAACAAGGAAATCTAGTCACGTAAATATTGGAGATATCGATGCCGAGGATTGAAGACATCGGATTACTCGGGCGATTCTCACAGTGATCGGGAAGAAAGTGGCGATAACCGATATCCGATCGCGACTACAATGACAACCACACCTCGGGATTATAATGACATCCGGAGGATTTTCTATCCTACGACGAAAACGGATATGATAAGTCAGAAAATCCTGGACGCGAGCCTCCTCCGGTATCGGGGGAAACGCCAAAAGATCTCGATAACTCGACGATAGGAGATATAACGGAAGGTCGGTGCGAGAGATAAGGTAAGGCGAGTGTACGATATCAGGGCGATAAGATTTTTCAGTCTTTCCTGAAGTTTCTGGCCAAACATGCCGGGAGAAATAAATCATCTTCGCGCAGTTTCGGGAACGTTCGATCGATCTATCGATCGGTCGTCGCTCTCGATCTCGTTAAGCAGACGCGAAAGTGGCATCGATCGTTCACTTTTCTCCGAACTGGGTGAACCGAATAATTACAAGCTTTGCAACGTGAATATGAAGACTAGGAGGAAGGTCTCGACACCCATGAAATATCGATTGTCATTAAAAAATGTTGAATACGTCTGTGAAGGAATAGAAAAGAAAATGGTAACCGACCCTTGAAACCGTCAGGGGAAGTCCTTTGGATCGGGAGCGATCGATCGGTGACGTCACGTCACGTCGACCGACATCGTGGAGGGAGATCGAACTGTATCGGCCGACACGGTTTTTATCGAGGGAGGCGGCTGGGGGGTGGAAGTGGTCCAGAGGGGAAGGGGTGGAACAGCTGTTCGTTCCTTGGTGGACGTGCGCAAACGCAATTCAAATTCACTCTTTTCAACCCTCGGCCGTCCCACCCCTCGCGCCTCCCCGTAAACCTCCGTCGCCACGTGGTTCTTTCCGCGTCGCAACAATTCCTTTTTCCTTTTTCCGCCACCCCCGCGGCCCTCGACGTTTCCCCGGCACGTCAAAGGGCGGCGCAACTTGGGAAAATCTCTGTCGGAAATTGTTACCGCCGTCCACGTGGCTATCGATGTTTCCCCGATGCTTCGAAGTGGGATTCTATTTACTGTACAGGGATATTCCGCCCTCGGGAATGAGTTTGAGATATCCCGAGGAAATCGGAACAGGCCCCGAAAGTGCGACGGGGACCAGGGCGGCGGGGAAGGCCCTCGTCCCCTGAAACGGGGGATGATCAAGAGGTGGACTAATTAGAAAAAAGCGCGGCAGCACTCAGGAGGGCAAACATAATTAGAAAGGCGGAAGCCCCGGTAGCGAGGCCAAAAGAAAAAGCGCCGATTGTTTGAGGACACACGATCCGCCCGGGCGGCCGCTCGGAGCCGCCCTGGGCGGCCGATGACCGAACGGTCATCACTAATGGCGCCCGTAAAAAAGTGTTTGCCCGCCTCGGGCGCACCGGTGCTCGAGACACCGAAACTTGCACTCCGAGCCCACGTGCGGAAAGGTGCGGTCGTGCAGGACGGCCAACTTCGAGCCACCCGGAACACCTGTCACCGACGCCTAATCTTGAATGTCATAATTAAAATGACGATCCGATGAAATATGCCTGTCGTTTTATAAACCCACCAAGTGGGACCGGCCAAGACCGCTTGTGCGCTCCGAGCGATACGTGGACAATCGCTAACCTATTAGCGAACTATTACGATATCGATAGTGGCCGATGGGTCGACGGAGATACGACCGGGTGTCAGCTGTTGCGCACCGATCGAATAGCACCGATAGGCCCGGCATAGTTTCGCGATAACGGGCCGCTCCAAAATAGCGAGCTCCGACCCCCCGTCTTTGACATTCGAGATCGATCGGCTTCGATCGAGTATCCATCTCTAAGGACCGTCGACTGGTACAAACTGGAAGGTAGAACGCCAGAAGGAGGCGAAAAACTCGGTCGCGAGAGGGAAATCTCGCGATAACTCAGGGTCATGCCGCACCTGTGTAGCCGACTGACACGACCGAGTCGTGCCATTTTTATTGTCCCGTTACAGTCGGCGGGTTGTAAAAAGGAAAGGGGGGGTGGGGGGAATATACATATAGAACCGTGTATATGCATAAATGTAACCCCGACCTAGGGGAAACCGCGGTGGGGGCGGGGGGCGAGATCCGCCAGAGGCGGCGAGGCCGCCATTCAAAATCGATTTCGCAACACAACGTTACTTCGATGAACGAGCGAGCTCGCCTCGGAAAATATGAATGAAAAACGGCTCTGCGTGGTTCTTCGGGAAAGCGAGCGGAAAAAAAAAAATGGGGGGGCGATCGATCGCCCCCACGTGCTCGGCACCTGTTCGACGCGCGCGAGTCGCGAGTCGGACACGTGCTCGCCGTGTCGATTTTTTTTTCTCCCTCCCCCGGCAAATCGGCAGCCGGCATTTTTTCCCACCTAGGCTCCTTCGGATTCTACCCCCCAGATTTAGTGGAGTCGCGGGAAATCGCTCGCGATATCCGGAGTGGATGAGTCCGGGTACTTCCGCGGAGGGTCCAGGGTGGAGTACCGGGTAACGGTCGAGCCCGGATGGGACGAAAATGAGAAAATGTACACCCATGTACGGGGGCGCATATTTACGCGAGTACCTAGGTGTACAGGGGGAGGCCCCCCGCCACCCTCGGTGCGCGTAAGCACCGAGCGACCTAGGTGCGCCGTGGCCGAAAGCTAGGATCAAGCGGGCCTTTGTGTTCGGAGTTACTATTGGTAGGGGTGGTTTTTGGCCGGGGGCCCCAAGCGGGCGGGGGTGGCGGCGGGTGGCCGCAGGGGTGGACCTAAGCGAGGATAAAGGAGAAGGAGAGTCGGCCCGGGTGGCGCCGGGAGGGCGGAGGACGATCAATAAGGAGCATCGCTCTGGTGGGGGTCTTACCAGGACCCGAAGCCACCCCCCTGCTGCTTAGGGCGAGGGACCGCAAGAAAGAACCGAGAAAATATTCTGAGAGGGGTTGCGCGAGGGAGGGTGCGCCCAGCCCCCGATCTCTCCCACTCGCCGGCCGGGAGGAGACTGCCACGTGAGGAGACGCGCGTCCACGTGTGTTCGGGGCTGTTCGACGGGGTTCGCAAGTGTTCGTCCGTGTTCCTCCCCGAACACGCGACTGCCCGAACACAACCCCCTGGCGGGAACGAAGAAATGGAGGGGATGCGTTTTTATCCCGCCTCGAATTTTCTTAAACACTTTCCGTTTCGGTTCTCCTCTCGCTAAACCTTTCCACGGACTTTTCGCCGAGCTTTTCGCGCTTTCTCCCCTCGCGTGGAAATTGGAACGAAGTCTCGCGGCGTGGCATGGTTGCGGCAATAATTAATGTAATCGTAAAAGTGACGCTTCGGACGTCATTCCGACGGTCCTCGGATTTTCTGCCTCGAGCTCCGACTTCGTTCGAATTGCACCCCTTGATGACAATTGGATATTCGGCGACTCTTGGATGCACCGCCCGCGGAGGAAAGTGCATTTTGACGCGATTTTTCGAGAAGCTGGACGAAAGCTTGAATTCTTAAACGGGGTCGAGATTCGAGCGGCGAATTTCTCGACGTTTGAAGCCCTCGAAACAGTTTTGGGTGTTAATGAGCGCCAGAAAAGCGTTCCTGCGCTTTTCCGGATACGTGGAGCGCGAGGGAGAGAGAGGGAGAGAAAAAAGCGACGAGGGGTTGAAAAGTTTGACAGGTGAGTCCGCGGGGGGTGGCGAATGGGATATTTAAGCGCAGGCGGCGAGAGAGACGGGCGGCGGAACCAGAGAATGGCGGAAGCGTCTAATCCATCGGAGGGCATTGTTGTCAGACATATTGGGGTTTGTTCTTGAGGTGAAGGGGAGTCGGGGGGGTGGTGAGTCCGAGGGGGTGGTTAGCTTTATTGATCTGTAAGACTGCCATCCTACGGACTCTGCTTACCCGTCCTCTTCCACCCCCTTCTTCTCCGTTCCACCCCCCGACTCCTGTGCTCCTATACTCTGTCTCTCGGTCTCACCCCCTCTCGCGCTCCTACGGCTCTACGTACTCTGCTCTAGCCACCCTTAACGCTGGCTTAGCAAGGGACAACCCCCGACCACCCCCTAACCGTTCCCGGATCCACGACCAGCTAACCAACACACGAGTCGCTTAAACCCAAGCTCAACGTACCCTCGTTGCATTGGTGTGACGCCCCAAGTCCTACCCCATGGTGTCTTCGACGTAAGTCCATCCCTCTTCCCCTCGTCTCAAGGAAAAGCCGAAGGAACGCGATAAGCTTTCAATAAAAGGGTCCACCGGTCTGACTCGGCGGAAAAAGCGATGGAACGAAAGCAACCCCTTCGTTGAACACCCCCCTTCGATTGCCGATCTCTCCGCTGCCTCGGCAATTTTTCTGGATTTTTCTCCACTTTTGCCCAACTTTCAAATCTTACCGCGTCCTTTCAATCTCTCAACCATTTTCCGGCTTTCTCAAAATGTGTCGAACTCGTCGAATTTATTAAATGCACCCCAAGGGATGTTCTTCGGAGGAAGTCAGCTCGCAGAGAGTATGCGCGATTCCCAAGCGATCCTCCACCCCTTCGAGCGGGTCTCTCTCCCTCTCCGTCTCTTTCCCGCATTTTTCTTACGTCCCCCTTTCCTCCCGCTTTCGTCCTCTCCCCGGCACACCCCGCTCCCTCGCCTTCGCGCCCCCTGCGGATTAAATTCTAACGCTGCGGGCGGCCTCCCCGACGTGCAGGCATTTTTCTTACCTCGCCGGGGAAAGGACCGGCCATGCTCCCTTCGTACCTAAATTAATACCCACCCGACCATCCCCTTCGTCGAGTGGGCGCACACACGGAGGCCCCTTGTGCCGGGGAACTCCAACCCCGGATATCCAGCGGCCATTATTTAGCGCGCTTAGAACTGCAAGGGGGTGGCTCGCCGAGAGATTCGCCCCGGAGCTCGAAATGGCTCCTCTGGGCTCCTTGACCGGCCTGGGGGGCGGTTTCGCGATTTTACCCTAAATTCTTAAATATCGCCCAATATAGGAGGAGATATCTGGGAAGTTTGAGGAATTTTTTTTTAAAGGGTAGTTTCGTAGCCGAAGGGGTGTTGGAAACCAAGGCGATTTGCCAGAGGGTTGGAGCATCGGGATCGGGCCAGAAGGACGTCTTTACCTTTCCATTTTTCTTTGCGTTCATCCTCTTCTGGAGAAAGGTCCGATTTTCAATGAACCCAGGTCGGTGGACACGCGGTGGATAAAGAACAATGCGACTCGGGAACAAGTGACGCGTTAAAATCGTGACGATGTTACGGCGGTTTCCAGTGATTTCCCCACGACGTCGGCGTTAAAGTCCATGATTTTCTAAATAGACATCCCCTCGTCTTAAACCTTCGGAAGATCGATCGCGATCGGTCGCGATCGCGCGAGCGACTGCGGTCCGGATGAAACGTCTCCTTGTCGGCGATGCCGGACTTTCCGCGCGGAGTGTACCGGTCCGGTGGACTTAGATTTAGGGGCTGCTAGTTGGAGGCAGTTCGCGGGGGGTGGCGGTTGGAGTCGAAGGGGGAGTTGCGGGTCGGGTCGGGTCGGGAGGGGCGAGGGGGGCTCGCGGGGTTGGCTCGCATTTACATAGCGGACCCGGCAGGACTAGATGACTAGGCGGGGGGTATTAAGAGGAGAAAGGGGTAGGTGGTGGCAATTCTGGCAACATGGCCGCGACCGAGCCGCGCCGCGCGACGGATAGGGCACCGGGGGGTGGGATTTCCTATGGGCGCCCCCGAAATGCCCGTGCTTAGACGACTCCACCGGCCGAGACTCGGGGTTATTGGATTATCAGGGACCGTCATTAGATTACGCGAGATTTTAGGTTCCTGGCTGATTTCGGGACGGCCATCCCATTTGCGAGCAATCGCCCTCGATTGGACTCGACTTTCGAGATTTCCCTTGGACCCACCGGCGCCTCCGTGGTTCTCCCCGAGTTCTCGGCCCGGCTCGAAGGACCGACCGTTCGGTGATTATCGTTTCCAAAGTCCTCGATATGCGCGTCATCTAAGTCTTATCAATGGGAACCCCCTCGGAGAAGGGGGCCGAGGAAGCCCCGGCCCGGCCGGCGCGTTAATCCGCGGCGTTCAACTTTTAATTCGGCGGTAACTCATCCGATCAAACTGCGAAACTTGGAGGCACGAGGCTTAGTCCTAATTTAAGGGTGGAAATGAAAACCACCCCTGCCGGCGCTAATTTAAGGCCGGCACAGGCCGCTCATTTGTTTTAACCACTCTCCCGCGGGGGTGATGGGCCGGGGGTGGTCGGGGGCCGGGGGGTGGCCCGGACTCCGCTGGAGCGAAACGCGGTTTAGTCTAGGTGGAATTTGCCCCGGGCCACCCCCGCCCCGTCCTGTAGGGAGTTTTATTTTTAAGTTATTAATAAATCCTGGGAACTCTCCGGCAAGAATCATTCCTCCACCCGTCATCCCCCGGTTTATGGGCTCGATATCGGACGATAGGCCTTGGTGCGCGATAAGGGTTGATACCCCTAATCTTAGCCGTCCGAAAATCGAATGAAACTTTTCGCACTTCCGATCGGCAGACTTTTCCGAAGGACCTCGTCGCGACGCCCTCGCCTCCGCGGCGCCCTTTTCCGGGCGCGAAACGCGTCGCGGCGCCCGGCGCCTCTCCCTTCCCCTTCCAGCGGGAATCCGGCGGCCTCGCTCGGGAATTCCGCGAATTCGCGAAACACCGCGACGCGCGTTCGGCACGGGGCTTCGGGAAATTTATGCGAGCGCGACATCGGAGGGATATTTTCTTGCTTTTCCCGCCAGCGGGGGGCTCGTTTTGCACCCCCTGCTTGGCTTCCGCCATCCCTTTCCCCTGCTCCGGGGAAACCGCGAACCGCAGTCGATTCGCCCGCGGGTGAGACGGGCTCCGGGCTCGTCGGACTCCTTTATTCCCTTTTTTTTACCGAAGAATCGCGGCTCGCTCGTCCTTTTTCCTCCCGTCCCTGGCGCGGATCGCTCCGAATCGCCCCGACATAATGGAATTAACTGACAATTTACCAATTTATTAGCGGAGCGCTTTCCGGCCCTTTCAGGCTCGCGCGACCAGCGCGGTATATCGTGCGGCGCGAAACACGCATGCCGTGTTTCCCTCTTCATTCGCTTTCCCTCTCTCTTTGACAGCTACTTTTTCTCTCGCTCCACCTCGAATCTTTGAAAATTCCGATCCCGCGCGCAGCGAGAAAAATTCCCGGTCGGAAGAAATTTTAATTGCGTCGGAAACTCTTTTTTTTATTAGTCTAACCCTTTCCGACGGTTATCATCAACCGTGGGTGGTAATCACTCCTCGTGACTGATTCAACTCGTCATAATAGTTGTATAAAATAGGAGTTGCATCGTAAACCGATTATGCCCTGGATATTTAATTAGGAATTAAGAGCGTTACTTTTACCCAGGAGATTTATTATTCAGGCCGTGGGATAGATTTAGCGGAGATTATTTTATTAAATTTTCCATCGCGATGCGCCGCACCATTAGAGAATGAACTCCGATAATTTATTTCTCGATGTCGACTCGGTTACTTTGAGAGGAAAAAAAAAAATCGGTTGACCGAGACAAATACATACATTGTTGGCCGAATTGTATACAATTGCAAGGAACAATTATTTATCCCCGAGAAGAAAAATGATATCCTCGACCGACTTTTTTCTTCTGAGGGTAGAGTTAGGCACGAACGGCACTCGCGTTAGATTTTGGGACGAAACGTCGAAGAGATGGCAAGGATCACTGGCGACCCGAAGAGCGATCCTTGGAGATCAGGCCGGAATCGCGTCCTTATCTGAATATCAAAGGATTCGGAAATGAGAATGGGAACCTGAATGGCGGCTGGGGGTCCTCGGTCCAGGTGGGGTCCGGCACTGGTCAAGCTGGTCCCCCTGGAAGCTGGATCCTGAGGGAGGCAGATGAGAATTAACGTCCCGAGAGATCCAGCATCCGTCCACTCGCGGTCCAGACAGCCTCCCGAGGAAAAACTCGTTTCTCATCGCGGCCGTTCTCACGCTTGCCAGAAAAGGAAGGTCGCAACGGTCTTCGGGGTGGTCTTCGCCCCCTTGGGGGGCAAGGAGACCGTTAAAAAGATCCTTCATCGGGATGGAACGGTTATCCAATGCCAGACGCGTTCCAGGATTTCCGGACAATCCGATTTCCTCGAGGCAAATAGGTGGAGGCGAGAGCAGACAGCGATGAGGCGATATCGGGGAAAAAGTGATCGAAGGGAGGAACCGGGGGAGGGGGGAAGAAAAACGCGCGATTATTGAATCATACCAGGGGTGTATTTATTATTCGTGGAGGGGGGGAGGAAGAGCAAGGAGG
Source organism: Orussus abietinus (assembly GCF_000612105.2). Classification (NCBI taxonomy): domain Eukaryota; kingdom Metazoa; phylum Arthropoda; class Insecta; order Hymenoptera; family Orussidae; genus Orussus; species Orussus abietinus. The sequence continues at coordinate 917,082 of NW_019395988.1, forward strand.
GCGATGGGCACCGACAGCCCCGGGAAACGCTACTTCCTCTCGTAAAATTCGATCCCTCGGGCGCTGCCCTCCTGGAAATAAAACAGGCTGGAAATTAAACCAGCGGCGATAGAGCGAAGTCGGGCAATTGAAGGGAGAGAAAATGAAGAGTTCCCGGAATAAGGTGGAAAGGAGAGGAGACAAAATAAAAAGATGCGGTTATTGGATAGCGCGAGTCGGGCTTGCCGCAAATGGTTAATAAAGCCCGAAGAGAGCCGCGATCGGCCATAAGACACACATGGGGGGTGGTTAAGGTTGGCGTTAATGATGCCCGCATGCCGGCTTCCCTGGGGGTGGAAAATAAATGGCGGCTTACCCGTCGCTGAACCCACCCTTCTCCCTCCCGGCGGCCCCCGTCGCCGCCCCCGAAGCGGCCCGAAGGCGCACCCGGACAAGTCACCCCCTCGTCGAGGCCGAACTTCGAGGTCACCCCGACGTCCGAAATCTGACCCCGGGTCGTCGCACCCTCCGGATTTCGCCTTCGACCCGATCCACCCTCTGCGAGGAAAAATCACCCTTGAAGGAGTTCCTCCTGGTTCAGCCCCTGAAGGGCCCGAAAAATCCCAAGCACGTACTCCACCCTTAAAGAGAATTCATGGATTCAGCTCGAATGAGTTGTCGCGATTCCGGAGAGACGTCGCTTCTAATTTATTCGAGTTTATTCCTCGGTCAATTAATTATTCCTTGCGTTAATTCACGTTAAAATACTTTGTCCCGTGGACGCGGGGTTTTTTTAAACGTCGCCGTCTCCGCACCCCTGGGTGGCGGAAAGGCTCTCGAAGGGTCCAGGGGAAGTCAGACGTAGAACGAGTGCGTATTTTACGGACCGGACGCGTCCCGGATTTCCCCTATTAATACGAAAGTTTGCTCGTTCAAGATTTCTTCCCCTTTTCGTCCCTCCGCCCCCGCGACCTCCGGAACTACCGTTTCCGCGGGGGTGGAAAAAACTCGTTGGAAATGCTCCCGATCCTCCCCCATTTTTTTTCCCCCGCGGAAATAAAGCAGAATAATTCCGTCTAATTACCCAATCTACCGGTGCGGGAATTCTTCGATCGATATTTTTTTCTTTCGATACGAGATACCAGCGTCCGAGGGAATTCGGTTTATAGGTAAGCGGCGGGGCTAAACGTCGTTTAAACGCGCTTAAACGCCGTTTAAGAGGAATCTTCGCATTTCACTCCCACGCGGAAAAAAAAATCGGACATTTACACTTTTAACAATAGACAGCGATGCCGATAAAAATTTATTCTCGCGTTGTTTTTGGTGCAAATGTTGCTGGCCCATTTTCAAGTTTCGCGTTTAAATTAGAATTTCTTGTCGTGGCTGTCAATTCTTTTTCGGCCTGCGGTCCTTCGACTTTCCGCGCCCCTCTTTTTCCGCGGCCCGCTTTTTCCGCGCGCGTCACGCGGACGGAATCGCGGATGGAAATACCGAGGGATACTTAAAACCCGCGTACGCGTAACGCTGACGTATCCGCAATGCAATTTGGCAGTTTCGGGCCCAGCGATCGGCGCATGTACACGTCCGCCATGTTCGCCGGTGTAACCCGGTCCGCAAAGTATATCGCTCGGCGTATGATGAACGATGAATAATAAATGATGCTAATAAACGACGGAACGGCCCAAGGTGTGGGTACTAGAAATAACGTCGAGATCGCGTCGGAAAAACCGCGCAACCGCATGCGGCCCCCCTACGAAAAAGAGATCAGTTGACAGAAAGGAATATATAACGTCGCCTGAGTCTTATATAATTGCAAGTAACAATAATTTCATTGAGAATAAAAATTATGGCGTGCACCCAGTTTGGAGAAAATTAAATATTTATTTTCATATACAGAATGACCCTTTCGTATCAGCTTAAGAAATTTCAATTCCTGACTCGAAGGTGACAATTCCAAGATTTCCGATCGAGGAAAACGGTGGCAGAGGAAAAGAGAGACGGATAGATGGCGGCGTGTCGGGAGGGAGAGAGAGGGCCGACACAGCTGCGTCGCGAGCCAATCGCGTGCCTCGACTGACAAGCGAGCAAAACTACTATACCGCACCATCGCGACCATTTCGGTTCCGTCTCTCTCTTCCTGCCTCTTTCCGTCCCTGTCTCTCCGACCTAGCCGGGCGGTCCTGCCTCTCCGGCGGCCTAGCGGCGTCTCTCTCCCTCCCGCTTAGCCCGCCTCGCGCGGTCTCTCTCCCTCTCGCTCTCTTCCCTCCGCGAGCTCGTCGCTCTCCGGCGCACGAGCGGCGGAGCGAACCGCCGGCCGATTTTGCATTTAAATTTGGCAAATTTGCCGGAGTTGGCAAATGAGCTGTGGGTATGGTGTCTAATACTCGCATGCGAGCACGGCCGCCGATACACTGCTTCTAATGCCTCCGGAGAGGGATCGCGCGTACGTGTGCTCACCTACGTGCACCCAGAGTACTCGTCCGCGGTTGTACAGTTTCCAGCAAAATTCCGATCCGCCGATAACGCGACGAGGCCTCCGAAGAAGTGCATCTCGCCGGAAAAGAAGAAAAAAAAAAAGACTACGCACTCGGCGATAGGCTTCTATTTTGAATTCCGCGAGGGGAGGATTTTTAACTTTCAAAGAGATATGCATCGCTCCTACTCAGTCGTGCGATAGGATACGTCCAAGGAAACGTCAGGAAGGGTAAAGAAAATTCGTTTGAATCAAATATACCATTTTTCTTCTCCACGTAATAATGACCTCTTGCGATTACACCCCTCCATGGGTATCATATTGGGCTTCGTATAATATAATCGAAATTCTCTTCGACGAAAATCCCCGACCATGGGGTCGTCCGGAGTCCTCGGAGAGGTTCAGTCCTTGGAGGCCCTCGAGAGGCGACTTCGCCTCGTCCGGGAAAACCGCGGAATTGGCGGCGCCATGGGAATTTTGCTCAGGACTGTACACCCACACAGGGAGGGAAGGGGGGAAATAGCGCATAGGAAATGCAAACGTGCAGCAGAGAACTTCGGACAGCACTCTCTAATTTTAGCCCGCAGATGGCAGCACCCTGTGTCGCGCGTATGTACATACGTATGTAGGTAAATACGTTTCTATGTACGCACGCGTGTCCACCGAGTTCTCCGTTCGTTTCCCTGGTATCGCCCCGGGTTCTACGCCTTCGACACCCTCCGACCTATCCTCTTATCGCCCCGCTCTGATAAGAGGTTCCTCCACGCCGGGAGCTTCTCTAAAGGAGCGCCAGAGGTAACAAGAAAATCTGCGAAAACCGGGGAAAAAATATATAAATCGGTGCCAAGGTGGCGGTAATTCCTTTGATCGTGTGGAGTAAGGTCAGGTAACGTCAAACGCTTCTGGAAAGGTATGCCAAGGGATGGATTGGAATATTTAATTTCGGGGGGCAAGATGGCGTCAATGACAGATTCAGAAAATACTGGGGAACCATTTTCTCTCAGAGCCGAGTCGGAAGAACGCCCCCGCGACGCAACGTAACGCAGCGCCACGCAACGCGGAGGAATAATGGGCTGGCGAGGGGGGGGCGGGAGGGTGCAGGCCCGTTCATTATGCAACGGCGCGACTGCACCTCCCGCCGTTGGGTCTCCGGGCCGGTCGGACGGCGCGGTGCAAGGTACAATCGAAATGCGGCTTAATGAGTCCTCCGAATAAAGCGAAAAATGCCCGTTTAAATAATGCGCCTCGCGGACCCGCCAACGGAAGGGCCCGGGATTCCGGTCTCCTACGCCACTGGCCGCAGTCCGCGGAATCGTTTAATACGGCATTCATTATTGACGTTCCATGGCCGATGGTACCGTGGACATGGTAATTCTGTCGGTTACGATGTACACCATGTCGACGGATTACGAAGGGTAATTATCCTGAGAAATACTTCGAACCTTTGACGCGCCGTCATTTAGGCACCGTCCCGCAGCGTTTCGCAACACCTCGAACGATTTAACGGAGCTTTGAAGGCTTGCGAGGCGACTCGCATTATTTCGTAACGTTTTGCTATATTTTGCAACATTTTGCAACGTTCCGAGGCGCTTCGCGATGGCGATCGCGTCGCCGGGGATTTTTTATTTCGAGCGATTTCGCGCGAACCCGTTCCGCGTCGGATAATTCCGGATAAAGGAAGGAACGAGAAGGATTTGCCGACGTCGAGTGCCTCGACCGGATATCGGGGACGGGGGGGGGGGAGGAGGAGGAGGAGGGAAGTGGCGGTATCGACGGAGTGCGCATCCCCGAGGTGGACGCGCGCCCTTGCGTTCTCGCGGCGGGGCTGAGTCACCCTGGCATTATCTAAACTTTCATCTAACCTCCCCTATCCCTCTAATGCCGCCCCTCCACCCCTCCACGGTTTTCTATGAAAGAGCTAGGAGAAAGGAGGGGAGGCTAAGGCGAGTGGTGGGGGGCTCGCACACGCAACGAGTTCTCCGCGGAGGGGGTAACGACCCTTCGCGGGTGTGCGTGCCCCAGGGCACGGCGACCCGATCGCGAGGACGATGTTTAGGGTTGTTTTTTAAAGGGGGTGATCCTTCGTCTCGTCCATTCATCTCCTCCTCCCCCCCCCCCTCCTCCTTGCGCGCCAGTTCGAAAAAGTCCGAAACTTTCGAGAGTTCCGACGTAGATGGCAGCAGGTGCCTTCGACCGCCTCCCTGGGGATTAATGCGTTAAATTCGATTAAACTCGATTCGAGTCGATATCCTCGGGTTTAGGGGTTGAATTCCCTTCCGGAAAGCTTCTCGGTGTTTATTCCCCTCCCCCCGAGTGGGGGGACGGAGGGTACCGTCATCGCTCTGGAAAGGCCGGAATTTTTTATACCAGGCGGTTTAAATGTAAATTACGGCGACGTGCTTAAGAATGTGGGATAATCAAGAGGGGCGACTCCCCCCGTGGCGGCAGGACGCGACAGAGGATCTCACATCTTCCTCGAATTTAGCGGATGCGAGGGAGAAATATGGTGGAATCTGTCCATTGTTTGATGTCGAATAGTCGAGAGGACGCGGAGATGATGATTCTTGGGGGGTTCGAGGGTAGAGGAGGGTCCGATTACTGGATCGTCAATTTTCATCGGCAGATTCGAATTTCCCGCCTAAATGGCGCGCCCTCCCCGGGCCGATTCTTCGGGGCATCTCGAATCTCGGAATAAGGGCCGAATTTGGCTTTTGATCCGCGGATAAAGGCCAAAGGCGGTTTCGGGTAGGGGGTGCTGCATCGCAGCCGATTACCGGAGGACATAATCGAATCAGGAGGCGTTATTTATTTATTTACTTTTTTTTTCGTCCGTCCATTTAAAAACGCGTTAAAATGCAAAAAAGCGAACGCGAGCCGCCCGCTGGAGGAGAAGCCGCCGAGGAGAAGTGCGGGCGCGGAAACGCGGGCGGGCGGGCGGAAAGGGGCGGAAATGCAAAAAGGCGCCGGGGGCTTCGCTCAATACCCGGAGCGCCGGCGCAAGCGCCTTCGTTTTGTTTTTCCCACGTACCGCCGTCGCTTTTGTTTTTCCAAGATGGCCGACCAGCGTCGGTAACTGGTCTCGCCGCGCCGGAGCGGCCTGCCTTGCCGACCGGCGGAGCGAACGCGGCCGCCACCGCGCGGCGGCGCTGCCGACGCGACGCCGCGCGTCCTTAGGGACGCGACTGGCGTCCGACCAGTCGATTCCTCCGGCCTGTATGTCGAGTTTTCTATCTTTTTTCACCCTAATAAAAAAAAAATCATTCCATTTAACCAAAGAAAGTACATCCCTCAATTTACGCGGCACTTTTTTCCCACGGGTAGAAAGGAATAGTAATGCGGAATGAACTTGCAACGCGACCCTTTTCCAAGGACGCGATTTTGGGAATTCGGAAGGACATCGTCTCTTCCTTCTTTGGTTCCCCACGTGTTCTCGTAAACCCTCTCGGTCGTGTAACGCCGAGCAAATACCAAACGAGGCGTTTACGCGTCCGAGCGCGGGGAAATGTTCGAGGGGGCGGAAGAGAGGGCACGCGGGCGAAAAATAAAGAGCAAACAGAGGCGGCTGATAATCAATTTTTATTGCGAGAACCTCTCGGGTACGATATGCCCCTGGCCCGAGTGCGCCATGGGAAGCGAGATCTGCAGGAAAACGCAACGCCCGGCCTCCCCCTCCTTGAAAACAGGAACCACACCAGACACTCATTGGATGAAAACAAAAAAAGTACTCAATAGACTCGCCAGGTCCCAGTCAAAAGCGAAACTAAACACCGCGTTCGACCATGCTCGACCGGCGCGCGTAATTTGCATTTTACTCGGGAATTCGTGAGATCGTCAAACCTATTCGATTTACAGCGTCATCCCTAATCTTACCCCTTCATAAAATCCATATACCAATTTAACTGCGCGAAGAAAAAAAATCATGCACTGCGCCAAGGAAATTTAAATCGGACAACAATTGGTTAACTCAACGTCAATTTTTCTCCTCAACGAAATCTTCCCTACGGTCGTACATTATTCATTCAGGCAATAATATATATTTATTTCGGCCAAGGAATTTCATTTTCTTCTCAGGGCGGTTCGTCGAAAAATTCCGTGGCATCTGAAACAAAAAGAAAAATGATCTTGAACGATTGCGAAGGGGTAGGTTCACAGCAATGGCTGCCCGAAGTAGGGTAGTGAATTCGACAGGGGGGCGAGGGTCGAGGTCCTCCGTTCTGGAATTTAAAATTCAGATCCCGAAACTGGCCTTCGACCGGGTCCAATGGCCGATAAGAATAACGGCGCTTCGAATAAAAAACAATGGAGGGTCGGACGGCGAAGATAGTGGCGGGCGTTAAACATAATTCGCGCGTTTATCGCTGGAAAGAAAGGAAAAAAAAAAAAGAAGGGGGGCCGTAATCTCGCATCTCCTCGGGCAACGGCGTCGTTCCGCGTCGCGGTGCTTCGCGCCGCTGTATTTCCTCCCCCGGGTGAATTTCCACCCCCTCGTCCAGGAGGCACCTAAAACCACCCCCGCATTCCCCACCGCCCCCAGGTCCCCCCCGCGAACTACCGCTTCCAGACGCGGAGGACCACCGCCACCCCCGCGGATATTAAGAACGTTTCGCGGAACGGCTTAACGGCGAAAGGGGATCCGCGTTTTTACACCCGGACCTCCCTTTCGCCCCCTACCCGCGCGAGGAGATTAGGTTTAACAGCCTTAATTTTAAAAAATAGCTCCGAAAAAATTGCGCCGCTTTGTACGCCGGCGTTAAAGCGTACCGCAGAACGCGGGGGAGCGGGGGAGGGGGCGAGCAGGGGTATCGCCGTGGATACGGGCCCTCCCCGGGGGGCGCCACCCTCCGGGAATTGAGTTTCCCCGGGGCTGTTTTTTTTCTCCGCATACGTTTATCTGCATTATGTGTACTTTTAAGAAATATACGTGCATTAACGGTTCGTACCTCTCCCCGATGTTTCCTCGGATCGCCCTCGTCCGTTCTAGGGGGGTTTAGAAGAAATACCAGGAGAGACGTCCTCGGGGTATGAAAATGGCCAGAAACGCGCTTGGGAGGAAACGGACTTATTCTTAGAGCTAAACGGCGATTTAACGTAATCGTCCACTCGTACCGATGGTTAAAATCCACGCGTTAACCAAGGGAGGATCTCGAGTGCGTTTCTTGGGGAATTTCGAGGGATCCTTGCCAGGGAGATTCTGGAAAATCTAGAAATCGATTATTTCCCCGGGCGAGCGAAGTCGCCAGCGGAGGATGTCGCGTCCTTAAGGGTGGAGGCGCGTCCTTAAGGGCGAGACTCCTCTAGAGGTCTCGAGTGGTCGCAGGCGGCGCAATAAAAGGCACGTTGAGCCAAGTTCCAGAGCCGTGTAAAATATTGCCGCGAATTATCATACCATCTGAAATTAAAGGGTTGAAATTTCGGGGTGGCGGCGCCCGGTGGAAAATAATTTCGGAGGCCCTCCTTCCCCGGGGTCCTCGGGCGTTCCGGGGGCGAAGGGGCCAGGGGGGCGGCGGTGGGGGGCCTCCGAAAGCTGCGCCCTGCCGCTCCTCGCCCGTTCCTGCGCACTTTTTCCTGCGGATTTTTCTTCCCAGCGTCTGCGCGGCCACGCCCACCCCCGTAATGGCGGCTGGAAATTCATGGCAGGGGCGGCGCTGCCGTCTGCGGTCTTCTCGGCGTTGCTTTTTTTTTTCCCCTTTTTTTTCCCCGGGCTCTGCACCCCTCCGCCGCCACCGCCGCCGTCCCAGGGGTGTATTTTAAGAGGGTCCTCTCTACCGGGCCCTGGCCTCCCCTTCCACCCCCACGGCCTCCTGCGCGCACCTGCGTCCGCGCTTCACCCTCCGCCGGGCCACCCTTACCTCGGCGCGACCCCCTTCCGTTTCCACCTGTACCCTCCTACCCTCCGACTAACCCCAGCCACTTGGCTCGAATGATCCCTTTAGAGCGATGGTGTTCCCACCTCGGGGTGTTCCCGAAGCCGACGGGATTACGACGGGGCCACTCTTCGAGCGACAAGATTCCGCATTCGCGACCCGCGCCGATCGCCTGCACCCCTGATATGTCAGGGTACCTCAGGTGCCCCCGCACCCCCGAACTAGACGACGCGATTGGGAATCTTAATGACCAGGATCTAAGGTCACCCCGTTTTTATCCGTTTAGTCCATGAAAATATGATCTCATGGATCGCCGACGATTCCCTATATGTCTCCCGTCCGCCTGGCGTTATTTCCCAAATTCTGACGAATTGAAAGAGACCCCACCGTTTGGCGAATATTTCTTTCTTTTTTTTTCTGCGATCCTGGAGACTCGCGGAGAGGCCGCGAGGGGCTTTTTCACGTCCTCCGGAACTGGCACCTCGTCGATTTACCCCCCGAATGGCGGACACGGACGAAAGCGCACAAATGAAAATTTGCAAAGTTCCACTTTCCCGCGCCCTAGGTCGACGCCGCTAATGCATTTCCTCCCTGCGTCCGATTCGCGTCGCCACGAGAAAAACGCGGATTGGTCAGGCGTGCGCTCCGGGAATCGATCGGCTTCTCGTTGCACCGGCTAGGCTCGCGTCTGTCCCCGGCATCGATATTTCCAAACCGGGGGATTTTCTTCGAAAACCGGGGTAACTACGAAATAATTCTCGTAGGGCGAAAATCCCAAAGAAATGCGAAGGAATCGCATGGATTGCCTTTTGAAACCGTTTGTCGAATTAATTCCACTTTATTCCTGGCTCGATTTCACGGGCACTCTTTTACTGCCACGGGGAATAAGGCCGCTGTTGTTGAATTAATAATTAATGGCGAGACCCACGCGTCGTGCATTTTGTCGCCCTGCGGACCAACACGTGTAACGGCGTAACGGTGATCGATATGTAGCTCGCGGTTTTCTTTAAATATTTATAATATCGGGATACAGCAACGTAGTACGAGCTCGCCGCTGCCGAATGTTTCCGCCGAATCAATGATGAACGCCACTCGAAATGTTCCCGGCCGACACGCATACGCGTCCAGCGAATCGTCACAGTGGTTACGGTCCACGGTATGATCAGACAATGGCTCGAGATACCCGAGTGGGCCATCAAGGAAATTCCGAAAAACGGACGGTGAAAATAAATTAATCTCACGGCCGTTTGCGTTATCAGACCATGGCTCGAGATATCGGGCCATCGAGGGGAAATTTTGGAAAATGTGGAAAAATCAATTATATAGATAATAACAGTCCTTACGTTACTCAGAGAAGGATAGGCGGTAGATGACAGTGGGTGGTCGGAAAATAATTCCAGATCATGATTCAAGAAGATGGTCGAAACGAAACGGCGTTTAACGAGCGGCAAAACGGCAACATTAAAATTCGATTCGTTCTGCGTAGGCACGTTTAACCGGCTGAAAATGGCCGGGTCGGGTTTGAATGAAATTCTAGTTGAATTAATTGGAGCATATGTGCATATCATTACACGCTCGTAAACGCGGTATTTACTGCAACAACATTTATTCGATCGCACGTCGCCTAGTTCATTGAAAATAATTTATTATTCCTCAATTGTAGATGCGGCTTTGCCGCGGGGGGGGGGGGGGGATATTTTGATATCTGCCACCGATGACGGTCTGCGGGAATTTTCATCGGCGCTCCGGATAAAATGGAGAAATAATGATTTTTCTTGGCTAAAGAGAGAACCTCCGACGGGAAGGGCCGTTTTCTAGAAAGCAAATTTCCCTTCCGGTCTGTAATTACCATTACACAGAGAGAGAGAGAGAGAACGCGAGTGGCTGAAATAACACGGGAAGCAACGTCCAAGTAGAACTACCACGTAACTGTTCAGCCACGCAGTGGGCCGACAAAAGTACGATAGGGCTTAAATGGAGTCGACTGTGTCGTATCGGAAAATAATTTTCTGTTCCGCGTGGACCGTGTCCGAAAAAAAAAAGGGAAATAAAAAAAAGGCGGGCGTGACGAGAAAAATAAAAGAAACGTTCCACGCCCGAAAATGCAAGTAATCCCTAACGATCGGGAGATTCGACGCAACGAGATTCTCGAGTCTAATTGAATGATCAGAATAGTGGCTGTATATTTATAAAGCGCGGCGAGGTTTTCGAGTCTAATTGAATGATCGACATAGTGACGGTACATTTATAAAGTGTCGACAGAGGCCAAATGTTGGAATCGATGCCGATTAGATCCGATTTATGCGCCGATGTTGGCAGCGGCGAGTCGAGGCTTACATTTTAACCGCGTTTACCAGGGACGAACGAAACTAACGAGATTTATCAAGAGTACCCGATTCACTCTGCCCGTTCATACATGCGGTCACCACAGGCGATTTGTCGAAATTCAAAGGGATAATTCACACGGAGCGTCGAAAAGCTCATCCCGGCGTAATCAACCGGGACGAAAGTTCCGCAAAAGTAGGCCATTGTCTTCCGATTGATCTTCCCTCGACAATCCGAAATTTCTTCCACGCCCCAGAATTGCCCTCTCACCGAAAGTTACTCATTTTCCAGCGTGATGTGACGTCGATCCTCCGAGAGGGGCCCCGAGATAGAAGGACCCGGTCCTGGAGCTGTATTCGTGTTTTCTCGTGGAAAAAAGTGGAGGCGCCACGGTCGGTGGGGATGGGCGAGCGGCTAAAGGGAGAGGGGGTCGCTGCCGGCTGTTCGTGGGGGGTCGAAATGGAAAAAGAGTCCGAAAAAAAAAATGGCGATCGGGGGAGGAAGCCGAACAACGCAAGTCAATCGTGCGTCTCTTAATAGAAAAGTGGGGTCGATTTATGGGTTATAGGTAAACTGTACTCCCACCTTGCAACCCCCAGCCTCGAACGGTCGCCCTCCAACCCCCGGACCCCCAACCCCCCCGCGATTGCCGGTAGCAAATATCGCGCCGACTCTTTTTCTTCCGCTTTCACCGACTTCCGACGTCGCCGAGCTTATGGTCGGACTTAATGCCTCTTCCTCTCGCCCTCTCTCTCCCTCTTCCTCCCTCTATTTCCCTCTATTTCCCCCTGGAATTCGTTCTCTCAGCCTCGATAGGGTCGCGCGACGAGACTCGCCGGGGACGTAACGCTTCCTCTCGCTGGTTTTACAAACGCTACCCGTCGGTAGCGTGTTCCGTCCCGAGGAAAGGGCGAATCTCGCGACCACAATGGCCGCGCCGCTGCAACTACTCCGCTGATAAATGCAGTTATGGTCCGCGACCGCGTTGGGAACGAAGATACGCCGGGTACGCGCAAAATGGATTACGTCCTGCGCTCCTGAAAAGTGGGATTTTCGGAAGCGCCAATCATGGACTTCCTTTTCCTCCTTCCTCGGAATCACCCGCGATGACGTTTCCACGGATGAACCCGAATATAAAATAAGGCCACTTAATATAGTACCAAGTGGCGAGTAAATTCCGAAACTCCGTACGTTCTGGCGTAATCGCAACGACCGTCCTTAGGGTGCAAGCCTTGGTCCCCTCTACCTCTGCCTCTCGCTATTTCATGGGACGATCGTACAACTTTTCGCTACCTTCAGCCGCGCGTTTCCGCGGCGAAGTACTCCTGCCCGGAAATATGCCGGAAAGGTGGAGGGAGGGCCGTAATGAGCGGCTCGAAATTTCGAAATTTCGAAGCGGCCGGCGATTCCGAGGGTGGCACAGCTGCGCCGAATGCCGAGCAAAATTAGGATGTTTTTTTCTCCCGTGCACACGAAGGTCGGTCGCTCTGCCGGGACGAGGGTAAAGAGCGACAGAGAGAGGGAGGGAAAAAGAGAGCGGGACCGAAGGGAGGCGCGAAGGGGTGGAGAGGAAATGAGAAAGAGAGAGAGAGTGGAGAAAGCTCGACGAACGAGGAAGAGGACCGGGAGAGAGACGAGAGACGCGAGAGGGTCGATAGGTGGGCACCGGCCACCCCAAAGCTCGCGCCGACCCCCGGGGGTGGAGGCGCGGGCGGCGGCGCTGTTTAAATATCCCCCGGAACAAAAAGGCCTTAAATGGCCGGACGGTAATGAAAAAATTGTCCGGTCATTCTTAGAGAAATTGCCCCGACGCGTTTCGGGGCTATCCTCAAGGGTCGATGCGGAAATGCGTCGCGCGCGAGAAAAACCTCGGTACTTCCGTACCGGAACGCGTCGAAATGTCTAGAGGTGGTCGAAGGCATCCGAAAAATCGAATTCTTCTCGAGGGGCATTTTCCCGATCGTCGATACATAGTGTAGAATGTACAAAATTGGGAAACGATTGAAGATAAAAAATAAAACAAAGGAGACTCGAGCGACTTGTCACGGGAGAACTCTCCGTCCGGCCGCCCCATCGACGCCGGAGGACCTCCACCTTTCCGCGCGTAACTCTTCCGCGTTTTCCGCGTCTCTTGAAATATTCAACGAGCCGACGAGCCGACACCTGCGCCGCCGTATTTCTCCGATCGTGCTTTTTTCATCCCCCGTTCCGCCACCCATTGGCCACTCGGCGGAAATTATCCCACAAAGGGTGGTCGATCGACGTCAGACCTTTTCCACTTCCCTCCATCGTCGTCTCGCCGATTTCTCCTTCGGCTCCTCCGCCATTTCTCTTTTTCCCAGTCTCCTCTTCGCCGAATCGATGCGCGGAAGTCGCTCCTTATTTCATGGAAATTGCGCATTTCGTTCACGCAGCGTCCCGACGGGCGTCGCCGCGCCCGCCCCCTCGGGGTGACTAACGCCTCGATTTCGGAGCGAATTGACATTTTTTAATTAAGCTCGCGAGGACCGCGAAAATCCTATTTTAATAATTCTCCCCGCCGGTTGATTGGGCCGCGCGCGCGGTCGGCAAAAGCGGGATCCTCTTCCCCGGTTCTCTGCCCCTTGCCCCCGGGGGGGCTTCGATGTTGCGAGGGCGACGTCGCAAAGAGGCCCCCTGACATCTGAGATTTAGAAGCCGCAAAATATACAAAAGCTTCAACTATTCCTGCTTACAAAGCGCGCCGTTGTCGCTTCCACTGACGGCCCCATTGTTTGCCCCCTGGGGGGTGGGGGGCACCAGAGTTAATACCTCGCAAACGCAATATCGCTTTAACGGCGCGGCCATTTTTCCACCCGGAAGACGCAAGTGATAAGGCCGGCTTTTCGCTTCTTAACCAAACTACCCAGAGTTTGATATTAAGTACTTGGGGGTATCTAAGTACATTCTAACCCTCGAGTTGGAAGTACTTGTATGAAAAATTCTGCACAATCGCCGGGAATAGTAGAATTGGGCACCCCAGGGAGTGTTTCGGACAACCTTGGTACGGGAGGAAGACTCGGTTTAATTATTCTAAGCATCCCCGTCCAAACCACGCGGTAGACGTCGATCCCATCAGAAAATGGACCGGCCAAAGGGGAGGAATTAATCCCCTGGTGGTCCTCCATTCCGGAGGACTCGAGGTGTCGTTAAATAAAGGAGGCAGGGTCCATCCGTCAGCGTTTCCTAACCGGACTCCCTCGGCATCCCCTTGGACCGACGAGTCGATCGAAGGGCGAGGAAGAAAGACGTGAAAAAAAAAGAAAGGAACGATCATCAAAGTCGATTCCACCGAAAACCGTCATGACATCCGCAACTCGAGGCGCCATTGACTGAAAACGCGTTAAAAACCACGCAAAACGAAGGGCTGGAATTAATCTCGGGGAAGTTCTTCCTCTACCGCGAGGCAAAGGGTCGGAAATGAAAGCGACCCCACTGATTCGTCAGCATTTCCCGATCGGCGACCCTCGGCATCCCCTTACCTCATCCAGGGGTATTTCGCTCAGGAACCGCTGGATTTACCGAATTCCCCAAGACATCGTCACCGTGAAGTAGGACACGTAGACAAGGCTACGATCGGTTCCCCAGAAAGTGGCCCCAGAATCAGGGCCCAAAACTCCGGATTTTCGCAGATCTCCCGACCCGAGCGCCACTTGCGGAAAATAGGGGAACTGGAAATAATCGCCCCCTCGAGTCGCCAGGCAAAAGGACGGGAATAAAGGCGACAGCGGTTCCGAATCGGCGGCCCTTAGTTCGGAAGGTGGATCGAAGGTGGGAGGGTCGGGGGGTGGGATAGACGTCGTGCGCCGGGACAAGAGTAAAATATCAAAGGGGGTCCGGGAACGGTTATCAAAATTGCGCTTGCCATTATAATTTTAAAGCCGGCTTTCCTCGCTGGCTGCTCCGCCGCGCGTCGTTGGCCGGCCTCGGGCCTGCGGGGGCGGGCGGGGTGCAGGGGTTGGCGGGCGGGTGGGGTGGGAGGCGCGGGGCGCGGAGGTCGAGGTGGCGGCGGCGGAGGAGGAGTCGCAGTCGGCGCTGGGCGCGGGGCGCGGGAACACCGGCCGGTCGGCGGGGGGCGGAAAGGGCCGGAGGCGGGAGGGTCATTTATTTCCCCCGCGCGGCATAATTTATCGCGAGGATTTTCGCGAAAGCACGCCAGGCAGCGCCGCGATAGGGGGCGAGGAGGGACCGGGAAGGGCGCGGGGAGGTCACGGAGAGAGAGGGAGAGAGAGAGAGCTCTGGGGGAGAGAGAAAGAACCGGGAGGGCGGGCGCGGCCGGAGGAGAGGAGAGGAGGGCAGAGCGACTCGCGGACGAAGGGACTAATATCAACGTCCGACTCGGCGCATCCTCGGAATTCTCGCCCCGAAACGGAATATTAACCCCTTCGCGGCGGAACTTTTGCGCCGGAGCCCCCTCGGTCGCCTGGGAGCGTCCTTGAAAAAAACCGGGAAACGACGCGTTTTCCTCGAGTCCGTTTAATCCCGGCGAGCGGCTTTCTTGAAAATTGCGCCCCCCGGAAACGCGGCCGGGAAACGCTGTCATCCCTCGGCCGCCATTTTCCGTTCGCTCGATCTTTCGGGATTGAGAAACATCGGAATTTTCATATCGGCGAGAACGCGACGGATCGGAGGAACGCCACCGGATGGGGTGCAGATGTAAGGGGTCATGAAAGTGTCAATTATGTATATATACCAGATAGTCGATTTATGGGAATTTCCTCCGAACCGGGTGCGCCGAATGATTTGAGACTTCAAGGCGAAGGATCGATTTCTTTTTTTTTTTTCGGGAAAATTCTCATGCGAAACGAATTCCAGCTTCGTGCCCGGGGAGGGTTTCCAGGGGACGCGACTTTGCGTCAATTTAACGTACCCGGCCACGCCTTGGTCACACCTTGGCAGGTGCTCTCATCGAAAATAGTGACAATTTAATGACTCCCTAATCGATAATGTAGGGGTGGTCAGTACTGGAGGAGCTCGGTTCGGCCTGTAGGGCGACGTTAACCTTGCGGCGCCATCATTGATTTTTGCGCCAGCGCAGGGTTTAATCCACTCGGGATTAAGCAGAGGTCGACAAACTGGAAATCGTTAGGCGGAAGAACATCCCGATGATACGGTCGCCGGAATTCCTCCTCCCGTTTCGAGATGATTTCCGGAATACGGGCATTATACCCAACACCGACAGAAATTAATAAAACCACCCCCCAGCCACACCGCGACGTTCTTTCCCCTCCACCCCGAGAACCTGCGTAACAAATAGACTTCCAACAAAAAAGCAGATCGAAAATCGAACAAACTACCGCAAAATGGTATAAAAGTCCCGCAATTAATGTACCTTAAGACCTCTCTCGAAATCCGAACTCCTCGAGCGAAATCCTCCCTCGAAACGCGGAGGAGAAAAAAAAAAAGATGGCGGGGAGGGAAAAAGCGGGAAAGAACGAGAAAACAAAAATCGAGAGAATAAGAAATAAGAATTCGAGGTCTCGACCTCGTCGAGGTTACTCGAAGTGGTATCGACCGTTGCCTTGAAAGTAAGGGACGTTATCCCGAAATTGATCCCGAGGTCGGGACTCGGCGCCATCGGCCCAGTAAAAGTTGCGTACTGCGCACATCGACCCCCGCCTCCTCCTGCCCCCTCCAGGTTCGCTTTCCACCCTCCCCCCGCCCGCCACCCCCCCGCCGTTCCGCCGGCCCTCGCGACCTCAGAGGGGAAAAACTCCCCGGGAGGGGTGCGCGGGCAAAAACGACGCCGAGATCCGATTGGCGCTCCGCTCGGCGTCGCGGTGGGGTGCCTTCTGGCCCCCGCCGACGCCCGCGTCCTCCCTTGGCCCCGGCCCGGCGACGACTGCTGGCAACCCCGTGGAACGACGTCTTCGCGCCGCGGGAGATCTCCCTAGGGACCCTAGGGACCCTAGGTACACCTTAAATCTCGCCGGTCCCTTCGCCTGCAGGCGCCCGGAAATAATGGCCCCTGGATCGACGCTCGTCTGGTCCGTTTTCCCCAGGCCACTTTGCCGGATAAAATCCCCTAGGACTGGGGATTTTTCCTTACCGTCGCTGGGCGGGTTCGCGGCCAAATCCGAAACTTACGCCGAGGAAAATGCCGAGCAAATTGTGGAGCATAGGATGGGTATAATTTCGACGTATAGGACGAATCGCTCGTGGTCGAGCCGAATTCCCGTCGATTTTATTTGCTCGACACGCCGGGCTGCGTGTCGATAGTTATGAAGTCGACTTCGAGCCGATCATTGGCCAGACCGCGGATTTTCACGAAGGTTGCGAATAGTTAACCCGAAATCCCTCTTTTTGCGAGCCGGCGTCCCGATGGGACGGATTCCCGCGCAATTTGTTTGGTCAGTTTTCGGTCGATCGCTGGTCAAATCGATTAGCGGGGAGAATCGATTCCCCCCGGGCCCCTCGACCGCTTGACCGAAATGTAAGGTGTCCATTTTCAGGTTAGGATCTTCGTATGGATGATTAAGTGCAGGAACGAGGGAATGGCATGGATATTCGCTCGACCTTTTTATCGGTCATTGAATATATGAGATTTGAGATTGTAGCCGGACGAAGGGTCGGAAAAAAAGTAAAATCCCGTTAATCGCGTCTAATTACATCGGGGACGGAGGTGCGTCGTTAAAGGAAAAGCACCTTACTGAGAGAAAAAAAAGAAAAGTACGACCGAACCGAAGAAATATTTTATTAATTAAAAGAATAATTATTTGACAGGATCAAACTCGGAATAAATAAGGCGCAACGTTTCCTTTCAGTTGTGACAGTTCATTTCTTCATTTTCTTTTTTCCTCGGTGTATGATATGAAGGTACGAGAAAAGTATGGAAGCACCCTCGGGAATACATCGGAAAGACCCATCAGGAATTCATCGAAGACCGTCGGAAAAATTCATGAAGGATCCCTGGAGTGCCGAAACGACAAGGGGGTCGTCGTCGGATCGATCTGGCCAGCCTTGAAGCGTCGCGACGCCCGGACCGGGTTAACCGGCGATCAACGTCGAGATCGGCTCCGTCGAGATTGTCACTCTCAGCCTCCGCCTTTGCATAATATGTAACGTGCGATCAGCATTCATAGAATAATTTTCATTTTAGACGCACGACCTATCCGCCCGTCACGGCTGACAGTCTCCTCTCCCTCTCCCTCTATCCCATAGACCGATTTTAATTATCTCATCCTACAAATTATCCGGCCGGAGGAGAGCGCTCGGCCCTGTGATTCGAGGACGCCGGGACGCCCCTTTTTTCCTGGATCTCCATTATTTTACTTTTCTCCTTTTGTTCCCTTCCCTTTTCCACGTAGGAAGACTCTCGATCCGACCGCGGTAAATATGCAAAAGGAAGGCGATCGAGAAAGACGCCGCCACTCATTTTACAGAATCTTGAAAATGATTCATAGTGCATGCAGATGCAAAAAGTGCACAATGAAAATGAACGTCGAATCTGATCTGGCGCTAAAAAGCCGATGCACCTTTATGCACGTGACAGAAATCTTAAAGATGGATGCAGGCGCTAAAAACGACTCCCTGGTCTGGCAGATCCACCGAGACGCGTTTATCAGCGACCGATAACGCGTAATCGATAACATCGTAGGCTCCGCAAGGCACCGGTCCCGTGATTTCGATTTAGGGGCCGTAACCCACCTCTCGTGTGAATTTCGACACGAAACGACCAAAATTCCACTCTATCCAAAGAGAAGCCCAGTGGATGCAGATCCACCCATGAATCCACGGCGCAAACAACACAATGTAAAACACCATGGCCCAAAACCGAGTAAGTGGACGTGAAAGAGTTAACCCACCCCCCTAAATGCATCTATTTCGGCAATTCAACCCTTTCATTTGAAATATCTGATACCCGCCACGTTGGATTTCCCATTTCCTGCGACTTTTAAAAATTCAACCCCCTCGAAGTTCGACATTAACTGCGGTTTAATTCACGATAAACTAGGATTGGGCCCTCGTTAATAAGGAGGGTGTCGCTAATGCAGCTTCCTCTATCGGGAGTGACATCCCCTCGTAAAAGAAGACCTCCTCGATCGCGGTGTAGGGTAGCGTTATCTAGTGCAGCAAAAAGGAAAAAGGGATTCCGCGATATCGCGTGACACACGCTCGGGGCCGATAATTAATCAAGCTAAGAAAGCCGATCGTCCGGCGGGGCGGATCCGAGAGAGAGGGGCAACGGCGAATTTGGCGGGAAAAACGAAACCAAACACGAGGGTGGAGGCGCGTTGGGGGTGGTGCGGGGGGTACGGTGGGGGAGACCACGCGGGGCAATGCATCACGTTCGCCGGGCAAAAAAGGCGAGTCCGGCTTTGTCGGGGTGGGGGGCTCTTTCCCGGTCTTTTTTCGCCCCCCCCCGAGAGGCGATAGCGCCGCCGGTGGGGGGATCAACCCCCCCACCATCCGCCCCTAGGGCCGAGGGAGGGTAATTTTTAAAACGCCGCTTGCGGGAAAATAAATACGAGCGAGAGGGAGCTATGCCATCGGTCTTCCCCTGCAGAGGCGGAGAGAGAGAGAGGGATGGCTCATTTTTCAGAAAGAAAAGGGAGAAGTGTCCCCCCTCCCCCCAGCGGCGATCAACGCGTCCTGGGAGAGGGATGGAAGGAGACGGAAAAATCCGACCGATCGAGGGGACTCTCGGGGAAGTTTACAGGGTGTTTCAGAGGAGATGGTCTCCATCTGTATCGGGAGGGGGTGAGATCGAGGGGGATGGGAATATCGATGGTGCATCGATATGTTCGCGGATCCGTGTCGATCCGTGTCGACGTTTGACTTCTCTACTTCCTCCCTTTGTCGCACTTGATGAGAGTTCCTTGAGGGATGGCTAAATGCGTTTATATCCGTAGATTAGGTGATTATTGTCATTTTTCTCCCTTATGCGAGTCACTTCCTCGCGCGAGCCTGTCGGTTAAAAAAGAAAAGGAATTCTTGGAGAGGGGAGTTTTCAGTCATCATTTTTTCCGCGTTCGGTGATTCTCGGAGCTGTCTTCGTCGGGGGAGAGACTCCTCAAATTCGAGGAAATGAAATTTCGGAAATAATTCGGGAGGTCAAATGAGCCGGCGCGAAAGTAACCGCGGAATTCGAGCCGAGTCCCATAATCCGGGAAATCCGGGGGAAATCGTTTTTTCCTATTCCCGGGGGACTCTTCGTCCCGGTTTCGAAATCCGTGACGCCGAGTCTGGAGAGAAATTCGCCGATCGGGTCGATCGATCGGATCCTAATCCGAGCGGCCACCGCGGGCCATATACAACGGAAGAAAGAGAGGGAATCTCTCCAATCTGGACACGGTCGGTCATTAATTCCGCACTCAACGGGGCCGCGTGGAAGCCCAGAAAACCGCGTTTCCAAAGAGCTCGGCCGATCCAAAATTCAAACAGCCCCTCCAACTTTGCACGGTCCGCAATACCGCATCCCTGACACGGAGGATCCGCGAGGCACTCTCATCTCCGGCGCAAGCAATTCGCCCGAAAACGCCGAAAAAAGCTCGACTTAACTCTTCCCGCTCTCAGGGCGCGATTCGTGCTCCGCTGCGTCTCTCTCCCTCCCGCGCTCGAGTGATCGCTCCGTCCCTCTCCCTCGCTCTCTCGGCGGATGCAATTGGAGGCCCCATCACGGTGCACGAGCCTCCCCGCCCGTTTCTGCCCTCGGCGTCCCACCGATATTTCATCCCCTGATATCAAAATATATCCAAGGGTGGCTAAACAGGACAAACAATGAAAACCCCATAAGACCGAAGAGCCTTACCCGATCGGATTTTCAAAATCGAGTCCTACTATTTTCGGCAATTCTTGAATTTACCTCGGTCAGCGGCTTATATCGGACAGGAGATTCCAGGTGCCAAAGCCAGGCGGCGCTTCAGTAGTTTCCTGGGGTGAAAAAATTCCCTGGGGATGAAATTCCCCCCCAAAGGGGACAGACTCAAGGGGACCTCCCTTCGATATCCAATCCAGCGGAATCCCGGGGGCCGCTGCCGAGCCTTAGACTCTTTAAAACGGGCGTTAATCCCCTAATTAATGAAATTCGGTCCGGGGCAGGATGCAGCGGTCTCGCCGCTGCATGGACCCGGCCGGGCGGCGCCCCGTGACCCGGCGGCCGGCGAAGAGCCCGACGGTCATCTAAACTTTTCCCGTAATTAGTTATAAATTTCATCCGCGTTCTCTGTAACAATATTCCGACCTCGTTGGAACACCGTGTAGGGAGAGGGGGGGAGAGGCGATGGACGAGCGAGGGGGCCGGAGAGGGCGCGAAAGAGAGGGGGCGAATCCGGGCTTCTGGCCAGGCGGGCGGAAAAAGGGGGGCGGCGGGGCGGGGGCGGCGGCCCGCGCACTAACGAACGAACGAACGAATGGGGTATAAAGAGAGCGGGATAGAAAATTCGAACCGTCCAGGCGGCCTGGTGGGGGTCGGCGGCCATTTTGCGAGCCGTGAAAAACACCCACCCCGAGACGCGGCCGGTGGAGGCGCGCGCCCCCCGGGGAGGGGAGCCGGAGGGGCGAATCGCACCCCCTCGCTCCACGAACTCTCCTTCCGGCGGCCGCCTGAGCGCGTATTAAGCGCAAAATGTAGATGAACATTAGGCTACAGTCCGTTTGTGCCCGCGGCCCTCCCGCTGGCCTTCTCCCAAGGGTTACGGCCGATCCCTGCTCGCGGGTGCGTACCGCGCTGCGCGCGCACCCGCGCCGACCGCCGCGCCCGCTGGGAGCCGACCGCGGCACTAAAGCCGACTGGGAATCGAGAGCCTTTTCCGAGTCGTTTTCCACGGCCTTCCCGACCTGGCTAGGGGACGAGAACGAATGGTCGGCCCATCTTGAGCGAGGACCACCCGATCTTCCCATGGAATTGTCGGATCGGAAACCGCAAACGCGGTCAGCGCAAAATTGGGAAACTGTCCCCACGGACCAGGATTGGGAAATTTCCCGTTTTTCGAGGCTTTTCACGGGTATTACAGAAACGTAAACGTAATTGCTGATGCGATTACATGAACGTAAACGTATTGGGAAATTCGTAAAGATGTTGGGCGCCGCGTGAGGAATTTTCTTTTTTTTTTTTCCTCCCGGCAATTCGACGGGTTACGCGCCGCGGCCATTTTGGGTGGCGCGTCCACCGGAAGGCCGATCGAATTGACGGGGTATAACGATAAAACGGACTCTCAATCGATGCGTCGATGCTTTTCGGAAACCGGCCGCGTTTTGTTCAATTAGACGGAGCTTTCGTCGGAGTCGCGATCGAAGCCGAGGAGTGTGACACGAGGGTGCACCGACATGGAGGGAAGGGACGAAAGAGGGTCGTTCGGGGGTGGAGGGCAGGGCAATTGGAAGAAGCCTTCTTGTAAACTCGTTTCGAAACTCGCTTTTCCATCGAGACCATCAAACCGTGTCACCCTTCGAGCCTTCACGGGGCTGTCTGCTTTTTTCTTCTTTCTTTCCAAAATGCCCCAAACCGAGGGGCAAACGGAACGCGAGGTGTTTAATCGTTTTTGATAGCGCGTCGTAATTCCTCATTGTAATTACGATTAAGGGTCGTGGAATACTCCTGAAGTCCTAATGTCGAGCGCTTAAGTGTGGGCCGATTTCGGGGGATCCGAAATGAATTAATTCCCGCCGGGAAACGCTATGCCTTCTCGCGGTTTTTTCGTTTATGACTTTATACCGAGGATGCAAAATCTGCGTGCTCAAGTGAGAGCAATCAAGGGAGTACGGCTCGACGTCATAATGTACCGGATTTAATACTCCATATAAACTGCACGGTGCACCCTTTACGCGCGATTCAACAATCTCAACCCGACCGTCCCTTGTTTATCGTTACGGCCTTGTTGTTCTTACATCGCCGGCTCTAATGTGACGATACGTTGTTACCCAACATAGGTAAATAGGTGAACGGGATGAAAAACTTTCCAGCGAGGCGTCAAATTACGATTTTTCCAGGATGCGACAATTAGTTTAGCTCAACGACATCAGTTTCCCCTCTCGGCGGAATAAATGTGCCTTGCAGTCACATATGATCTATGCAAGAAATTTGTTTAAGTCAGCTGATCCTTATTCTCGGTGTCGATTTTTTAAAAACAATACGAAGTAAAAAAAATACACCCACGACGTTTCGAGGTTAGACAATCGGCCTGAGGGCCATTATTCCGGCGTCTCGGATAATTTTCGGGAAATCGGTACACCGCGTTAATCACCGCAGCCGAGTGATAAGTGGCCCGCTCGAATTCTTCTCGGAAACGGTTTCCCACGGTGTAAATTGAAGATGAGCCGAAAATGTAGATTTTCGAAGGACCGCGCGCACGGCACGGAAGAGAGCCGGCGAACCGCGATGCGGCGGAAACATCGGAACCGGCGGAACCGGCGGAACCGGCGGAACCAGGAATGAGTGGAGTGCGCTCGCGAGGCCTCCCAGCCTCCGGTAATAACAGATGTAAATTACGTATGTACGTGTGTACGGAGCCGTACGCACGTATGCCGGGGCAGCGGGTAGCCGCGGGTCGAGATATTTGCAAGCCAAATTTTAATACCAGAATTAATTTGACCTGCGGAGACGTGGCTCTCGTCCCGCCTTTCCGGAGCAGGACGGGGGTTGGGGGGAATCGACGGAGAACCAGGAGGCAGTGCCCCCGCGGGGGCGGCTAGCCGGCCCGGGGGTGGCCGGCATTATAAAAATGTAAGCTAATTTATTGACGTCGTGCACCCCGTTAATTCGGGCTGAAAACTTTCGCCGCTAAGGTAGTTTAGCTTTATATCGTGAGTTATTATGCTTGGAGGCCCTCGGCGGGCGGGGGAGACGGCGCGGTCCCGCCGCCTCTTCCTCGATACAAATGGCCAAAGTAAACTTCGCCATTACCAAGTGCCGCCGGGAGGAAGTTGGCAACTGCCGCGGCCATTTTGGCCGCGACTTGCGCGGGGTGGCGTCCCCCGGGTTGTCCCGGCGACGGCGAGAAGGGTGGAATAAGGGGCCGAATTCGGACCCGGGCAAGATTCCTAATTGTCAGTGAATTTTCGCCAGGAGGAGAATTACCCTCGGCACCTGGGGTGCCGAGGGAGTTTGGCGATGACAACCCAAAATCGTTTGGAGGATGGAAGGAAGGACTCGGGGAGAGGGACGAAAGCGAGACTTGGGGCGGTTTCGAAAATGGAACGGCGAGGTCGGCGGAATTAAATGACGGCCGCTTCGAAGAATAGGCCTGACCTCGTCTTCCGTCGCGGTGACGGGGCGAAGAAAGGACCTGTCGGCCCCTGACGTCCTCGACCCGATCCTGTCGATTCGTCTTCGGTCCTCGACTCGTCCTGCGTCACCCTAGACAAACGCGCCGCACGAGTGCCGCGTGTCCGGTCTAGTTACCGGCTCGCGGGTAATAAGCTCGGACGGTGGCGGCTCGTAAGGCCGGTTTAATGGAAATTCACTGATACGAGAAGGGCCCGATAATTAATGAAGAATAAAGAAGGCATTAATTAAAACCCCGGAAGAAGGGCGAATCGCCTCGCGGGACGGGACGAGGGTCGACGGGCTGTTCCGCTGTATCGGGAAAACTCCGTCCCCGCTCCAGCGGAAACGCGAGGCGTTTCTCGCGGCCCATCGCCTGATAACTGCATTAATTCAATCTCTAATTAAACCCAGCACTTCCCGTGCGCAAACCCCCGGGTTATCGCCATTTATCGTCCCGTGCCCGAAGGACCTTCCGAATCCCTCCTCAAAAATAACCTCCCAAATTCCGAGCCGAGCGCGATTCATCCCTTCCAAATTAAAGAATTATTCTTCTTATTTTTTACTCGGGGCAGGGTTTTGATTTCAACATCCCTGCTCGGCCCGACGTAATTGTCCCTCCCTGGTAACATCGCGGATCCAACGGAAAGAACCAGAGGAACGAGAGGAGCCTCTTCCTCGACGAATCGCTCGTCACATCGGAAACAGCTTCCGAGCGATGTCGAGAGTCGATGCGGGGAGAAAATCGAAACAAAACTCGAACGACCCCCCACGGCTCCGAGGAAGACAGGGAAGAGATTCGCGTTGTAATTTGCAAATTGTTCCTTCGTCACACTCACCGGCTTCCCTTCTCTCCGCGCCCCTTTCTCCCTCCCTTGGCGGTCCGCCCGCCACCCACCACCCACCGCCCACCACCCACCGGCCGGCTCCCGTCTTCTTCGCAGCGTACGCGTCGCCATGTTGCGCCCCTTCATCGATCCTGCGCCCACGCACTCGCAGTTTTTCCCGCGATTTTCCCGCCTAGGATCGGCCTCGTCGCGACATCTTTTCGACGTCGCTACTAAGCGGTAACTGATGCGAGGTCGACCGAGCTAACTGGTGGACGCGCCTAGGCGCCGGTTCTACTAGTTTCGGTCAATTTGCATAGAGCTAGCTCGCAGATTGGCAGAAAAAAAAAGCGGCCTCCATGGGCCGGAGAGCTCTTCCTTTGTTAGGCCCCCTGCAGAGAGCTGCAACTCGAGCCCCACCAATCCCTGCAGCGTCCTGCAGCGTCCTTCGCGCTGCAGGACCCCCTGCAAGACTCCTTCTAGGGAGTCCTACGAATCGACGCAACCGAGAAATCAATTCGAACAATATTTGAGAATGAATAATTACTTGAAAATGAACTCGAATAAATTGGATAAGACGGTTAAGGGATTACTTCCGATTTCTACTGATTTTTTAATCGGTGGGTTTTAGTAAATAAGTGGAAATCCGTGTGATGTGGTTTATTGAAATCAAGGAACAGTGAATTCGACTTCGATCCTCCTAGTAATAAGTGGAGTACTTCCGAAAGAATTACCATCATATGAATAAAGTCATCCCCTCGTAATGCCCGGCAAACAGGAGAGATTCTCAGGGATAAAATTTAGTTCTCCTCGGGGGAAGTTCCTTTCGGTTTCATTTTTTTACGAGACCCTTCCCTGGAATATCCACCCGATGAATGAAGTCGAGAGTCGATCTCTTCTGCAAAGTAGAATCCATTCGCCCGAGCATAGATAATTAGTATTGTGGTTATGCAATTTCAGAAGTCGAAGGGTGATCCAAAAATTTGCAGGACATCGAAATGATGCTCGGCAACAAAAAGCCTGACGACAAACCGAGGGTCTTCATGGGAATTTCCACCTAATGAATAAAGCTACCCGTTACGTTTATTCCCATAAGCAACCTCGTGTCTTCTGACTCCAGGGTACTTTTAATTTCTGGTCCAGGTTGATGGGTGAGAAATCTCTTCTAATGAATAAAGCTAGGAATCGGGGCATCTCGATCGATCTGGGCTGCACGATCCTCTCGTGGGAACGTAGATAAACGCTATTACAATTATGCAGCCTGGAATCTTGGAGGATGTCTCACCTCCCTCAGGACGTCGGAAGAAGTCCCGAGTGCGTCTGCGCAGCGGCTGGAAATAAACCCCCCTAGGAACCGGTCGCCGTAGGGACTGCCGCAATCCCATGAAAATTCCCCCTAGACCAGGGGTGGATCCTAAAACTCCCCTTCAAGAGGGGGTCCGACCAGGGCGGGGTCAGCAGGTTACCAAAGGGCCAAAATGGGGTCCAGAGGTCCCGAGACCTATGACCCCATACAGGTACCTCGCATAATATCATCGATTCGTCCCGAATAAATTCTCCTAAATCACCCAAACATGAGAAATTAATTTCACTTTGCGCAATCGTTGATGCAAGAAAACATGCCGAGTCGGCCGTGGAATGGAAAATGCAGGAAAATGATCGATGGATTTTGGTGGGCCAATATTTGGCTACGTCTCCATAGATCCGAATCGTTTCCTCCGGATGTTGGTATGGGGTACACTTCGATCGCGTTTATGATCAATCGGCAAGCTGGACCTCGATGTGCAGATTCGTATGATAGGCCTATTAGGCAATCGTGTATCGCGAGTACGTATCCACGTATCTACATAGATATGACCACACGGCACCTCGCCTATCACGACGACCGAATGTGTGTCGGGGCGTGTGCACGGCACGGCGCACAAAACACATGTCGATACGGCCACATAATGGGAACATAACCGCCGTGCAGGTACTCGAGTATTTAGGTGTCATGGTGTCACAGGTTAATTGTACATGATTGGTTATTGTCCGTCTGCCCGGTATCGCGATGTCATCTACTTTCGTTTTCACCGAGCCGGCCCGACGCCCTCGCGGATTCGTTCCCGATCGATGCTCCACTTCCGGAAGGAAACCGCCCGATATTAATCGAGGCTAGGACGAATCTCTGAAAAGTCTGGAAACCCTTTCCAACTCTTCCCACCCCAAGAATCTCCCCCAAAGCCCGATCCAATTCCGGCAAAAAATAGAACCGCCTTGCACCACCGCGACCTGGAGTTGAAATTCAATGAGGGTCACTTAATTAGACATACCATCGTTAAGCTTGTGGTCTGAAATAAGATCATTTGTCATTTGACAGTCGTATACGAAACTGTCAATTTCCCATAAAAAAAGTTGATCGTGCGAACTCGAGAATCGCGTCCCTGGTTCCCTTGGTAACCGTTCTCCAAGACGAAGAAGTGGAGAACGCGTCAGAGGTTATGTCACCCCTCGACCTGGGTTCTTTGCAATAGTCCGCGAGGGTATCCCGAAAAAGTGGAGGGAAGATCTCGTTTCTTAATCTACTTTATCAATGGACATCCTCGCGGAGCCAATTTATCGGGAAGTCCTCGACGGGAGGAGTCGAGGCTCGCTAGGACTCCATAGGAAATGAGCTTCCTGTCAGCGGTCCAGGACTTTTTGCAATGACAGGTCCATTACGGGCGACGCAAATCCCCGCAAAGAGTCCTCGTGAGCCCTGACTATCTTATTGTCACTTGGCCCGCGATCGAGCCGCGAGTCGATCCACGACTCGGTCCATGGACCACTCCACCGTCTGCTGGCAGATACGTTCAATAATCGGCGATAATGCGATGACGCGCGGTACAGAGAGGTTTGACCTTGACACTGTACCAATTAGCGTTCATTGACCACCGATACGTAGACCGATGGTACCGTACATATGCTACGCAATGGCCACATACGAACCCCCGGAACCACCCCTACTGGCGAATTCACTCGAAACGTTTAACGTTTAAGCGAGTCCGCGTGTCATGCAAATTTCGAGATCAAAGGATCGAAACCCTCCTTCGATAGCGAGTGCGAAAATTTAAACGTGAACAAAAAATGCTTTCGAATAAAAATGTAAGATTTTCATCGCTCTCAGAAACACGTAGGTGTAGAGAGTAGACTGTTAGAAATATTCATAAAATTCATACACTTTTAGTACATAAGATTGTGGTAGCCTTCATTTTGTCGTCAGACACCAACCACCGATGGGGATTAATTTAATCCGCGGTTAATTCCCATAAGTGGATGGTTAAACGGAAAGCGAAGTTAATCGGCCGCGGGACAGTCGTGTAAAAATGCATACTGCAGGTCGTTGTCGATAAAAGAAAATAATACAAACAGAAATACATGGGAGGGGAATCATATTCTCCACCAAACACGTGTTACAGTAATGGCACGGTACACAAATTTTGGTCTATAAAGCTCGGGCAAACAATTTAATTTACCCGTTACAGCGGCCAATGGTCCGTACACCAACGAATGCGGAGTAAATAAAAAAAAAAAAAGGAAAAAGGAAAAACTCGAAATATCCGTGCTATATCAATATCCACATGCTAAAGTGAATTGAGGTTCGCGGAATAGAATACCAACTCCGTAAATTTTTCACTTCCCCGGCTTTCAAAGAGCGGCGAAACAATAAATTTTCCCGGTTTCTAGCACCGTGAGGCATCGTGAAATATTATTATACCGTGGTCGTTAGTCCGACCAGACCGTTGTCCACGGTACCATAAATGGGCAAATCAACCTAGAAAATCTTTGCCATTAAAATCGGAATTCCCAGCCAATGGTAACTCGCGACGTAATGTGCCGAAGAGATGCAAAGGAAGTGAGAAGAAAATATCTCGATGAAATATTAATCACCGTGGCCGTAAAGCCAAAAAATGGCTCTCTTCGACAGGATCTCTGGGTATCTAAAAATCGCGTTATTTCCATTTCCTTTTCTTTGACAATAAATCGTTCCTTCCGGTACGTCTCGGGCTCGCGACGCGATAAGTCGACTTCGCTGCCGATGATAAGCAACAATTGGTCGAGGCCAGAATTGGACCAACTGAACTAGGTGGCCAGGGTTTTCCGACCTTGAATCCCAACTAGGCCACTCGATGCACGCGTACCTCATGAACGCACATTCTCCTTGCACCATTTCTGAAACTTTTTCCCAACGCGATAAGAGTCGACTTCGCTACCGGTGATAAGCAACAATTGGTCGTAGCCAGAATTGGACCAACTGAACTAGGTGGGCAAGGTCTGCCGACCTTGAATCTCGACTAGGCCACCCGGTGCACGCGAGCTCATGAACGCACATTCCCTGGCACATTGCGGAACACTATCGCTGTCAATGACCGATATTACGCACGGCCGTACGTTCCGTTAGCTCAGCCTGCGAGTCCCCATGATAACATGGCGTGGCCCATTTCGGGGCTCGTGCCTCTGTGAAATTGGCAGGATGGTAACGTGCCGGGCTTAACTACCCACCTGCTGAGGACTCGCCATAGTCGGTACCGGTGTTGGGCACTAAAAAGTTAGACCGATTGACAGGAGGAAGTCGGAGGATCCATCGCATCCGCTCAGCTGACACCAAAAGCGTCCCCAACCCCGGCAAAAAAAAATCTCTTCCTCCCTTCGTTCATCCAGCGACCAGACCAAAAATGTAATCGCTCATATCCGTTGAAAACGCAGGGGAAAAAGAAAAGTTTAAAAGTCTTATTGACATTTCCGAGTACATATATGAGACTTTCGATAAGGCCTTAAATTCCTCCTCGCTTAAAAATCGCCTTCTCCTGGATTCGACATCTCGCGGAAATCGAACCCTATCGCCGATTTTCTATCAATTCGAATTGATCGAAGATGAATCCTCTCCCGGATGAGTCGCGTTAGTAATCGACGAGTCATTCTCTAGGCGTCGCTTCCTCGCAAACCGTGTTCTCCATCCTCGTCCTCGACCCAGGGAGCAATTATTTGATTAACGGAAAAAAAGCAAGCCCCCTCTCCCCCGATCGGCGAATTCCCTTTGAAGGACCTCGTAGAAGGAAATCCAATCGGTCTGATAATTTCTTCCGTTTGGATGCGCGGGTTTATTAACCGATGTGTGAACGACGAATCAAGAGGGAGGAAGGAGGAGGGTGGATGTGACGGAGTATGCGCGAGGGAAAGAGAAAAAGCGCGAAAAATTGACAGGAGTAGAGAAAAAGAGAGAGAGAAGAGGAGGGAGGAAGGGAAGATAGATCGGGAGAGAAAGAGAGGAAACGAGGAAAACCCTGGAAGAGGGAGAGAGAAAGGTGTCGGTTCGTCCGCGGTTTGTTTGGACAGAGAGAGGACCTTAAACACGTGGTTCGTGGTACACATGCATCGAGTCTGGACCGAATAAAAAATAAAAAAGGAGGGAGAGAGAGAGAGACCGAGTGAGCGCGACGCACGCCGCATTGTTTCCGTGTCCTATCCGTGGTGGGCATCGGTTATTGGAAATCTGTATTTTTGTAGGCCGTGCCTCTTCCTGCCCCCCTTTTACACACTCTGGACCCTGTAACCGGGAATTCGAGGTATATGTCACTTCTGTCATCCAGATTACGCGAAGGTGGAGGTCGGGAGGTGGAGGCCATTCAAGCCGAGTCACGTGGTTCACCGAGTATCACTTTCGGTGCTCCCGGCTTGATTTACTCGCCCGGTGTCAGATGTACCTCAGCTGAATCTCGGCTGTATCTCAGCTGTAACACCCCGATAAGCACAAAGTGGTGGAACAGCCCTTGAGAAATGGGGTAAAACCCTTGACAGTGATTGTGTAAAGTGTGTTGAAAAAAAAGGGTGTTTTACTCGTTCCAAAAAAATTCAACGTCGATATATAGTCTATCCTACGTTTATTAAACCATCGTTTTATTTAACGGCCCTCTGAGATATTTCAACCTGTCTGGACTTCATAGAAAAATTAATTGTGGTTTTGACTTCTTCAATAAAAATGCTTGATTTCTGCCGAAGGTTTCCAATCGGACCGCGACACCGAACGCGTTAATCTAGTTTGATCAATTCCACCGTTTCCATCCGTTTGATTACTTTGAATATGCCCAGATTTATTACCGTCGAGTAACTCGACTCTCTTTTGCTTCCAATTTTTGGAGTTGCGGTTAAAGCCTCGAGTTAATATTTTTTCTTTTTTTTTTTTACTAATCTTGGCACCGTGATTATTCCTTGAGCGAGCGAGGTGTGCGTAAAACGCGTCTCATCTTTTTTCGTGGAGATCTGCGATTGCAGATTTTCTCCAGCCCCGTACCCCGTCTCTTCTTATTTTCAGGGACTCTCCGTACCTTTCGATATCGGTCCAGGGTCCCGAGGGAATGGACCTTTTGTGCCTCCTGATTACACCGGGAAACGGAGGCGGATTTATTTGACGATCGGACCTGTTGGATCCTCCTGCTGTAATTTACCTCCCTAATGGAGGGTCCTCGAGAGCACAGTTATTGAAATCCATACAATCCCCCGGAAATGAAGAAATCAAGTCGAGATTGGAACCACCTATACCACGTCTCATAATTAATATATGATTTCAGCCTCTCATTAAGAGCCCGAATCTCAAGCTGGGCAAAAAATGCGTCCAATGATTTCATTTTTTTTTCTCGACTCATTTCCGCAGGAAGATAAAAGGTTATCGAGACCGTAGAAACGATCCTGAATTTTCCAAATCCTCGAGGACCCTTTTTACCGTGTCGCGTCTTGGGGTGGAATGTTGTCGGAATTTTGAGGCCGGTGCCCGGAAACTTTGTCACTTTTGCCTTCTTTGTCGGGATGCACGTCGCGTATGCAGGCCTATGCAGGTGTAGGGAGGTGTATGCAGGCGTATGCAGGGGTATGCATACATATGCAGGCATATACAGGTGTATGCAGGCGACATGCCACAGCTAGTGTCGGGCGGTGTCCCTTTTCCGGTAACCACGTTGCGTCGTCGGTCGAACGACGCCGCTGCTCAAAGAGGTCCAATTTCCCATGGCGTTAATCGCATTTCCCCCCTTCGCGAGTCCGCGATCGAAAACTTTATCGTCAACGTGCGAAGGAGTCTCTCCTGTCCCGCCAAAAGATCGCCGTCATAATTGACAGGACACAAGCGGACCAATTCGTTTCCCTCGATTCTGCCATTCGACTCCCTGATGTCAAAAAAAGCCCGACAAACTCGCCCTTAATTTCACAACTCTTTTCCCTCTTCTTACCGGTATTTTCTGTTTCCTTTGTTAAATCTAGCGAGCGAGGATCTACGTCGAGATACCTGTAAATTGTTAGCGAGAACGTCGGTATTTTTTATTTCAATTATTTATTCTCTAGGTCGGGATAAAAGCGAAGCTTTTCGGTCGAATGCCTTAAAATGGCGGCCTCGACGACGCCATTATAACGGCCGGAGTAAGCTATATTGGATTCGTTCCGACGTCCGACGGCAACGAGACTATATCTCGCTTTAGGGGAGACTCCGACAAAGGGGGAGCAAACCCTATCTCTAAATTCGATAAAATTAAAAATGCCTCCCCAGCAAACGGCGGACTAGGCACGAATTAATAAGACTTGGCCAAGAACCGAATTCGAAAATCAAAATCCATTCCTACGTTCGGGAATTTTTTTACCTAACAATTTC
The DNA here is from genome assembly GCF_000612105.2 of Orussus abietinus. Lineage (NCBI taxonomy): Eukaryota > Metazoa > Arthropoda > Insecta > Hymenoptera > Orussidae > Orussus > Orussus abietinus. Next base: position 949,429 of record NW_019395988.1, read on the forward strand.
CTCGATTATAGGGCCTCGTGGGAAAAAATCAGGTTAATGCATATAATAATTGGTAATATAAGAAATCCTCGGAGAGAGGTTAGGGATGGTTGTAAAAAGACCGTAAGGTGGTTTTGAATTTTAGTTGAAGAGGAGACGTTATTACTGTATAGGCCGGTTAATTATTAGCGACGATTTAAACCGATTTGTTTGGTCATGGATATCCAGGATGGCTCGTTGCATCGCGCAGACGTCGGCCGACATGACTCCAGGAGGCCGTGTGTCGCTCCCGAAAGTAAACATTAATAAAATGTAGTATCTCCCGAGTGCATAAATGCGAGGCAGCGGGTTTTTCCTCGAAAAATAAATACCGATCCCTTCTTTCAGCGGGGAATACACGGGGGAAACGCGAACTCCCCGCGCATGCACCGAGAGAGTACTACCCACGGTAACGTTTATTGCTTTACGGTGGGTATTAACAATTTTCATGTTCCCTTTTACGCCCCCCCGTTGCCTCGGGTCCCGGTTACGATTGGACAAAAAAAATGTCTAAGATCCTAAAAATTTCGCAACATCGTCCGCACACCTTATCACGCGATGCAAGGAGACCAAGTACAATCTCGCTTGACGAAGCCTATAAAATGAAATCAATCGAGTAAATGAAAGATATGAAATGAATCTGCCATCGTTTGATTTATTCGAGGGAAATAATTACTCGTTGGATTAATGAGATATTTCTTTGGTTCGACGAAATTTTCGTTTTTATTTTTCTCTCAGCGTAGACGCGCATCGCTCGAGGTGCGAATCGAGAGAAGCAAAGAGTGGTATATTTTATAGGGCCCCATTTGTCCGGATTGGGGGAACCCGTTTTGCGGGAGCGATTCCCATTGGTCGGGCCCATGGACCATCCTTGGGTCCCACGAGGCGATCTTTTCGCAGGTCCCGATGACCAGGGGTCAGTCGAGTTGACCCCTCGCTCTTCGAACGTCGTCCCCGCGTGGTCCACTTTTTTCGGACATCCTCGCAATCGAATTATTAATATTTAAAATAGCAAGGAGTACCGAGTACCTCCGAGAATCCTAGAAATTTTCCGGAAAAAAAAATTCGTGCCAGTGAATACAATAACGTTACGATAATTTGGAAATAACGGCGACGACGATACTACCCCGAGATAAAAAGTTGCATTTAATCAAAGAGATATTTCTTTGGGTCGTATATATATTTTTTTGTCAGTGTAAGACCAGTGATCGTTAAACCCCGCGAATTCGATAATCGATACAGCAGATCCGCGGACGGGGAACCGGCGAAGAGAAGTGAATTAATCGGGAATCCGCGGGAGCAGAGCTTTTCAAAGTGGCGAGCATCCGGGGAAAGTGAGGGAAAAAATGACGGACAACTTTCGACGGGCGTGAGCTACCCAAGAGGGAAAGACCGATCCGGCGGTAAAGCTCGAAAGCTCGTAATCAAATCCAAAAAGGACGATAACGAAGCCGCGGACTCGAATTAATGGCGCCTCGATATTACGACGAGTTGTACTTTTTTCCGCGCCCTCGAGACCTCAAAGAAGTATTTATTCCCGTACGCGTCTAAAGGCGATTTACCCGGCGAACAAACGCGCTGCGTTTTCCGCATCCCTTCCTTTCGAGAAATAAAAAATCCATCGGCCCGTTGCGCCGCGTTCGCCAGCCAATAGGGCGGCTCTGTTTCGCGGCAATTTTTATCGGAGCACGCGATAGCCCGAAATTCCGGATCTTATCGGCCGGATGGAATCCGATCCCGCTTGTTACTTGCTACCTCGATCGGCCGGGGGTTTCGAAAATCAATCGGCGATTATTGGAAAAGAATTGCAGCCTCCTGGCAGCCGCGCGATTCGAGCGATCCACCGCGTTCGGCTAAACTCGGCTCTCTTCTCCGACCACTTAGTTTTCATTTTCAATTTCATTTTTCTTTTTTCCTTTCTGTTTCACGGCAACGCGGGCCCAGTAATCCGCACACGCTTTAACTAAAGTTGTCGCTTTCAGTAATTTTTTTAGATATTCGCTCCGCGCACTAATTGGCTATATTTATTAATGATTTTTACTCCTTCCTAATCGGCGAGAGAAATATTTGTACGGCAATGGGGAAGTTATTAGAATTCCGGATGTTCAATTTCCGAATCAATTTCTAGTTCGAGGAATTACCGATAGAATATTACATTTGCCCGATTCTTGGAAGCGGAAAACGAGGACCGACGAGAAATTCTCGCTTCCGCGATAATAAAGATCCGAAGACGCGCCGAGTCGCTCGGGAAATTAATGCTTCATCGACGCATCGATATCGCCATTTTCCCTTTTTTTCATTATCATCCGTCCCGAGCGCCTAGATAATGGACAAGGAATAACACCGGCTCGATCAAAGACATGACTTGATATCGTGGTAGAATCCAAATTCAAAAAAAAAATAAATAAAAAGTGGAGACAAAGAAGCAACACCGGCCCCTCCGCATCCCGACACGGGACCGTTCTAACGCTTCGCCAAATTGATTTGAATCACTTCCAAATGAAAGGCTGTGGCATTATTTATAAATGTGATACTTCATTCCGTTTTATCGCGTGTTTCCTGGAAGCGAAACGAATCGCGGGAAATTAACGGTTCGGCGTTTGGTCGGAAAAATAAAAAAACCACCAACGCCGCGGCGGGGAATTTACCGAAATAATCCGCGTTTTGTACGTCGCTTTAATTATTTCCCGATGTATCGAAAATGCCGATAATCCGGATCCTTTCCGAAGAAGAGGCTGGGGATGTACTTTGAAATAAACGAAGTAGACGTAGAAAAATAAGATGTCTCGCCTCGACATACTGCGCAATGCGGAGATCGTTCTCGCACGATGTGCAGTGCGTTCGTTCCTTCCGCAAAAAAAAAAAAGAAGGATAAAAGAAAAATATAAAGGTACCTCGCGCAAGATAAAACGGTGATTACGAAACGAGTCAGGTGTCTCTCTCTTTTTCTCCCGGCTTTTCATTCGTTTCTGGTTGAACCTTCCCGGGTAACCTCGGGCGAGGCGCCATTTTTTCATCTCGCTTGGAAAAATTCATCGGCGTCCTCCTCATCGGCGAAAGCATCGGACGAAACAATGTGACCTTTTCGAGGGGCTTTTTACTTTCCCCTATCCATTGAAAACCGAAAGTATGCGATTCACTCTCGCCCGGGGGAAATAAAGGAAAAGTTGGCTTTCGGGAGGTGGAGGGGAGAAAAAAAGGAAAAAAAAAAGGACCGCGGAAAATCGGTTCGGAATTTTGTCCCACGGCCAGCGGGCTTTTAATAGCCGGCTCTTTGATGCGCGTGTCAAGTGACGAATTTTTCGGTCCTTCCTTCCTCTTTTTTCCCTTTTTTTGATTTTTTTGTCACCCGTTAAATCGGACGCGGTATCGCTCGACGATCTCTAGACTCCTGTAGAAATATGCAGAATGCACAGTCGGTCGCGTGCGGTGCATTGTCGCGGAATTCCGCCTCGCGAATGTGCTTTTCCGGGCATCGATATGCTCCTTTCCTTTTTCCCCCCTCTAGTGACATGTTTGCGGAATATATTTCACTTTCTTCCTTTTTAAATCGGCGATTCGCCTTCCACCGCTTTTTTCCCGGCTCCGCGCCGTTGCTCCGATACGTCTTCTATTTTTCGTTCGAAACATTAAAATTATTGCTTTTTAACACCAGCCCCCGTTCTTTCCAGGTCTTAGGTGGAATTAGACTGCGAGAAATTACACGTAATCGTGCAATCACAAGCGTTACCATTTTTTTATTCTGCCCAATTCTGCTTAATTCTTATTATCAAGATCTTGATGTATTAACAAAGTATATTCAGTGATCGTTACGTCTCAACGACTTTACACGTTATATTCGTTAACCTTAAAGTGTCGAGAATCCGTTGAAAATGAATCGGTACTTAATGATTCATACATTTTAATTATATTAATTAATTTATATTTATTAACGCGAAACGCGAGTCGCCTCGCGTAGGCCTCGCGTCTGCCGTCGGCCAGTTGAAATCTCCAGACTTGTAGGGCGCGACCGCCGCGCTGTTCTTAAATCGTTGAAAAAAATTGCCCAACCACGAAGAACCATTCCAATAATTATCTCTACAGAAACATAAGACCTGCCCGACCGTTACTTACCAGGAAAAAATAAATAATCTAAACTACGCGTCAGAATAAAAACTATGCAAAATCGCCACTCACGGCTATGCGCTTTGCACACTTTTTATGTATTTTTTTTCTCGGTGATTTCAATGCTGGGAAAATCAATCGAGGCGATACAGTTTTTCGAAATGATCCCAATTATACCAATGAGTATCCGTTTTCATACCGCATCACCGCAATGCATAGTACAATAAATAATTCGGCCATAATAAAACATTCGTCGCCCGTTATCATGTGATATAATCGACTTCTTTTCAATCGATTAAATTATTCAAGCAGGAGAATAAGATGAAGCAGAATATAAGTAGGAAGGTGGAGATAATTAAAGTAGGCATGTTTTTGAAAAATGTGTCAATGCATTAATATGGTAATATGCGTGGGTATGTATGTGGGTGGGTATGTCTACGTCGAAGTAGCACATCGTATCGGCGATAATGCATCGATAAAACATGCGCCGATCTATTACGGCATCGATACGTTCGACGCGTGCACGCGCCCGTAACGTCGTTATCGCAATGGTATTATTTTTCCATTTAAAGGCAAAACAAATTCCGCCGTAATGACGGGTACGGCGGTGCATCGAATTACTTTTGACGCCGCAGTGCCGATAATTTTTACCGAAAGCTCCCGGTAATTTTGGACCCACTGCTTGCTCCTGCGAGCTTTCCAAATATTTCCACAGTCTCCACAGTGCGTCTGAAAAGCTCCATTTTCGGCCCACGATTCTCCCACTTACCATTAGGTAAGTGACAAATAATAAACAACCAGATCGGTTGCAAGGTAACTGCTCAAGACCGGGAGAAAATTGAAAATGGTACCCTAAATAAATTTTAAGACAACTTGAACTTGAACACTTTTAATTCGGTATTTTATGCTCAATGTCGAAATTCTGATAATTGGAGTAGTCGGGTGTGTAATGATTTTCGAAAAAAGAACGAGAGGGAAAATAATTTAATGATTCGAGGGATGTGCCACTTCGACGTGCGGATTTCCCCGATATGAATTTCCGCGACAAGTCGAAAAATCGTAGGCGCTCTTGCAAGAAAAACTCGGTTCGCCGTAATTTGCCCCGCCATTTTTCCAAGTTTAAACTAATTGCGTCGCTCGCCGCCCTGTCAAAGGCTGGACAATTCTAATTTCCGTGTAACCGAGGCACACGCACCGAAATACCCTCCCGTGGCACGTATGTCCTTTGTTTTACAACGAGGATCTCTTTTGGCATACGAGTAAGTCGCATCCGGTCGCGTCTGTGGTTCAACTCTTTCGGACGGAATTATTCTCGCACCGGCGGCAAGAAATAAGATGTGACTTTCCTTAATGAGACAGGAATTCCGATCCAACACGTAAATCTTCATTTAACCTCCATATTGCTATCTAATAAGAATTAAATGTTTATAGAAAATCTCTACCCATTATGAATTTCATTACACGTCTTGTAGGGTAGAAAGTAATGGAATTAAAATTAATAGCAATGAAATTTCTCTGGAAGTCTTAATTAACGGCATGAATTTTATTCGCATTGTATCTGGTAAAGTGAAGAAATTCAATTTTAAGTGAAGGATTGTTACATTTTTATGGTGATGTTTGTATGGCATTAGCAAAGACAGATATCCCTGGTCTCCTTCGGTCGCCATTTCCTTTTCCCGTCGGCAAAGTTTGAACCTTCGATTTTAATCCCCCCTCCCCCTGTAATATCTAACACCGTGTTAATATTTATTTCGTGATCCATGTCAGTGAATAAAAAATAATGTTAAATATTTTTTTTTTAAGGGTAGAGTACTTTAGCGAGTAATCATGGGTCTTGTAAGATACAGGTCGCACGGCCGTCGCTCAAAATGCAGAGGAAAAAGCTCATTACTTCACCGGTAAAATTGCATTTTTTTCGCGAAATAAAAATTTCATTGAAGATTCGGTATCTTTGACAAGTCTGGAATGTTTAACGACGCTTGAAAAATAGTTATCGCAGAAACACATACCCTCGGGAGAAAAAGAAATGCGAAAGAAAGAGCGGGTCGCCACGCTGACAGATTTTTGCTTATTAACTGCCGACGTCGGGCTCGATATTGAATTTCATTTATTTTTTATACCGCACCGGCTGTCAATAGCTTCCTCTTCCAATTTTTCTGCCGCTTGATTAATCTGCGTCCCGGAATCGGCGTCGCTCGTTCGAGTTGCTCTACAATTTCAAACATTGCCTCCTTTAACATTTTTTCCCCACTTAACCGCATATCTCACCTGCCGAGAAAAACTTGTGAAACGTCCAATTGGAACCACGCCAATTTTGAATAAATCTGAACAACACCGACTAATTCTTACGTGCTCTTACACCGAGAGAACGACTCTGTAATTGTGACATTTTGTAACGTAGAAAAGGAACCAAAGTGAGAGGAAGAATGGAGTTTCTTCTCCTTCCATCTCGATCCTTCGCTCGGTCGCGGTTCCTTTTGTCGAGCTTTTCCGAATTTCCCGGCAATTCTGCTTACCCTGACAATCGCCATCAGGCCATTAACGGCGCAACGTGTGCATGACTTGTCGACATGTAATTGCCTGCCGAGCACCTGGGTCCATTCTCCAGGGACAAAATGGATCCCAGGAGAGAGAGCCCGAGGAGAGAAAGGGGCACCTCGTCGCCATGGAAAAGCGAGTTCGCGGCTTCCGGGCCGCGAAAGCGCCGCCATCTTGCCGGAGCCGAGAGAGTCCCCGGATCCGGCGTCCGCTGACGAATTAATTAAAATTAACCTGAAATTCTGGCCGACAAAGGCGAAGCGATATCCCGTATCGTCTGTGGGCTGCCCCGCGATAGGCCGCGTGTACAATATTATATTTCAAAGTAACCCAACGAACAATGGACGCCATCTTGGCGCGGCGAGGCTTCCGGCGTCCTAGGGCCGTTTAGCATTTACCATTTAACGTCCTGGGAGCCGCGGGGGAAAAAGCCACGCCTGTAAACAAAGGAACACTCGGCCATTCGCAAAAGCTCGTTGCGAGGGATCCCGATCGGGATTACCCTCTCTGGGAGTAATGCTATGGCCGCGGCCATAATGCCTAAGAGCCTCCAAAAATTATTCCGAGCAGGAGGAAGCGAGGATCAAGAGGCGTCCTAACCTCTCCAAGGATTACGGGGCTTTAGACATCCTACCCTGGGTAATTATTCCGAGATATGATATACCAACTGCGGGGAATTCTTAATTAATCCCGTAATTCCGGACCAGGAAAAAATCATCCCTTGCAACGACATCGAACCCTTCCTTATTTTTTTCTTCAATTCGTACTTCCCTTTCCTTCGGCAGGAATAATAAATAAAATTGGGCGTCGTTCTCTGGGGTGATGGGGAAACCTCGAGGGAATTACTGTGAATTTTTTTTTTCCTTTTCTAGGGGAAATCGCTCCAGATCGCGGGATTTTTTCTCGCGGGTTCGGTCGATCCTGTGGATAACCTGAATCTCGAACGCGTCAATCTTTAATTTCGCGTGCCTTTAGTTCCGCGGTTTCTCATGAATTTTCCAAAGACGACGGCTGGAGCAGCTCGTTGTTTCTCGCGGAATACGGACACCGTATAAAATATTACCGGTGGCATTAGCAACCGAAATCGCTTTACCTTCGGATGCAGATCGGGAAGGATGGAGAACCGAATTGAGCGAAACCGGACATTCGTACGTTAGAATTCGAGGACGGCTCGAGGATGTTTAATTTATGCTTCTGAGTGAGGCGCAAACTACTTCAGGAAAATGGACCGTGTTCCATCTTGAAAGGACATACTTTATGTACCTACATACTCGGTCCTCCAATCGCTCCTGATTATTTACAACATTGGTACCAATTGCTAACCCTTGTACTACACGCTTCCTTCAAATTTCCAACACCCATAGACTAACGCATGCCATTCATGATTTTGAGTACTCTTAAGTACCTCGTAATTACCCTCACAATCTATTTTGAGAAACTGCATTTCCCAGTCGAGTTGGATTTTTATTTTATTTATTTATCTCTTCGAAAATCCGCGACGTCTTCAAGGTACCTTTCGCGACTCCCTTGATATTGAGAGAAAATCGGGATTTCTGAGGTGAAGGGACTTGGTATCGATGTCTTCGCCTTGGGGAAATGACAATTTCAAGTTTTCTCGAGGAAGTTCTCGAAAGAATAGCGGAAGAATTGCGAAAATCGCGTCTCTTCCGCAATGGCGTCGATCCGACGGCGCGCGGCTGTGCGGTAGGCTTGGGGTGAAAAAATGTCTAGTTTATTCCACAAGCCAAGACTCGGTATAATTATTTTCACCTCGATCGATCACTTTCATAACTATCTGAAATGAATATTGACCACACATATTCCTTTGCAAATAATATTTTTTAAATAGGGAGCAAAGAGCGGATGCGTCGAGCGTTCCGTTTCACAGCCTCGTTATAAAATTCGCCTTTCATGTTTTAAGTTCAACAGAAACTTGTACCTAATTATTCAAACATGGATACAGCTATCGCTTTTATGGAACCTAGGCAATTATTATATTAAAATGGTGCCGGATTATTAAACGCATAAAGACTTATAAATTTCTACATCCGACGGTGGGCGCAGCGACGTCGACATTTGATGTGTTAAAATCTGTTAAAAAATCCTGGAAACCGATAAAACTGATAAAATTGCAATGAACAGGGTACTGGGAGGAAAAAGTTATACCTTCCACGTGTCATCGTTAAAGCCTATCCATCGATTGACTCCATTTAAAGGGAACCAGTTTTACATGACGTTAACGGTGAACTTACAACAGCCATTACCGCGGCTTTCCTACGAATGCGGCTCGTTAAATAAATTTGAAAGGCAACAATTTGAAAAGAACCGCCGGTCGCGATCTATCCGGTCATTGTTAAATTGGCGGCATTGGTTAACCGGTACCGAAGAACAATGGAACAAAGCATCCACGTCCGAAGGACCACGTGACGCTGCTCTACACCAACAAAGGATTCTAAATCCTGCGAGGATGCTTCTTATGTCACCACTTGCCAGTCACTTTCAGAAATAAGTTGCCTCCTTTACGAGTGAATTCAGTGGTCCACCATCCCCAACAAAGAAGGGTTCCATCCGTACAAAGAAAGAGAAAAATGGCATCGCCATTTTGTCGTCCGGGCGAAAAGCCCAGGAACCATCCGTCAAAAATTCCGCAATAAAGGTCCCTACTCTCCGGGGGTTAAGGAAATGAAAAAATAATGGAAAATAATGAGGAACAATGAGAAATAATGAAAAACAACGAGCCATTTATCGCATGATCCACGGTTATTATTGCGACGATAATCGCCGAGACAACGCGGCGTTACATTTATGAGATTTTATGTGCTGCGCCCGGGAAATCCAGTTTTCCCCGGGTCCTTCCCTGCTAATTCAGCTTATTCTAATAACAAAAAATTAACAATACGAAATTGCGAAACCACCGGGCACGAGCAATTTGAAAAACGTCACCCTCGGCAACGAACTTGTCCACGGAAAGTGAACCGCCCGCGATTTTCCAACTCCGGATTTTATTAGGTCCGTCGTTATAAAAATTGCGGGGCGTGAAGAAAAACAAGTCGAAGCGTATAAAAAGAAAAATAATATTCGAGGGCACTGGAACGCCCAACCCCGCGGTGGATAAATCGGGTGGATTGCTTCATTAATAACCGTATAGTAAATTAACATTTACGCAGTGGATTTTGTGAATGGCGGACGGACGCGTACGTCATTACACCGCGTTCACAAAACGTCATATAAAATTATACGCTTATTGTACGACTATTAAGCGATTAACGGCGTATAAATGGAGCATCGAACGGTCCTGTAATACACGTCGAAACAAGTTTAACGTGACAAACGTTTAATATCCCTTATTGATGCCACTTTGTGCTCATTGTAAACACGGCGTCCCTTCGCGCCGCGACTCCATCGGATGCGATAATCGGGCCGAATGAAACGATTGGAGGTACACGTGGGTGCAAAAATCTCGTAAACGAGAGAAATTTGAGGAAGAAATCGAATGCTGGATATCGATAACGCTCGCGAAGTCGAGCAAGGGCGAGACGTCGCCCTTGCGAGGATGATTCGACATCGACGAGGGCGAAATTGGACCAGATAAAATGTGAGAGAAAGGGTAAAATGGGGGAAAGGTGCATTTCGAGGGCCGAACGTGGCCAGTGTCGCTATCGATAACATTTTTTCAAGCCGTAATCCCCGGCAAGAGTAATTGGAGTAAATTCGAGGGTGCTCCCGCTGGCCCTTCGGGCTCCGCAAAATGGCGGCCGGCAACGCCCTGCGAGAAATAAACATAAAAAGGCTGCAGGGGAGGGAAGAGTTAGGCCTCCTTCGCGCCGAGAGGTGGAATTTGCATAAAAAATCAACTTCCTCCTGACGAGGAACGCGTCCCGACGAATCCGGCGTCGCGTACGTGTCGCGTGTAAACTGCTCGTCGGTCGTAACTCGCGGGAGACGCGGCGAGCGGGAGCGAGAGAGACGCCGCGATGCGCCGCGCGCGAGAGCGAGAGAGACACCGACATGGACGGTCCCGTAAAATCGGGGAAATAGGAACGTGCCGAACGAGATACACCAAAATTTTCAGATTCTTCCCATACACTCTCCTGGACATCTAGGCCAAGTTCGATATCGATAAAACATTTCTACATCCGTTTATGAATTTCTTAAGTCACATCTCGTCTAGCCCGAGGGAGAGAGAGAAGGCGCGATGCGACCACGTGCGCGCGAGAGAGACGAGACGATCGAAACCGCGCGACGAGGAGACGCTATGTCCGATATTGCGAAAAAAAAAATATGAAAAATTAAAATCTAAACGAAGAAACGTCGATAAAGGCTTAATCGATGTCTCGAGCTTGAGGTTCGCTTCCGTGCCATCTAGTCCTCTCCGGGCCTATGGGGATATACTTTTTTTCCTCCCGCCCCCATAAATATTCCCTTCAACCGTGCATATTAGCAAGCGGCACGTTCTTGGCAAGGAGCCGCTGCTACTGACAGCACATTCATATTACCGAACGACCACCGGCCTCTCTATCCCTCCTTTTCTCTCCACCCTTTCTACGGCTCTCCTCGTCTCTCTCTATCTCCCGGTCCCCGTGAGCCGCCCTCTCCGTTCCTCACCATTTTTCTATACTTTTCTCTTTATCCCCTCGCGCCGGTCAGCGCCTCTCGGCGGTTCGTAACTCCTGACTCCCTGACCGCACCAAGTGCAAGTTTCTGATTGGTAATCGTAAATTACGTCCGAAACTTCGATTCCATATTTTTCACGCCTCCCTCCTCGTCCTGCCCGCCCTGGAGCACGACCTCCTGGAAGCCCGAGAGTCTCCAGAGAAATTTGTTGCCGTCGAACCGTGTGGGTCATCGTCGGCTTCCCTGGAACGACCTGTCCTCGTTATATCTCAGTATTGAATCGGAATTAACCCCGGTCGGGATCCTGCACCGAGAAAAAAGAATTTCATTTAACCAATGAACGGTACCAAAGAAATATTTTCTTCCTTCAAGGAATAATTATATTTGACTCTGATTAACTGGAATAAACTGGTCGCAACGTTTCCTTTGAATTAACGAAATAATTCATAGGTTCCCTGAATTCTTTTTTTTTTTTTTCTTTTATCGATGTTCCATTGAAATGGCGAGAAGGAAATCCTCGACCATTACATTTGACGAGTCGACCCAAGGAACTGAAATTTCGAGGGCGTTCTTTGAGGTATAAAAATTAGAAAATCGATTATGGCGTCCATCTCGAATGGACTAAAGGAGCTCTAGGTCCTCCCAGAGACCTCGAAGAGGCGAAGGTCCTTCGAGGGATCGAAAACCCGAGTCGACCTCGAGGTGGTCTTTCGAGTCCTCGAAACGGAAGGAAGAGAGACCGCCTGCGGAAGAGAGAGGGAAGAGAGGGTCGTTCTCCATTATAACTTTTCGCTCGGGAGCGCGATGTATCATCACGGTCCATTACTCGATAGAATTTCCCATAATTCCTGGGAATATTCCAGGAGAGAAGCGTCGGGGCCATATATCCCCGTAAGATCTGCCGTAGCGTAGGAGGGATGGAGGGCATTAAGGGTAACAAATGAGACTGCGAGGTCCTCCCGCAGGACTCTCTTCCGACTCAGATCCCGCGAATGAAAATAAGTGTACCCAACCCGGGCCGTTGATTTTCTCTCCGGCAGTCGAACCGCAGGGCCGAGGACCGACCGGTTCATAAACTCGGTCCCAGGGAAATCTCTCGACGCTCCAGGATGCCAAGGATGCATCCTGGCATTCCCCCACGGTATTACGTCGGCGGAGCGCCGTACGAAAATATTTAGCAGTTACGCGGATTAAGGAATGCGCTAATTGCGAAATACCGGACCGTTATTACGCGAAAATCCAGGCGGATCGGAGTACCCCGCAAACTTGCTTACTTCCTTCTCGGTACCGAGTGCACTGAGGAAAAAGCCAGGCTCGCTCAAAGAAACATGCGCTACTACAAAATCCTGGGGAACACCATGCTCTACGATTCTCTCTAAATTGTTTAAGTCAAAAATTGAGGTGCGATAAAAATCGATAGGCGACTTTTCGACCGGTCTAATGATACGTGCACTTAAATGCAACTGAGATACAGATCGAAGCAAATGTGGGTACTTCGTGTACCTGGACGTGCAATTAGATACTTAGCACTTACGCGGATTAAGGAAAACGTCGATCGCGCGGCATTTGCCGGAAATGCAGGTGCAGTTTGATGCGTAATGCCAGATCGGCCAAAGTGCATCGCAGGAGCGCGCATGCGCGCGGCGACAAAAACGCGTTACAAGTAATTGCAAGCACTAGTGGCTGGACGAGCAATCGATGCATCCTCCGATGCACCTGATGCATCGAGGGGGGTGGCCTGCAGGGGGCTGGGGGACCGTAAACCAACCCAGGTGGAGGAATCAACGAGGAAGAAGAGAACGATGGCATTCTGCCGAACGAGGCGAGAAGCGATCCTCGAGAGTTCATTGGAGAACGATAACCGAAGGTGTTAAGGGGGCCCCGTAAAATCCCCAGTTACGGGATCGAAAAAGAGCATGGGGTTGTTAAAGGCGCCATTAATCGAGGCCTTTTAATTAAGGCAGCCGACGAAGACGGATAAAGCCGGTCGGGGGAGAAATTCTAGTTAACGCGGAGAAATGCCCGACCATATAAAAAATAACGAATTGCGGGCTGGAGGATATCGCGGAAGGAGTGTGGAAGAATAATAGGGAAGATTGGACACCGGGTTCATCTCGGGGGAGGTGGCGATAATCAATTGAACTCGTTCGATAAATCGGAGCGTCCGGCGAAAATAAACCATCGCCGATTACTTCTGCCACTTTTGCAATCCTCCCAGGCCATCGAACAAATTCCTCCGATTTTTCGCCCAGCTCGAACCCGATCGGGCGATCCGTGGAGAACGGAGTTGCGTTTGTCCTACACCGTGGAAGAAAAAGAAATTCCCGAAACCAAAGGAATGTCCTGTCGATAGAAATAATAATTGTTCCGCTCAAATGAAGTGAAATAAATTGTGATAATTCCAAGGAAACGTTGCACCCTATTTATTCGAGTGAAAATAATTATTCTTCGAATTATCAATGTATTTCTGTGGCAGGATTCAAAGACACGTTTTTCTTCTCAGTGAACAGGGACGGGGTGGGATTCCCCCCCAAGACTTTTTCTCTATTTTCTCTCGTAGAAAATAATGCAGAAATATACGTTACGTTGACAACCATTGACGTAATCGGTAAAGTAAAATAGAGGAATAGAAATTGGGGGCATCCTTTCGTCGCTGGACGTCGTATACAGGGACAGGGGTCCGGGTTGATTCTACAGCAGGGAACAGGAGAAGGTGGGAACAGGAAGGTCGGGGGTGGGCAGGTTAGTTGTAGAGTGCACTGTAATTTTTTTTCCTCGAGTTTAGCAAGGGAAATGACCTACGATATATTTCTAAGGGGTTTTTGCTGGGTGGTAAGCGGGTGAGACGCCGCCATTTCCCTCTCGCGTGCCCCATGCCCCCGTGGTCGGTGGAGTTCCTACTCTGCTGGGGGCAAGCGGACAATTTGCATTTCTCAGCCATTAATCTAACCTTCCTCCGACTCTTTTTGCGAAAACCCAGCTGCCTGTGCACCCGGCGAACCAAGACCAGACACGGTACCGACTATTAGGATGATCCCATTCCCGGGGACTTCCGCTATTCAAGTGATCACCTGTCTTATTCTTATTCAATTAATCTAATTTAAATCCCCCGCCATTTTGCCTCGATCGTTTTTTCTCTCGGTTTGATCTCTCGGTTTTTTTATATTTCGTTAATCCAGGACGTTAGAAACCAGTAGTCGAGAGAGATGATCTAATTACGATTAATTAGGATTAATTAGACAATTCGTATTTCTGACTTTTCTGCACCTGGAACCGGGGTGGGTCGATAAGAGGAGCGGATTGAAAGATAATTAGGAGTCATTAGGCCGATTCTGGAAGGTACCTCGCCTGCTCCCAAAGGAGAAAAGGGAGATCGGAGTTACCGGCTTCCATGGGGTGGACCGACGTTCGGATATCATTTTTCAGCTGCTTTACTTGGCGTTCACGTTCCGAGAATGAATGAGCTCGTTATCGTGGAGCAGTCGTATAGGGCGGACCGAAATCGCCGAGGACGCCGACGATTCTACGAGAGTCAAGAGACACTTTTAAATGGCAGAGGTGGAGACCCGTAATCTACTTTCCCACCTCTAATTTCCATCGGCAGGTGGATAATATAAATAAATGAAAACATATAAATCCGATCGATGAATCTCGACCGAACTAGGCGTATAACATTTTCCAGAAAAATAATTTCCATTTACGCGTTATTAAGGAATTACTGGATTTCAACCGCATCATTTCGGCAGACCAAGGTACGAAGAAGCGTCGAATGGTCATCGAGATTTTCCAAGGTATATTTTGGAGGTATGGTCTTTTCAAGGAAGCCAAGGTCCGATCGAAGCACCTCGACTCTGGGGGACCATCTCCGATGTTTAATTGCACGCACACGCAGAGCCGAGCTTTATGCGCAATAATGCTTTATCCTCAGCCATCTCGTATCTCCGTCGTTTCGGCCGCGTAAAACCCAAGTGCAGCCTTGCCGGGCACGCCGAGCCGCTGGCCATCTACATTTATAGTCGTCGTTCGGCTAAAAGCTAGCCGGCTGCCTATTTAGTTTAAACAGCAGACAGAGCCTGAAGGGACTGACTACGAATGGGAGGAACGGGACGCCCGAAGGAGCGGCCCGACAGGTGATCTCTACGTCAGTTCCGTCCGACCAGCGAAGTCGTAATTTCGAAGGGCAAGGAACAAATCTGCGATCCTGAGGTACCATCGTGCACATCCATGTAATTTCATGACCAGCTATGATCACCCCAACATCGATCATCAGCGATCCTGAACTCGGAAGAATCGATGAAAATCAACCCTTTGGAGAGACTGGACCAATCGCGCGCACCGTTCCAGCATCAGTGGAGTGAGAAAAATTGATAAGAATGGATAGAAGTTGGTATCAGATTCCATCTGAAATCTGGAGGTCGGTCGAGAAGGCGCCTCAGAAATGGTCGGATGGACGGAAACGGAGGACAGGTGGAAGGACGAGTGAGTTTGGACGATTCCAGGGGTAATTGCGACGAGTAAGCTGTCTCGTCGGGCGGATCTTCCGGCTCGGGTTGACCCGACCAGTCCGGGACCGATTCCCGTCCCGAAGGGTGCAACGTACGTCGTTTCCAGGGCAAAGAGTGACGGCGATGCGTGCGCGTGTCACGCTGCGTCGAGCAAATGCGTTCCGCAGGACAAAGACGGGAAATGAGCCGGTCCAGCCGGCGGTGAGCTCTCCGGGTCGTGCCAGATCTGACCGGTAATTCGTTAAAGGATTGACGTACCGGAAATTGGATATTAAGCGGATTCCCATCCGAGTATCCTGCCGGGGCCGCCACCTTGATCAAGGATCCGAACCGGACTCGTCGCGATCTCGATCCATCGGCTCCGTGAAGTTCCCCCAAAAGAAACGATTTCGACCTAGGTACCCCTCCACCGGCAAGAAATTCCCCAAAAATAATACCTTGGTCCTTGATCCTCGGGGATCCACCTCTTGGTACCGAATAATTCCTCCCACCCTCTTACCGACCCGTGGTCCGGCGCATCGCCGGTGGATCGCTTCGATTTGCATAAAATCTGGATAGCGGTTTACCGGCGTTAAACCAGTGTCCCAATTATAGGGATTATAATAAATTATCGAAACCTGTCGCGCGAGCGGGTGGCGTTGGTCCCAGGGTGGGTGGAAGTAGCGGAGGTATTCTTTTCGTGAGCATTTTCGTCGCTTTCCGGGGACCAAGGGGAGGAGGTCCGTGCCAATCGCGGGAGACTCCATCGGTTGTTTGGTGGGATTTTTTTCCCAGCTAGCGTTTCCAGGCGGACCGCATCCACGTTCTCTGGAGCGAGAGCCCGAGGGTGGCCATTCCTCCCCAGGAACGGCGGCTCGTTTTCCAGGGGAAGAAAATGGCCGAGGGTGCCTCCATAATGGAGCGACCCGATAAGAGGGAAACGCCCGGAAGGGGTGAGAAACAAAAAGGGAAGAGGGAGGAATTTCGCCTCGGCGAAATCGCCGGCCGTCAGGACGCACCGCGAAAAAGTGGTTAGCCCTGTCCACCCCCCGTGGGGGTCGAAAAGGGGCCCGCGACGTCCTTCGGTCCTTAGGCCCTTGGCCGACAGATGGGGCGAGCGTCGCGCCCCGTTCTCCAATATGGCGGACCGGCCAATCGGCGCGCGCCGTTTCCCGCCCTTGACACGTGACCGAGTCTAATTTATTCATTCGATCCTTTTTACCTAACCCCGCGTCCGCTACTTTCGGGACACCCTTTGTAAAAAGCGGACAAGGGGGTGGCGGCGACCTGTCGTATTTACATTGGTCGGTTTCACCCTCCCGAAGTCCACCCCCGGCGGCGTCGCCCCCCCTGGAAACCTCCACCTTCGTCCCCGAAACCCTTCCGAGTTTTTGTAAGGAGGCTAATTTTTCACCGGCGTATTTGCGAACGCCCACGGCCACCCTAACCCTCCGACAAAGGCTGAGGGGGTGGGAGAGGCTGGCTACTTATTAACCCTTGTATCTGCCTAAGCGGGAACTCATAAATGCTCTCTAGCTACCCCCGAAACATCCCCAGGAACGCGAATTTTTCACCCAACGGTCGACCCACCCCGCGTCCACCAATCGGCGGGCATCAAACACCCGACACCCCTCTGGACCACCCTCTGGGAAAGCTGAGCCGAGAGGCCTCTTCCACGCCTTTTTCTACCGTACTCCTTGCTCCGGAGACTCGACGTCCTCTCGATTCCTGAACGGCGCCCTTCCACCCTTCCGGACCTTGAAAAATCCACCTTCATCTTTACCTAAACCTAACCTTTCACCGTCAATTTTCGAAAAGTCCACGTCTTTACTCGAGAGCGCTTACGTTGGGCTAAGCTCTATACGATCATTGTCTCCGTTTAATGATTTTAATTCCCGTTTGTATATGTCCATTTTTATTTCCCTTTGTTCCAGAGTAAGCAACGAACTTCAGGAGCCTCTCCAGAGGCTCTCAACATCCCCTGGGAGATCCGGCCTGGCCGGAAGTGGGGGCGAGGTTTCGGAGGATGGCGCGCAGATGGAGCCAGGGTCGGAAAAAATGGTGAGAACGATGGCGGCGTCGCGACGCGTCGGGCTCGCGGCGAAAGGTCTCCTTTCCCTGCGCGGCGTCGGCGTCGGCGTCGGCGGCGCGACGCGCGTACGCGCGCACCCCCCAGGCAAGGGTCGCCGGGACGGGGGCGGGTTTTGCGCGAAGTTTTCAACGAATAAGGCGTCGAGACGCCCGGCGCATTGCCACGCCTACACTTTCGGCACGCGCCTCGGATTTTCCCTCTTTCTCTCGTAATCAATGAGAGACGCCCGGCTACGTCCGCGTCGCGACGCCGCACCCCGTGCGGCTCGCGTTTGCACCTAGCCGAGCTTCTGGCCGGTCGGGGCCGTTGCGACCGGCGTCGCGACGCTGAGCGCCGCGCCTGCGCGCTGGGGATCGCCGCCCGGAAAATCGGACCAATTTCCCACCCCCGATCGAATTCACGTCAGACACCTCCACACTTTTCCGACTAATCGGTCTCCGATATCGATCCCTCCGTTGAATTTCGATTCTTCGATCTCGATTTTTTAATTCCAATTAATTACCCCTTATACGAAATCAAGTATTTCCGGGCTTTGTCATCGAAAATCCATTGTACGACCCTGATAAGAAAATGTTTATTGAACCAGATTAGTACCAAAGAAATATTCTATTTATTCCAAGAATTATTGCTCAACTCCAGTAGAACTGGAATAAATTGCGATGCGACGTTTCTTCGGAATTTTCGTAATTTTATTTCAGCGAATGAAAAAGTCTTCTAATTAAAAATACATTTCTTTGGTACCATTTAATTCGATGGATCTTTTTTATCAGTGGACAAATCGATGAATACCATCCTTGTTGGGTTCTCTGGACGAAAGGGGTAATTTACTTTAATATTTCTTTCTTTCGCGGATACGGTATTTTTCCACGTGCAGGTCGATTATTACTTAAATACTTTTGACAAGTGATGGGATGAATTAGATAGTAGCGTAGAATCGTTTTGCTTAAATTTCCACTCTACTCGATCGTCGGGCAGGTCAATCGAACCGCAACGGCCGGCTGAAGATGCAATCGATTGGGTATCGGCGGAGGTGCATCGATGTCCGCTCGCGGTCGACTATTACCGCATACGGAATAAAAATGGAAAAGTGCGGAATCCTTCCGGGATGATATCTAGTCGATACGATTCCCGTATCTCGTTATATCCCGCCGACACCCGGGTCGACGCAAGACTGCCGTCTTCGCATCACCGACTGGGAACAATAGGACGGAATTGAAAATGGCCTTTCCCCTATTATCGGTACTGGCTAAAACCCATATAAAAAAGACAGCAGGCAGGCACTCCATTTATAGTCACCCCCAATTAATAAAAATATACCCCCAGATAGCGCAAGCATAAATTTAAAAATTCCCCTTCTCTTCCTCGCGATAAGAGCCGGCTCGTTAAAAAACCTTTACAACGATTAATAATATATATATCTCCTGTCCAATATGAGGAATCTCGAAAATTGGTATAATTATAAATATATAAAAAATTCAAGTGACTTCGGTGTACCGCGTTATGACGATTTCCGT
Organism: Orussus abietinus; assembly: GCF_000612105.2. NCBI lineage: Eukaryota > Metazoa > Arthropoda > Insecta > Hymenoptera > Orussidae > Orussus > Orussus abietinus. The sequence continues at coordinate 968,793 of NW_019395988.1, forward strand.
ATTTTTTTTTTCATAATGTCAGCCGTTTAGCCGTTTATGGAAATGCGAAAAAAAAGTAAAGTTTGATCGGGCGGGAGATTCGCAGATATCATATTCTAAAGTTAACACCCATGTTTCTAGTTTGCTTTAGATTAAATGGCGCACAGGGGGTGGCTTTACAGTGTACTCCAACCCTCGACTCATAAGCCGTGGACTGTACAGTGAAACATCATTTGCAGAAAATCGCGCGCCCTCTCGCGCGCAATTAAGCATCCCCCGTTTTAATGAGCTTGCAAATTCGACTGCATCGATCTGGAATCCTTCTCGATTTTTCGTGATAAAATCCCCCTCCTAACCGCCAGCTTTTCGAACTCGGGAATGCAATTCGTCGCTACTCGCCGAGTTCTACAATTAGCGAGAGATTCGAACTGTCACATGAACCGAACAATCGCTACTGTCAAAGAAGGTATTACCCCGTAACTCGAAATAATCGTTGTAACGCGAGAGACGATCACTGCACCATTCTATGAACCGCATGGATCTACTTAAAATACTAATTTCCTCGGCGATTTTTTTTTTCTTAATTTTAAAATCGATCATTTTGTTCGTGGGTTTGCACCCCTCACTGACGTCGACATACTTAGACATCATCCCTTTGAATTCGAGCGCTTTGCGGGCTGACGAGCACAACGATCTCGCTTTCCAGGAGGGCAGAGAAGAGAGGAACCGCTAAGACCCTTCCTCCCTGTCCCTGTGGTGCCAGAAGGGGTAGTTTCGCCCTCCTCCCCCAACCAAAAACCTATAGGCCGGCATCCACGGGGGTTGCGAGAGAAACGCGCGAGAAAGGGATGAGATGGGGTAGTTTAACGTCCTAGCATTTTGTGTTTCAGTGCCGCAGGGAGGTTTGGATGGATTTTCCTCAAAGCATAAAGAGGGATGGTCGAAGGCACCCCTCTAGGTCGAAGACGTGGACGCGCCTAATCGGACCCCTGCAATTTAATTCCCTCCACGAATTGAATAAAGGAATTAAAGATAGCGATACAATTATATTATCACGCCTGGCGGATATGAAAATTAAGATCTGGAACGTACGTGGGAGAATCGGCGGGATTTTAGACTGTCTGGGGCGAAGCCTTCGGCGTTAACAGGGGAAACAAAAGGATCTCGGAAGTGGGTCCAACTGGTGCCTCCCACCAGGTTGTACGTCTCGAAACCGAGGATAAAATTCCACGGGAGGAGATTCCGCCGTTTCAGGAAGGTCCAAAATAAACTCGGAGGGGTTTTTAGGGGTTCCAAGGGAAATACGCCGAGAGGAGGAGGACCGACAGAGGAGAAAATCGAGGGGTGGACGCGAACGCGAACTCGAAGGTGTTCGCGCGGGGGGTCGATGTATGACTTTTTCTGCCCGGACGAAACGCCCGGCAATAAAACCCTGCAAAGCGGACACCCAATTTCCTCCAGTCAATGCTCTTCCTTCCTGCATTTTCCAAGTGTCGCTTTCCCTTACTTTTCCAGGGGCCCGCGCGACTCGGCGGCCATTGCTCGATCGAGCGGACCGGGCTCGAAGCTTTGCGTTAACGAATATCGCAATGATATCAATTGTTAATGATAACGAGAGCATCGCATCGAATTATGCACGCAACTCCGTAAGAAAAAAAAAATAGGATCCATCGAGCGATCGGGAAGTAACGAGCCACGTCCATTCGATTTTTCTGCCTATATTCCCTCGACAGAGGAAAAAACACATCGAACCAAAGAAATATATTTTTAATGCAAAAACTAATTATTTGGCTGGAATAAAGACAAATGAACTGCCAAAAAAGAAAAGATACGTCGCATGTCCAATTTATTCGAGTTTGAGTCAAGTAATTATTCTTTGAATTAACAGAAATATTCCTTTGGTACCGTTTAATGAACATTTTATCCGGTGTACGGTTCGCGTTCCCTTTCGCATTCGGGATAAACCTACGGTTCCGTTAATCGAATTTCCATTTCTTCCCCAGCGCAGAGATTCGAAAATTCAACCGGTAATTAAAATGGCGAGACAGGGGGCATTGCGCCAAGGTTTACAAAGAATTACCGCGAAAGAGTCGGAAAAAGGTACCGAAACGAGTGCCGGGGGCGATTCACGGTCCGGAGATTTCGATAAATTGAAATTCGGTGTAATTCTCGCTCGTCGTCGAGCCCTGTCCTACCGACGGGCCGGCCGCGAGAAGGAGTCTGGCTTACCGACGCGGCAGAGAGCCTTCTCGACGCGTCTGCGGCGTCCCTCGGTAGAGTCGCCACGGTGAAGAAAAATCCCTCCTGGAAAGAGTCTAAGCCAGCCATCGAGTTTTCTCCGGAGAAGGTGAGTGCGCGTCGGAAGACCCTCTTTCCGGTGGACGCCATATTTTCCCGGGAATTTTCTCATCCCCTGGGAGAAGAGTAAGAGTGCACTCCCCGGGAACGAGCCCCCTCGGGCCAGTGACACGAGGGAAATTGAAACGTCATACGGTAACCCGGAGTAGACTTTCATAAAACCTCCACAACGACACGTAGACGTGACGAAAAAATCGAAATGCACCCTGGACTCGTCTAAGCGATTCGATTATTTAACCGTTAGAATCCCGATCGCGCTGTTTAGATTTCATCTTGGAAAACTCCCAGTTAGCACCAAAGAGCATAAATTAAGAGAAGCGCTATAGCGCGGTTCGGCATTTTTATGACCCCTGGAATTCAAACGGTTGATATTTATTTATAAAAATTAGGCTCGTATCGCCTCCACCGTCGCGGGATTCGCGTCGATGCGTTTTCCGCGATTGGATTTCATAAAAGGCGAAGAAAAATTGAATCCTCGACCGACCAGGGTTACAAGGCGATTATAAGTTAATTATTAAGCCCAACCGGTGATATGGAGATTCATTAGTCGCCGATTCGATAATAAGCGAGTAATTATGCCAATTGGCCACCCTTCCATCTCGGGCACTCGGCCGGGGTGTACGGCGGTTTGCGCGATTTTCACTCTCGATTCGGTCTATTTACACGAGCCGGCCAGGCCGGAGCTTTTTTCCCGCTCCCTCCAGCGCTTTCGCGTTTTATCAGCCCCTCCACCCCGACCTGACCACTTTTTCGCCGGGCTAATCGCCCGGTCGGCCCACCGATCGTCCGATTACAACGCGACATGTACAGGCGAAAGGAATCGGAAACCCCGATCCTTGTAAACTGCTTTGGATCCAATACTGCCGAATTACGGATAAAAAAAATGGAAATTCAGCCCCCGCTGATCGACGTCTAATGAAAGATAAACGATTTGGTACCTAAGCGAAAAAATTCCCCGGGGTAAATATTTTCCCCGCGGAAGCGGAATCACTCTTCTCATGAATTTCTCGAACTACTCGAGGACGTCATTCGAGGCGTTCGACAATCGATACGTTTCGCGTCCTCTTTCTTCCTCTTCCCAGCTCGATCTCGATACACGTCGACGCTGGTCGAATTAGGAGCACATGCGGCTCGAGAATAATGGAGCCGATTCTCTGGCACCGCAAGGGGATAACCGGAAGTGCATCGCGCTCGATCCAGTGGCCTCGTATAATCAGCCCACGGTCGTTAGGCTTTCCATCGAACTCCGACGCGGACTCTGAGCGTTCTTCCTTCAAGAAACAATTTCCAAGTTTCTCTATCCATCGTCCCAGGATATCCTCGACCAACAACTACGCTGAGAAAAATGATAATCTCAACTAAAATCAAATAAACATGCCCATTTAAAAATCCAACAATCCACACAGTGTAATTTCCAACCATTCGGATAATTATTTCTTAGCAGGAATTAAAAGTGACTTCCAACCTAACGAAAAATGTGGAAACTAGTAAAACTCCATTAGGTTCATATACGACTAAAATGAATTCCTCTCCGGTTCTAGATTCAGTCTCAGAGTAAATGTAGGAAATACCCCGAAGACCGAATAAGTGATCTCCGTCGAAAAAGGTGCATCGAACCCTATCCAGTGACCCAGTAGAGTCTCGTTTCGCTCAGGGTCGTCCGCGGGGCGTTCATTTTTTCCCATTTCCGCGGGTCGAGTAGGCGTGGGGCCGGTGGGGGATGGTCGGGGGGAGGGGGGGCGCCCGCAGCGCGTCAGCACGCGCGCGCACAGGATCGCGCGTGCACCCGTGCATCGGTGAGGCCAAAGAGAGAGGGGACGAGGTGCACCCTCGGGTCGCCGTCTCTCTCTCTCCGGGGCGCGCGTAAATACGCGGGGGGTAGGGGGAGGCGACGGGGCGGGTCGAGCTCGCGAACGAAAGAGAGCCCGCGAGGGGGAGGGGCGGCCGCGGCGACAGAGACGGACGCATATGTGTTCCGAAACAAACGTTCGATCAGAGTGCCGATTGTTGCCAATCATACGTTGCCGCGGCGCGCCCCTCTGTCCGCGGCCAGCCGCGGATTCAGTTCCGCGTTTTTACGCGCCGCGGCAACGTTGGCTCGCCGCGTTGGCTGCGGAAGCGAGTCTCGAGGCGCGCGCTACCTTACCGGCCGAGCTTACGCGCGCGGAGCGTCTTAGGTTTTTCGGGATGCGGGTGGGAGGAGGGTGGAGGGTTGCGGGACACCGGGAAGACGCTAAGACCGACGCCTGCAGGTAGCTCCGCACCCGCGTGAGTATTCGTGGCCGACAGGTGAAAAGGGCTCCGCACGCGGCGCTCGATCTTCACGCCGCGGCGGCTCCGCCCGGAGTGAGCGCGGGCCTCGTGTTTTTGCGGAAAATGCCCGGCGCTGCCGGTGGCACTCAATGATTGATGACGACGCCGGGCTGGGCGCGTGTGCGTGCGGGTGCGTCGGGGCGCGCAGAGCCGGCCGCGATGATTCCGAAAACACCGACGCCCAGCGCCGGGACCAATCCGCGGCGCCCTGCCCGGCCCCTGCCGACGCGATGACAAAATCAGACGCGGGAGGGGGCACACTGATAACCAACGTTTGTTCCTCCGCTCGCTCCGGAGCTCGAGATAAGGGGAGGAGGTGCACTTTACGCGGGCCTCTCGAGGCGGCGCTAGAAGGGGACCGGTGCCTAGGGCTCCGCCGCGGCGACGCGTCACTCCACTTCGAGGTCCACGCTTATCGGACATTTTTTAAGGACCGTCGGAGGACGGTGACACTTGGGACTCCGGGGATTTCGTACGGGATCCCGGCACCAGTTTTCATGAGTTTCTTTTTTTTCCCTGATATCTGGAAACGTCATCCAGAGGTAAATTATTTTACGCTTGCGTGGAAGATTCTTAAGGGCGACTTCGCAAGGGTGGGAAAATTTTTCATGCGAATTAGCTGGTATGGGAGGAAATAATTCCTAACTCGAGAATCTGGTCTCTGAATCGCCCAGGCGATGGATTTGGTCGGCATGGTCGCGGTTCTTTCTTACCGACGCGCGGTCGGGGATCAAGGAATCGAGGAGGGAGAAAAGGGCGGAAAAAATCCGGAACGTCCTGCGTTGCGCCGAGGGGTAGGTTTCCGCCTTGGCGTCGGACCTCGTAGGCGATAGTGCGGAGGGCAGAGCGCCGGGCGCGCACGCGCTTTTTCGAAAAATCAATAAAACGAAAAGCTTACCTAATGCTACGTTACCACGGGGGTAGACTCCGCCTTCACCTACTAGCCGAAGGGGTGGTTGATCGTCGCATAGATACTGCCCTAAGTCGACCAGATGATCATCTAGATGCGAGAGTGGAGGCACGGCCGACGCCATGGGTCCAGGGTGAATCTTCCCCGGAAGAGTTAGGGGTGTCCTACCCCTGGACGACCCTAGACAAAAAGGAAATACAATTTACTCTGAAGTCACTGACCACCGAATTAACGCCCCAATGCATATAGATCAAATTTGATTATCTATTATTCGCAAATTTTCGATAACACTCAAAATGGAATCTCGCTAAAAAAAAAAATAAGAGATTCGTGTCGGATATTTTTTCGCACTGAGAAAGAAAATTGAACCAATGGAATATTTCTTGGAATGGTCTCGAAGAAATATTCAAAGTCAATGTGCTAATTAAGATGATCATTATTAATCGGATGCATATCGTTCTCTGGCACATCCGAGGGACGGATATTTTATGTTTTCTCGTAGCTCGGTTTTTTAATGACGGGAATTTTTATTAAGCTCGGAAACGATGCGTTCCCCTTTGAGAAACTTCGTATTTGTTTCCATTAACCCGTGGACACGTTGTTGGTTAAACAATACCCCGACGCGCGTGGCAAATATTTCCCGTGATCTGATATTAGTTAAAGCGCGTTGTAACGTACCGAAGAAAAATATGTAATCTCATTAATTGGGGAATGAAAATATTTTAGAATGGGAAAATGGGTTGTTTTGCCCGGAGCCAAGAGCTCCGTTTCTCCAGCCAGGGAAAACAATTGCCGGTGTCGAGTTATATGTACACGAAATACTATTAATTGCGTTGATTAAACATCGTTCGGTAGTAATTATGTCGGTTTAACGCGATTCGAGTACACGTAGGTTCACCCCGTCATATTTGGACGTACCATTCGAGACTTTGCCAGCCTTCCCGTGTCAGAGAAATTTTATAACAATTACACGCGTACTAAGTACAAGACGACGCTAACAGGTATTTATCCATTTTCTCCCCTTCAATTTTCCCACTCTACGTCTTACCCGATTTTACATACATTGCCCTACACTGAGAGAAAAAAAGCTTAGCTGACAAGCAAATATATATCGTTTTTGAATCATACATAATTGCAGGAGACAATTATTTCGCCGAAATTTTCTTTACGCTTATCGTCATTTTTTTCGACGTATCCTCCTGGAGGCGATTCGATATCCTACCTACAAGGACATCCATTTCTTTGGCAAGGTTTTCCCTGGCAAAGGAATTAGTAAAACCGCGAGTCCCCGAAAGGAAGGCGACGTCGGTTCGGGCGTCGCGACGACGTTCCCCGATTTCTAGAAACACCGAAAATAACGAACGGAAGTCCGGGCCGCGTTTCGGAGCGGGGAGCAAAATGGGGATGCGAATGCGGCTCGCCGCGATTAGATTGCGGCTTGTGCTCTAGGCGTCCGACTAGGTTCAGCACGTTAGCGAATTCGGTCGGTTGAGTGTCGACAACTCCGCATCCTCCGTGCCTTTAGCGCGGCCATGTAATTCTAACGAGCTTAGAGTGCCGCGCCGTCCATTTTCCGCTCGGTGGGAAATACAAATGCTGCGGCTGCGGATATATCTGGAGGACGATTCGAGCCTGGAGAGGAGTTTTCGGAGAAGTGTGCCTACCGGGCACCGATTGCGTAAATATTTATCGACGGCGGCGGAATCACCTTCCGGCAATCCGGGATCCGAAACCGCTCCTCGCCGACCTCCGACCCGAGGTCGTCGAGGATGGCGTCCATCGACGGAGGATCCTGGAAAAAGGAACCCCACGACCTCGTGCACGAGGAGGAACGGTGAAAATGAAATCGTTATCGAGGATGATCCTCGGGTAGGATCGAAGAAACGTCAAATCGCAATGAGGGAAACTGCTACAATTCGTAGAAGAAATAAAATCGTTTTTTGGGAATTACCGCCAGGCCGAGTTAGAACAACGTAAAATCATTAAGGGGAAAACTGGTGCGCGTATCTCGCGTTAGCAAGGCCGTGCTCGGAGATACTTATCACTCGTCAGGTCCGCGGAAAATGGCCGTCCCCGGGCCGCAGTGCCAGGTCGTTCGGTTTTACGTTCCTCCCGAGCGAATAAACGTAACCGTTCTCCCAACTGCCGGTTCGCGGGTGTGGGGGACGGGGGGGGGGAGAAAGAAATTTGTAACTTTTATCGGCGCGTCGCGTCGGCTGCATTTGATTAAAGCGCTGATTCGATTCCGGGCGGGCGCCGTTCGAGCGCCGCCGCTAAAGGCGACGCTCCTCCACTTTCGAGATTGCCGGCGAAAATGCTGTTACTCCGTAATCAGCGCGCGATAATCCGCGGCCGAGCGTGGGGAACTCGAAAAATCCACCCGGAAATGGGCGCGCCAACCGGAAGCGACAAGCCCCGGAAGATCGAGCGTCGAAACGCGACGCCGAAAACGATGACTCCCCGGATTACTGGGTCAACGCCCCCCAGGATTCCGCGACTCTCTCCCGCGATGCTCTCCAGGAAAAAGTCACATTCGAATGGCCAGCACTTCGCCGACTAATTCTGACGAGATGCGAGGAGCCGTTCGATTCCTGGATCGTAGAGGCGAGAGCGAGTCCAGGAATCGACGGGATCGCGTGTCCGGTCGCATCCGGAAGATCGAGGATCCGAACGCGACTCCGAAAACGATGACTCGTCGGATTACTGGGTCAACGCCCCCCAGGATTCCGCGACTCTCTTCCGCGATGCTCTCCAGGAAAAAGTCACATTCTGACGAGATGGGAGGAGCCGTTCGATTCCTGGATCGTAGAGTCGACAACGAGTCCAGGAATCGAGGGAATCGCGCGTCCGGTCGCATCCGGCTAAGGGTGGCAATTACCCTCCTCGGAGGAAGGTCGAAAGGCGCGAGGAAAAACGTCCGAGTGAGATTCCGGTGTGGGAGAAGAAGGGGGAAAAGGGGGAAAAAAGGTGGAAAAAGGTGGAAAACGCGGCCTTAATTGTCTTAGACGTTTAAGCGATGTAAACAAGGGAGGTCGCGAAAGGGAAAGCGGAGTAAAATCCGAGGCAAAAGTCTCCTCGGGGGGGGCTGGAGTTTTTCCGCGAGGCCGTCGCGCGGAACGGGGGTAGTTTTCACGATTTGGCAAGGACTGTACCGCTAACCCTTCAAGTATGACCACCCCCATCGTAGCCATGGCGACGCGGACGTGGTATTCCTCCCCGGGTGCCCCTCCGCCGCCCCCCTCGAGCACCGGCAGCCCCCCGCGGCCCCCTCGCCCCCCAACCACCGGCGAACCACCCCTAAAAACAAGAGTGTAGTTGCCGGATCACGTGGTCTCGGGTTGCCGAGGGTAGGGGGCCGGAGGGAAGTGAGGATAGAGCCAGAATAGGATAGAAGGGGTAGTTCCTAATTGCACCGGGTGGGTGGGACACGAGAGGGGCTCCAGAATTGATGCTGGAATTTTGAGGTTAGGTTAACTCGCTCTTTCTCTGTCGCTCCGGCCCTCTCGTCCTGCCGGATCCATGGAACGGCCGGGAATGGACTGGACACCGAAAAGTCCCCTCTTTCGGATTTTCTGGGTTTCGCCATTTTTTCAAAATCCCCCACCCCCGATACACCCCCCCGCTCGGCGCCCTGGAATTAAACGGCGTTCTCTGCCTTGTTATCAACTGGAAACGTCATTTCCGGGGTGGCTTTTTTTTTTTGCAATCCTCTAATGGAGGGATTTTCACGATACTTTTCGATGTTTCCGTTTCGTACGCTTTGGGAGGTATGCGGGGAAGGTATTTTGTCGGGGGGGTTGGGAAATGGAGTTTTTTTTCGGGGGAGGATTTTTCTGAAATTTTTTGACTTTTTTTTCAGGGGGACCATTTTTTTTTTCGAGGCGGGCCGCTATTTCTGGGCTCCGCCCTGAAAGTGGGGCCTCTTCGGCCGGCCGGCCGACGAAGAGGGTAGAGAACGTCCGCGCAGAGGAGAGGGTGCGACTGCTGGACGCAACCCCCGATCAATGAAGGTGAAGCGCGCGCAGCCCTCGATTTTTTGAAAATCTACCCGCCAACGAGGCAGCGCAACCTCCCCGCCGTCTCTCCGCCGGGCATTCCAAGATGAAGCTGCAAAATCTATGCGCCGCCCTGCGAATCTCCCGACCGATCCATACTGGAATTCGCTTGAAATTTGCAAGAGCGTCGTCGCGGGGAAATGTCTCCTCTACCGATCAGCCGGTCAGGCGGGAGAGCAAGGAACGAAAAGCGCAGGTTTACGGAAAAGGGGAAAGGTAATCGAGTCTTTGATCAGCCTTTTATTTCGACTTTTATTTTTTAAGAAGACGTTAACGGCGGAGAAACGAAAACTCGGTATTCCTTCCGCGCCCTTTCGGGAGCGTCCAGATTCTTGGGGACGCGGAACGATGTCCCTGGCGCCATCTGGCGGCGTTTTTAAACGTGAACTTTTCCCGCGAGGTGGAAACTGGCACGGGGTTCCGCGGCTCGCCGTCCGAGGGCACCACTCGTCGTTCTCCTAGGATATTTACCGAGCCAGCGGAAAGTGCATCTTTCCGCTTCTGGGAGAGATCCGCGACACGGAAATTGATCGACGCTCCCACGCTTTTCATATTCACCTTAGTTTCGAGAATCGATTGAGGAGACTGTCACGCGTCGCGACATCCTAGCTCCGGCCAATTCGTTCCCGTTTCGCCGGCAGCCCCGCGGCTCCCAACGAAATTACCAAAGTTTTAATGAGAAAGGCATTAACGAACTTTCGGGACGTGCACGCTCGTCGCACTTTTACGGAGCGCATACTCTTCCGTGCGGCGCTCGATAAAACAGAGTCCGCAAACTGAGTCGAACCGCGAAAACTTCGAGCTGTCCTTTGCTCCTATGTCGAAACCTTTCCGCGTTTGCGCCATTTTAAATCTCGAAAACCACCGAAATTCATCGTTTCCACATTTTACACCCATAGAAAGCAGAAGAAAAAAAAACAAATCAACACGATTTTTCTTCTCTCAACCATAGAATATCCTTACAAGAAGAGCCACACATTCCACCGACACGACTGAATCTTTCTGTTAATAATTCCCGGTAGATCACACCAAATACTCTAGCAAACCCCACGGAATATCAAAACAACTCGATACAATTATCCAAAACCTTGGATTTATTAAGTAGAAATATTTCCTATAATCAACGAGACTATTTAACCGAAAGTACTTGGCCTTAACGTACTTCTGAAATTCCATACTTTTTCCTGGATGTAAATATATTAGTAACTGAAAATCATTTTCTGCCTCCTCGGGAAAATTTGGTGGATTTCGATGGAAGGCCGCTGTCGAGGTCGTCTGACCTGGAATGGGTCTTTCCACTTGTTAGAGCTGTTTGGATCCGATACCGGGATCCTCTTTTGGAGATCCTTGACGTTCTTGTTAGGATTTCGTGGGACGCGCCAGACATGATAATAAATTAGACGAGATAGATGATGTTGCCACGCCACCACGGCCTGGCCTTGCTCCTGCCGCGTTCTGCAAGCGGGTATTTATGCCGAGTCTGGACGCCATGCTTCATACCGCGAGGATAGCAACCCCTGAATTATGTCGGCTGTGTTGGTCTTGATAGATTTTCGAATTTACGATCCCACGTTTCGTCGTCGATGTCAGCCCCTGAAGACACCCGTCTCTGATAGCGGGAAACGCTCGCAGGCTAATCGGAAATCATTATGCCCTGAAAATAACGCTCGGCCTGATTAGATATCAGGCTCCTTAAGGTGATACGAAAGTGCGATACATACTCTGAGAAAAATGCACAATTACTTATTTCTATATTTTTCGTTTGGTTGAAAAGTATTTCAGATTTAATTCCCGTAAAGGAATAATTATTTCATTTATTTGGTTTGATTATTGGATTTTTAAATAGGCACATTTACTTCACTTCAAGTACCTCATTTTTCTCGGTTACAATTACGTAAATGGTTTTAAAATCCGGGAAAAGAAATGGAAGATGAAATTGCCGGCCATCTGCCGTTGCGACGCTTATAGATATGAATAAGATCAAGGTCGAAGCTCTCTGACAAAAGCGTCTTTCATCTCTTCAGGGATGCAGGGATGCAGATTTAACCTTCTCAACCTTTCTCACGAGACGGAGAGACAAGACCAGCCTTCGAGAGAAGAGACATTACCGGTTTTGCACGATATTCCACATCGGCTGCAACTCGAGGGGATGTAATCGAATACTCCACGGTACAGCTGACATTACAATAGAAAAAGATGCCATTGGTATTAAAATGACTTCCCTTTAAATGCAGCATATCCCAAAATCCTACAATCCTGTAAGATTTAACCTTTACTTTAAACCTCATTTTGGTACAATGTAAGGTGTACACCCTGCAAAAAAAAAAATTTCATTGTACCGAAGAAATACTTGATTAATTCAAAGAATAATTATCCCACTCAAGTAAACCCGAATAAATTGTCGCAGCTCCGAAGAAACTTTGCATCCAATATATTCCAGTTTATTAGAGTCGAATTATTCTTGGAATTAATTTTTTCTCAGGGTATACACGCACGACTGGCATGCGTTTTCGCATCATCCGCCATCTTCTAATCGGCGGCCTATCAACTTACGATGCGGATCACTGGCTTTCACCGTTTTCCTTGGAAAAAGGACTTCCTCGGCGAGGAGGATTTTCTCCGATAATTTCGCTTTCATCCCGACATATTAAGGTTGCTCTGCGAAATTTAGCGCATCGTGGCCTAGATACCCTTTTTTAACGCGCTTCGAGAGACTCTACTTAAGGACCACCTTCGCAACTTTTGTCGAGGGGATGAAAAGCTGCCCCTCTCGCTCGAACGCCTATCGATAACGAGGGTTCGAGAGGATCCACGGAGGGAATTTCCTCCCATAACCATCGCCTTTTAATTCCCCTTTAATGCGAGTCTTACCCACGGTGGAGGAGGTTACCTCTTCCCGCCATAGCAATGCTCTCGATGACCACCGTTGATTCTTGGCATTTCCTGCAAATGGAGAGAAAAAGAAGAAAAAAAAAAAGAAGAAAATGTCTCCGTGGCGGGCAAGCCGAGCAAAGCGGAGCCGAGCCGAGCAGCGGCTATGCGGCGTAGCGACGCGATGAAATACTAATGCAATTAAATGCCGCCAACAAGCCCGCGCCAGTTATTGGCACTCCTCGCGCGGCCAATTCTATTACTACCCTTTTCCGACCCCCCGCGAGAGCGCCGGAAACCGAAACAAAGCAAGTGCGCGAGAATCGTTCGATACGAGCCGAACGGAATCTCGATATCCTCGATTGGCGCGCGTTCCGCCCACGGGGACGATTAAAGGGTCTCTCCGTCACCCCTAGGAGGTCACCCGGGGGTGGGGACGGTCTCTCTTGCATTCCGTTCGTTCGATAATGGGAATTGGGAAAGACCGTCTGACGACTACATTGCGATCGAGAGGAACCAAGATGGCGGCCAATCCGACCGCGCTTCTTCCTCCCTAGCCTCGCATTGGCAACGTTACGTGGAGATTAATCAATTAATCGGTCTTTAAGGGTTGGATGTCGATAATGGGAATTAAGGGGACGGATAGGGAATAGCGACTCCGCGGTGGAGGTCTGCCATCGGCGATCGGGATTTGGTAAAAATTCGCGGTAAGCCGCGGGCCAATTTGGCAGAGACCGAGTAAGATGGCGCCCAATCGCGACCTCGCCAACAATGGAGACACGGCGGTTAACTTGATTCTCATTATTCCGGGCCCCTGGAAATAGGATTCTGTGGTCATAGATGCGATCGGGCGGTTCCGCCGGAATAACGGCGCGTGCTGGACAGCTCGACTTTAGCCTAACCTTAAAAGGAATCGAATTTCGAGAGTAGGATGTTCCGATCCAAACCCGAGGACCGCGACTCTGTTCTGCAAAATCCTGGTAGAAGGTTGAAAGTTCTCCCCTTGACCAAAGGAAAAAGGAATCGAATTTTGAGAGGAGCTACCGATAGAAAGTCCAAGTTCTCTCTTTACCAGAAGCCTCGACTTGGATCGAAAGAGCGAGGGTAGTTTCGGGAGTAGCTACCCGTGGGGTGTTCCGATCCAAACCCGAGGACCGCGACTCAATTCTATCTTGATCAATCAGCCTTGGCCGAGCTCGCTCGTTTCGTCGGGCAGTAAGAGCAGGGAGCAGAATCTGGGAGGTAGAATCTAGGAGGCAGAATCTAGGATGTAGAATCTAGAGCCCGGGTGCAGAGCGTAGCTAAGGCACCCGACTACGCGGCGACACGCGGACTCGCGTAAGCGTTATTACCGACCGAGATGAAAGGTAGATTGAGTTAGACCGGCATTACGGATACACCGCAGGCCGGGCTCGCCGATATCGGGCGATGCCGACGAGAGGGCGTTCTGGACCAGCGGAGGGACGAGAAGGAGATATGGACGGAATTTGTCAGGCTAACAAGGTGTTAGCTTCTCGCCGCAAGCCCGGCGCCGACATCTGCGAGGATGGAACATTTTATGGCCGCGTTATTCCTGGCCATGCTTAAAATAGGGCTCCTACTCCTAGTCTCTCATTATTTTCATCTAAATCGCCATTTAAGGGGACGCGAAACTGCCATCCTGAAACTTTCTCCGAAAGTCCTGACTCCCATGAAATCTCCACCCTTATAAAAAAATTTTTAGGATGTCCGTAGAAGTCCTTTAAAAATTGCAGTCCGGAATTTTCGGGGAAAAGTTTCAGGGACGAGAACTCTTAAGCTACTTTCGTATCGCCTTAAGATCGGGTGGATGTATCTTGAGTCGGGAATGATATGGTGGAAAGTAATGGAATAATTTTCGAGGTGGCGGGTTAATTTAGTGTTCCGGAGTCCGCGAAGTGCCTCTTCAGGGTTGATGATCGGGTCTGGAGATCCGATCCTAGTCAAAGGGTAACAAAGTCTGCGGAAGTTTTCCTGATCTCCGTCCTCGATCTCCGGCGAAGCGAACATGGCGGCGCAGGATGTAGTCGACGGCAGTGCCGGCGTCGAGCGGAATATTATGGACTTATCAAGCCATCCTAATAGTCTCATCAGGATGCAAGCCTGCAGATCTCATCATCCTCTCAGTCCCTGGACCACCTAGCTACCCAGGAACGATCCGGCACCGGCGTTCCCTGATATGGATAGCATTACAGGAAGTGGGTAATGCAGTGCTCCGATTACGTCGGAGAGCGTCTCCGGGAAGAAGACTTATCTCCCGGAATCTTAGCCGAGGGATTTCTGGAAAATTGCGAGGGAAAAATTGAACCACCCCAAAGGCGACCCTAATTCTTCAGACCTCGTTACAAAATCGCCCTCGATGTAGAGTGCACTCGTTGCTGAATTTATTCCAAACACATCAAAGCGTGAGAATATTAATAAAACTTATCACCGAATTTTTTTTTTTTTTAATTCAAATTTCCCGTGTTTCAAGATCTTTTTTACGAGTTGTACTATTACGTGTCAATGTCTCTAATGATTCGGTGCATCCAGTTTGGAGAGAGGGTATATATTTTTATTTTTTGGAATATATATGACACTTTGATTTATTGGAAAGCGGAGGAGGAGTGAAAAATAAGATCTCCATGGAGGCGCACTTTGCGTCACGGCTGCGATGGCGTTTCACGGCGTCGTGCAATGTTTGGAAATGTTTCGGGTGGATCGGAATATTCATGCCAGCTGGTTCGGGAATATCGAGGATGCGCGGACCCCGTCGAGTGCATCGACCGAATTAGTACGAATGCATCCGAGATGTCCTCGCAAAACAAGTGCGCGCGGTCCGCTCGTACCCTTCGCTGTCCCTATGTGCCCGCCGTTCGTATACGTAGCCTGGAGAATTACATAGTTTTGAGGTATATGTATCGTTGTTTAGTACGGTTTAGAATTTCCATAGATAACGGAGAATTATAACGCAGCCGCTGCCACGGGACCGGAGCGGAGCGAGCGCCCGCGTCTAAGTGCAGCCCCGCGCGATGCCCCGCTTCTTTCCCGCAGCGGAATCGCCGCAACCGTAGCCGACCTGGCGGGATTGCGGGCGGAAATAATTAATCGGCAGAGAATCGACATCAAAGGCCACCCCGCAAGGATTATGAATGCAAGCAAAATCCCTCCCAAAGACGCCGACGTCCGCCGATATCTCGAGAATCCTGATCCCACCCAGGATTTGCCGGAATCTTCCGGTCCTTCCTTCGGAACTGGGAACAACCCTCCTCGAGGAAACCTCGATTGCGGACAAAGTCACCCCCCAAACGTCATTCTTATGGGATTATCGAGCACCTAGGAAGCGACGACTGGGTTTTTCTTCCGGACGAGCTCCGAATTCATCCGCGACGCGCGGAACTCGCCGCGATACTATTGGCTGGTTTGGACGGGGCGAAGGACCCCAAAGTTTGGCCGGGTCCTTGGAAGATGGCGAAAGAGTCCTGGGAGTCCTGGGATCGGAGTCGCGGACCGGGAGACGAAGGACGAGGGATCGGCGCCGGGGAAAGGATCCTCGGTTGGGTGGTCATATTTCTTCGGGGCTGGACGAGACTTGATCGTCCGGGCGGCGAGAGAACAGGTTAGGTTTAAGCAACTCTGTGGAAGTTGCGGCGGGGTTGGTTGGCCCGGGGGCGGACGGCGCGCGGCAACTATTATAAACTGTAGCACCTCGAACTACCGCCTCGAGCCCACCCACCGCCGACCGCCCGCCACCCACCGCCCGACCGCCTCCCGGCGCCGCCACCCCCAAATAACCCAGGGGCCTGCCGAACTAACCCGCACCCTGCAACTTTGCCTGGACTCGGCCGAGGCTCCACTCTCCTCGACGTACCCTCTAATCAATCAACCCCCAGGCATTTCGAACGGTCCGGCCAGGAGGACTTGCCCCTTTCCTCGCTTTTTATCCAGCTTTCCCTCCCAGCTAATGTCTTACCTCGGAAATATCCTTCCACCCGCTCGGAGATCCCCCCCATCGCCGAGAAAAGAAATTAGTTGACGGAAATAAATATATAGTCGAGGTATATAAAATCTCCAACAAAAGTGTCATAAAATGATATCGTTGACTTTTTAACGGCGCAGGGCTAACGCGTTCGAGCGGTTCGTTATTTAGCCCGGAAATGCCGGACAGGGCAGTTAACAGGTAATTATGATAGCTAGGGCGCGATTTTGCCCCCCAGCCAATCCCGTTCGTTTCCTCGATATCTTCGGAAGATATTCCGAGCCGATTGGCGAGAGATTGCCGGAGTGCCCGTTTTCTGTTCGATTCCATCGACAATTCCCGTCCCAGCGGTCCCGCCGACTCCCGGATTGTCCGAAGAAGGGAAATCCTCGGTCCGAGGCCACGGGGGGCGCAACGAGGAAATGAAGTAATTACAAGGAAATGACGGGCGGTGCTCGCGGTACCTCGGCACCGAGAACTTCCAGACACGGGAAACGGGAACCGGGAACCAGGAATCGGACCCCCTCCTCCGATTACGGCGATGCTACGTGGAACGTTCCCTGCATTGAAACGCATTTACCTGTGCTTTGCGACTTCCAATTTTAAGTAGGAAGTGAACTTGCCAAAACCGCTTCGGTAATCACCCGATAGAACCATTGCATCGAACTCCCCGTTATGACGCTAACATGTTCCTTCTCCTGCGCCCTCCAATTATGCATTGCATCTTTTATAATTAAACCAATGATCGCTTTTAAGGGGACGTCAAAGTTCCATCTAATAAAATCTAAATCATAAAAATCTCGACAAATGAATTTTTTAAAAATTGACATTCATGGTCGTCGGGATCTTCTTTACCGCCTCCATGTTCGAGCGAATCGGTGCATCCATGGTGCATCATTGGTCGAACCGTTCCTTCACCTCGGTTCTCTCGTTTACTTATCTATTTATCCACTTTCCAAACTCTCGTCCGGCGAGCCATCCACCTGTCTAACTACCTGCACCGAATGCAGTTCCTACGCCGACTACCCCTTCGTTGTCAACGTCGAAACGTCTCGGCCAGATGTTAACTCGTTAGCGATTAATTGTGCACTCGGTTCCCTGTGACACTTATGCCCGTTGCATGCGAATTAACGGCCGTCTACGACGTCGACCGAGGACTCGCGTCGATGCTCGATAACAGCTACGATGTGCAATGCAATTAATATAATGACTTTCGATTAAACGGAGGCCGAGGTCGCGTCTACGATTTCGAGCCCTCTCGATTGCACTATTCCTGCAGAAGAGGAGGATGCACCTTCCTAACGTCCCCGGTGCATCCTCCGATGCATACGAGGTCTTACCTCCATTAACAAATTCCATGACCAATTGCACCGACGATTCAATTCAAGTTAAACCGCACTAATACAATAATCACGCAATGTATTCATACATATTCTAATTTGTAGTCTTCCCATTTCGCGGTTTTTTATGTGAGACTTCAATTACGAGATATGCAAAAATGTATGTAAATTTTATATCGGTGCATCCGGGGAGGTAAAGTGATGTCGAGTACTCCCCGTGCTTGGATCAGTTTCCTTTTGTAATCAGTTTGGAAGTGTGTGAACATTTCTCGGAGGGGGATTGATTTTTTCACCCTCTTCGTCTACAAGGGCGCCCGGAGCTCGAGAATGAAACTACGTGAGCGTGGTCCGAGTTGCATACAACTTTGACTAGATTAACGCTGCATTATTCAGCTAATTAACTGCTCGAAACATTCCTCTCCTCGGTGTTCCAGGTATCTCGCGGAAGTGGCGTCGTTTGTCTTGAACCTGGGTTAAGGGATGAACGCTCCGCCTGCGGTTCGCCGATGCCTTTTCCTCCGTCTCCTTCGCGTAGAGACACCAGGAGGAACCCTAAAGAATAAGACTCCTAATCAATTAAGAACATTTACCGCACTCACTGCACCTGACCTCTCCTACTAGCCTTTAAATGCAAATTAAAATTCCAACGTGGACACCGCACGGAGAGAAACAATCGCAAGAAGAAATCCTCTAACACGCACGATTCGATATAATTGCTAGAAATGCACCTACGACACAGTACCGACCTAACCCAATCGCAATTCATGGGGATAACGAAAGTTCCTCAAAAAGCCCCACTTCTAATTTCGGATTACAACTTCCTCGATTCGAGCATCATGCAAATGTCGGGGCCTTGATCGCCACCCCTCGCGTCCCGTCCCTCGAAATCAAAATTCGGATTGGATTCGGCTTTGAGACGAGGGCATCCAGCCGAGAAACGAGCAGAGGTCCAGGCATAACCGGTAGGTTCCATTTGCAAATGATAAACTATCGGAGATGCATCGAGATCTCGTTCTCGAGGCGTGTGCCCGGGGTCGCAGCGACGTTCGATGGTTACCCTCGAGTGAAGCTCTCGAAAGTTTGAGAACACCGCATATAGGGATGTGGGGTGTAGAGGGGTCGGGAAAGGGGCAGAAATGGCTGAATATTCCTCGAGGGCGAAACTGCAGCAGCGGTGTCTAGGCGCAGCCGGAAACCTCGGTCTAGAAGCCAAGGTATAGCGCTAATATAGCGCCCATCTTGATGCCACATACATATCTGGAGTTTCTGCGGAGTGGCGAGCACCCTACACACTCTGGGATGTGCAGGGGAACCAGGCGGGGGTTGCTAAAATGCGTTATCAATTCCCTGGCAGAGCCAGAACTGCATTTAGGCGATCTTCGAAGATAGTCGATGCGCGAGAGCTCTGTTCGGACATTGTTTCGACAATTCTTTCGAGGTCTTTTATGTTACCTCGTTGGTACAAAGAGGTGCCCAATTGTCGTCAACGAAGCCGCGCTATTGCGCCGTTGCGCTTTCCATGAAGGGAGTCGAAAGTGCAGCGCGAGTGCAGGGATGCATTCCGCCCTTCCTTTTCGTCCAGCCACGGTTCTCCTTATTGCGCGTTCCGCGTTCCGTGTATTAAACTGCGGAATGGCCGAGCCATCGACCCGACCGGCCACCCACCATCTGGATATGCACCTTGCACCATACGCTATGTACATTTCTAATCAAGCGATATTGTAACTGCGGTCTAACCTCCAAACACCGCCGTCCCCTCTGCCCCCGAATATTCCCGCGCCAGCATTAAATTGCATCCTTGCAACCCCCGTCAAGGCTCCTCCTCGGACTCGGTAACTTCGAGATATCTACGAGGGAACACCACCAGGGTGTAGCCCAAGGGGTGGAAATCGCTGGATCGTGAATCCTACGGGGGGTGGCGCCAAGACCGAGTCTCTCTCCTCTACCTACCATGCCGGCCAATCTTTCTCCATGGCGATTGCGAATATTAATCCCAGGAATTTATATTCACAATTGGAATATTAATTCCTTGGAATTAATGGATGGAAACGTATCTAGAAGTTCCTTTCGAGGAAATATTATCTGCCCGTGCGGTATGGAGGTTGGAAGTATATGAAATATATTTATGGGAATTTTCAAGGAGGGCAATCGGAGGGTAAATATCTACGTGGAGATTTTCAGGGCGAAGGGTGGAGTCCTACAGGGCGGTATATACGGAATTAAGGTAGCGTCGTCGGCGTCGGCGTCGTGATATCGACGTCTTGAAGTCACGTCCCAACCCCTGGAATCCTCCGTTCATCCCCTTCCAGAGGAGCTTTCGAAAACCGACTGCACCCACCCCAATTCACGCAAACATGGCGGCCAGCGCCTTACAAGCGGCTCCTGGAAAGCAGCTCGACCGAAACGCTTAACCACCGCCACGACAAGATGCGATTTTGGCTCGCGGATGGATTACCGCCATTGGTGCTTGCTCAACTCACTCGACCATTGCTCGTTTTGAAACATCGCAATCATTTCACCTCCGCGTAGAAATTTTCATTTTTTCTTATACTCCTTTCCGTTCACAATCATCCCAGGAAGCTTTCAAAATCTACACCTACCCCAATTCACGCAAAAATGCCGGCCAGAGCGAATTTCTCTTCTTTTATCCTTGCTCTTATTTCTTAGTTAGTCCTTTAAAATATTAAGGAAGTATTAGTGATAACTCTTTATCATGGCAGAAGCGCGTGCATGGTGCTTGTGGAAATTCTAGTATGATCTCTTGCATGCTAACCGGTCATCCCCGTAACTGCGAAAAAAGATGAAAGGACCCTGGAAGAACCCGTTCCTCCCTGGACCAGGAGTCTTTCTCACGGTGATGACCACTGGTCATCTCGCGAACCCCGCAGGAGAGCTTCGAGAAGATGCTACCCTCGGCTGGAGGGCAACATCAAGGGGATGAAACTCGCCGGGCCAGACGTGCCGTAACAATGCTATGCCACTTTGTCCTAAAACCTTCATGCTCTAATTAACACGCTGGATAACATCTCGTGTCAGAACCAAGACTCTTCCCTCAAATGATAACGACGTCAGACCTATTCAACGCCGCCACTTTTTTTCCGACTTCCCACATGAAACTACAGCTACGAAAATTCTATCCCTCGTTTTAAATATTCTCCTCGAGTTGAATGGAAGAAGTTCCATCGATGGAGGTTTAGATAGTCAATTTGCGCTCGAATGGTTAAATAAAAATATACCATTCGGAGGACATAGCGCCGTAGATGAGATATTTCAAACGAGGAAGGAAACTCGTTCTGCCGGACGCGACTCTGGACCACCTCGAGTTCCCACGCTGCTGACCCATGGTCACCCTCGGGGGGAACGAGAGGGAAGGAAGTCGCGGATGAAGCTGGACCAGAGGAGGAAAAAGGAGAGCAGGGAGAATTTCAAGGTGAAAATTCCACTTGAACATACCCCCGGTGGGGTTGCTAACAGGTTTCGGGTGTTTTAAGAGCGAAAATCTCGGCAGTCCGTTCAGTCTCCGGGATGCTGCTCCTCTCGCAGCATCCCGCCCTGCCCTCCATCTCTCAAGTTCTTCACCCAACATCGAGTCCGAAAATCTGACCACTTCTGAAATTCACCCCCCAGGTGAGTAGATTTTAACTAACCGCCTCTTTAATCCCAGGTTAGCCTGTTAAGTTAAGGAATAAATCCCCGCCGTTTTGACCGCAACGCGACGTAATTAAAACGACCGGAACTTATTCCCAAACCTAATGAATATCGAGAGTTATTAATTAGAAGAAGTATATATACGGAGGATTGTAGGAAAAATGAATACGGAAAGTGATTAATAAGGGGGAGGGTGGAAATTCTAGGCGGATTCAAAGGAGACGATACTCCGGGTGGTCGGACCAATTTATACGTAAACGCGGGGGTGGTTCCCGGGCACCGACCAGTGTGACATAATACCATATTACGCCGAGCTCGGCGTTCAATGTTCAGAGCCAGTCGGAGGTTAGAATTATTGATCTAATATTCACGGAAGCTAAGCCGGGTGTCTACCATGGACGTATCTTATACTTCCCACCCCGAATCATCCCCCGCCGCGCTCAAAGCCGGCCAGCCACCCCCGAAAGGAACCCCGTAATTAATAGCATCCCCAGCGAAACACCCACCTTCGCCATTGGAGGTGCCTGGTCGCCTCTCCAGGGTAGAACACCCTGAGGAGTCTCCAAAGACCGTCAAGAATTCCATCGTGTCCTAAATGCCGACGCGGCGTCGTCCCCGAATTTTGCATCCCCTCTGTCCATAAAAAGGACCAACATCCCCGTGAAATAAAAAAAAAATAAAAATACCCTCCAGTCTGCCGTCAGAGAAAAATCTAGTTAAATTGCCTAGTCCATCTTTAACGTGCCTTCCCAGGGAGAATAATGGACATTTTTCCTACTCGTATGGTAAAACTTGATTTCAAATGAAACAATAGATTGCGTTCCTTTAACGAAAATCGGCTTCGCGATTTATGGTCGACTTTCTGGGGCAAAAGTATATTTTTGTTCGTGAACTCTTTGGACGGGGAAAGGGGCGCTTTCGTAAGGCGCAAAATGGAGCTTTCGCGAGGGCAAGCTTGCAAGGGTAAGCTGGAATATTCTCCCGGTGTAAACTCGGTTACATCGAGGACCCTACGTTGTCGCGATAGCTCGGCCTCGTTGGGTACTACGGTCTAGGTGATTACATCGATCGCCGAAAGAACAAACTCCGGATTGGATTAAACACCCTGGCCAACCCCCGAGCCGGCCTTCATTTACCGGGCAGGCCGCAGCACGGTTTACCATAAAGTTTACAACTTCTGTCAAGCTGCGCTGCAACTGCGCTGCGACGACAGACCGAACACGCCGCACGCGTCTCATGCGGCGACGCTGCGGCGTCCATGCGTTTCCGCACACCGACAAAACCCGTGGTAAACGGCCTTGGTAACTTGACATTTCTTAGGACGTATTTCATCGCAGCGATTTAATCGTAACAATTCCACCGATTCTGTTTCTTTTCCCTCGGTGCACCGATCGCAAGCGTAGTCGACATTTCGAGGGGTGAATTTCCGCGATTATGCGTAGGTGCGAACGCGAATGTAGGTTCTGCGTGAAACCGGGGAGAGGAAAGGGGGGCGAGGGGTCGTCTCTATAACGTCGGGCAGGATAATTTTCTCAATTTCGCAGTGTCTCCCGTGGGGTCGGTCGTTAAGGGCTCCAAGTGAGATTCCAGGGGTTGACGGGGGTTGGTCGGGCTCTGTAAGGGTGGACCGTAAGATAGTTTGATAGGCTTGGTTGCCGGGAAACCTCTAAGGCCTCGGAGCGGCCTGCTAATGCCTAGAAAGGCTAACGCCGCCACCTCCCTCTGTCGGCCTCGATACGGAACCTCCCTTATGTAAACCCTCTACATCCCCGTCCACTCCATGGTGTCCTCCGAGTGTCCGAGGACTTATCTCAGGAATCGTCGAGATCCTTGCCTACATTTATGGGAAGTACGAAGGGGTCCATTTTTCGACGTAATTTGCAAATTTCTCGTTTCGATGAGAAGACGTCAGAAATTCTTTCCGCGCGCCGGAAGGGGGGAAACTTTTGCGGGACACTAATAATTGTTTAAACGGCCCCGTGATAAGGATGCGGAGATTGTCCGGATTTCTGGCCAAGTTTCTGCTGGAGAGAAGTTTCGTAGCGAGTCACTCCCGTGTGAGAATCGACTCGTCGTTGGTACGGCACTCGTGCAAACGTATAACGCAAACGGGGCTGTACCGACATAGGTATAAGTAGAGAGATACTCGTGCGGCCAATGGCTGGACGGGGTATCCTGTATAGAACAGTTTTACCGATAAGACCCGCCGTGTTTAACAGCCCCGAGCTAAAGCACCACCGGCCATCCCCCAGGAACTGCGGCGTACCCTATATAGGGTAGCCTCCATGAAACCTGGAACTGAACTACTTGCGACACGTACAACTCCGTAGACTAGATTCATAGAGACCCAGCGACCGCCTCGAATCGTTCCCAGAAGAAAATTGGTTTAACCGAAACTGCAGTCGGACGCGTGGGAATAAAATTGGGTACCAATCATTGGACACCTCCGATAACGAGATGACGATGAAATTACGCTATCGGCGATTTTTCACCTGGAGTTCAACTATTCGCGACACTCCATAGACTAGATTCGCAGAGGTCCAGCGACCGCCTCGAATGGTTCCCAGAAGAAACTTGGTTTATCTGTAAATGCGGTCGTGCATATGGGTATCAATTCCTGGACACATCCAATAACGAGAAAATTAGAGAACTATCGGGGATTTTTCTGCGACCTGGACCGCTGAAATCGATCGAGTGCCCGACGCTCAAGGAAGGTGTCCCAGAATTCTCCGAAAAACGAGCAAGATCGACGAAACGTGGACACTCGGGGGACCCCACGAGCCTTCCAGAAGGAAAACCACCCCCAGGGTGGCGGGTGACCCGGCTGACTTCCGGCAGGGTGAAAAAGAAAAGTGCGGGGCGCCTTAAGCCGTCCGAAGGGTGCACCGGTGTGGGTCTCTGGAGTGTACGTGAGAACGAGATCGGAGGCTAGGAAGGGGTTAGAAGGGGTTAAAGGGGTGCAAGAAGCAACCCCTTAGTCCCGGATCAATAGAAGAAGGGGTCGGTGCGGTGGTGGGGGTAAGAGGTGCAGAAGGGGTTGGAAAAATCTTAGGTCCGGCGACAGGGGAGGTTCTCCTCCGAGTGGGGGTGACCTTAGACAAGAGGCGTGGTCGGTGGTCTCTCTCTCCCTCTCTCTCCCCGGTGGCCAGGGTCTCTTTCTCTCTCTCTCTCTTTCTCTTTCTCTCTCTCTCCCCGGTTTCCAGGACGCAGCCCTCGAGGGCCTCCAGCGATGCACTTTTCCCACTCGCGAGCTCGAAAGAAACCTCGGAAGGAGACGTCGGGCACTTTCGCGAGATAGAACCACTTTTCCCCAAGGTCGCGGACGAGCGGCAGGAAACGGGAGGTAAAAGCTTTCTGGCCAGACCGGCCGAGCTTTTTTATCGGCGCCGACGTCGACGACGGCGCCGAGGGACGGAGGTGTTCGGCGTCGGGACGAGCTTTTTTACGGCGCATGCGGCGAAGGTCGGCGCCGCGGGGTGGGGGCCGACGAAACCTCGATTATCGGACAAAGTCGATCGACTCTCTCTCGAGCCGATCGACTCCTTTTAATCCTTTGCTCCCTACGTCCCATTTCCCGCATATTTATCCCCTTTTAATCAACTTTCCCCTGTCTTTTGTTAACGAGCAAGGGGAATGCTTTCACGCAATTATTAAATCCCACCTGGACTTGCCGATGAAAATTGGGGAAATCGGTGATAACGATTTTTCATCCGATAAACAATGCGATTCGGTAAGAAGGGACGTTCGGCCATTAAATTCGGGAATTTGTTAAATCACGTTCACCCTCTCGAAGATTGTAATTTCGGGGGATGGTCGGAAAATGTTTAAGACCCATGGGGGAGGGAAATCCAGGGAAAGATTTTCACGGTAATTTCACTCGCAGCTGGAAGTCCCGGGAAACGGCAGAAACGGCGGCACCAGGCGAGCATACATTTCAGTTACGTTACCGTAGACATCATCGGATGCGCTGACGGGAAATACGAGCATAACTCAACCGAGACTGGGTGCCTATTTCGTGAAAATCCCTCTCCCTCTCTCTCCCTCTCGCTGCGCCCCAGGCGGAGCATCTCGCTCTCGCTCCGCGGGTTCGTGCTAACGTTTGCTGACTGATGGCGTCATTTCCTATCGGCCTTTACGCATCTCACGTCGCATTTCCGGGAGCCTACGATTAAAATTACCCCCCGAGAAATCCCAGAACTCGGAACCCTTGGAACGTAGAAAAAGATACGCGGAAAATGGAAATTTCCCAGAGCAACAATTTTCGACCCTTCGACTATCTACGGATAATATACGTATTATTGCCCATTTCCAACGATTTGAATTTCCTAAATGAATAACCGATGCACGAGATCAGGTGGAAATCGTTAAAAATCCCCGAAACCCAATTTTAAGGCTGAACGTCACCTGTTACCCAATTGTTTATTACCTAAAATCAAGAGCAATCGATTCTCAAAGGATGCCGCCTTTCTTCCCCCTTGTATCTCTCTAATCGTCCTACTATTCGATATTCCAGTTGTGGGTGTGGGAGATAATCGGGGGAAGACGATAACGAGTCATTTTCGATATTAGACCGAATTAGGCGTATAGGTTAGAACCGCGGTGGGCCCTATTCAGGAACCATTGCAAACCGATTCCCTGTCGAATCGTAAAAGTACCATCGGTTCTCAATTCGCTGGTATCGAATGTTGTGCTTTAACCGTTACGACGACGTAAAAGGGTAACTACCCTCCAGTCGGTGCTCTAACAGTCCCTCGACCTCTTGTCAAGCGACGCGCTCGAATACGCGAGGTAATTGTGCGTGTTGCGCGTGTACACCCGAATAAATGCATAGCCGTTTAGGAATTTATCCAGAAACCAGCCAGCTTGCCAGAAAAGGACATTTCTTTCGAGCCGTTGCCCCCTTAAGAGCGATCGTTAGGCCGGAGTAATCTCTTCTTATGGAGTAGTAAAATCAAAGGTCCTTTGCCACCCCTAAAGATTTATGCCTCGTCAAGAATCTCCATTAGGGTTTAGTGATAGACCAAAAAATCAAAATATCCAACTTTTCCCAAAACTAGGGGCACTGATTAATTTCGAACATAACGACGAATCGGAATTTATTTAGCAAACCGAGACTTGCATAATTTCGGCAAAATGTCGTCGAAACCTTTGCAGGGGGGGTGGTTTGCAGGATGTCCTCGTTGGCCTCGAAACGAGTGCAAAAAGAATGCGGTTAGAGGTTAGGAACTTATCGGGACGTAATTAACGGCGAAGTGAGGTAAAGTAGGGACCTGCAAGAACCTAGCCAACCCTATACGATCCCGTAAATTTCCGAGTAACCAACCCTTGTGTACCGCGAGGGTGGCAAGAAAGTTCCCCGCTCCATTTT
This sequence comes from Orussus abietinus, assembly GCF_000612105.2. Classification (NCBI taxonomy): domain Eukaryota; kingdom Metazoa; phylum Arthropoda; class Insecta; order Hymenoptera; family Orussidae; genus Orussus; species Orussus abietinus. The sequence continues at coordinate 995,611 of NW_019395988.1, forward strand.
GCAGCAACGCCGGCGTGTACTTGCGGAAATCAATTCTTGTTCCGGTTTCCCGTGAATCGAAACAATGGGAGAGGTGCAGATTCGAGAGGGATGGTTGATGCCATCTCGATGAATTCAAAGCCACTGACAACTGGGAAGGAATTCTAATCCTGGAATCGATATCGAGGGATCCCACGGTACGTCTTCTGGACCATCCAGAATCCAGGGGAGACCCTAGGGCAAAGGGCTAAAAGTTGCAAGAGGAGAGAAAACTGGAGGAACTGGTAGAGCGACTTCATCCCATGAGAGGATCTTCTCCAAGGACCATCGCCACCCTGAGAAAAAAAAGTTGACTCGAAGAAATGTCAGGAAGGGTAAAGAAAAAACGAGACGAATTTTCCTTCTCGATGAAACAATTGTTTCTTGCAATTAGCAATAAAGCTTGAAGGCGTCCGACGTTTGGTCCAATATCGCCTGGACGCTTTGATGAATTTCGCCCCTGGGTCGAAATATGTACTCAAAGAGATGCCATGTCCCTCGCAGAGACGCGTCAATTTCCCAACTATTTTTTTTTCTCGGTGTTAGAGGTTGCTTTCCGCAATTCCGAGATATGCCGAGTTGGTTGGACGAAGGGAAACGATAAATAATGTAGATGTGAGATTCATGGGCTCGGTCGGGGTGGAAAAAAAAATGGCGAAACGAGGGGAATTAACACCTTGCCGATTACGCAAATCAAGCACCGGCGGTGAAAAGGGGTCGCCGAGGTCTCGGTCGGACTTCGGGAAGGAAAAGTTTGAAATTTCAACAGGGAACGGCATATATTTGCCAATCTGAGGCGAGTTTTCGCCTCAGCCCCTCGGCACGTCAACACTCGCGGTGCGTTCGGCCGGCCTCGGACAAGTTCAACAGAATCCAATTAATCCTGACACCTCTCCGGCGTGTCTTTCCCCATTTTGAATTTTAAGCGCCATAATATGGCGACTGACACGCCCGACGTCTCCTCCGGAGCTCCCGACCTTCGCCGGGGATATTTGAACAGGATTTTACAACGGAGATTTTCCCCCCCGCGAGCCCGTCTCCGACATCCCTGAAAAGCCGAGGGAAAAAAGTCGCGGAAAAATGGGAAAGCAACTTTCCCTGTCGCCCCAACGGACGTAATTTCGAGTGCAGAAATCAGAGAAGCTCTGAATTAATTGCGAATGGCGATAATAATCGTCCCCCGATGGAGTGGTTCTTTGGAATGGCAGAGAATAAAAATCAGAAAGTCTCTTTCGAGTGGCAACAAAATGGCGGGTGTCAGGAAGGAGCGAAAGACTCTTCAACGAAGGAATCTAGAATTTCGTCCGGATCGACCTATCGCCTAAACTCGCAGCCTACGTACTCGGTCGCCACTAAGTAATCTAAAATCATTGTTGACAAGTTCCGATTGTTTCGCCGCCTAACTATTGATCGTTGTTAATTAATTCGCGTACGCTTTTGCGCGGCCGAACAATCGAGAGCGTTAGTAAGCGCGACGTTTGCACGTTGCAATGGCCACTATCGGAAGAGGAAAACTTCCAAATTAATCGCTTTGTTCGCCGACTGAACCCGACCTCGACAATATCCAAACAAGATTGATATCATTATAAAATTCCAACACATTCGCAACACCGACCGAAGCCGATCGAGAAAAAATCCATGGAATAAAAAGACACCCGGGTGAATTTTCTCTTACAATAGGAATACTCGCACGGACAATAGAGTAGAATTTCTCGTTAATTTTCGGAATTCTTTATCTGGACGATTTCCTGAGTGAACCACCCCTTGCAAAGTTGTCATCCGCGGCTGCATCGTCGCCGCTCCATGGCGCAGCTGTTCGGCTTGTCTCGTGCCATGACGACGGTAAACAACGCGATTCGGGGTTCTTACTTAATCCTGAAACAATGTCGCATGGCAGCCATCCGGGTCCGCGGATGGGGCTGGTCCAGGGCCGGGGAGGGCGAAGGCGAGAAGAGAAGAGAAGCCCCTTGGCCGCGTGGTGGGAGCCAGGGAGGGCGGTCACTTGGCGATTAAGAACACGTACTAACCCCTGCCTGGTTTTCCACCCCTGCTGCCTGGGATCAATACAACTTAGTTCCTGCCTCCCACCCACCCCTGCCGTGCCCTGCCCGGCGAAACCACCCCTGAGTGTTCTTACGTCCCGGGGCGCTCCGCCAAAGCCATGCTTCTTACCAGCCTCGAGCCCGGCCAAGAGGGAATTTGCATCCAGCAACCCCCTCCGGAGCCGAAGTGCAACCCCTGCAAACCGACGCCCCCTCGACTCAAGGGAATTACCTTCTCCCGAAATACCCACTTACGACTCGCCAGAGGAACTTCCTCTTGATCCCCTGCCAGAGTCTTCGGTTTCCATCGGGTCGATACCTCGTCGTTATTATCTATCCACCGTAATTGGATTTTAAAATCTGGCGTATAGTAAACCTCGGCCATATAGTCAGATCTTCCTCCATCATTTTACGGATACCCTGTGCACCCTTCTCACCCGACAGTCTTTTCTGTCTCTCTTGATACCGGTCTTGACTACGAGCAGCGATTTTCCTGCATTGACGTTTCCCGAAATAAAGAGCTACCTTTTTGTATCTCGTTGCTCGCTCATTTTACAATACATATATATACATTCTACCATGCACCCGACGTTGGCGCGTCCACGTTCGGTCGCGAGAACGTCGGCTGTGTATAAGTCTTCTTACGATCGATAGAGGTTAGTCGCGCCCAGCCCGCGGACGAGGGAGCCCGGCGACGCTCCTCGCGCGAAGAGGGGCCGCCTCCGTCTTCGAGCGCCTCCTTTTATCTCGGTTCCTCGCCATTCGGAAAGACTCGGCCATCTTCGGCCTTTTTCGCCGGTCTTCGCGCGGCGGCTCACCTCGCACCGGCGCGACCTGCCTTTTCCGCCATTCCCCTCGCGGCGGCCGAGGAGCTTCCGCCGTGGCCTCGCGAGTCGCGACCCCGCGCACTTTTATCGATATCGAATCGCTCATCGATTCGATATCAATGGGTTAGCCAGTAGAAATGCGACTACATTCGGACACGTCGAGACATCTCGAGTAACGAAGCATAGAAAGAAATCTCATCGAACCGACGAAATATTTGATTAATTAAAAAATCATTCGACTCCAATAAACTCGAATAAATTGGATGCAACGTCTCTTCGAAGTTATTTCAGTCTAATTATCATTCATCGAATTAACCAAATATTTCTTTGGCATTACTCAAGGAAGTATCCTCCGGTCGAATGAATCTTTTTAACTCGGCGCTCACCCCGTCGCGACGTTCATCTTCGTCGCGACGTTTACCTTATCGCGACGTCCACCTCGTCGCGTCGCCTCTCGGCGTCGCGCGATACTTTCGCCCGGCACCCCTGCCGTCCCTTGGATGAGCTTCGGCCCGCAGCGTAGCAACCAACCCGGCAAAAGCGATTAATTACTTTGAGCAATTTGCTCGCCAACTCCACTCAGCTCGTAGACCGACACTATTCTCATTCCTCTGTCGAGCGGCGGCGTACCGACCCTCTCGCAGAGCGTCCCTTCGTCCCTCCTTCGTCCCTCCGTACCTTCCTCTTCCTTCGTACGTACACGCGCCTCCACCTGTACATACCCTCGCACGTCCTCGACGTACGCACTTGCATGCACTTGCACGCGTCCCCGTGCAACCCACCTTCCTCGGGAAACCCCGTGCAGATGCAGTGCACGTGCATCTGCGGCCCTTCGCCTCGAGTGCAGCGATTGATCCGCACCCTGCATCGGAACGACCAACGATATAGAACGACCCTGCCTAAGTAAATGCACTCGAATTTAATAAGTACCGGTTTAACGCGACAAAGGACACGCGGGAAGGAAGATCGGTCCATTTAACGAAATCGCACAATTAGCTGCATCCCTTTAATTAAAAAAAAAAAAAACGGCATTATATTAAATAGTTTCGTTAATCTCCGAAAATTATTTTATCTTGCCGAGCGGAAATTATTAGCCAAAGAAGTCATTATATTTGAGTGAAGACATGTAATATCAAAAATTAGGATATCCAGTCAACCGAATTTTTTTTCTAGGCAGGGTGGAGTAAGTTTCGGTGAGTTTAAGTAGCGTCTCACTCGATGTGACGAAAATGACGGAAATGTCCGGGAAGGGGGTGGATTTTCGCGATCGCTCGGGAAAACTGGGATGCCAGGGATGATTGGGAGGAACCCTTCGAACGATATCGGAGCAGCTTATCTACCAATGGGAAATATCGAGTGGCTTTACCTTCGGAAACGAGCCGATGGCGTTACGGGATATTACCGATGATGCGCGGCCTTGCGGGGAACGTGGCTCGGCGTACCGACATAATAATGTTTTTATGCTAATACGCTTCTCGGTTCCATAATAAAGGATTATCCTGGCCGTAGTTATTAACCACGCCGGCCCGTAAGCTGATGAGTATAATGCTTCGCGATAAACGAACCCGCGCAACGTCAGGTCCCGATTATCAAAAGTACCGGAAGACAGAGGAGACTTAAGGTGATATGAAAATGGCGCCGAAGAGCCCTCGTTATCATTGCAAACATTTTTCATCACTGGTGGGATTATTCCCGCAGTAAGTGCGAAACTTATCGGCGATGGTGTCTTTTGTTAAAAGCGCAAATTCTTTTTTTTTTATAATTAGGAAGGAAAAACTTCCAAGTCGCGATCGAGGGACGCGTTGGGTAACTTTGTCGTTGTTTAATCTTTCGTCGGGAAGAGGGAGGTAGCAATTGTTGCTGGCGGAGAGACTTTGGTTTGTTGATTTCTTCGCGTCGGGGAATTATTTCCCCAGGATAGTCATACCCGCCACCCCTCCATGTTTGCCGGTTGGAGGGGGTAAGTCGATGGTTGGGGGTTTCGGTTTGGATGGTGGGGTAAGGGGTTGAGTCTAGATTTTCCAGGGAGGGTAAGACGAGGGGTGGTGGTCTAACGTTAGCAGGGGAAGCCCGAGGGTGGAAAGGAGAGGCGGAATAACAAGATGGCCGCGTTCGCCCGGGGGTGGCGAAGTAGGGGAAGTAAGACATTTATCCGCACCCTTTCCTCCGCAAATGGGTAAGCACCCTTTTCTCCCGAAACGTCAATTTTCACGAAATCTCGGAAATGAGAAGGCTACTTGAAACTTCCACCGTAACTTTCCGTCGTTGGAGGAAATTCGAATTTTGAGACAGTCACCCCTAATACAGTTTAATCTTGCAATTCGAACTATTCCGATCGATTTGATCTCAATGAAAAATTCATTTTCATCTCAGGCACGTATTACTCCAATCAGGTTATTTATTATTTTCTTCATATACGTATAATGACCCTTTCATGACACTTTAATGCGCGCAGAAATCTGGACGTACAAATCGATCGTTTCCGATCATTAGTCGGAGGTTTTTGCAGCTCCAGTCCCGGGAAACGTACGTAGACAATTAAGGGCCCTTCTTCCCGGAGAGGGAAAACGAGAGGGAAAAATAGAGGAGAGCGGAAAGCGAGAGAAAGGGAAAACGAAGAGCCGAGCTCTCGGGGAGCTCGGCACGCGTCGAAGCAGGATAATTACCGGATTAGTTTAAAGAGAGGATTGCCGCGACGTTCGTAAAAGTGATCGTGGATTTTCCTGCTTTCGATACTCCGACTCGTAAATCACGGCTCTTTAATTGCCGGCCCAGCCGATCCCCGTTGAATCGTCGAATGTCCTTTAACGAGCGCGACCGTTCCCCAACCCTTTCCATTCACTCTTTCCAAAGAGATCTCACCTGAGAAATGGATTCATCCCTCTTGACAAAGACGATCTCCAGAGTACACGAAAAATCGGCATACTTCATTAGCCCGACAAAAATCTGATTAATAAATTTTAATTCATTTAGAAACTCGAGAGGGTTTCGCGCCAGACCTATGAACATGTTTAAGGCGATATGCAAATGTTCTGTGACGCCCATAAAATTTCATGTCGTAAAAAAAATGAGACAAATTAAAAAAAAATTAGAATTATAGGGCTCCACACTCAGGTGAAAAAATGTCAAGCAAATCGATACACCCGGTTTTCTCCGAACTTCTCACGTTTGCCTCCACGATTTCCCAGTCCTGAGAGGTCGAGTCGGATCGGGAGCGAACGTCCCTCGGTGATAACCTAATCCCTCGATAAGGACCCGAAAGGATGGGCAAGAACGCGTAAGGACGCTGCAGGTGAAGGAGAAGGAGGTACGACGTGGTCGTGGCCCCACCAGGCGATCAATACCCAACAGCCCGGCACGGACGAGTCCGTACAACTATAGTAGTGTATTCGGTAGCGGTGTACACGGCAAGGGGTAGTTGCTAGAAGTAGGGGTGGAAACATCCCCAAGGAGCCGATAGTAGCCCATAGCGCAGCTAACCCACCCCACGATCCCGGCCAATGGATGCCCACTGCGAATGAGAGTCGTCCGTCCTTATCCAACCCCCAACCCTCCCTCCGATAGGATGCTAGTGGCGATGCAAAAGACGAAGAACCCTAGGCAAGGATGATAAACGTCCTCCGGGTTGTTCTTTTTGCCCATCGTCGACCAACTTGTCCGATAGATTGCTGAGCGCGATCCATAACTATGGATCCCGAAGACGAGTAACCTCGGACAGGAATGATAAACCCTTAAGGTTATCATTTTTCGATTTTCCCCTAATCACCTTGTTCGATGATCGTGAAATTGGATTTTTTTAAAATCTCTCGTCACCTTAAATAAAATCAAATAAACTGGACAGATAAATTATTATTCGTTGGATTGAAAATATACTTCTTTGCGTCTGTGGGTGGGGAATGGGAAGGGGTGGCACTCGAGGTGTTTAATGAAGGATAAATGGGGGAAAAAAAAAAGGAAGTCGCAGGTGCGGCGTGCGTGTTACACCTTTAAGTTTATTAGGAGGTTCCGCGAGTGAATGGACGTAGGATGATAAAGCGCGTTAAAAGAAGCGGGGGGTGAAGAAGCGGAGGAGGAGGAGACCGGGAGGAAGGGTTTCATTCATGAACGTGTTTTATTGTTTCAGGCACAACGCGACCGGAGAACAGAGGAGGCCGGATAATAGCGCGGGAGGAACCGGAAGGCATAAAACCCTGCAAAAGTGGACGGCACTTGAAGCCTTTTCTGCGGGTCCACCCTAACGAAATTGCGAGGTCGACCTTAACGATCGACGGGGCGGAAGTCGGAGGAAGAAGTCACTCGCGTGGAATTTTCATCCGGAGGAGCGCGAAAAACCCCCGACGTAAACGATGCACGTTTGCTGCACCGAAAAGGTTGCAAAGCTCCCCTGAAGGGTGCGGAAATTCGGCGGAATGGAGAAGGAAATTTTCCTTTCGAAAGATCCCGACAATTGACAAAAATCAAGGAGAATCGCTAATTTCTCAGCGTTCAAAAAATCATTTCTTTAAGAAAGAAAAAAATAGGCGTTTGAAAAATATGAATTCAATTCCGGAAGGATCCAACCAGGACTGCAGGTCTGACAAGGGCAGTCCTGTACCTTTTGTGCACTTCCGGCTGCGCTATTGGTCAAAATCCGGTCGTGTAACATAAGACACCGCCACGCCCCGCTCTGCCTTCCTTTACTTCCACCATGGCTACCATACCACCACCATGGCTACAATACCACCACCATGGCCAAAACGCCCCTCTCCTGATCGATCGACCAAACCGCATAAACTCATGGACAATACTTTTGCCAGTTGCAGGATGCACTTTTCCAAAAAAAAAAGTCCCTCATACCTCGAGGAGGAAAAAATGAATTTCGAAGTCTAATCGAACAGAAAAGAAAAAAAAACCCGACGTTTTAACAGGCACTTTAAAAGACATGACCAAGACTCTCGCATGTATCCAACTTTTCTGTACTTATGGAATCCGGCATTTAGAAATAGCGATTAACTAAAATCGGACTTAAAGGAAAATACAAGTAAAATTGTGTAGAAATGTATTAGTGTAGAAAAAGAAAATGTCTACTTCTCCAGGTCATCCGGGCTCGAAAGTAACGCGGTTTCGGCAAGTTTTAAGAGCTTCTGTTAAATTGCGCGAGGACCGCCTCGTCCTAGGAACCCTGGGAAGGGTCAGGGCGAAACGACTCGGTGCACCTTGGAAAAGGAGGGAAAAACTCGGAGGGTTTCCAATTAGCATTCTTACTCGCCCAGAAGCGAATGCCGGCCGAAAGGAGGACGCGAGTGCAACATAAACCGCGCGATAAACCGAGAGCGTGGCGTGGCGCTCCTTCTTTTACATTCTCCATCCTCCGAGTGCGACCCGACAGGATGGCAAGGACCGAGTCGGCCGTGGAAAAGTGGAAAAGGTGGAAACATGGCCAAGAAGAGTCCGTAATGTGCCGTAAGCTTTGCCGCGTTTCTGACACCCTTAGTGCCAACCTGGCACTCAGGGATTCTCAAAATCACCGGAGGAAATTCTTCAAACCACTTTTGAAAAAGTAATGCATGCCTAAGTGCAGGACGCATCTCATCTCGAAGGGATCGATACCTGTATGGATCTGGAAAACGTAAGAAAAATGATTTCTCGGAGGAAAATAATGTCGCAACTCGTGTAGATGCTCGTTTTTCAAATTTTTCTACTGCGTAAAAATTGAATAATTGGTAAAAAAGAATATAGACGTTTGTTAGGAATATTTCGGATTCTGGATAATTTCGAGCTGAAATTGAAGATGAGTATCGCTGCGGAAAAGATTAAAATGAAAATGTCTTGGAAAATATGACTGCGCATTTTTGGAAGAAGACTTGAATATTAATAATTAGGCGAGAAATTTCAATGTTACGGAGGTGGTAAGATGCGTCGTGGGCTTGGTACTTTTGCGATTTTTTAAAATGCTTTGACTGTCACTGTCCGCGAGTGGCGCGTTTTAACCCTTGAGAAATTCGTGCGCGGACCCGATAAATAATTGACCCACGTCCAGGCAGGTCGGCCCTCTTGAAAGCGGTCAACACTTTCCCCCGCGCGACCGTTTTTCCCACCTACCCAACCCTTATCCTTCCTCTGCAAAACGCAGTACCGTTCTCGCGCCAGGGCGCGTTAATTATTTAATTATTTATTTACCAAGTTTATTTACCCCCGGATTATGGCTGCGGCGGGTTTCATTTTTTATCGCGTCCTATTAGCGCCAGAGTCCAAGGCTCGCGGTGGCCAAATTGTTTATAAAGAGCCGGACTTCCTGGCGCACCTTCGTCGCGGTTTAATCCAACGGCGAATTTTTAATTAGCGGAGGAAACCAATTGCATTTACAAGAATCACACATTCTTAGGCCTAATTTAATTTCCCGATCGATCGTCTCCTTAACTGCTCTTATTCTTAATTCATGCGTTAACAAATGACTTTCTTCGCCGAAACCTTCGAGATAAATTGTGACTCGTGGAATTCCCCTTTACGAATAAAAATATAAAGTTCGTAAAAATAGTAACCGTTTGATGAATTCAATCCTAACGTATCCCCTCGTATCCCCGGAGATACGTGGTCAGCCAGCAGCTGGACCATCCGCATCTGCCAGACCGGTTGGTCATCTTTCGCGGATGTCCAGTTTCGCGGACGCTTTCATGACCGGTCGTCATTGTCCACGTGCGCTCCATCAGGATGCTGCAAGGCACCCCTGAAGCTCTTGGAGAAGACCGGAACATCCGGTCCGAATGTCCGGTGCCTCGACTGACCGCTCAAAAACTAGCGAGACAGGTTTCAATGGGAATATATCTCTTCCCCATTTCGCGGCTTCATCGGGAATTCCTGGCTCAGTCTTCGAGCCTCCAGCATCGGCTGCTGTCGGTCATCAAGGACCTCCAAAATGGTAAAAAGTACTCGGGAACGGGAATTTATCCCTGCTTCCCTGCTCCAAGAATTCCTGGATCTGCCTACAAGCCGTCAATCGTCGACATCGGTGCAAGTGGTCAAGAAACTTCAAGTGCAGCCCCAAAATGGTAAGGAGTACTTAGAAGAGCGAAGGCAAAGTGGGAGCCTACTTTATCGGCGGGGTGTGGAATTCTCCGAGGAACTTTCCAACGGATTGTAGCGAAAGAAAGTGTGGGGGAATCTTTTCGAGGGGAGGATATTTCGAAATCTGAATTCCCAAATTTTGAGGAAATTTCTCACTGACCGACCAAGTGGTCCAGGCCCTTTCTCAGCCGAGCGACCTTAGATTGCTCGGGAACTTAGCTCGGACGCACGTAGGTGGCTCTAGTAAGCCAAGGGATAGTTCGGATCAATAGACTCGCCATCTCCTACGCGGGGGTGTCCCTTCAAAATGGCAGCGCACGCCATCTCTTAGACGCTCAATGGACGCGCTGCGCAATGGCCGGATAATGCGCGACGGTTTCTAGACTTCTTGCTGGTTTCTCGTTAAAAGATCAATCCACTCATCCACCGACCGATTCCTAATCGAAGAATCCAAAAACCCTCACCTGGGAAAAAATTAACCCTTCCCCAAGCTGAGAAAAAAAAAACATTTCATCGAACCAAAGAACTATTTCTTCGAAAAATACCAATGAAATATTTTCTTCATTCAAAGAATAACTATTTCACTCCAATAGACTGGAATAAACTGGACACAACGTTTCTTCGGAATTATGACAATTTATTTGAGCATGCAAAAATTCTTCGAATTTACAAATTGTTTCTTTGGTTCCGTGAGATTTTTTTTCGGGGTATATATGGGTGCGTTTTCGCGTCATCCGTAATTTGGGGGAGGGGGCAGTTCGAATTGAATAAATTCGGCCTTCGTCAACTGGCGAGGACATTGTTCTTAATGTATGTGGACTCGGTCAATCTTAAGGCGACAGATGTTGTTGAAGGAATCCATTAGCGAACAGCCTCGCGGTGGCGTCTTTCCTGGGCAAAACCAGAAGCAACCCTCTTCGGGGTAGATCCGCGCTTTTGTCCGAGATAATAAGCCACCATTGTCGGGATAGGCGGTCCTATCCGACAAACCTTATTGTCCACCGCCTTCAGCACAAGTTGCTCGGGATTCCTCAGATAAGAGTCGGATTCCCATCGACCGGGACCATCCCGCTGGACCAGCCATTTCCATCCCGGAACCCCCGCCGTTAAACCGAACTCTCGTTCCTTCGTCGCGGTTTGCGCGACCACGACAATCGACGTAATCAACCGAAAGTTATTGAGAATTTTCTCACGTCGATCGAATATTTGGTTGTCCACCCAGGGCGAGAATTAACAAAACCGAGCGAAATTTATTAACCAAGGGAATTTTGTCGCGCTATCCGCCCAGCATCCCTCTGGACCAATCATTTCCATCCCTTAACCTCCGCCGTTAAACCTAAATCTCGTTCCTTGGTCGCGGATTGCGCGACCGGGCGAGAACGTCAGAAAGGACCTGCAACGTGCCAAGCCCCTAATTGCAAAACCCTGGATTATTCCCTGGTTTTTGCGAAGGATCCCTGGAAGTGAACCCAGTGACTCCAGATCGCCCGTCGAGATCAACTGGACCAAGACTCCGCAATCCCGTGGGATTAAACCCTAGTTAAATTTGACCGCCAGGTCGGGACTCCGGCTCGAAGTTGAAAATTTCTCTCGGCAGGGGAAGGATTCGATTAATAGTCATTTCGGCGGGTCGATCGATGAGCCGGAGATCTCGTTAATAGAGGATACCCTGGGGATCCGGGGATCCTTTTTGAGCAAAGTTGGGGAGCAGGTTTGCGCGAATCACCAGCGATTTGGAGGGTTGACGGAGGACGTGCATCGGGCCGGGATGCAGAGATCTAGGAGTTGCCTGTAGAGAGGCTACGGGGTGGCTACGGGGTGGCTATGGGGTCTACTCAGGAAGCGGTACAACCCCCGTCCCCTTGGAAGTAAAGTTATATCGGCTGGTGGGGTGAGGTTGCTCCTGAGGGAGCGGCGAAGTTCGGTGATTACCTAGGACTCTCCTAGGAGCCGAGAGTTCCATACTTTGGTTAGACTGGCTTCGGGAGCCTAACAGTCGAGCAAAGTAACTAAGGTTATTCGAGGCTTGCCGGAGTCCAGGGCACTCCTGGCACAAGCGACTGCCAAGTTGCTCCCTCCGAAGGATTGCCCTGGGGAGGGTCTGGTCCCGCCGTGATTGAGAGGACCCTCAAAACTCCCCGACTCGTCTTAAAGTCGCAAATTTATCGGCGATTGATCGATCCCCCACCGGGAGATCCAAGGGAAGGAGGAGACGAATTTCGGTCCTTACTTCCGTGAACATGGGATACATGTAGGCTGTAAGCCCAACAATTTCGTTGGTACTCTTGAGTAAAAATTTAAACCCTCCTTTAACGCGTCATAAAAGGGTCATTCCATAAACGTCAAAATATTTATAAAAATTTTCTACAAGCAAGATTGCAATTCATCAGCAATCATATTTAAATTCGTTGATACAGACATACAACTCGGTTTGACGTCAATCCTCTTTTTTTTTTTTTCAATGACGGCAAAAAGTTCTCGCGTAACGACCGCCACGTTGGATCGTGGATACCGAGATCCCTGCAAACGACGGAAATATTTTCTCGCCAATGACAATTTGATTTCCTGAGACATTCTCGGGGGCACAACGATCCTCATTAGCTTCCAACCCCCGGGGGATGAATCGGCGTGCCTCTTTAGCCCGATAGAGACACTCGGGTCTGATTTGTCCTTCGCCTACCAAGCCGAGGAAAATTGTCGAAATTGCCCTAGTTATTTAGATTGCGACCCGACGAGAAAAATCGAGGTCTCGACTTCGCGAAATGAGCCTCCAAGAAGTCTAATGGAAATGCCGGCAATTTCCCTGCGTAACGAGACACGTGTGGATTTCTGCAAATATTGTGCCTTCCATGGGCCTTGGGCGTTACACTTGAGAGCACAACTTTTACTACCGATGGGGTTATTTCCACTAACGAAATAAATACTTTGTTATAATATAATAACTTGGATGCGACACTCCCTCGGGATTGTGTTCATTTATTTGAGCCGAATAACTCATTCCTTGACTGAGAAATATTTTTCCTTAGGTCCCATTCAAAGAAATAAAAAATACGTAATAATGATATTTAACCGAAATAATTGTTCCTCGGGTTAACGAAATATTTCCAAGGTTCGATGAATGTTTTTTTGTTCCTCGGTGGAAGGCGTTTAGAATCTTCGACAGTCGATCGCCCTCGAAGGGGTCGAGACGTCCCCCGGAATTGCATTTGGTCGGCCATACTTTTGCAGGGGGTAATTTCGCTTTCATCATGACAGAGCCCCGCGAAGCGAGAGGGTGTAACACGCAGAACGGGGGATGTCGGACCAAGAGCGACCTCGGGGTGGCTGCCCAATCAACCCCTGGCTTCCCTGCGTCTTACCCTCTCCGGAAAGTTATCTTTCTTGTCCCAACCCCTGGCAGTCAGGGGCTGCCGAAACTCCGAACTATTGACCCACCCATGGGGAACGGACTCGCCCTCCTATCGCCCTATCGGCGCGTTTCTCTTACCGAGATCTACCGGACCCATTTTCGAAATCAGCCCCGCGAAGTTAACTCGTAAAAAGCTTCGCGACCCGATCGTTCCCCGTTCGAGCATTTCGAATCGATGCCAGTACCAAAGTTTCGATCGGTTCCTCCGTAAGAGTAGTTGGAACAGTTCCGGACGGAGGTCCTTCCACGCGGAGATAAAATTCATAAAATTCATTACCGCGATATACAAATTCATCGTAAAATTGAAAAACATGTGAGTGTGACATTTAAGTGGTTTTCGATAGTTAAGGTGACACGAAAGGGTCATTCTATATATATATTATATATAGCGGAAAACTATTTATCTAACTTTTCTCCACAGTGGGTGCACCGAGTAATCGGAAACTTTAACGCGTGGATTTAAGTGCGAGCGGTTTCGCAGAGCCAGAAAGCGTTCCGGACATTTCTGGCTCTTGGCCGTTCAAACGGAATTAATAATGCACTCCCAGAGGCCTCCATCGGCAGAACCAAAGTACGGCGGCTCCATTTTGGAAATCAGCCTCGAAGTTAACTCGTAAACAGCTTCCCGTCTGCTCGGCTCGAAGTGGCTCCCATCGAGGAAACGCGACGATTACATTTCGGGGTATAAAATCAGGATCGGAGTGAATCCTCGTTGGTGTAAGAAGGGGGTTAGGTTGGTTCGATAATGACTCGTAGCTTGCAACGTTTCTCCAATTTCCTTGATATTCCCGTCGAAGGGTCCTTCCGGTCGAGCGGCCTAAGGATGCCGGGGATGCCTATGGGGTCCTTCGTCCAAAGGGCCCACGGCGTCTGGGAGTTATATTAATTTCATATCCCGCCCAACGTCGCGAAGGGCTTTCAATTATCCATTTATTACCGACGTTCAATCCGAAGCTTCTCGCCAGCTCGTCTACATGCCTCCTCTTCAAGATATCGTCTAGATGCGAGGGAGTGGCGAAAGGCTATTAATTTCGATTAGTCGCCACGAAGGGACTGCCGTTCAGTGGCCGATCAATCCGGCTAGAAATTCTCTCCTATTAATATGCAGCCCTTCCGGAAAATATTGCCACCGTCCGATCGATAATCACCCCTTCTGGGCACTCTTTTAAGGTGGAACGAAAGGGTCATTCCATACATACATATGAAACGTCAAATTTTTAGATGCCCCAAGGAAGAACGTGGTGCTCGTGAAATTTCATTTTTGATAAACAATTTTTTTTCCTATTTATCCCAGACTAGAGCCAAGAATATATATTTTTTTATTTGAAAAAATGAAATTTCATAAGCCGAAGGTTTTCCTTAGGGCCTTCACAATCACGTGCTGAAGTTTCGAGTAGGCGAGTCTAGTCGGCGTAGAACGTGTAGGAATAATAATATAATGTAAACGTTTAGGGGGAGTGCTCAATGTACGATGTTGTAATGCTCGGTTTACGGGTATATAGCAATTCGCAAGTTGCGCCCGGTTTAAACCCCATATCATTTGAATACCGAATCGTGCACATTTTGCCGTGTCAGGTGGCCGTCAAATTTTGATAACCAAAACTCGGCGTGACTACCGAGGCAACTAATATAAAAAATTCACATGGGACATTACTCTCGCTCGAAAAGTAATAACGCTCAGAAAAATCACAATTGTGTATAAATGCTACTTAATGGAAGTTTGAGAAAACTGCAGGAAATCGAGAAGATTTTAGGATCTCTTTTTTAGCTCCCCTGAAGGAGGCTGCGGTCCAAGTTGCTTCACTCTCAGAGATCGAGCACCCCTTCGTCCCCCAAGTGCGTCCACTTCCTCCATCCCTGATCGTCCGGTCACCCCAAGGCTAGTTTCTCCGTAGACCCCTTAAGCTTAACTATCCGCAGAAGTTGGAATCGGTGGGTACCTCGCGACGAACCTCCCAGACTCACCCCTGGACCGGCCCAACTCGTACAGCCTGCTCATACCTATATTAGTTGCACAGAGAGGAAAGCGAACTACCCCCGGAGCCCATTGGCTGGAACCAGCAGCAAGTTGGCAAACTTCTTTCGAAAGGAAAATCCAGAAACGAGCAAAAGTTAAACCAATGCCAGAAGGCTTATACGGTAGAAAAACAAGCCAAAGAGGAGCTGGCAAATTTCTAGAAGAAGAGAAATCTAAGTACGAAGGAGAGTTCAATGAACATATTTATGTATGGTGGCCATTCATCATCCCACGTGGTCTTCTTATCACCTCCAATTTACCCGAACTAGTATCGACAGCAAAGCAACGAACTCACCCTTCGGACCACTTCCACCCCTCTACTTCGCCACCCCAACACGTACAACCTAGTCATAGCTATATTAGTTATAGAGGGGCGACAAGGCGAGGCATCCTGAAGCCAATGGCTGGAAATAGCACAAGGTTCGTCCTCGTCGATGGACGCAAATCCCTACCCCATGGCTTTCATAGAAGTACCCAGGAACCTTGAAAAATGACATTCGGCGACTCCATCTTAAATTCGATTTAAAATCTACCATTAGGCTCATTTTGATATCGGAGGAAATTTACGCCAAGTACAGCTCCGGATTAACGGGGGTGGCTTGATTCGGTCGATCTAAACAGCCCTAAGCCCGAATTTACCACCATGATGGAAAAGGGAGGAAAGTTATTCGAAGAGCGTCAGGGAGGAAGGGTTCCCTCGAAGGATCGTACGAGAATATTGATTCCGTGTTAAGATTGCCTCGGGCAACGTGGCAAGACACACGGACACAAAATTTAGTCTTCACTGGACCCCGATGGAGGTGCTCCTCGCGACCATTACATTTATAAACAATTTTAGAAACTCCTTAAATCATGAACGCATAGAGTACAGACGACATGCCCAAGTACGCATTAATCAAAACCTCACGGCAGCCCTCGCGACATTTTGCAAAAATATTTCTACAAATGAATTCTGATAAAATATACATAAATATACATATAGGGGGTGTCTGCTATTCCACCGAAAGCTGTCATCTTTAACCGGCATTACGAATGAATATAAAACGCCCTAAATCGGCATAAGGCGGGCGCAACCCTTCCTGGAGAATTCGGACCCTCGTTGGATGGAATCGGAAGCTGGGCCCTTAAATCCCTTGGCTAGCAGATAAGACGCAATTAAGACCGGGTCCCGGGGTTTCTCGTAAGCGCTTCGTCTCGCGGCCCACATAAAGCCACCCTCGGGACCTGGCGTGGGTGGGCCGAGAGCCATAAAGACGTACGCCTACCCGCCGCCTTCGCGGCACGTCCGCCGACAGGGATCCAAGGGGGCGGCTCCGACAGGATCTTGGTTAATCTTACTAATCTTCGGTGATTGCGCGGCCCTTTGCCGGTCTGGCGCACAAGTCAGCCGAGACCGCGGCCCAACGGAATTACGTATCCGCCAATCACCATCTCGACGCGCCGAGACGGCGCCTCCACCCCCTGAAAAGTTCGATCGAGTATATCAGATTAAATGACATTACGTACGGCATTACGTATGGCAGACTGAGTGAAAATGTGAAAAACCGAGTCCCTGGAATTTTTTCTCATTTTTCCGGGATATCGTTCCTTTGAGGGAAAATGTCAATCTCGCGATGTCGAGATGCGTCCACCTCGCGTCGTAAGAAGAGGGCCGAGGGACTCCAGACATTTTCTGTTGAATCAGCCGAGTCCCTTGCGGACCTGTCCGGTAGATAGGACTTTTAGAAGGATTTTTTCACTTTATACCGAAAGAAACGGCGGGCGATCTCGGGATCGCGGACTACGCCGGTAAATTGGGTAGGGTTATCAAAATGGGGGCGCGCTCAGCCGGCGGACAGAATGTCGGGAACTAAGCTGTTTTTGTTCGGTTTACGGGAAAGTTTCGAGGGGGTTGCTTACCGGCCGCCAGCAGTACGACCAACTTCGAACCACCGCGCGTTTACTTAATTGAAAACCGACCTAAGTACGACCCTTCCGCCCCTCGTGGGAAACGGTTCATCGACGGGAGCGATAGTCCTCCGGACACGCCCGCGATCGAGAAGATTAATACTAGTAATACCGTTAAATGCACTTTACCGCCCTCGAGGCAGTCCTCGAGAATGCAATTACAAAAGGACTTAACATAGAAAAGGGCATTTTTAAAGATACTTGGTATTATACTCCAAGGAATGAGAGCTTATCTATCAGAAACGGGGAAAAAAGAGTTAAGCAGAGAAAATGGACGAACGCCTATGTGTAAATATCTAACGAAACGCTATTATGAATTACTCAAGCCTTAAGAAATGTCAGAGTTTATCGCGCTAAGTGTGGCGAAAGAAACAGATAAACCGCGTTTATTACGCATAACGGGGACGAGTGACTTTTCCTCCCTGTAAGAATGTTACACCATACCCTAGAAAAATTCTATCCCCTTCATTTAGTTTCCCGGAAGCCATCGCGGCTGATTATTCAGACTATTAACGTGAGACGCAAATGGCTGCCGCGAAGTGCGACTATCTCCAAATTTCGGGAGTTTAATAGCGATCCTTTCCAACCGAGTCTCCCATAAGCCATTAATCCGAAAAATTCCAGTGCAACAATGGCGGCATTCGTATCCATCGTCGCTATACTAGGGAAATCTCGACATCCAGGAAACACGATTCGGTACTAGTCATTTCACTCCTTAAGGTGATATGAAAGAGACATCGAAGAGCTTTCACGAAGCTTCCCTCCGAGCTGGGTTTACCGAATCGTTTCAACCCTTACAATATAAATACAGAGACTATAATAAAAACCCCAACCCCCATGAAATTAAATCTCTTATGCCGAATCTTAAAAACGTCTAAATAAATTTCTTAAACATTGAAATCTCATGGTTGTCAGAATCTTCCTTAAGGCCTCTACATTCACATTCGGTGCATCTAGCTCGGCGAAAAGTTTTATCGATATTTTCGCTTTTTGGTATATACATATGTGACACTTTCATGACGGCTTAAGTGTCTTGCGCTCTTACGGGATTCTATCGTGGATCATTTTTATACAAGCGTGATAAGAGGATCGATGGCGCCCACGATTGAGCGCCCCTGTGTCCTTGTCGCGGCGGCATGAGGAAGAAACTGAAAACCAGTGCTCGTATATGCGTGTGTATGAAAGTGAGAACACTCACGCGTACCATGTAACGTGAGTGCCTGCCAAGCATCGAGACGATAACCGGCAAGACCGTCGACCGACTCGTAACTTCGGGCCCCTCGCCGAGCATCGTTTCAGCATCCTTTAAACTCCGATTTCTCATTTATCTCCGGCAAAGATAATTCCCCCGTCACTTCGTCATTATACGTACTCTCGTTCGACTCAAGTTGGTCGACATATACCGTGGGGATTAACGTTCGATCTCTCGACAGAACCCTGAGGAGCATGACGACGGACGTGCGCGGTGTTTTGCTCTCCGGCACGGAGCTGGCCAAGTAAGCAAAAAATCGCGAATTACGATTTATAAATGACTATAAGTGAAACCCGAGACGAGTACCACCTCTTTCCAACGGGAAGAGAGTTATCAAGAACCTGGAATAAAATCTAGAATACGTGCGACGTGCTACACTTGTTACAGTGGTACTCATCTCGCGCTTATCGCGTGCGCACATGGTACACCATCGAGCTGGTTTCATTTTTATCATTCCGGTTCCATTCGGATTTTAAAATGATTTTTATGGAATTTTATAAGGAATGTAGATAAGTAAAATGATTCTTAAGGAATGTTCCCACTCTTGGCAGTAATGATCCCTTGATGAGATTCCTGTATAGAAAGCGTGTAATGAAGAAATAATGGAATTAAATTTCAGGAGTATTCGCGAGTCCCTGATCAACGATGTAAACGAGATGAAGAAGAAGCTTCCGGATTTCGCGCCGGGTTTGGCGATAGTTCAAGTAGGAAATCGGGAAGATTCGACGGTTTACATCCGAATGAAGATGAAAGCCGCCAGCGAGATCGGAATAAAAGCCAGCCAGTTAAAAATCCCCAATACCGTGACGGAGACGGAACTGATCAGCAAGATAAACAAATTGAACAACGATCCATCGATCCATGGAATAATCGTCCAAATGCCGCTAGACAGCTTAAACAAAATAAATTCCCACTTGATAACGGACACGGTATCCCCCGAAAAAGACGTCGACGGGTAAGCATAAGCTCTTAATTTCCTCCGACCGAAATGAAAAAGAAAAGTAAACGAGGAAAAAATCTTCCCAGAAGTCACATAAAAATACCCACAGGCCTACATACTCTTATCAGGACATTATGCAACCGGTGGCAATACATACCATAGTTAGCTTTGAATTTGCAACCAGTATAATACAGATAAACTTCTCAGTAAACATGATTGGGTCGCTCTTTGACACGTAAACCGACATAAATCGATTCTCGGTTGCACAAGCCCAAGATACTCCAGAAGCTCCTCGGGGAGCTCCAGATAAGACGTATCGTTAGTTTATTAATTCTCAACTAACATCAATGTATGACATTTTTTCCGCGATGAAATTACAGATTGCACACCATCAACGAGGGCAAGGTGTCCATCGGGGACATGAGTGGATTTCTCCCGTGCACCCCGAATGGCTGTATCGAGCTGATCAAGATGTTAGTCCTTCGAGCCTTCCATAAAAAAATCACCAGATTTCACGATTGACATCGAATCATGGATTATTTCTATATTTTCAGGAGCGGAGTACCCATTGCCGGGGCTCAGGCCGTTGTTCTCGGCAGAAGTAAAATCGTGGGCACTCCGGTCTCCGAATTGTTGAAATGGAACAACGCCACGGTTACGGTGTGCCATTCGAAAACCAAGGACCTCCCTAAAGTCGTAAGGTTCCACATATCGATGGCAAAATTAACATCGCTTCCGATGTTTCCAAGTTAGACGAAGAGGTAAAGATAAATCGTTTTCAACTCAGGTTTCCCAGGCAGAGATTTTGGTGGTGGGCATCGGACAGCCAGAACTCGTTAAAGGGTCTTGGATCAAGCCAGGTGCCGTGGTGATAGACTGCGGAATAAATTGCATTCCAGGTGACAATGACTATACTTGCATTGCACGCCAGTTGCCCAAGTGATAAAACGTTAGGATCAAATATCGCAAGATAAACCCACTCGGTGGTCCGACCTAAACGCTTAATCTAAACTCGCTTACAAGTAACAGGACAATCGCAGTCCGGCAAATCGCACCTAGACTCTTAACCTGAACCTCGAATTCGATTTTTTTCAGACCCCTCGAAGAAGTCTGGACAGCGTCTCGTGGGAGACGTGGCATTTTCCGAGGCGGTGCAAGTCGCATCGTACATCACCCCGGTGCCAGGAGGAGTCGGCCCGATGACAGTGGCAATGTTAATGAAGAACACGGTGATTTCCGCGCAAAGAGCAGCAGCAAAGCTGCTAGATACCAGATGGAATCTAGGAACCCTCAGACTACAGCCTCAAAGTCCCGTCCCCAGCGACATAGAGATATCCAGAAGCCAAGAGCCTAAGCCAATCGCAGTCCTCGCGGAGGAGATCGGAATTCTCCCTACCGAGGTCCATCCTTACACCGACAAGAAGGCCAAGATCGACCTGGCGGTGCTAAAGAGGCTGGAGAAGCAGCCCGATGGAAAATTCGTGGTGGTCGTCGGAATAACCCCGACTCCATTAGGCGAGGGAAAAAGCACGACAACGATAGGTCTGGTGCAAGCTCTAACAGCCCACAGGGGGAAGAATTCGTTCGCCACTTTGAGGCAGCCTAGTCAAGGTCCCACTTTCGGGATAAAGGGTGGAGCAGCCGGTGGTGGATATTCCCAGGTGAAAGACCTCTTCCGGAGGAGTCTTCGCGTATACGGGATTGGTTGACAAATATCTGGTTCCAGGTCATCCCAATGGAGGAGTTCAACCTCCACTTAACCGGAGACATCCACGCCGTGACGATAGCTCACAATCTCCTGGCAGCGCAAATCGACGCTCGTTGTTTCCACGAAGCCACGCAAACGGACAAGGCCCTTTACGACCGACTGGTCCCAGAAATAAAAGGAGTCAGGCAGTTCTCAAAGATCCAACTTAAAAGACTGCGAAAACTCGGGATCGAGAAGACCGACCCAAAGGCTTTGACTCCGGAGGAGCAGAAACGATTCGCGAGGCTCGACGTGGATCCGAATAGCATCACTTGGCCCAGAGGTTCGAGTGTTCGATGCTCTTAGAATTTCCTTTAAGCTTAACAAAGAAGCACTGTACTATGACATAATCGCAAACGTTTCAGTGGTCGACGTAAACGACAGGTTCCTGCGCAAGATAACCATTGGGCAGAGTCCTACAGAGAAGGGCTTGACTCGAGAGACGTCCTTCAGCATCTCCGTGGGGTCGGAGATTATGGCAATTCTTGCTCTTGCCACCAGCCCCGAAGACATGAAGCAAAGGCTCGCCAACATGGTCGTCGGATTCAGCAAATCTGGAGAACCACTGACTGCGGAGGACTTTGTGAGTCGGATGAACGGAATGAATTTGGACGTCGATGTGTAATCCTCAGCTCATCTCTGAATAACGTCTTTTTTAGGGCATGACTGGAGCTATGGCGATTTTATTGAAAGATGCCATTCAGCCGACCATGATGCAAACTTTGGAAGGAACACCGGTGCTAATTCATGCCGGTCCCTTTGCAAATATTGCTCATGGATGTTCATCGATAATAGCAGATGCTGTGGCCTTGAAACTAGTCGGACCGGATGGATTCACCGTGACGGAAGCAGGATTCGCTACCGACATCGGCATGGAGAAGTTCTTTAACATTAAATGCCGAACCTCTGGGTATACACCAAATGTCATCGTCTTGGTGGCCACCGTCAGGGCGCTGAAGATGCACGGTGGTGGTCCACCGGTCACTCCAGGAGCAAGACTGAAAAAGGAGTACACCGAGGAAAATGTAGATCTGCTTAGGAAAGGCCTACCGAATCTCGAGAAGCACATCAGCAATGGAATCAAGTTTGGAATTCCTGTCGTAGTTGCAATCAATGCTCACAGGTTTGGATGAAACATTGCTTCTATATAGAATTAATTTATTAACATTTTGATCGGAGGGAATTGTTTTTAGCACCGATACTCAAGCGGAGCTAGACCTAGTGAAAGAAGCTGCCATTGCCAGCGGAGCTACGGATGCTGTGGTGTGCAACCACTATGCAGAAGGCGGTGCTGGAGCGGTTGCACTTGCAGATGCAGTCATCGCTGCCAGCGAAATACCCAGCAAATTTAAATTACTGTACGACTTGAACGACAGCATCGAGAAGAAAATTGAAACCATCGCTAAAGAGATGTACGGGGCTGGTCAGATAACTCTGACCGACAAGGTAGGAAGAATTGTTTCTAACCGATCTTTAAATAACGTCAGAATGTTCACCTTGGTCGATTTTTAGATTAAAGAGAAAATAACCGAGTACAAGAAACTGGGCTATGACAAACTACCTATTTGCATGGCGAAGACTTCTAATTCTTTGACCGGTGATCCTTCGATTAAAGGAGCTCCCACCGGATTCACAATAGAAGTTACGGACATATTTGTGTCAGTAGGCGCAGGTTTCATTGTACCGAAGATCGGAGAGGTTTGTGTAGTTCTATCTACAACAGAAAATGTGAAATTCTCTTGTATAATTGCGGATCACTTATTTCACTGCGATGCGAGAAATGAATATTGTTCATCTTTTTTTTTTCCAGATTATGATGATGCCAGGTTTACCTACTAGACCATCCATTTATGACATGGACTGGAACACCGAAACAGACGAGATCGAAGGTCTATTTTAAGTATCTGCGATACATAGACGAAGAACGCATGCATCGTCGTTAAATACATTCCAATCCGTCTTACGAACTGCACCGACATGCTTCACACGTTTACAAGTCATTCATCTGTTTTTCATCGTTGATATGTATTTTATATGGTGGTTACAATATATAAATTACCCCTCGTAAACCTGTTTTTTTTTCCTCAGTCATTAGCAATCTTTTCCACACATATCCAGTAGATGTATTGGATTCTAAATTAAGAAGAATCAACAATTACATATTATTCGCACGAGACTATTTTATTTCGGTACTGGGATTTTGATATAACATGAATACTAGTTGAAAAGATAGTTCCACACACTTATATTTAAACCTTCATAATGGCTCTGAATTTTGCTGATCGAGATCGAGGATTTGTTTCGACTTCTTCGGTTTCAGGCGTTATAACATGTTTGTGCAACATGGACCAAGGACTTCTTGTAATTGTTTCCATCTCATTGTGGTCGAACCATTTACTACAATTTGTATATCGCGGTGGAAGTATATTGATTTGATTGTTCTCAAGGCTTCCTGTAAGATGTCTCTTGATAATCGTATCTTCAAGAGAATGAAAAGATATAGTGATTAGACGTCCCCCTTGCTTCAAGTACCGCTCAGCTATGAACATGCCATAATTAATTTCATTCAATTCATTGTTTATAAAAATTCTAAAAGCTTGAAACGTTTTTGTTGCACTATGTGCATATCTCCCTAATCGATCCGTTCTGTGACCATCTCCTGATACCGAAGCAACCAATTCTGCCAACTGACTAGTTGTCTTTAGGGTTTTGAACATATACCTAGCGTCGATAATAGCACGAGCAATTTTCTTAGCAGCCTTTTCTTGTCCATAAACTTTTAATATTTGAGCAAGATCCGTTTCATCGGCCCTAGCAAGGACATCGGCAACGGTGGGTTCACCTGGGAATCTAGAACCATCCATTCGCATATCTAGTGGTCCATCTTTTGACAGTGAGAAACCTCTGTCAGCGACGTCAAACTGCATCGACGAACAACCAAAATCAAAGAGAAATCCATCTACGCTACTTGGCATTACTTTGTGTTTCTTTAGTAATTCTGGTAATTCAGAAAATCTTCCCAAGAGAGGTATCACTTGCCCAGGGTATTCTTCTGCAAGACCTTCTGCGTACCCATAAGCTACTGGATCTCGATCGAGAGCATATACCTTTACATTTGGCGAGGATTGCAAAATTTGACGTGTGTGACCACCTGCACCAAATGTCATGTCTATAAAAGCACTTCCTGAAGTGGGTTTCAAATACTTCATTACTTCTTTAGACATGACGGGCACATGGTGCTCCTTTGTACTTCCTTGTTGACATTCATTGCTTAATAATCTGCTATTTATATAATTGCCAAACAGAGCTAAACGACTTTGGTACACCTCAAGATGACATCTGATCCCAATCATATTAATTAAAATTAACTTCACGATTCTTTATGATCTTTATCTTTTTTATCTTTTTCTAAATAATATTGTACCGTCCTTCTTGCTTTACTGAAGTAACTCCTTTCCTCTTCTGCAAAGAATTCTTGAAGTTCTGGAGAAAGTGCTAAATTGCACTGTTCCACCGTGAGACCGCTAGCAGTAGAAGTTAACGTACGCTTATAGAGCGAGCCGTAATGATTCGATGCCAGTCGTTTTAAACTGGCGTAATACCTATCGCATAACTCCTTGTCAACCTGAGAGCTCTCCCCCTTTGCGAAAGCAATCTTTATCTGGTCTCGAATGTGCAGGCCCAAATCTCTGCTCAAACAAAAGCCACGCATGAAATATTGGTATTAATCTTAAGACATCGGATATTTTACTACTATAGATTGAATACAATCATGGAATGAATACAGAAAGCAGGGTTTATTAAAAGTGTAAGAAATCTGAGCAGCGTCGTACATAACCTCAACGCGAATAAAACCAGCGTAATCAATACCAAGCTCACCTGCCAGTTTTTGTTGGATCGAGAGGCCACGATTCTAATAATCTCATATAATTCTTGTACGTCCCAGACATATTATATTATCATTGCCACAGCCTAGTTCTGATAATGTGAAATAGGATCCAATTGATTTTTACCCAAACGGATCCGTAAAAATGGAACAATCGAATTTAACAACAAAAAATCCGCTGAATTAAAAATACACAAGTCAAACAAGTTAATTGTTAATTATAACAATTTATAAAGTACAAATATTCGAGAAAAATTATTTCGTTCACCGCACTCGATAAACGAAAACAGAGAGAAAAGATAAGTTGGAAGATTGTCCACAGTTACACAATTATCTGTGTTATTCGATGAAAATGCGAGAAGCTTATCCATTATTGCGGCTCCCAGAATAATATGTAATTACAGCGCCTCTAACAGTCAGGAACCGTACTAATTATTGGGATTCTAATCTCAATCTTTCTAGGGTAATTTCCGAATTCCATGGCACGAGCATAAGAACCGATGCAGAGCACCTGTGTTTACTCCGTTTTTTAGCGTTAGAAATGCTTAAAATCCAATTTTTATCATGAACGATATTGTCACCTGTCAAGTTTTAAATGAAGCAGACAAAGAATCCATTACTCTGTGCGCAGAATGGTCCAACGATCATGTAACAATTTACATTTTAAAAATGGATACGCTCCCATTGATTGGTGAGGTAAGGATAGTATTTTTAAGCAGACAGTTTATGTTTAGATTTCATCGTATTGCCCAATTATCATTGTGATACTATTTTAGATGTCCATGGCACAATTAAAGGATTTTGCTGAGAATTTCCCTGTTACTTTCGACGAATATATAGAAGAAACAAGAAACATGCTTGCTGGTAAGGATACCGATGTCAGTTTTTTCCTTATCGATGACATGTTCAAATGGAGCAAACGATTGTGGACTCGGGGAAAAATAATGGTTCACCCTGTTTCTAAGATAGAAACAATTTCAGACATTTTACATAGATTAATAAATAATTTTAATGACACGGGAAAAATGTTAGAAGAATTGAAACAGGAAAATGATAAATTAAAAAGTGTGCAGCAAAAATTGAATGACCAATTGCAAACAATGATAAGTCTAAAAAATTCTATAGAAAAAGATTTGTATGCAAAATTTCTCCTGCTTTTGAATTCAAAGAAGAGAAAAATCAAGGAACTTCAGGAAGAATCAAAAGAACAGAGTAATGTTAATTCTGCATACAATGCACCTACTGACGAAAGCGAAGGATCCGAGGAAGATACGAGTAAGTCTACAGGTTCCCCAAGAAAGAGGATTAAAAATAAAGTCGTATCTACTGCATCAACTAGTAAAATGACTGGTACTTTTGGTACTTTACTAAATAATGAAAATGCAAATACACCACATAAAGAAATCGAAGAAATCAATGAAAAGCCGATTGATAAAGTGGAACAAAAAGCAAATATCAGGAGTCAACTAACACTATTAGAAAATGATTCCGAAGAAGACATGTTTTCATAATTAAAAAGGGGGATACGCATCCTTTATACTTTCTAAGTCACAGACCCTGAGTCATGCAATCTACATAATTTGTCATTATACATATTTACACACGAGCATTATTTACATTTAGGGTTGCTCGAAAAAGATATGAATTTGTAATATATTTACCTATTTAAAATTGAATCATGAAATATTTAATGAATGTAGGAACTTGAAACAAACTGTAGTTTGTTTCACTGTGACTGCAAATTAGTCGTAAGATAAGAATTGTGCTCCATAGAATGAAGCACATGATTAATCCTGACGAATTCCCTACATCATGAATTATCAATGATGTAAGATTTTTTTAAATATGTAAATTAATCAATTTACTTTACAAATTGTAGTCTTGCAAACCAAAAATTAATTACCTTTTTTTATATTGTATATATACAGAATGAAAATTGAATTGTACATAAATGTGACCTATTTATATTTTACTAATATAAAATGGAACACAACAAACAGAAATATATTGTATACAAATAAAATTTTACATGTAAAATGATTTCATTTAATAATTTAACCCAACACATCATCGACAGAATTTAATATTCACTATTTTATATCAATTCGATAGAAATAATTTGGTTTCATCAGAGACCTTTTAAGATAAGTATGGTCACGAGGTTGTCTATTATGTTCCACTCTGTCATACACGGATTTGCGTTTGACATATCCAAAACGATTGCAAGGAAAGTCAAGCTGACTTGGTTCGATCATTTCCCAGTGCCCAAAGGGACAAGGTTTCTCTTTGTCAAGTATACTCATCGCTCTAAATAATTGAGTACGTGTAGTACGTTCCTTTTTTGGGCCCGTTGGCACTCGAAATAATAAATAATGCGTAAGAGGATAATGGGGTGGTAAACTTATGCTTCGATTAATCATCTCTCTCTCTACGTTGAACAATTTACGTATACTTGCTGTTATACGCTGAAAGTTAAAATTAGTTAATTACTAAATATCCTTGTCTAATGTTAACTCTGTGAAAATTGGTCTTTCAAACCTTTATGTGATCAAAGTCATGAATTCCAATCTTAGGGCACACACAAGCATCGACCCATAACAATCGTCTACCATTAATGAAATTTTTAACGAAGCTGTCCTACGTTAGAAAAGTGTAATCACGTACATGAATATGATTTTAACGAAACATTATTTGAAGTTCATAGCAACTAACAGTATATTGCGGCAACTTAACGTCATTTATCAACCACTTAATAACATCACTAATTTCCCATGTCCAACATGCAGGCATCGATAGGTTATTTACCGCATCTCCAGCTAAAACCACAAGACTCGGAGGTGTTGGCAACCAGGGTTTGTATTTCCTTTGGTAAATTAAGACTAATTAATTAAAATTACAGTTTTACAAAACTAATCAGCTCTAAAATATTAAACGAATAATTTCCTAACTTTTCTTTGGGTACGTCCAAGTACGGCATGAAATGTTGTGGAAGCACAGTTAAATTTGTCATTGTAGTTCATGAATTAACTAGCTGTTAGTAACATAAGAATAAAAAGTAGTAAAGTTTAAAATACAAGAATCCCGAGAATAATAATATATAATGTTGAAGGCACTATTCGTAATTAATGTTTGAAAGTCATTTGTTTCCACTCGTGAGAACTTCCAAGACCAATGTAGTAGGATAAAATGGTGATATAAATAGAAAACGCTGCGACATGTATAGTTTATATCTTGTCGGTCAGGCACAAAGTCTTAATGATACACACTCAGTTAATGGACAAAGACTTGAACGATAATCGGTAATTATTTTACACAAGAACCAGGTTTTATAGGACTTCAATGATTTTTCAATGCTCATTGAGCTTTGTGGCCTTAAAAATATAAGTAACAAATAACGGAATGAAAACTTATTTAAAAAATTATTTTCTTATATTATGTTACAGTGTTTCATTGGAAATACTAATAAATTCAATCATAATCAAAAGCTAAGCACATGATTTTATCGTTACAACCGGTTCAAAAGAGTCTGTATAGACCTGAGTTCTGTGATTAGATCGCCACCGCTAGGTTTGCTAAACAGCGTGGTTAAACACTTTGAAATCACATCTTGGCACTTTGTTATGATTTTCCTTCTAGTATTGTTGTTAGCAATGTTAGAGTTTGATAGGAAATAACTGACAATATTAGCAGTTGATTCAATGAGGTGAAACTCATTGCCTTCATTTAACCACGTTCTATTACTTCCACCGATCATTTTATCGTAAACATCCAAGAGGTCCTCGATTGGCACACCTAATTGCAAGAACGTCGTAATTATGGAACTATTGTTCACACGTAGCCTACAACATCGGATCTCCAATTGTTTTATTAAAAAGTCTATTGGAAAACAGTGCGGGGTGCCTGAATATTCTTGACCGAGTAACTTGATTTTACTCATCAATGTTGCCATTTTGTCTTCGGCAGATGGTGAGGTAACATTCTTGATCTCATTGTCTATTATATTATTCCAAATACCCTGTATTAGCATGGAATCTTGATGACCAGAACAGTGAATGATAGCGAGTTTACATTCCCAAAGTTGAAGAGGCTCCGCATACTCCTCATACAACTGCGTAATGTCAAGCAAAGAGGAATTCAATCTTAACTTGGCATCTCTGACTATCATCGATTCGAAATGCTGTTGCTGATTGCAAATCGTGTCTAATATTAGTTGCTGTATTCTAGCAACCTCAACTTTGTCTTCCAGCTCACGTAAGAAAATCCCTAGATGAGGTGCATAACCAGCTTGATCGCTCCGCATGCACACAACTGCCCGAGCTAAGTACTCGATACGCTGTGGCAATGACAACTCCGACCCAACTTTGGTAGCCAATGCATCGAGAATTTTGGCAGCAGCAGCGTGGTTTTTATTTCTCTCATAAAACTGCCAAAGCAGTTCAGGTGCATTAACGCGAATTAAGTAAGCTTCTAACGAGGGAGTAGCAAGTGCGACTAATTCCCCATGAAGTCCACGTTCTATCATCCAAGTATATACCGCTGCATGAAGTGTCTCACACAACGAATGCAATGCATCGTTTATAATCTCATGCAGCACTTGCTTAGCCGGTGGAACTATAATGTTCGATATAATTTGCTGTGGTGGACCTGGCTTGCTCGGTATCGTTGGACTCAATGGATTTGAAATGCTCTGATTGTACAAGTGATCCAACATGGCAGTGAATTCCTTATAAATCTCCAATCTCTTCGTGTAGGCGACATTTCCTTCTTGATCATCCACCGGTTCATTGTTTTTATAATAATGTGAAGCTGCATTATTAGGATCGATTTTCTCTGCACAGCACAAGCATAATTCCAGCACTCCAAGATAGAAGTGACATGCCACAAACTGTTGACACACTGCTCCTAAATTTAACCTTGGTGCTACTTCCTTGCATAACTTAAGAGCAGATTGCAAATACGATTCCTTCTCTTCAGGATTTGTACAGCTTTTTGCTTTTAGCATGATTTCATTTGCTTTGGAGCATACAGCATCTTCGCTTCTATAGAGATTAGGACAGACCTCTCGCAGCTTAGAACTAACCGCATCAACTGAGGCATTGTCGCCCAGGTAGCTATCGATTAAATGAATAATGAGTAACGAAGATATCTCATGACCAATCAAAATCAAATCTCGAAACGTGGCAGTGGAAAATTGATTAAATTGATCCTTTGACAAGCAGCTTATAATATTGTGTAACTGATTCTCATTTAAAATCTTCCACAAGCCAAGCACCTCGCAAGCATGCGTGATGAAAACTTTCAGAGCATCCAGTGAATTCCTCTCTTCAATGATAGGTTCTTGATACCGCGTCGAGACCGATGCTTCGAAACCATTGGTAACATTTCGTGAGGAACCGAGCTCTTTCGATATTCTAGTATTTTTATTCATAAACGACCGTAATGCTTGCAGATGTCCCAGAATCCATCCAATTTGAGTAGCTGGAACTGTGCTATAAACGTGGATTTTATTGTTCACAGTTTCCTGCTTAATACAGCGGACGTTCCATATAGGCCGAAGTATTCTTCCCACATAAAGGTACAATCCACCGTGCTTTGCAGAGAACTGTTGCAACGTTAAATCCGTTGTTAGACCAATTTGTGCGTGAGTTCTAGATTGCTGACCACGAGGATCAAACTCGTGTATTCGCGGAGTGGACGTGCGAATATCTGCTGTACAAATACTGGACATTCCACTGTGGATGTCCACCGAAGGGGATATAATTATCCGTTGGCCTCCATACAGGAAAAAAGCTCTCGTAGCCCAGTCTGACAACTGAGCATTTTGAGTACTCTCAAGTGTAGCGAGAATAAGACACGTGGCACATGCTTGCTCGGGGGATTGAGTTTGGAAGTAAGCTCGAACGGCATCGGTATCTGGTCCACGTTGTTCCAAAAGAAGTTGGCGTAGAATATCTACAGGTCGTAACTGTATCAAAGTTATCGCTCCCTGTGCCGTGAGGAATATAAACTTTCTTGGTGGCTCCATATGTTGCCTGACCAGCAATGGAGGCTCGCTCTGAGAAGGAACTTGCTTTTCAATCCGAATTGCTGGTTCTCCAAGGATCTCGGCCATTGCCCAAGCTGGACTATCCAGTGGTAAAATACTTTGTGTTTCGGCCAAATGATTCGTGAATGGGTAGGCATCGTTGCTTAAGCACCAGGCAGTCTCCGTATCTCCTCCACAGACTAGAATGACGGTTCCTTTCCGGTAATATGCCATTTGGACTTTCCGCGGTCGCATGACCGGAGCATTGCCTGCATATCCAGGTGGTAATCTAACATGTATTAATTGAAGACACTGCGGTCGCCTCGATGGACTCGTTACCGCAGAGCAACTCAGGTAGAAGCGCGATCCCGTCGCGGCAACAGCAACCAGATTCAAGTGTGCCGATTCATCTTCCGCGATAGCAGAGATGCTGACAAGTGGCCTAAAGTTATTGCTATCGAGAGTTTTAACTACATGAACTGCATTCTGCACTAATGTAGCTTGAGACATGGATGTTACTTTAGATGCACTGCCATCGTCGATGTCCCATACAGTTATCGTCCCCTTATCACCAAGAGTGTATAAGATATTACGAGAATCGTCCACTGAAATTTGTACTACCGCTTCTTCTTCCGCTAAGGCGATCGTGACAAACGAGGGAACCAAAAAAGACAGAGGCCCTTCGGAATGATTGATTTTCTTACAACGCTTTCCAAACCAGCTGCTTTCCGCTTGATAATAGATCTCAAATAATGAACCATTTCTACCACCAAGGAAGATTCTACCACCGGCTGTACTGGCTATTGTTGTAATTGCAATACCATCGGTTGGAACTGTGAAAATTGGTTCTGGGACTAGCTGTATCTCTCCGCCCGAACCTTCTTTGTCTTCTATCGTAACACCAAGGACAGTGATCTCGATCGTTGTCGTAAGTATGAGTAAATACTTGACATAGTTCTGAAAAACTCCTGCTTTTGGTTTTATCAGACCAACGCTGATGATGGTTTCGTTTAGGCCATCGAAATAAGCTACGTCGCATTCGTTCTCCAAGGACCAAATGTAAATATCGCTATCAATGGTAAGCCATGCTTTCGAAATGTCTGTAAATAATCCCATCATACAGTGGCACTGCATGTGGCCAAAATGTTCCATCACTTCGGAGGGAAGAGGAACTTTGCTGTGCATCTTCACCTGATTCATCCCTGTCAGACTCAGAGGTGGTCCAGGCAAACTTGGATAATCGTGATCGTCAAGCCCACTCACTGTCGGTCCACTTTGTGCGTGATATCTCATTAAGTTGATGAAACTTGGGAAATTATTATCAGCCGCTATGTGTTTGTCTACCATTTTCCCGGCTAACTCCAAAGCGTATATTTTCAGAGGCTCCATGTCGGCGGCAATCTTCGCTTAGTGGCGTCGATTCCAAAATTTCGACACTTACGGTCTACCAGTAACAATGAACACGGATGAAATAAGGCACGGCGAATGTGACAACCGACATACGTTAGATTGTTACAATCGAATTTCAAAAATGTTACACACGCCGACACCGGTCTGACACGCGCGAAAAACGCGGCGACCGAACGAGATGCATGCCTCCCCACCAATGATCGGCTATCTCTTAAGACAAGCAACTCCGTCGTAAACTTTTAGAACAGATCTGCGGCTGCTAGAAAAAGCGCGGTGAACGCCATCCTGTCCATGTAAATATGGATGTAATACATTTAAAAAATATAAATAGACGAGTCCTCTTCTTCACTTTTAACGGCTTTCCATCTTTCTGCTTTTCCTGCCTATAACCCACACCTCTCAACAGTTTTTGATTTACAAGCAGAGTTCTCGACCCTGCTTCCGGATTGGACAACGCCGGGCCCAATCCGGAGATGAGATGAAGAGATCCCTGATTTGGGCCGTTATTACGTGTGTCAGGTGGCAAGTACATTAGTTGTCCACATCCTCTACCAGGGGGGCAGCATAGGAGGAAATCGCGCGATCCTACCCGTGAGCAATGTCCCAACTGGTCTATGTTCATCTCTGTTCTAACTCATTTCTGAAATGTAATCATTTTTGTATAGAAATTTCGTGACTAGCAAATTTCGAATGTTAGTGATTCACTCCTTTACTTCGATGGACGTAACAGTCAAGGGCGAGATTCTGTGTTGGAATAACAGCTAACGATCTCGATAGCTATTTAATGTGGTGTACAGAATCTTGCTACAGGAGTGGTTGAAAGGAATTAGCATTTCATTGAGTGAATATTGAGAGAGGTGTCTGTGCGATTTGGAAAGAAATAATAGCCGAATATAGGAACACTTTTATTTACTTATCAACGTCGTTAAAAAAAATGTGCAGTTTTGAGTATTTAAGTTTGGCCGATTCAAAGTTCTTTGGATAAGGTACTAAAAAGTTACTAAGGTGAGTTGTTACATTGAATATTACGGAAATGATTTTTTTCTTCAGAATTTTGAGATTGACTCTTAAACTCATAATATTCGTATACCTTGGAAATGACCCCTTACAAAAAGGTATCCCTAAGGGATGGTATGGTTTAAGAGTTCATATTGTAAGAATCTAGGTATATATTTTAAATACATGTAAGCATATTGTTATTTCGTTCGACCTAGAGGCGTAAAGTACAATCTTTCTTTAAGTAAAAGAAATTTCATTTTTCGCAGAGTATTCTCAATTATATGGAGACATGGAGTTTCCAGATTTGGGTGCACATTGTTCTGAAAGCACTTGTAATCGCTTGGACTTTTTATCATTGAAATGTGACGCCTGTGAAGGAATTTTTTGTACCGATCATATATCGTATATAAATCACTCCTGTCCTAGTGCATACAAGAAGGATGTACAAATACCTGTTTGTCCTCTGTGCAATGCTCCAGTTCCTTCAAAACGAGGAGATCCACCAGATTTGGCTGTAAATTTGCACATGGATAATGATTGTAAATCAGATTTTGGGAAGACTCGTCGGAAAGTGTTCATTAATAAATGTTCTACGAAAGGTTGCAAAATCAAAGAAATAGTTCCAGTAAGATGCAGTGACTGTGGACAGAACTTCTGTCTAAAGCATAGACATCCTACAGATCATGGTTGTGAAGGAAAGGATGAAACGATCAGATTGAAAAGGACAGAAGCTTTAAACAGACAATCTAAAATCAAAAGGCAACCTAATAATACCGATAATGCAAGAACCTTTAGGAACCTTCAGGGAACGATAAGCGAAGACGAAGCTTTGGCTAGGGCTTTACAAGCATCGTTGCAAGATGAAGACAGAACTCGAAGACAAGAATTACAACCGGTACCTTCAGGAAGTCGAGATAGATGCAGGCTTTCTTAACTTCTTTCTTGAGGATATTTTTGAACTTGTCAGAAGCTGTTTCACATTCTTCCTATTTATTATTAAGCACAATGAACTGAATTTCTTCTACTTTATAGATATAGAGTTGGTGCTTGTAAAATTTTTATCTTCATATTCATGATAAACTAAAAAAAAAAACATTTAATGTTAGCACAAATCTAGTTTCTGAAATTGCTTTGACATCTGAAATTAATAAAAATGAAAGAGCACTGTATAGGCAGTGTCAACGTAGAGTGCCTTAATAGGACAATTTATCTCGTATATAGATGTAAAGATCATTGTTTATTGTTCTAAGTGTATGGAGCATCAGCAAAAAGTGTCCGAAATAATAATGGTCCGTTTGGACGAACAAGATTTGTCTAGATTTTCAAGTATATCTTTAGGTAGTTTGTTAATTAATATGTTTATATTGGGCAGAATTTGCTTACATCGTCAATTACTACTGATACATGCTATTAAATCATAACGATTTTGGTGTACTGACAAACAATAATTACATAATTAAGCAATTTTATATCGTAAAATGTTTGTACATTATATATTTAGTAAGCCCATTTTTGTCTATTAGTTATGCAGATAGCTACATGGAAAGTGTATTGTATTATGATTGTATTGTACCTTGGAAATGAAAGAACTTATTAATGCTTCAAAACTTGGTACATATATCCAGTTTTTATAAATATCAAAGATTTATCTTTGGTCTTCTTACATATCATATCAAGTACAATAAAAGCTTTGTAGGTTCTTTTGTAATTCATTAGACAGTTTGGTGATAATTAATTCTTTCATCTTTACTTTTTACTTTACATCTACACTTTTTAATAATAACTTATATGTACATTCCTGACGTATTTATTAATAAAAAATGTAATTTCTAATGTAACTCACTTTATCTGCTTTGTAAATATACATTATAAATGGACATTGACTTAACAAAAAATACTTGAAAATCCTAATGAAATATTTAAAATCCAACCTTTCCAAGTTTAGTATCAGTTTTAGGATTGGCAGTAATATTTTGAACACTAACAATTGCTTCATTAATTTTAGTCTGTAACTCTCTCAAATCATGAATATATAACAACCGAAGAACCTTAGCTGCATTGTTCAAAACTGGATCACCCATGTTAAAACCTAAATCAACATCACCGATGGGAAATGGAGTTCCTTTAATAACAACTGTGTTTGGATTCTGTATTGCATTTGGATTTAACCTTTTGCATACTACTTTGCTGCAAGCCTCCAAAGTAATTAGATGATTAGGATGTTGTGGCACTTTAAGTATTTTTGCAATTGCATTCACACCACTTTTAAAGTCTTCACTGTAAACTGTGATACAAATTCAATTATTGAAAGTTCTTAAGTATCTTAATTCTAAGTAATAGGTTTATCGGTACATACAGTTCAAATTGTCTAACGGATTAGTGGACTTAACACTCGGAACTACAGTTGACTTCTCCTTTACTTTTTCAATTGTCACTTCTTGATATTTCTTATCTGTATTACAACAAATAAGGCCATTGTAGTCGAAGAATAATAATAGGTATAAAATAAAATATATACATATCGACTCCTTACGATCATCTTCATATTCTAATCTAATAGCAAGCCCAATCAACCATTCCAGTTGGTCCAGAGGAGAAGAAACAATTGGACATGCCACATTATTACAATAGTCCTGAAAAACTTTAATCCAATCTTCGGATTGAATGTTGCGCAAACATTCCCTGTCCTCTATTTTGTAGTTGCGTATCTTCTGATCTTCCAGCCATACAACCAGTTTACGAAAATGCTCAGGATCTGAAAAGCATTACTTTTTAATACTACGTTAATTCCTAATATTTCGAGGTTAGAAATTATTATATGATTTGAAAATACCATTTCCATTCACTTTGTCCCAATCCATGTAATCTAGTGCCTTTAATTTTCGTTTAAACATTCTTACTATAAGATTATAATTCTAAGTATTAAATTAAATATACAATTACTAATACTAGTTAAATAGAATATATCGATTGTGATTTTTAGATGTGATGTTGAATTAAGCAAAAATTATCTCGATGTAATTCGAAATTTTACTAAAGTTGTTTATAAATACATGCTTTCGTACAGTGACTACGAGTTAGTATTTACATTTAACGTTTTACAAATGCTTTCACTAACACAAATCCGACCTGCAATTCGCAAAACCATGGACATAAGAATATATGGACGGAGCTCGAGCCATGAATTCCGACGTTCGAGACTTACTCCACCATCCACTAGTTGGCACCACGATCGCAGATTATATCTATCTCTTTCGCACTTACAGGATCAGTGCGAAAGAGAGCCAGTGCCAATTCCCGTAACCGTACCTATCATTTTCTTCCCCTTGGGTTAGGATGATAATTTATATATTTTAGACATTTTATTTATATCAGCAGATACAGTCAATATACGTATATGCGATAAAGTTCCCGGTTGATGACATTCTCAAGGCGATTAGGAAAGCATAATAAAATGAGGATCACAAGTAGAAAGGTCGCCGATTCGAGGCCCGTGACGTCAGCGACGTTCAACGTTGTCACGCTTGCACGGTTCGTGACTCCTTTGTTTCACCTTTGTCCCACGTGGCGAACAAGAGTGGAAATGCACATTTTTCTCGGCTCTCGATCCCGATTGCCCTGCAGCTGCAAGCCCCCGCGGAAATTAAACGGACTTCCATGTGCACGGGAACAAAGTGCCGGAAATTAAGGTGATCCACTGTTCGGTCATTCCTCTCGGCGTTTGCCGAGGAACGTACCCGTGCCACCTCGATGTCACCGTTTCTCCTTGACTAATCCAAAAAAAAAAAAAATGCGGGGCTACCCGACACTAGCGATGTCACTTTTTACACCGAATCTTTATTTCCCACGAGGAATATAAATCGAAATTATACCCGATTCTAATATAAATTATAAAAATTATATTTATTTAGTTGAATCTTCAAATGACTCGTTCACGTGCGAGAGTACTCGACTGTCGCAAGTCTCGATAAGGAAGGTAAACGCATCCAGCGGATAATAGCATTGTCAATTATTACGCTCACTTTCCTTACATGCGGACTTTGGAAGGAAGAACCTTTGTTCGTTTGTTCCTTTGAGTTCCTTTCTATTTTCGTACGACGCGCGGTGTACGTGACCTCGGTGACTGGCCAAACACTGTTCGAATCACAACGATGATAATATTCTGCCCTTGAAGTTAAAATGGAATAAAAGAAGTACTCTTAATAACGATCACCTGCCTCGTTATATCTCCGGATGAATCTTTCTCCTGAATATTATTCTTTGCGCGTCGCGGCCATGTCGCTTCCTTGATTCCGCCATTTTAACTCTCGAGGGCAAACGTTGAGATTCTCATAGTCTCAATGACAATTACAATGGCGGTAATGACGATGGGAACGAGTACAATGACTTCTGGAAGTTCTCAAGGTTTTCCTTTATAAATGGCAAGGATTATTAAAAAAATATACATATCTGTAATGCCAGCGGATCTCTTAATTCGACAAAATATTCTTACATGCGTTTCAGTGGATTCGTTCACCCCGTCTCATATATGCGTATAGTGTAAATAGTGTTTGTTGAATCGACATGTTGGATAGGATGAATCGACCTTAATTGTTCATCAGTTCCTATTCAATTACAGCTTCCATCCCGTATATGTATCTCTATACACGGGACAAAGGTGCAGGAGGGTTGTCTCATGGTTCAAGGTAAAGTTTGACTTCACTTAGCCATTACGTGGAAGTAATTAAGTATTCCGTACCGAGTCCTCCAAGGGAATTTATTATTCTTCGCAGGAGCGCGATTTGTTTTCCGTGTCCCGGTCTGCGACGGATTTCGTCCTGCAGTTCGCTCCAAGGTCGCTTATAAATACTTCCTACCGTTTCATGCCCGAATGTAAGTATGTGCCAGAAAGTACCGCGATGATAACGATTGAAAAGTGAAAAATTGCCTCGACTTCGTTCGGGATATTTTAGATGATTTTTATGTGGTAAATGCGGAAGGAGGTTGTTGTATCTCATCGACAAGAATTTCACCCGCGAGCATGTGCAA
Organism: Orussus abietinus; assembly: GCF_000612105.2. Lineage (NCBI taxonomy): Eukaryota > Metazoa > Arthropoda > Insecta > Hymenoptera > Orussidae > Orussus > Orussus abietinus. Next base: position 1,034,202 of record NW_019395988.1, read on the forward strand.
TGAGTACAATAATATCTTTCTCTGTGCAGGTTTTAGATAATTCCGAACTCGGATGGTTGCTGAATTTCCTAGGAAATTTTGCAACGTGAGGTACAATGGTATCGGTCAATGCAAATGAGCGGTTAATCGTTCCAGCTTGGCAAAACCACTACTCGACGTCGAAGACTAGTTTTGTAATGATATCTGTCGGGTTTCTCCCTCTTCGAGGACATCGTGAATCTACCGGGTGTGGCACGTTTAAAAGTGAACATTCCCGGGTGCTGGCTCAACCGGTCGTCAGTGCGGCACAGTGTGGAGTTGGACTTGGAACCGATCGGACACGATCGGTGCATCGCTCCTGCAGTTGATCAGACTTTCTCCGAGATGCTGAGGGAAACGCTCGTCGTTTTCGCGGCCTTTCTCGCCCTGGCAGCTGCTACTCAGGTCAACCAATGTGGTACCGGTGTGTATCGTCGAGCTTTACAAAAATTCTGCGTCCTTCCGCCAAGTGGTAGTCAAATTACCGATGACTCGTAACGTATCGTTACTCGTGACTCGCAACGAAAAGGGAACCCTGCTCTCGATGCACCGGCGTCGATCGTTTTGTAATCTTCTTTCGGAATTGGGTGTTTTTTTTTTCTTTTTTGATGCGCGATCCTGCATTTTGCATTCGGACCACTCTCCGAGTGGATAGAAATTTCTGAAAAGTAACGAAGCGACTATGGTGAAAACTTACCGCTCACCAGCGTGTCCTTGAAAATCAGCTCCGTCGAAGGAAACTGGTCGACCTTCCTTTAATGGTCGATCCGACGAGTCGTGGCCCTAACTCTAAGATTTCCTTATCAGTCCGTACATAAATGATCGAGCCCCCCGATAACAGTTCTAATAAGAAATGTTTAAATATTAGTAAAATTGTTTATTTGTAGCTCGATTGGCTTCGACGATTTTAAGCACGATCGTTGCGTTTCACTTGCCCTTGATTGTTCCTATTTCACCAGGAATATTTTGAAGCGTTGAAGGCGTACAATCGGAGTCAACCGTATCTCTTCTTAAACTCCAGTCTTCTCTCCGTGGCGTCGATTCGGGACTGCTCATACTAACGTGCAACTGCATCGTGTACTACCACGCGTTGCTGCACTTTCATGGAAATCGAGTTGCATGCCCAACTATCGCTTGCGCGTCCGAGGAATACACGTCCGAGTTTCGAAATCGATAGTTTGCCATATACGGTTGCTACACCTCGACTGGCGGCCCTTTATTTATCATGGAATTATAATCATTCCTCTCTGAGGAAATTAGACAATTTTATTACCCTCCGCGAGTTCAGCGTAAATTCGAAAAATCGAATTGAACGAATGATCGGCCCCATTTTGTGTTTAATTTGTTGGACACGTGTGTTTTTGCGCTCGGTGTTATGTATACATATGTTTTATGAAATCTGGCAATGGACGGGGTAATGATATCAAAAATTGGCGAGACAGGTCTCCTTCGCCCGTTAAGCTCCGAATTAACTTGAAAATCAAGTTAATCCGGCGGTTGAGCTCTTGGTTAATTCATGACTGGAGAATTCGTACCATCGCGTGCTGGCCTCGGGATTTCCTTCCTTCGTGCTCCTCGGCTGTACTTGCTGCGCCCTGACCCAAACGAGTTCCCGTCGTTTATTAGTAACCCGTTAATTAGTACTTATCGTGCACCTTCGCTCACCGAGACGAGCATTCGGGAATATCGGAAACGGGATTATTCAACGTCGCTTCAATTGTGCTCCTTCTTGAGAAGGATGAGTCGAGATAACGTGCGCAAGGGTCGCCAAAGGAATTTTCGGCGGAACGAAATTTTCTTCCTTGGCAGGATTCTCTTTTGCCTACTATTCTCCCAAAAGCTCCGGATCTTAGATCGAAAGTCCTTTTGTCATCCTTTAATTGGCCGTCTTGGAAATGCCTACGTGACGAGTGGAGATTACAATATCGCAACTATTCGGCCGCTCTCTTAATGTTTTCCTTCGGCTCGACTTTATGGCATTCCAAGAGTCAACGGACTATGGACGTGAGACGTGTGTACACGTTACTCAACAATTTGAAAACTTCTCGGTACATATCCTGACACGGACTGAGGACTTCCCACGCGAAGCTTTTAAACGTATTCCGGAAGGAAAATTATTCCGACTTATTAAATGCAGTTGTCGAAGTCTATTGTTTCCCTGACGATACGCGACGATAGTCGATAGGGAAATGCGGAGGGAAAGAGATATCGAGGTGACATTTTGCAGGAAGACGCAAGTCACATAGTGAATTAGGCAAAACGACCCAACGATCGGCAAAGCCTTCTCGGCAATTTCCGCGATCTCGTAACTCTTGGAACACTTTACGGTCGTCGGAGACTTTACCGCGCAATTTTCCGAGAACCGGGCATCGCCTGGGAAAACGGGAAACCGGGGAAACGGGAAAACGAGCTCCTCGTGCACGGATACACGACGCGGAAAGCGCGAATCTGCACTCCGAGAGGAACCGCGAGATTCTTTTTACGATTGTTACAATAGAGTCGTTGTCGAATTATCCAACAATTGCGATCGCCTAGTTAAATAAGCAATTCCACCAGGTGCTTGAATATTTTAATGTCTGACTAAATCATCTTGATGTGCCTTTGTAATGACTTTTTTTTTATAATGAGATACGAAACTTTATAAGAAATCCTGATTTTGCAATTATCGAGTTGTTGTCATGAACTGGTTTGTACGTACACGTAGGTGTTACTTGTCGGTACCTTGTGATTATGTGATTACCGAGCAAAGTTCAATGTTTTTCACATCGCATGACGAAAACTCGTCGACGTCGTACTTCTTGACATTGGCCTTCATTTTTTTTCTGACAACCAACTCCCGAGTTGTGCAATGAAATGTCCGCTTATCGTTTACCGACCAATTCGAGTCTTCGTAAGATGTTATTTCCATTGAAAACCAGCGGGTGCAGAATGGTAATTAACCTACACTTCGACATAATTGCACGCTGCTTTGTCAACGGAATGTCATAACAACGTGCATCATACATTGAATTATTACGGGAGAATATCATATTTGGATCAGTTGCGGTATAAACAAATTTTCGCAATACCCTCAGGCATTAATGATGTATTAACAGTCACCGGAAAATTCACGGGTACAATATAACGCCGTGAATTATGGAAATTGATCGGCAGTAAGGAATTAAATACTTTATGGATATATGATAATGCCATCAAAATTCGAGTCCTGAGATGATTTCGAATGAGCCGAAGTACGGTGATACCTTTGTAATTTGGCTGACCTCTTCCCGTAACTACTCGATTTACGGGGGAAATGTAATTGACTGGAGTTCGATCGTTTCAGGGAGGCGATATGATGACACCGACGCGGTCCAGATCTCCGGATGTAGCGCTCCACCGTGCATCTTGCGTCGCAAAACAAGCGTTCTTGTCGAACAAAAATTTGTGCCAGACCATGACGTACAAAACTTGAGGACTTCGGTGCACGCTACTATTTTGGGACTCCCATTGCCTTTCGTCGGCGTAGACGGAACCGACGCTTGCGGCAACGTCTTCAACCTGGATGGCACCCCAGCTGGTTGCCCCCTGAAGAAAGGCACCGAATATCACTACAAGAGAGAATTCCCGGTTCTGGAAATTTATCCAAAGGTACTCCCCCGGTTGTTTTCCTACGACTGGATGATTTATAAAAATCGAAAAGGTGGCTTTTATCCGAAGTAATTGTCGTGTAACTTCAAGTGGGTTTGTTGACACTTTGAAAAATTTCATTAAATCGGGATGCCGATCCATGGTCATGGATAAGAATTTTTCAAAGTACGTTTAAAGATGCAAATATGATGCGAGGATTGTTTCAATTGTTTACGCTGCTGCATTGAACATGACAGGGATTTTGTCACATTCAACGCCCCGTGTATTTTGACAGACTTTCCGTTATCGTCACGTAAATCGTATTATTGTTAAAACGTGTTTTGCATGTCGGTAACCGGTGACTGCTGCGATGTAAGCGGAAAGCTCAGTGAGGGTTATTGCTGACCCTTGTGACGTTGAATGTGCTATCAAGCGCGGTGATAACAAGGAAAATCTATTGCAGGTTTCACCCGTGGTTTACTGGGCCCTGACAGAAAATGATAATCCGATCACTTGCTTCGAAGTGCCGGCAAAAATCACATAATCATCGAGGTGGGACGTCGAAGAATATTCAGATGCCAGTTTGGGAATATCATTCCAGAGGATTTGGAGATCTTGAAATTCGAGATGTCTTCACAATTAAGGAAAGAGCCGATGAAGAAACGACGGAAGCGTCATTTTTATTAGAGGAACAGCCGCATGCACTGTACATTATAGAATAAAAGATTTTGTAATTTTCAAGCATTGCGATGAAATTTCCAAACGGAATTTCCTATTCCGAATTTCCGAATCGGTACTGTCATTTGGCGATGAGTCAACATTTGATAACGATTAATCCGAACAATTATAAAAATCGAGGTGGAATTTTTCTCGGACGTAGTGACGATTCTTTTCGTTCCTCGGCTCATGCGGCCGAAAAATCGATCTCCTTTCTTTTCCGCAAAATCGTTTGCCTCCTCTCATTACCGAGCGACGGGGTCTAACCTCGATGTTAAGTCCTCTAACACCGCGGCGAACCGGCCCTATCTAGCCCGTAAGACAATCGATCACTCCAGGGACTTCAGAAACAACCAACGTACACGCGATCTCACGAGTACATAGGGCCAGGGTCCAGTTACTACGTAAACTCCCGTTTACCCGGAAAAAAAAAAAAAACCAACGACACCATTCTGGGTTACCAATTAACCGTAGCACGGAGCGGACTCATTGAAATTCCATTTACCGCAATCAAAAAATCCCCAATGTAATGACCTATGTAAACGACAAGAACAAATTGCTCGCTCCAAGGGAGAACTATTTGGATGTTCACCTAGTAACTTTTCGATTACACTTTATTCATACATATACCCTCGGTCCCGGTTCGTCATTGATTTTGATTGGTCGGGGTCGGCGACACGTGGCGCTCTCTCACGCGAGACCAGTCGAGTTACCGGGGTATTGTTTACTCTTTGCAGGTCTAATTTAATAGTTATATAATCTCCTGGTCGAAGAGAAGCTCCGGTACGCAAGAGACGCAGACACCTCGGACGGTATTCGTCCGTTCCGGTGTCGGTCGGCCCTGCGATTGGCCGAGGGCTGCGCGTAGGTCTGGCGGCGCTGCCACGGCGGGCGGCTCTTTGCGCCAGTACGCCGTCCGCCGTCGGCCGCGCACGACGTCACGGGGTGGTTCCGTCGCGCCCCCTCGCGACGTCGCGAACTCTCCGTCTCGACACCGTCGAAAAGTGGAAACGCGTCGACCGGTAGTGCCGCGTAAGCGTCTCGCGGGATCGAATAATCCTTAGGGAGATAAAAAGGAAAGACCGAACCGCGTCCTGGTCCACGTGACCGCCCTAGGAGATAGCACTTCCCGAGTGATCGTGAAACCATGGGCGAGAAGACCGCGCACCCCATAAGGGCCCGGAAGAGGGGGCGAAAGTGAGAAAGAGATGTTACCCCTCGCGCGGAAGAGGTCGATGGACTTTAGAGAGGACTGATTCTACTCTCCCCGCCTAAACGCGCGGAGAACCACGAAGGCGAGGAAACCCTGCCGGGGAGAGATCGTCGGGCAAGATGGCGGCGATCGGCCGCCGGGAAGACCCCGTGGAGTGAGAGAAGAGGTCGAGGGTCTCGGGGGTGAAGTTGCCGCGAGTGGACAGCGATGGGGGCCGAGGGGGGCTGCTGGTGGTGGCGCGAGGGCAAGAGGAAGAGCGGATCGCACCCGCGGAGCCGCGGCCGCCGAGACCACCTTGAGCGGGCTTTAATTGGAGCACTTTAATTTCTTCGGGGCACTTGGCGCCAGGAGGGGCTCGAGGAAGCCGAGGGAAGGCCCCCGCCGCGGCCGATGCCGGTTCGAGGCGGAATCGCGAGGGCCATCCGGGGGTCGCCACCCGCAGGAGGAAGGGCGCCTTAATATTGCCGATTAATCAGCGCGAGGGACCCATTCCGCGGACTCGGCCGCGGGAGAGCGGAAACGACCTCTCCGACCTCACCGAGAAGAATAGGAATTTTCGAGGCTCCGAGGTGCCGCCATTTTGGGACTCGAGGAGACCCCTCGACCAGTGGCGAGGTCGGCACTCGGCCGGACAAAGCGGATATTATTTACCTCGCAACGTAAAAAAATCTCGGCTATCGACGAGACGAGGACGATCAGAGACATCGACCCTGAAGACGTTTTCTAATTGCGCGGACAATTACCGCGAGGTGGGGAGAAATTAAGACCCCCGCTCGAGGATAGGGGGAAGCCGACCTTGATAGAGCTTCTCGAATCGAAGGACCCGATCCGGTCCCCTAATTAGCAAGCGTTAATTGGCCGCCGTTAATAGAGCTATAGCGAGCTCGGGTCTGTCCACCCCCGCGACCGCCTCGGGATACATGTGCAACCCGTGAGGAACCCCGCGGGATTCGGCTCACCGAGTGGAGGCGCCACGACGGAAGAGTACGAGGAAAGGAGGAAACATGCGGATCACGGCGCTGATTCTGGGACTGATCGAGGCCGTCGCCCGCGTCGCCAGTCTCGACAACCCGGAGAAATTCGGTGAGTACTGCCGACTAATTAGCGATTCCTCTCGAGGTCGACGCTCCGGGACAGGGTGAATCATTCATCCCCGACGCAGCCAATTAGACCAAGCGAGCTCGGGGACCTCCTCGCCAAGGCGGGGGTCCCGGAATCGTTCCTACCATTATTCGATTAGATTCCGAAAGTTTTGTCTCATGCGTTATCGCGGCTTTTGACGTTTAACGCTTGAGGTCTTGTTTTCTGATGATATTTTTTTTTTCCTTTGGGTGTGTTTTAGAGCACAGATTTTGCTGTATAGTTTGGGAGTTGCGAACGGAGAGCGGGATTCGGTAAGGAGGGGTCGAGGCAAAGCTTTACGCGGCTATCCTCAAATACCGCACTTGGATCCGCAAGGGTTAACTATTTGCCGACGTCCGGCTCTTGTCCGGACACTGTAATGGACCAAGCTCGGCCCCTGTCACGGGTAAAAACCGCACGGCCAGGACGTCCAGGAGGGACGCGGATGTCGCGCTTCTCGTTCGACGGGGGAACGTCACGGAAAAAAAAAAAGAAAAGAAAAAAACCGCGCGACCGACGATATCAATCCCGCGAGCTGGCCCCCCGTTTAACGCTCTACGCATATTACGTTCACGTGGTTCGTTCGGTGAAACGATAATTGAATGGAATCGCGGCCATCTTGGAGCCGTGCTATCGAGGTTCGGATATCGAAAACGCAGGCGGATGCGGTTACGCGTTTACCGGGCCGCTGGCGGGCGCTATTGCGGCATAAAATTTCACGAGCGAGCCCTGGCCCCTGGCAGACGTGAGCTCGCGCCAGGACGCCTCTAGGATATCCGGGGCCATCCGGGGATGCCCATCTAGAAGTATCCGGGGCTATTCGCGACCAGGGCGGTCCCCACCTTCCGGGATGGGAGCGCGAGCCACGGGGATTCCCTCCAGGTGGAGGACACCCGGAAGACCCGCGAGCGGCGTCGCGTACCCCGGCTTCGTTATCTCCCGGCTCGCAAATCCGGGACCTTCCAATTATTTTTACCCTCCCGCCGACACGGGGGCCGGGCTTCTCGCTATTTCCCCTGGCGAGATTTCCGCGACATTCGGACGGTTTTTACCCCCGAGCCTCCTCTTACCCAGGAACTGCCGGGCCCCGGAGATTAACGCTTTACGATAAACGCCGGGGCCAACCACCCGGACGGTATATCGGTCCCGCCATTATCACGGATTTGACTTCTATCGCTAAATCATGGACGCGGTTAACTCCGAGGATAGGGTGCAAATTGATCGGTTCTTAGACCTCGATTTTGCGGGAGATCAAATCGGGTTCGAGCTCGTCGTGGAAATAGGCTTGCCAATTTAAGTAAAAGTGTCTCCGAGAGGATCGCCTTCTCTGGGGAGAAGCGGAAGTCTCTGCGGCTTTTTATAGGATCGATGGTACTCGGTTATTGAGGTCTTTTGCCGGTAATAACGTTATTTCGGTTATACCGAGATTTATCTTTGGGAAAAAATCCACGGCGAATTTCGGAGAGGAGGGTAAAGTTCGACCGCGGACTCGGCATTCGATGCCTATTATGGAACGCCGCATTGTGCGATGCACGGATTCGCGAGCTGGGGGTACATATGTGCACCGCTGCCATATAAGTTGTTCAGACTTTTGCGGGTTCTCGATACATGTTGGGTTTTCGAGTTTATACGAGCGCAGCTTGAATTCCTTCTGAGGAGTATTAAAAATATATGCTTTCGCTGAATCCAACGTATACGGATCTTTCTATCGAGGTCGCGGCACTTTGTAATCTCGGATTTTTTGGGGTAGATTCGAGAGCTAGGGGGGGTATGCTCAAAGCGGGTGGGTTACTTTCAAAAGTAATGAAATAAATTTAATCGACAATCTTTCATTTTTATTGTTTCTTTCATGTTTATATAGTCCATTTAATTAAAACAAACGACTCCTGCTTGCTGTCGGACCCGAGGAAGAGCACGCGTCCGAGCACGTGTAGTGCTCCGCAAAGTTGGAGGCTCTTTTATTGCATGCGTATTAAAAGGGTCGAGGTGAGAAGGCGGCGAGGGGCTCGCAATGGTCGAGGCTCGTTTCCGCAGTTCGGAAACTTAAGGGGAAGCTCGCTTCTCTCGGGATAACAAGGGCCCCGGTGGACGGCAAGAAGTTGGGACACGTTCGCGGGACGTGGGGTCCTTCGGCTCGAGCCAAGGTGCGGGACAGGACTCCCAGGAACCGAGCTTCGTCGACCTCGGTCTACTTGGCTCTCCTCTGATACCTCGAGACACGTCGTGACGCTCTCGTGGACGCCTTGCACCAAAGCCGATTCGGGTTACCTAAGAATTCCCTCTTTAACTAGGCTTCGTTTCCAATTTTTCATATCATTATTTCAGACGATTCGTATTAGACTTATTAAAGACAATTCCAAGTTCAGCTCGATCGGGGTTGACTGCTGTTCGGTGGTTTGCAGGCGTCTTGTGGCAACACTCTTCACGGTTGGTGCCTCCTCTCCCTCTGAAGAGGACGAATTCGCGTTTTCTCACCATCCCATGGGGAATCGCTCTTTCCTCCCTCTCGAGGCGAGAAGGGAAGATCGGAGGAACGTATTTTAACGGAATGTGGGTTTCTCTGGGATAGGGTGATCGTCCGTTAGGACAATAAGTCCGGACTCAGAGGAGAGGAATAACACCTACCTCGGCTTACTTAGTCTCTATCGAATATGCCGAGCTCTTGCTGCGTCTTCGCATGCATCTTGGACCAACATTTTCTTCTCTTGGTCCTCCACCCTCCACGGTTCAGGTGTCGAGTGGTATCATTTTTTACCCTTTTCGCTGCCATATTCCATCGAACCCCCTTTCGTCTTCTCTCTTCCTTTTCCTTGAACAGAATTCCAATTTCTTTTTTCATGCAATTTTAGAAACGTGCCTTCGTCGGCCTGTTTCAGTCGCCAAAAGTGGAATCTTACGTCCCGTGAATTCTTTCTTCCTATTCTCCTATCTTTATCTCCCATCTTTATTGAAACATTACTTCTGGAGCATGGGCTGAAATTGATTTAAAATCTGCGGACAATTTGAGATATTTCGCGATGGAAAAAGAGGGAAACGACACGGCGATACATGCCGAAGAAGGGGATATGGAATGAAAACGTGCCGAAAGGAGATACAGGTTAGGAAGTATCGTTTCTCCTGCGGACGTCGAATCCAATATTCCTCGGAGCATCCTGGAAACGGCGCGAGGTGGAGAGAAATCGAAGGAAGAGCAGGCAGAGACGGGAGATGCTCGATTTTTCCGGGATGCATGGCGGTGGCTTTTAGAGGCCGATCTTGCCGGGCAGACAGTTATAAACGGGATGTCTTATAACTGTCAGCGAAACGATTCAGGGTCCGACAACTTAACGTCAGGTTCTTTTCCCTCGCCTTCTGAATCGTTTCCGCGACAGTTCTACCGAAGTTTGTCGATGGAAAAAATTGACACTTAGAGATCTCTATTTCTCCTAAGCACTTTTTCACGAGTATATCGTGAAAAATCGGCGGAAACCCGAGGAAGCCCATTTTCTTGGCCGCGTAAAATCCAGCGGGAGTCATCGGAGAAAGGCGGGCCTTTAACCGTGTCAAGTACCTTTCGTCCCGTCCTGTATCTCTGCCTCCCTTTCTTGGTGCGGTTCCAAAATTTTTTCTCCCTCCCCCGAGAGTGTTTTCTTTTTCCCCCTCGACCGTCCCCGCACTTCTCCTTCCGTTCCTCTTACGTGGAAAGTTTACCGGGACATGTTTCCCCTCTCTCTCCCCTTCGCGATTCGGCTTCTCTTTAAGTTCGGCCCCCTCTCGGCGTCCCTTTGTTTCGACGGTTCGTTTCGCGGAACATCCGCGACGGCTTTTTTCGGTCTCCCTTTAAGGAGCCTTTCCGGAAGAGTTGCATCGCCCTCTACCCCCCGGGTTCTCCGCGACCAGGCTCCGGAACCGCCTTCCACGGTCGGCAAGAAGAAGACGCATCACCGGGCGTCTTTTCTTTTTATCTTTTATCGAACGCGGTCTGTATCGGCCGCGCGGCCCGGGGTATAAATGGAATCGCGAGCGTCCCGGAGCGGAAGAGCTACCGGAAGGGGAGCGGAATGGGACGGGCGAAATCCCGGCGGATGTGCCCGGGGAGTTGGCGCGAATGATACTCTCGGCAATTTGCGCGCGAACCGCGACGGGGATTCCGCGCTCGGTATAATCCCGCGGCAGATCCCGAAGGCGGTTGCGCAACGCGGACCGAGTTAATTTCAAATTAACGCCCGCGTTTTCGGCAATTCGGAGATCTGTCCGCTGGTTATGGGTATTATTATCGGATAGATGCCGCGGATCACAGTCGCGATTACCGTATCAATAGCGTTAACTTATGGACCGCGAGTGGTCGCCCCCTGAAATGCTCCGCACGCTATAAGGCGTCCTTTCAGGACGCGGAAATAATTTTTAACCCCTGTAATTTCCTTGTTCTATATCTTGCGCTATTAGAAGTACACCTTGCTCCAGCTTAACATTTTACGCAACCTTTGGGTCTACATTTAGCCTGTGTATATTTAATACGACGCAAACCCACGTTTCGTGTTTACCTCTGACCTACCGAGGTGGTATCATGCTCGACGCTATTAATAAGTTAAATCGCTACCAATTTCAAGAACCGCGTCCTTTGGCTCTGACTCCCCTCGAGCGGAGTATTTCTCCGCTGGTCCCCGCTCCCATTTATTAATTTTGGAAAAAAAGATTTAATCTGCATTTCTCCTTATGGGAAGGAAAAAAAAAAAAGAAAAACGTTTCAACGGGGCTGAAATCTTCGGGGGCGAGGGGATGGGGTTGAGGTTCCCCGTCGAGATATAGGCCGAGGAACGAGGTCCACCCCCTTAATCGAATGGTCCCTCTGGCAAAGCTTCCGTGCCGATTCGCGGTCTACCTTATCGACACGCGTCCCCGACCGTCCCATCCCCCGTCGCGCATATCCGTCTACATTACACTGCATAATTCATGCGCTTGTCGTATGCGCGCGCCAGCCGGATAATGGCGCTTCGCGTAGGAGGGCCATTGTCCCAGGGTGGGCAGGAGCACCCACCAAAATCCGGAATTTGACGACGCGGACGTCGACCGGGGACGTCAACCCGGGCCGTCGTCCGGGGACGGCGGGGTATCCTCGCGCGCGTTCCGGATGCGTAACCGCGGCGCGATATTCATTCCGCACCCCTCCGGAATAACCCGATTTCTCGGGAGCGGTCCACACTTTCGCGGACTCTTTACCGCGGGCGTGGGCAGAATTTCAGGTGGTGCCTCTTCTTCATCCCCTATTTTTCGCCCGGCTCTCAATTAGCCCCCTCGACGCCGTTCGGGGTAATTGTTTGCAATTATGGAAGCGCGAGGCGACGACGGGTCCGGGTCCTTTATTCCTCCCCTCGGCGCGGGGAGGCACCCGCGGTCGCGGCCGAGGGCGCAAAAGGGTGCGACGCGGACGAGCGAGGGGTGTAATGAAAAGTACCCGTAAAGGGACGCACGGGTTTACGCTTCGGTCCCGGTAATTATTCATTGTCTCTTGGCCAAGGGCAGTTACGCGGGTGCGCCGAGGGTCGAAGAGACGCACCCACGGGCTCGGAAATTATCGGGGGTTGCGCGTCCTCTTCCCCCTGGGCGTCTCCGCCGCCGCGTCGGTCCCGTGGCTCTGGAACTTTGGGATTTCATCCCTCCGGGAGCGGGCTTTTCCCCTTTCTTCCCATTTTCACCTCTCTTTTCAATCAGCGATCCGGCCTCACCGCCCATTAGTTACTATTGGAAATGCGGATCGAGTTCGCGCACCGTCCCGGTAACGCCGAGCCGCGGCAATTACTTCCGGCCATTATTGCTGGTCCGTTTCCATTATCGCCGGTAAAATATCCGTCGTCCCCTAAAAATGTGCAACCCCCCGCGACTGGATTTACCGTCGGTGCCGGCCGTCACGATTTTCGACCGGGGCCAGTCCCTCGAAAAATACCCTCCACCTGATTTACGAGCGCCTCTCGTCGTTACTCTCTCCCTCTCTCTCTCCAGTTGTTGAAAAAAAATGCCACTTTAATTACCGTGGAAATACGCGGTTGCGCGCGTCGTTTCCGATTTAATCGGGGGTTGCTCGGGAAGGCGGACGGCGAGGTTCGCGTTTTCTTCGCGGGTGATTCGCGTTTATCGTCGGCCAGACGTGAAACGCGCGTTAGGGATGGCCCCCGCGTCGATATCGCCGGGGAGGTAATGGCAATATTTATGGCACAGCTAGCCGACCTCGGGTGTGGAGGTAGCGGTAACCAGTAATTAACGGCGCATCCGGAACTCCATCCGAAGGGACCCTTGGGGAGATCGCCGCGGATCTCGGTACCGCTCGCAGGGGCGCATTTGGCTTCCGGAAGCGCGGCTTCTCCGCTCGCCGGGGGAGGATCCTGCGGATCTTGCGGGGCTGAATTATTCGCGAGACTGAGTGAAATTTCACGGTTTGACGAACCCAGCCTCGATAAATCCTACGATGCTGATGGAGAAGGTGTTATTAGGCGGATTATTTACGATGCCTATATATCACCCCCGATATACGGGGAGGGCTCTCGCTGATCCGTCCTCGCAGGGTACGATCGGTAGCTATATTCCATCATCCCTTCGCGCCTAATCCCCCCTCAAGACACACGCCCTTAAAATCTGAACGAGTCCTCGGATCGACCGAGGACTCTCTTTCCTCGGATTTATGGCGGCGCTACAGCTGATCGAGGACCAGACCGGACTGTGCATATTAATTTTTATTAGGGGATGTGTACCGAACTTTATAATGTGAACATGGAAGAAATTCTCCTCATCTCCCGTAACAGTCTGCAGGATAAGGTCCTCCGGATCCGGGAACCGCGGCGAAAGCGCGACTGAAAGCGGCGTATCGATGCGTGCCGATGAAAATTTCCGCTCGCCTTTCCTCCGCGGGCATGTATATATATACACATATGTACGTGTATATGTATACATATATACATATATATTCGCGCCGCGCGGGGCTCGCTGGACCGTGAAAGGGGATGAAAGAGGTCGCGCTCCGCGAGGGTGGATAATCGTATTAGGTCGTTGTACCGGCGGTGGACGGGAGGAAAAGGGGGCGGGGGACAAGGGCGTCCCGACGGCGAGGGCGACGTCGAATGCGCCTTCTCCTTGCCGCCTCTCCCCCGGGTTGCAACGGCATCGCTCGACTCGCGAGGTGCATCCCGGCGCGCTCGAGAGGGCCGACACTCGGGATATCCTGGATCGCCGGGAATTATCCGGATTTCGGATGTAGATCATTTCGTCCGACGTCGAGTGGCTTAGTTCCTGGCCCGTTCCCCAGCTGATGTCTCCGGCTCTCGGGCCACTTTTGTTTCCCCGCCCCGGGGATGAGAGCTCGGGGGAGCAGCCGGAGGTTCCCCGGGCGAACGCCCTCGACTTCTCGACGTGCACCCGGGTATCTTTCCGTCTTGATCTTCGGATCCTTTTCTTCGCATCTTCGGGATCCGAGGGGAGTTTAGTCGTTTCCGAATAAAAAGTGCGAAAGACCGATCGCGGAGAATTTCTGCCCGACGCGAGTATTCCGGGCCGGCTCGAGAGTGCGGTCCTTTCGTCCGCACGGGCGCGCACCTTCCTTTTGCGCGGTGGATGCTCCTTTGAATGCCGAATCGGGCGTCTTCCCCCGCCGCGGAAAGTCCCCGTTGTACTCCCCAATACATATTTATCCGGCCACGTATGTACGAGGCGCGGACGTGTCCCGGGTGGCGCGTCTCCGGGACGTTCCGCAGCTGCGGCCCGACTTTCGCGTCGTCCGCGGAGGCGACCCCCGATCGAGCCTCCCCGTCGGGGTTGCATCCCCGATGAATATTTCATCCGGGACCGGGGTTCCTTAAACGGGCGTTCGGGCGTCTCGCCTCGGCCCACTTGCCGATTTTATCCGCGCCGTCTCCGCGGAATTCCCGCGGTCGACCGCTTCGAGAGCCTGCCCGTGGAATTTCCCGCGGAGATACCGCGAAATTTCTCACCGCACTTCCGGGGAATTTCCGAGGAATTAGGAGGTTCCCGGGGGGGACTTTGGGAGCCCCTCGCGGCTCTCCTTCGGCGGCCCGGAGGGAGCGATACGACGCGTCCTGGTCCTCCGCGAACCCTCGTAAAGCCCTCGGGCCTCCGAGGGAGGATGATTGCTTGCAAATAAAATCTCCTCCTGGAAATTGTTCGTGTACGCAACCACCCTCGGGAGGATTGCGGAGGATCGGGGGGGAGTCTGCGTAAACTATTCGCGTGCGTGCGCGTGCCCTGTGTGCCGTGCGTGACGACCCTTCGGTTGGCCCGAACTCGCCTTGGCGGGCAGTGATTACAGAAGGGGAGGTTTCCGTCGTTCCGAAATTACTCACTCGCGTCCGGATACGTGAGCCCCTTGCATTGTTTTTCCTCCCGTGATATCGAGGTTCCGGTTATCGATTCGCGGGTACGATTAAGATTTTCTCGACCCCATTGGAAGCAGCGATACTATTACAATGACCCTTACGTCTATTAAAGGGTTCTTAAAGACGGCTGTTAAATCTAGAAGAAAAAGCGCCAGGACGAGGCGCCTCGTCCTCTGAATTTCCGTTTCTCTACCCCTTGCCGCCCTTTCCGACGCATAAAGCATTCGTCCGGGGACGAACCTAAGACCCGGGGGGCCGTAACCAACGCCTTGCGGAAATCTTTTCCGGATTACATAAAGCTCGGAGGTACCGAGGGACATTAACGTCCGATTATTCCGGATATTACTTTACGGCCGGGAGGGAAGAGAATTTTCACGAGGTCCGCGATTCGTTCCGCGGCCTCTCGTAAAGAATCTGGGGCCAGCCTCCACTTTGGAGCCATTCGTCTCCGAAGGAACGAGACGCTTTTTGTACCATGAGCTTTCTACCTCTTTCTATCTATTTCTCATAACGAGGGGGGCGCGCGTCCACCCTTTGCTACTTGCACGGTGGCATATAACGGCGGCAATAAACAATCTGTAACGAGACCCTCTTAAGGTCGGTCCCCATCGGGGAGAAATTTCGCGGGGCGAAGTCGCGCTCAGGGACGCTTCCGGGTCTTGAGGGCTGCGGGGCAACCGCAGCGGATTCCTCGTGGGCGGTCAGGGGGATTCGATGGGGCGGTCGCCCCCTCGAGGAGCGCCGGCCCGGCGAGTGTTGCGACCGGCTCGGGCGTGAAATTGGCTGCTTCCTGGACCGGGGATGCTGGGGGGTACCTGGGGGTGCCGGGGGATGCCGGGGGCCAGGGGGGTCGGAGGGTGCGGGGGCGCGTTATACGAGCGGCGTAATGAAGGCTCGGTGTTTTTCTTAGCTTCGTTACCGCTGCCGACGCCACCGACGATCCCGAGGCCGACGCCGGCGCCGTTGCCGCCGTTATTATTATTAAGGCGGGATGCACCCCCCGGACGACGGGGGTATCCGGGGCGCAACGTGCATTCCACCGGGTGTTCATTAATTAAATAGCCAAGAGCGTTCCGGTGAGATATGTAAGTGACCGTGCCCCGCCCCGCGCCTCTTACCCAGTCGTACTTGGCTTTTCCTCTTTGCGACTTATTGCGAGGGCGCTTTTATTAAACCACGTGGCCGGTCCGAATTAAAAAGCACCCCGTTGCCCCGGCGGGGGCGAGGGCGGACTTGGCAAGGTCCTGGACCAGGGGAATCCTTCGACGCGTCGAGAAGGGCCGCTTTTCGACCCGGTCGAATTCGCGCGAGCACCGCGATAAGAGTCGTAACTCCGGATCGGATCGGATTCGCGAGATTTTTCGCAAATTCCGAATGGACCCCCGGCTCGGCCGAGTCGAACGGGGGTAACTAACGGCGGGTCCCGGGGGAGGGTGGATTAATAAATTCCGAGGGGGTGTCGGGTAGAACCCGATGAAATTGATTAAGAGGTTCAAGCGGATGCGAGGGCCCGCGGTACTTTCCGGTAGTTACACCTTGCGGGATCGGACGGTAAACGGCGAACTGCCCCCGGGGGTGGGCCAATTCGGGAGTCGAGAGACTCGGGCCCCCGGGTCGCGGTTTCGCGACCGCGCATTATCGGGCCGCTGGTTTCGGATTTGACGATAATTAGAAATTTCCAGGAGGAACCAGCGAGCCCGATTGTCGGCGACCGATAATTCCGGGGAGGTCCAACGAAGCGGTACGCAGTTTCGGCGCAAAGGGGCACCCGGGGTAGGGGCGAGGAATTGCCAGGAATTGCCAGGAATTGCCAGGAATTGCGGGGCACCCGGTTGTAACTTGCACCGCTGTGGGCACGACCCAGTGTCCGGTCCAATTAACTTTTCGCCACTAATTTATGCGCCACCGGCCGCGCGCGTCCGCGCTTTAACAAATTCCCCGACCGCGCGCTCGGCTTTGCTCCCGCAAAGTGAGGCCGGACGACTTCTACTACATGGCCAATAAACGCCCCTGTCCGAGCGATGCCGTGTGCCGCGCGATTCCTCTCTCTCTCTCCTTCTCTTCTGGCGGTGCTTTCCGAAATTGCACGGCAACTCCTCGGAAATTGAATTCGGCTCGAATCGAAACCGCTGCCGGTCGTCGAATGCGCGACTCGCGCCTTCCCGAAGATGAACCGCGTCCACGTGGCGCGACCACGTGGGTCGCTACTCCGCAGGGTACTCCGACCGTTTAACGAAGGGAATATCGAAGACGCCTGATTTTCGACGCCGACCTCGATTCCTGGATTTTGGGTCGCCTCTGGTCGACGAGGGTGGCGGCTCGGTATGCCTCTAGGAAACTCGTTAGCCGTCACCCCGGTTCCCTCTTCGCAAACGGGCGCGTTAAGTCCGATTGGTGACGCTTAACGCACCGATGGCTCCCGATGATTCGATTCGCGGAATAATTCGATGAGCCCTACCCACGGCGGGGACAATTGTCCGCGTCGGTTCACCTCTTGGAACGAGCTCCCCTCGTCGCGGGACCCGGTGCTCTGTTTGTTCGGTCCTTGGGTTCCGCCGCTATCGCGAGTGCACTCCTGTTTAATGCAGACGAATTTCTAGGGACTTTGGGGACGGGGCTGTGACTCGCATTTGCATTCCTTAAACCGAAAACCCATAGCTCTGGCCGTCGTTTTAATTATTCAAAATCTCTGCCAGGGTGGTAAATGGATATCCAGATGAGACTTAATAATTTCTTTATACCATGTATCGCAAAGAAATTGGTGAAATGATGTTCGAGATCCTCGCAGGTGTAACTATGAGTGACTTTGATTCTTAGGTTTCGCTTAAGTCTGATAAACTCCCTAGCCTCTCTCTCTATCTATCTCGATTTTCCCATTCACGTAGCCCAGGCCCTAAACGCAAGTCATATCATCATTACAATAAATTCATCCGTAAAATTCATCCGTACAGCGCGATTTGCCGAATTGAAACGACGCTTTTGATTCACGTAACGTCATCGGGGCCAATTCTGAAACCCAACACTTGGGGAACCCCGTCATTTGCACCTCCGAACGTTCTCCCGATCGCGGGGAATTAGGTTAGACCTGGTTGGCAACTCCTACGTATGTGTAGCCCCCGAGCACTCAATTTGCAATTAATGCGACGTAATATCCGTGCCCGGCATAATTCTACGTGTCTATCCACCTCTTCGCTCATTGACTACCTCGTCAGGGCGAGCACTCTCCGTCCCTTCCTCTCTCTCCCCCCTCGTTCGTCACTCCAAGGATTCGACCCAAACGGAACCGATTGCATGACGAGCGAGTCCCGAGGGATTCGGAGCTCGGGAATGCCCTCGTAATTCCTCCCACCATATATCGGATAGTTTGAAAAATCGGTAACACTTTGGAACTTGTCCTTTAACCCATTCGTTGTGAAATCAGCGAATAGGATTTCCTCCATTGAGGACTAGTTGCCTTTAATTTCGTATGATAAAATGTGATTCGGCAACAAGTGACACGATCACCCTTAAAATTGTGCATTTCGATGATTTCTAGGGATTTCGAGTGAACCCCTTGGGCGTAAGGTGGTATCTGCGGTTCCCTCGTTTAACATCCCACTTTGTGCACCGCCCGTTTCTTTTTAGATCCGCGGTTCTTTTTAATAGGATTAATCCCTTTGTGCGTTCTAACGACGTCTATCGTCATCGGTCCACATTCGAAAGCCAGCAATCCTCCCGGAACAGGCGCAATCGCAACCGATTGTCCGGCATCGGGGGTGTTTGGGGAGCCACGGGGGGTACAGCCGCAGTTCCTCCGCTTATCACCCGTATCACGGCCTCGCCGTCATTTTGAAAATCCGCGCGATTTCCACCGGCCGTCATCGCTCTCCCCGGAAATCCTCCGATCCGACGTCATGGGCCTCCGACGGGGGCGGATGTGTGACGTTGGCCGTTTCCCGGGGCGGTAGCTGCGTTTGAAATTAGTCACCGGAATGCGTGCCGACGTCACGTCAACGAGTCCTGCGAATGGATTTGCCCTGGCCCCCCCCGATGACGGACGCGTTTTTTTTCCTTCCGCGGCCCCGTCAATCCGCCGCCGACGATTTCGCACCGCCGGTTCTCCCGGCCGCGAATTGTCGAAAAGTCCTCTGATTGCGCCCCTTTATGTCCCCCGACCCGGAGGCGACGTCTTTTTTTTTTTCCGTTTTTCCAAATTTTTTCCTTTCGAAGCCGCCCGACGATTAATCGCTCGCAAGATTTCCTCTCCGTCCCTGATATAGCCTTCGAAGAGTTATTAATTACGAGGGAAGGTGCGAATGACAAACCCCGAGATGTTGGCCACCTCCGTACGTCCGGTTCCTTCCCTTGGATGGAACGTCAAAGGCTGAATTAATATCCCAAGTTTTAATTAACGCTCACCCCGCGCGTGCTTTCATTTAATGACGGAGGCCTCTCCAGGAATTATGTCGTTAATATAGTAGTTGACTAAGATGAGAAGGCATCGTGAAAGAAATTATTATTAGCGTCTGGAGAGCACCGAGAGCCTGGCGTCCCTCTAAGGCTGCTAAGCCGTTCATGATCGACCGTAATAAGGAATCTCGTTACACGGCGCATCCAATGAAAGAAAGCGGCGTCGCTTTTGTTACGCAAAAGCTATTAACGGCAGGCGTACTTAAGGGGTTGTAAACAAAAAAATTAAGATCGTCGTTCGCCATTGCCGAGAGGCTAGAACGAGGAACGACGGACACTTCGAGAAAAGCTTCCGGGAAAGCAACGTTTAAGGTTAAGGAATCGTGCGGTATTGGAGGAACAGAATTATCGGAACGAGGGATCGAACGAAGGCGCGATCGGTGATCGGGGATTTCTTGTACGGGGAAAAAGTGTGCCGGAAGGGGAGGAAACGTAAAGCGCGCCCTAGAAGGGGTGGCTACCGAGGCGGCGAGTGAAATTCCCTCGGAATATCGGAAAATGTGACTCGGCCCGGAGGAGGGGCCGGTGCCGGTCTCCTCGAGCTATCGGTCTTCTGTATCAGCGAAAACCGGAAACGAGCTCGAGGGTGTGGAATAGAAATAAAAAGCAAATGCTCGGCGAAGATCGAGCCGGCCGTCGGGGCCGGGGGCGAAAAAGCTCCTGGGGCAGAGGGGTTGGCGCTTTATCCGTGTAAGTGTACCAGGGGAGGGCGTGCCTTCGAGTCAGATGCAGCCTCCGGAGGGTCCGCGAGGGAACCCCCCCCTCGCGTCCTCGCACTTCCGCTCTTCTCACCTTACGAGGGCGTCCTTTCCGCAGCCGTCGTCGGCTCCCTTCCGAAAAAAAGAAGAAAAAAAAAACCGAATCTTAGGAGCCACCCTCGCCGCCATTAGACGCCACTTAACCCTCCGAGGGGGCCGTAACCCCTGATATCCACCCCTGCTCGCTGATCGATCTCCGGACGTCGAAAATGTCCCCGCTATCATACGTTCTCACCCTCGTGGGACCATTCGTCATTATCGTTGGCGTCGTTACTCTTCCGAAAAAGAATGCTCGACCCGGCGGCGGGCTCCTCCACCTTGGCGAATTTTTCCGCCGCGTTTAACCGCCCTACACCCGGCCATGCGTCTTCGCCGGACGCGGCAGAAACTTGCGGACAAATGTGGCGGAGGTGCTCCTCGTGCCGTTCTCATCGAAACGCGCATTGACTCCGATCGTAAGAATCAGGGCTAAGTACT
The DNA here is from genome assembly GCF_000612105.2 of Orussus abietinus. Lineage (NCBI taxonomy): Eukaryota > Metazoa > Arthropoda > Insecta > Hymenoptera > Orussidae > Orussus > Orussus abietinus. The sequence goes on from NW_019395988.1 coordinate 1,054,922, forward strand.
CTGCGGCGCAATTTTTCTAAGAACAGGTGCATACGCCGTTTCGTTTTGTCCCCTTGTTACGGCGGAGTCGAGGACGCCTCGAAACGAATGCACGATCGGGTCCAACGGGTCTCGTTTCCAAGTCGCCCCCGACGCCGCTCGTAATTGCACTCGTCGCCGACGCGTTGGTATAAAAACGTAATACACATTTAATTGCGCTTACCGCGCTAACCTATTATTACCGTGGCCTGTAACGAGATTACTCGCGGGAACTCGTGTTAAAATCCCGCGGCTGTGGATACTTTTTATCCATTTTTCGATCGTGCTCTCGTTAAGCTCTCGCCTCTTCCGTCACCTCCTGGACCGATATTGCGAAACCGGGGTATAGCTTCCTCGACCTCGTGCCCGGAGTAAAAACTATCCCCTATAAAGCGGACTCTAGCGAGCCTTCTTGAAATAAAATCCAACAATTTTGAACATCTACTCGGCGTGATAAAGAAAAATTGCCGGTTCGCCAAACGCCCACAGGAAGTGAAACTTCTAAGCTGAAGTGAATTATGAGATGTTATGGAGTCTTAGATAGGGGAAAAAAAAAATTATCGTGTCGTCGGAAGTCTCACTCGAGTAACTAAATTAACTGACAGCTAGTGCAAGGGTCGGAGTGCGATTAATTGGCAGGAAACGGGGGCCGGATCCATTCTGGGGGCGATCTTGATCGGAGATCGTTTCCCGTGGACGTCGACTCTTCGAGGTCGCCATTCGGATCGCGCGTCCCAATTCTGAAGGGATCGGTTCGAGGGATTCGAATCCCATCGAAGTGGCGAAGGACAATAAGTGTGCGAATGCGAAAGCCGCGGGGGTGGATTCGCGGGGCGGCTAGTGGGTGGGAAAGGAGGCGGAAGGTGGTCCTATCTGTCAGTGGCAGGCGTCGAAGCAACGCTCGGGGACATAAGGTTCCCCAAAAGGTTGGGTCCTGGAGTCTGGGGGTGCAGTTTGGTCGGGCTCGGGGATGGGGCTCTCGGATGCCAAAATTGCCGCTTAAACATGACGCGCACACCCGAGTCAAACTGCGAGATTGCGGCCCCACTCCCCGAGGGATATGCACCTTCGTCTGCACATCCAAACCCGTAGCTGGCTCCACTTTGTAGAGCCGCAGCACCACCCCCCGTCCTCCCCTTCGACTCGTTCGATAATATTGGATATGGCGCGACCCTCCCTCCGGCTCTCTCTCTCTCTCTCTCCCTCCATTCGCCGAATATGCGCCGAAGTTATGTGGTGTTGGGGGTGGCGAAGATGCTGAGTTCCCGAGTTTCTTAACTTCGACCCCGCTATATATATATATATCTATAAAGTCGGGCTTGCGTAAGAACTTAATATCTGCACCCCGTCGGCGGGAGGGTAAGGGTCTCCGGGAACTCGAGGTGGAGGCTCTCGAAACGGTGGACCGTCTCCAGGGAGCTCGCGGACGTCAACGACCCGAAGAATAATGAGATGCCGTGCAGACGACAGTGACGGCCGAGATGTTGAACCTCGACGGGGGTGGCGGGAATCGGGGGGGTTAATTCTCCGCCGGTTGACCGTCGGCTGCACTTCTGAGGTTACCCCGATATTTCCTCGGAGGCTTTAAGACCTCCTAATCTGTGCAAGGCGACGGACGGATGATCGACGATCCTTCCGATGGGAATCCCCTCGAGGAACCCCGTTTGGACGTAGGGGAGGCGATCTCTTTCTTTAAGGGAAGATACGTGGCCCCTTGTAAAAGCTAACGCGGATATTTTCTCGGGCTTTGAGGGCTCAAGGGTAAGGGGTATGTCTAAGCAGAGGACGAGGAGAAGCGAAAGACAAGGAGAAGCCATGGAGGCGAGCCCGCCGTCGGGGAGGGTGGTCCGAGGGCTTAATTCCACCCTCTTCGGTCGGCCACTACGGATCGGAAGTTCACTACCCTTTTCCATTACCGGAGCCCGAAATGCTCTTAATGCGATGGACGGATGACCCATTAACTTCTCGAAGGATGTAGCGCGTGGTGGGACGCCTCGCCTCCCGTTGCGGAGTAATCCCTTTAACTCGTGCCGCGGGAGTGGCGTACTTTAAGGTGGAGGGCTTCCACGGGGGATGAATTCCGCGCCGGTAGGCCGGCCTGCTCGGGAATTCCCTTTCGGAACGCTGCTGGGTCATTATCCCCGCACCCCTCGACCCCGTCCACCCTCTGTTTCATATCAACTCTTTCTCCTTGTTGCCCTCTTGGTTTTCCTTTTTTTTTCTTTTTCTTGCCATCCATTGCGACTCCGCAGGTGGGCTTAGCCAGGGGCTCGCACCCTGTGGCGAAGGGGCTGGGAAAGGCTGACAAGAGACATCGTAACTGGCTTAACGGGCTCTCGTAATGTCGGATCGGTAGAGAGCAGTGAAATTACCTGGAGGGGGAAGAAAAAAAAATGAGCGAGCCACCCCGAGAGCAATATTTCCTCGAGTCAGCTGCCTTCCGCGATCATTTCCTAGGGCCTGTAAATCCTCGGATGGACGTTTCATTATTTCGCTCTAGTGGCCGGTACTCTCCCCGCTCTCGTTACCGTCCGATAACGCTTAAATCGTAATGACCGCCATTGCGGTCGGATAAGTATTAACTGTTATTAGGGGGGTTTGCTCAGGCCGGGGGTGGCGGAGTAGGAGGTTTCGGTAGAGTGAAAAGAGGGCGGGCTAGAAGGGGTGGGAACGAGAAGGGGTCTTTAGACTCCCTGCCTCGGGTTTCTACCTGTGATAATGCACGGTAGAAGCAGTTATCGAATTAACGGTGGAGAACCTCCCCGGTAGACCGCGCTATAGGGTGCCTCGCAACCCCTTCCGGGTCGCGTCCGCGGGAGGCAGGAAGGAATTGATCGGGGGATGGAATTCGCACTTTGGGGAATTCGCTCGGAATATCGCGGCATCCGCCGACCTGTCGGAAGGGCAGGAAGGGTTATCCACCCTTGCCTTCTTTTACGAGCGTTATCGAACCTTCCTTCAGGGATTTTCCATTTCGAGGGGGATGCACGCCTCGGGGGTGGCTGTCCACTTTTTCCACTCTGAAAAACGCGACGGCCGAGCGGCTGGGGAATATTATTAATGATGGGGTGGATTAACGGTCCTCTTGACACCCCTCGCGGTGACAAGCTATCTCTCCATTTCGCTGGGCGAAATAGAAAAATTAATTTCCTCCCCGGAATGTTTATTTGCCTTCTCGTACCTTTCGATTAACCTCGAACATCCGACATTCCCCGATTTTCTACTATCGATATTACTGATAGTGAATTATCTTTTTTTTTCACTCGCTGAAAATTAATCGCATGAGATTGTGCGGCTGGAATTGGATTCCACCTTCTCTGACGCCTTAGAGGAGATCTTTGTCTCTTCAGGATATCGCTTTCCTGGCGGAACAAATGTTACACTCAGCCTGGATAAATCTGGTCCTAAAGTTTTGCGTTATCCGACAAGGGTGGCGCGATCGTGCCATTCCGGCGGTTTTTCTTCCCTTAAGCAGCCTTGTAGAAATTCGCATCCGCTTTTCTTAGCCAGCCCCCCCCTGGTGTTGTGTTCCACCCTAAAAAGTGACGCGACAGAAGCCGGAAAGAGGGTGAAGGCGCCCTGATTAACACCCCCGCTCGTGGGTGCATCTTCGTCTTTGTCTCGGCCACACAACCGCTTTCGCTTTCGCAAAAACGGGAATACATTTCGCGGCGTTTCGCCCTGGCATCACCGGCCTCATCCCCTGGAAGCGTATCTCCGAAGCGCCGATTAATCTCGCAACTGCTCCTGACCGAGTTCACGTGAAAAGAGCTCGGAACTTTGTCACCGATGGTGAACCATTTTCATAACTTCAAAGACCTTTAAATTGAAAAGGGAAAGACTTCCCGTGTCCCCTTCTCTCTTTCGGAGATTGATTTCGATTTTCTCCACCAATCTGCCAAATGACTGCTTTGAGCGGATCCGCTCAAAAGCGGCAGCTCCGGATTCTTTGTCCCCTGCCATTGAAAGCGTCACAAGATTTCAATTTGAATTCTGAATTAGAAATGCCGATCGGCGAAGGAGATGGCCGAGAATCATCGAGGGAACCTCCAACACTTTCGGGGCCTTCGGCAATCTACCCTTAACGTCTCCCGTAAGAAAGTTCCAAGGCAGATCTCGCTCGTACGACGTCTTCCCTTTTCCCCGCCACTCCATCCCTCCTTCTTTCGAGCCCCGAAGGAGGCTAGGAATTTAATTCCCCTTTAAGGGAACGCATTCCTCGGGTAACTTTTATCAGAATCCCTTCTCGGTATCTCTACCCAGTTCCGCCAGGGTCAGAAGTAGGAAGAATTTCCCCTGGAAAAGAAGGATATTCCTCCGAGCAAACAATGCTTAACTAACGCTCTTATCGCGGTTTTCCTCCACCCCTGGGGCACCCTACATCCATACGTTATGCGGAATATCGTTCCACCTTATTCCAGTGAGACGTTACTGCATGCACGGCTGAAGAAATTACATCGAGCATTTCAACGAACCCTGGGGAGTAGAGAAAAAAAAAAATAGTCGATGTGTCCACGTGCATCGAGCGGTGTCGAGTTGCTTAGGGTCACGTGACTCCGGGTGCACCGGCCATTCATAATTCCGCGGGATTAATACGTCAATAAGGAGAAGGGTGCACGAGCAGGCCAACAGGTTAGCAGAGGGTGCATCGTCCATGGTCTCGTTTAGACAAGGGGTAGCCCCGGAAGGGCTGGATAATGCGTTTTACCGACAAGCCCTTCTTGCCGCTTCGACCCCCTCCCCCCCCCCCCCCCCCGGGCAAGTCTGGAGCCCCGTCGGCGGTATTTCACTTGCTAATACCGCATTCGTTGTATATTCATCGGTCGGCACGCTGACTGCGTCCTCGTGCCGTATCTGTCGAGCATGGTATGTACCTAGGGTACGTAGGTACCACGTGGGGGTACGTACTCGTACACCTAGTCCGCGCTCGTGCGAGCCGGGGGGTGCTGAACTCGAGAGGGTGGCCCGAGCACCCGGAAGGGCTTGCGGATAAGAAGCACGTAAATATCGAGACACGCGAGGCCGAAGCCCGTCGTCGCCGTCGCCGAATGAATTACGCACGACTTCCAGAATCGAAGTGCCTCCCTAATCTTTTTTTTTCCCCATTCTTTTTTTTTCAATTAGCACGTAATGAGCAGAAAATATTAAGGTAGAGAAAAATAAATTTTGTGACTTTGTCGTGGACGCAATTTCGGAGACTTTCGCAGGGGTTGAAATGCCTGGTTTACCCCGATAGGACTCTAATGTCGGGACGGTCAAGGGATAATGAGCTTTCCGAGGAATCGGCGAATCCATTACGCGATTTGCAGCGGAAGAGATGTTGATAGAATTCGGATAATTCTTTGTCGATATCTCTGCGCAACTCTACATCGCGAGGGATTTTTCTACTCGGCGTTAACCCTCTCGGAGGGGCTCGGATTCATCGTTTGCCAACGAATCGCCGTTGATCGCATCCAATCGAGCACCGGCGCGAATCGCCGAGCCTCGAAGGGGTAGGGAATCATCCCCTCGGGGAAGGCTCGGATTTTTTTTTCTCCCCTCCGGAGGGTGGAATTGACTCGTGCGAGGACCTCGAGATTCCCGCGGAGTTTACGAGCTCCTTCGAAGCAGCTAAGGGGCTGAGTCGAGTTTTTGCTCGCTTCATCTAACCGGGGTTGATCCGTCGTCGAGCTCCCTCTCGTCGGGGCTGCGGGGGATCCTTTCTTAACAAGTAATTAAAAATTACCCAGGGAAACTTTCCTAACGAGCGAGAGGAAGGGAATCGGCTCTCCACGGGGGCTAGATAATCGTTCAATGATCGGACCCGTTCCGAACATCCACCTTGTGTGCTGCTTCTCGGTGCATCCGCGTTGATAAGGGTTGCACGTATCTTCCGAATTCCTTTTCCTCGTCGTTCGAGGTTCGTTTGAGCTTCGGCTGGCCCGAGATTGAAATTCAATGGGCCACCTTGGACATTAAGGGGATATTCGCGGGAAGTCTCTCGGCGCCATCACTCCGGGTTATCCGCGTTCTTTCGAGCCCTCGCATCGCCCTCCCGCGTTTACAGGGCCGTAAGGACCGACCTGGAATCACGGCTGTAAACGAGGGTTGTTTCGCGCAGATTGTTACGCCGAGGAAAAAGGAGCCGTTCGAGTTTATTAATAAAGGAGGGAGAGAGGGAAGGGGAGAAGTGCAAGATGCCGGAGCCTCGGAAAAGAGGCCCAGGAGTGACGATACTAAACGGAAGAGCTCTCCTAAGGCCCGGGCTTACTCGAGGATCGGCTTTTTTTTCTCGAATGCACCCCCGGCACCGAGACCCGCGGGGTGCCCTCCCCCAGGGCTCGCCTTTCAATTACATTGCGAGGCTTTCCCTCATTCTCGCGTCTTTCTCCTTCCCTCTTCTCTCGGCTCCTTTGCGGCGTTGCTGCATCGGCGGATCACCTTTTTCAGCTTCGCTTACTTTCCGTTTTTCCGCTACTTTCATCTTCCATTTTCTTTTTTTTTTTTTTTTCGAAAACTCGGTCCTACTCAAAGACGCGTTTCGCGGGCTCTTTCCGAAAATTGGGACTCAGGAACGTAAAGTCGAGGGGTGCACGGGTCTGCACCGGAAGAGGGGTCGGTCCCCGCTTCCTTCTCTCGTGCGGCCCGCTCGCCGGAAGTAACTTTGCCGAAACCCCCGTCCCCCTCTTCGAGCAGAGGAGCGAGTGTCGGAAGTAAAGGGTTGCGGGGCGGGGGCGGCGAGCAAAGCCCAATTATCCTGCGCGGGCCGAGAGAGTGTCGAGCGGTATCCCGTTTAACCTCACTTTCCTCTTACTCCGCGTTACTACTCCCATTACTACTCGCGAGTTAGAGTCGATCTCCCTCCCTCTCGCGCCCTCGGCCGCGCCGGGAAAGAGACGGAGAGAGTTCCTCCCCCTCGGCGGAAGTTTGCCGGCGCGAAGAGGCCGCGTGTTTGTACGCGCGGCCACCTCGTCAACCGGAGGTCCTGGTTCGGCGCGACCAATCATCCCGTTAACTTCTAGGACCTCCCAACGAAGTTTGCCCCGGAAGTTCCGAGGTCGGTCTTGGTCGCCGTCGATCTGGAATTCGGTCAGCTAGGTCCTGGAGGGCGCGAGATGATCGGTCACGCGCCTCCTGGTGTCCCTTCTATGTGGGCATTCGCGTCTTACGCCGATCAGCCGCGAGGCGAGGTAAATTGGGTGAGACAGGGCATCCACCGAAACGCGGAAACCTTTCCGATGTAAGCCTTTAGATTGGAGTCAGCCTTTGGTCCTCGTCAAGGGGAGAGCTTAAGGGTAAGTTTCGACATTGGGGTCCAAGGAAGGGAGGAACGGATTACGGACCGGCCTCTTGTCTCGCGCGACTTTTCCTTCCTCCGATCTCGAGGAGGTATCGGCTCGCGAGGGATAACGCAGCGTTTTTCCGCCGCGGCGTCCACGCTCACCGGGCAGTAATTTTCCCCGATGGATCCGCGGGGGTTATCGGTGGATATCGAGACAGACGCGGGGCGCGCGCGCGGGTGGACGCGGCGTGGATGCACTTTGCCGAATCGCCGGGGCGGCCGGTAATCGGCATAAATTAAACGTATGATTAACCGCGTCCGTTATACACCCCCGGTCGCTCGGTCGGTACAAACAAATTCCATAAACGCGTTAAACGCGCACGACCGCGGCCCCGCGCACCGCACCTGCGCCACCCCTCGGTTTGGGGATGCGCAACGCGCACCCCCCTCGAACACGGGGACAACTCAATTACAACGCACCGCCCGGCTTTTTACGCCCCCGCGATCCGATCCCAACCCCCGCTAGCGATCGATCGATCCCGATCCCTTCGGCCGATCGTTGTAATTCCGCAAAACCTCCGCAGCCATCGACGCGGCCGTACCAATTGTTTGATTGACAGCCGCCGCTGAAATATCTCCCCGGCGAGCTCCCTCCACCCCAGCTCCAGCCCTCCATCACCGGCCGCGACTCCGAAAGGGGTCAACGACGCCATTTTTTTCATCGGCTTTTCTGCCGGTGTCGGCGATCCGCGGGGCCGGGAAGCGGGAACCGGGGCGAGCGGCCGCGGGGATTGAAAATTCTAGGGGTTCCTTTTACCCGGGTAATTCTCGGGAAAAATCGAGGCCGATATACCCCCTTCGGACGATTTCGGGGGTAGGCGGTTGCCGGGCATTCGATGCGGAACGAGTTTTGCATGTTGATGGGTCCAGGTGGAGGACTCTCTCTTTTTTTTTCGGGAAAAAAAATACACACCCGCCCCTAATGCCTCGGTCGGGGGAAAACTCCACCTTTGTTTCTTTTATTTACACGTTTCGCGGTAATTCGAGCGTTGTCTTATTTTCTACCGGTCCCGAATTCGTTGTTATTAATCACCCGTCGTAACCTATTGTTCATTAATTTTCCACGGGAAGTCATTCCCGTTCCACTTCGGGAAGACTTAGCACCGCTTTCAGAGCCGAATATACGCGTTCCTACGTTCGAAGTAAATACTTGAGGTGTAAATATGGGGAGGGGTACCTAAGGGAGCGCTGGCCCCTTTGGCGGTATATCACCGGGATCGATATATCGGCGAATTGATATACGCGCCGGGCCCGTCGAGTAACGATCGCATCCGTAGCCGATCGCGACAGGCTCGAAGGAATTAACGGACTCGTTAATCACGCGGTAGGTGTTATCGTTGCCTAATCCCTCGCGGAGATCGTATAAATCATCGTTTCCGCTCAATTAGCGCCCGAGCGCTACTCATTCGAGTAATTGACTCGTATCGAATCGCCTGCCCGCGCTGCCCCTCTTTTTTTCATGATCCGACCGAACCCCGTCGGCCAATCTTTGTCGAATTTTATCCCTTTGAGTACTCCCCTCCACCGTGAACGAGGGGCCATTGTGCACGAAATAACAGAGCTTGGACAGAATTTCGTGTTATTTGGGGGTTGCGAGCCATTAATAAAGCGGCCGAGAGCCCCGCGAGTGACGCTCTCGGTTCCGATTTTGCTCTCTTTTGCTCTCTTTTGCTCTAATTTCCTCGCACCCGGTCGCGCGAATCTCGGGTCCCGGGACCGGCGTCGGCTCGCCCCGGGCCGTTCCAAAATTATTATCGACTCTCGAAAGTTTCACCCCCGCTACCCGATGGCGTTCCTTTTCGCCCCGAGAGCCGAAAGTTGGCCGGCGACCTCGGACCTCTGGCCGTTTTCGCGATCACTCGGAGGAAACTTCCCCGCCGCGAGCGACTGCGTTTACCTCGGACATTTTCTGCATTTTATTTCCGCTAAGGTCACTGGAAGGGAAACTCGCCCTTAGAATTTCTTCCCCTCGGTTAATAGCAAAGATTTCAACGAAATAGCCTCTCTTGCTCGTACTTGTGCGCGTTTAAAAACGGAGGATGTTTCTCCGTCGTAAGGGTTGGTCTTTCCTCCACCAGGTCGAATTAAGAATTCTTTCGCTGAATCGCAATCTATACAATGATTTTTCTTCCTTTCCTTTTTGGAAATTAGGGAAGTACCATGGGGGGTGAAATGCCGGTATCGACGTTGGCGGAGTCCAGGGAGTAGGCGAACCGCCCCTCTATACTTGGTTTTGGTTTAGCGAAAACCCCCGAGAAAGCTCAACTTGATTCCCGCAAGCTCCGAGGTACGTGAATCTAATCGGAGCGTTCGCGAATAAAGCAATGCAGTCCGAAGTTACGGACGCCTCGCGCATCCAGAGATATACGAAGGAAAGCAGGCATTGGAAGAGACCAGGGGAAAGGGAAAGGGAGCTTTCGGGGAGGAAGATAGGAAGAGGGGAAAGCTCGTGGAGAGAGAGGGAGATAAGTACGGGGAGCGGCGCGTAGGGGGAGAGAGAAAGCAGCACTGGATACGGAACTAGCGAATCCAGCGGTGGGCGGAATGGGGGTGGCGGGAGTAGGTGATATACTTTGGTCGGACATGCAATTAGTAGTGCTAGCGTGACCATGGTCAGCCGGCCGCGCGGCTTCGACGGTAACCACTACTACTGGCGGACCCCCCTAATACCGCCGCACTAATATTGCCACTGGGTGAAGATATAAGTTAGTAACAGAGACCGTCCTGTCCGACCACTTGCCTCCACCCCCTGACCGACGTCCATCCCCGAGCCATTCCAACGTACGATCTCTGTCCACTCTTTATCACTGCCGTAGAAGAATAATAACCGAGGGATTGTCGCATCTCGATCGAGATCCTTTCAAATTGGGCCCAACGAAACGGGAAGTTAGGTCCAATCGCCGAGCTCGGATTCCCAATTCCCCCTGTCCGCGGGTTTTTCGAAGCCTGGAAAAGTAGTTACGTCACCGTGGTTTTGCCGGGGTGTACTTACTTTTGCCGGGGTTAATTGAATTTTCGGAAATTAAGGAAGTTCCCGGTACCCGACGGGGCCTCTGCCAGCGGTATCACGAGGTCGGTACCGGTGCAAGAAGGAAGGGGGACCATCGAGTTCGAGTCCATGTCACCGCGTGGCCCGTTTCCAGAGAATTTTCGGTCGTTTCGCTTATCCGCGGTGCCGGTCGTATAAAGACTTTGCAAAGAAGAGAGCACCAGGGGTGGACGTCGAGTACGACCGCATCTCTTCCTCCTCTGTCCTGCAACTAGAACGACCGCGCGGACCATTTCCAGGGGAATTTCTGACCAATCCACTCATGTACCTCTCCTCGTGTTCCTCCTGGTCGGTGCAATAGCTGGTGCGGAACCACCCACTAATGCCGTCCATCCGACTCGACCACCCATCGTCACCCTCTGCGGCTCGTATCGCCCCGCGATGCGTTTTTGCGAGCTTTCTCGCAGATCGCTTATCCACCTCCACCGCTCTCCACGAGGACATTCGCGGCGATAGTTGGCGCAAAACCGAGGGATAACGTTCCCTGTCCATTCGCCCATCCACCGCAGCCCGAATCGCCACGCGACGCGGTCGCGCGACATTTCCGGACGGGCGTTTCGACTCGCGTAGGGACATCTCGTTGGCCGCAAACGCGGCTTGAGGAGCGAGGACGGTATCGTCGCGATAAATCGGAGGGTTTGCGCGAAATTGGCGGAAAACCAGAGAGGGGATCGGGGCGTCCGCGGTCGGTTCCGGCGCCGTCGATAAAAGCGGGCGCAACTCCTAATGGTATTCCGACTATAAATCCTATTATAATAGCCGCAGTTTCCAACCAGAGGCCAAACAGCCCAGGAAATATGGCGGGCCATTAAAAGCTAACGATTAATTAAACACGAAATAAATATTTGCCCAACGAATTACGGGGATATTAATCTCTGCTTTGGAGTGGCGCATGCGCGGGGGGCTTGGCTCCCCTTCTTCCGCCCTCTCTTCCTACCCTCTACGTGTCACTCCCTCGCGCGCGATGTTCTCACACGTACTTTGCAGTACATGCTCTCGCGTCCGCACGTGTCTCCCGTGTCTTCCCTCTCTTGTTTGCATGCATATCTCATCCCACCTACCTCCTCCCTTCGCCTCTTATTTCCGCGTCCACCTGCGTACATATTTCGAGTACATGCATCGCACTGTATGCCGAGAAAATTACAGCTCGGAAGAGCACCGGAGGCACGGCTGCCGGGTGTGAACCCGACTCGCCAAATTGCGCGATCGGTTGATAACACAGATCACGACGGTCATGCTTTCGCGTTCATGTACGAGTGATCGTCGAGTCAAAAAAACGCATGTAGCCCGGTTTTTTCCTTTTTTCACGTGATAAGATTTAAAGTTATCACTTGTTACCGCGATCGCATTGTTCTTTATCATATGAAATCAAAGGCAATCGATTCCCAAGGAAGGAAATCCTTTTCACCGATTTTCCAGTGAATCGCTCCTCGGATCGTAAAATGTCCAATTAATTCCTCGGCGACGCCTTTAAAATTGATATTAAGTCGAGAGGACTTGATTACGCTGTCTTGAAAGTGTCGTTAAAAAACAAGGGGCTCGAGGAAGAGCCCCGGAGCCCAGTCCGAGGGTATAACTACTTTCAGTCGGAGCTTCGCTCGAAGTGAAACTCGTAAAGTCGCGGAATAAGTGCCGCAGGCCGGCCGCGCCGAGTCAATTGCGGCTCGCGTTGCGGATCTTGGAACAAATCCGCTCGCGAGCCGCTCGCGTTCCTCGCTACCGCGTCTCCGGCTCTCCCAGGAACCCATAAACCTCGACAATAAATGTCATAATTCCCGACCCCGGGACCCACCTCCGATTCCGTTGCGGCCGACGTCGTTAACGGCACTTTTATCCCGGAATGAAATTCATCGCCGACCTCCTCGCCGAGGGGAAAAAAGGAAATTTCTGCCCTTCCTCTCCTCGGCCGACGACTCGAAGAGTTTTCCCGGGTAGTTCCACGAGGATCGTACTTTTCCGTGCATTCTCCCCGATTCCTCTGGCGGTGCTCTTTACACGTAAGAGGTACATCCCCTTACGGCGAGATATTACAACCGAGGAACTTCGAGATAAAGCTTCATCCCTCGGAACCTAATGGAAGCCCTTATCGTATAAACCGTAGCCTTTTGCGAAACCACCATTCACCCTGGGGAGGGTTGTTTATTGCGATAGCAGCGATCAGGAATTGAAAGAAAATTTTTCCCTCCGCGGTTAGACGTCAATTTTTGTTAACGGACGCTTTTGGACGAGTTCGCGGATTTTTTTTTTTTAACGGGAGAAATTTCCAGTCGCGAGAACGCTTCCCTCTTGTTTCGGCGTACATCAATGCGTAATGGCGCACGTAGTCGGTACGAAGCACCGAGCACCCTCTACCGTGTACCGCGCAAATCGGTGCGTTGCGACCCTCGATACGATCTACCGGAACCGTCCTGCGGGATTACGAGGGGATTACGGGAATGCCTGGACGGTTTATAGTTCTTTCGCTATCTCGTTATAGTTCGTATCGTTATCGGCCCGTGATAAGGTGATCCACCGCGACCTTTGCGGCTCCACGAAAAGAATTGTCACAGTTTTTCGCGTAATCCCAGGGTACCCTTTTGCGGAAAGGGAGATAACGTCGATGATACGGCACGATCTCCTCCCCAGCACCGCCCTTGAATTCCGCAATCCCTCAGCCAGGGGCGGTTTTCATCCGCGCATCGGAGGATATCAAAATGTCATTTGTTTCCGTCTTGGGGGGGTCCACCACCCCCCCGGGGAAGATATTGGCCGAATTCACTTGCCTCCATGAATATGCACGGGGGCCAGTATCTACCCTCCCGGTCGGCGGTCATTACTCTTAATAACCGGCATTACAACCCTTCCTCTTTTAACCCGGCGAACTCTTCCTACGAAACGAGCCCACCCCCTTGATACATAGATCACCCCTCGAGGACTCCGCGAGCCCCTCTTGGCATTTCTCCTCGACTTTCGTCCGGGCCTCCGCTACCGCGTCTTTTTTCCGCGACCATTCCGCCGCAGTCCCCGCGGCCTCCGCACCCCGTCTCCGCGGGAATATTTACGGCCCTGCTTATGCCACGGCTTACTCGCTTTTTGCATTATTGGAACGGCCGGTAAAACCGTTTCCTGCCGGCGGCTCCGCTCGGTAATTGCTGGCGCGGTAACATGGCCAATTTGTAGAACGGCCGACTCCTCCCGGACGCCGGATTGCCTGGACGAAGGAGAGCAAGAAAACCCCGTGGGTGGAGGAAAGGGACCGACCCCGTTTGCACGTGTAATCGCCGGTAACGAGTAACGAGCTTAATTGCCGATCGCAGTCGTCGGCTCGACGGACTCACGGGGTCCCGATAAGCCATGGTGGTCTAGGGTCCCGCAGTGATCGCCTTGGATATCAGCTGATCGCCACGTGGCGATCAGCTGATCGCCCGATGCCGTGATACGATACATTCGGGTTGCCCCCCGATGTGCAGCTAAGCTATTCATTGCTCGAAGAAAGTTTCATGGTTTTGCCTTCAAAGTTATCGACATCCCTTTAAACGACAAGACCTCGCGATTAATTATGTCTCATTGTTATGGATACGTGATAATATTGACCGTGCGCGTATCACGTATCGCGTGTTTGATGTTTCGCGACCGTGTGCCAACTTTGGGCAGATCGTGGTCGTATCACCCTCGCGTATCGGCTGGACACCCAGATAAGAGACGAGCCCCTGTTCGTACTTGGCCGACCGCGATATGCTATCACGATGCGATACGACGTGCAATTGATAATTGGGGGGACGAGAGGAATCAACCCCCCGCGAAAGGGGCTGCTTTTTTGATTCATCATCAGTGGTGAAATTGCGAGATTACGATACGATGAAAAATCATTGGGTCAGTTAACTAGAGTGAACGGGAAAGACAGGATAGGGCTTATCACGCGAAGAGGAGGTGGGAGGGTGGCGATCGGAACGCGGGGATGATTTGAACCCCCCTAACTATCGGGAGTATTTCTAAAAATCGACGGGAATATTCGATGCCGAATTGGATTTCTTTCTGGGATTGAAGTACCTCGCATTAAATGGAATTCCCGTTTATTTACTCTTTTCCGGGGTTGGCGCGGCGGTATAATTGCACTGCTCGGTCCCTCCCCCTCCGCGGGCGTATCACGCATGGAGGAGATACGTGCCGGGCCGGGAAAATTTCGCTTTTAATTTCCTCGTCGTTTGGTTCGTCCGCGTGATATGTGACGTAGAAAATTAATGGCCTGCGTGTACGTGCGTCAAGTAATCGACTCCGTTCGGACTTTGTTGCCACGGTGTATTTTTTTTTTACGCCAGAATTTAAGGCCGATCGAAACCACGAATTTTGCTTCCGTTTCGTATAAATATCCGAGGGATGAAATTTAGACGTTTAACCACTTCGTTCGATCGGCGGGTTCATATCACGGCCGTCGACTAAAGTCGACGCTCGGCTCTGTGCGTTCATATCACGGCTGTCGACTATAGTCGACGCTCGTACCGAAGTGGTCAATGTGGACGCTGAAGGTAAGTAGCGTCGGGGACCTAACTTTTAATCGGAGGGGTCGTCGCTTTTCTGTCGGTTACCGCGAAGAGTGGCGCAAGTTTCTGGGATATGTCTGGTCTTGCGGGAGAAGTTGCCGAGGCTCCTCCCGAAGTGGCGGAAATGCCCTCTAAATACTTGGAACAAACACGCCAGGGGGGGGGCAAAGCTCGTCCGCTCTTCGAGGCGAGTGATAGCTCAGATTAGTCGGGTTCGTGAGGTCATAGCACCTCGGCAGCTTTCTTGACGCTGCGAACCGCGCGATCTCGAAGCTCTTGCCGGTAAATCCACGCATTAAGGGCGACGGGTGGAACTTCCTCGTAAAATGAAGCTCGTCACGCGACATCCGTACCGATGCTGTGTCGCGTTACGTCGGTGACTTCTCCCTATCGCCCTCGTTTCCGATATCGTCGTTGCCTATCGTTAGGAAAATCCCGGTGAAAATCGATTAACACTTTAAACCTTGAATTTTCCTCGGTAAGCACCTTTTTCATTTTTTTCATCTTTTGGGAATTAATTCCCGTATGTAAATTCCCCGGTAATGGGTGGGAGATCTCCGATCCGTCGCGGCGTTCGACAGAACGGGATTTAATTAAAGATCTCTCTCAATTATGCAGCGACCTCGTTACCAAGTACGAGGGTATGGGGGAGATCCCTAAATAAAGGAGATTTCGAAGGACCGTTCGTGTTGGCGTTTTCATCGATCTTGTCCTCCTTTTGAGAGAGATTCCCTCGGACCGGTCTCAAGAGGACCTCGTTAGCTCGCGTAGATCCTTGGAGCGCACTTGCCGAATAACCAAGATGTACTACCTGGGAAACTCATTTCCCAGGAAAGCTGTCCTCTCCTTTGGACCTCCTCGCAAAGTACCGAAACACGGAATCTCGAGATCGCGACTGGTGTAACACCTTTCCCTGGAGTTTCCATGACTTCGGTCAACAGAGCTTGACGGGCTGGCTGAAAGATTCAAATCGCTCGCTTGGAGTAGATTAAACTCCATTGAAATGACTTTTCAATCAGCGATAGCATCCCGAAGTCTATATTTAATTAAACCTCACAATTTCCTCTTCCCCTTGATAATTTAATCTCCCATCCCTCCCTTAGAACTTCATCCCCGGAATGGCGTACCGTTTCTACGGGGGCGTATTTACGTTAGCCGTTAAAATAACACTCGCACATAGTTCCGACAAGAGAGCCGAGCTTTGAAATCCCAAGTTGCTGCGGTAATTAATCCTGAGATCATATCCCGGTCAAACATGGTATTCCATAAATTTTTCATTTTTTTCCCGGAGTGATTAGCCCTGGAAGTGTCGTTTATCAGTTTTACAATTGCACCGTCGGTGGGTGGTAATCAGTGGGTGGCAGTGGGTGGTAAGGGGTGGATCGGAAGATGGCGGCCAGTCGGCGTAGGATTTGCGCGTCCGCCTTATTTATTCACGCTTTAATTACCAAGCGGCACGGGTTGCACTCCGAAACGAGAAACTTCAGGAAGAGCCGAGATTAATGGGCTTGGTTAACACTGCAGCTTGAGGTCAGCGGACGGGGTTGGTGGCGGATATATGAGAAGGGATGGACGGAAAAAATCGTTACCGGCCTCTGTCCCCTTCCGGTCCCCGGAATCAGATCGAACTCGTTACAAAAGTCGGGGTTTAAAGGGCGAGATCGACGAATATGGATACATCTAAGGACTCGGCGGCCATGTCGAATCGGAAAGCTCGATAATTCGAGGACGAAATGAGGCTGACGAATGCAAGCTCCTTACGGCGAGGCATTTATGGAGTATCGGATTCGCGGAGACGGGGATTTCGATAAAGAATCACTCCCGCGATAGCGAGTTTCTTTAGTATTTCTTATCAGTCTTTTGAAAAGGAATATAATCATTACTCCGATGAGAATAACTCCCCCGGGAATGAGCTCGGAGCAGCTGCTGGTGAATAAATCAGGATATATCGTATTTTTAAGTACCGTTCCGAGAGGGGTAGTTGCCTCTAGGAATGATCCAAAGACGGAAGAAGGAAGTGGAGTCGTCTTCTAACGAAGGGGCTTAGAAACAAATGTTATACCGCGAAATAAGTAGAAAAAGCTTCCTTCTAACGAATGCCTCACTTAGCGTTAATTCCGATAACCGTAGTTAAAAAGTTAATCTCGAATCGCCAGATTATCCGTATCTCTATTCGGTCGATTAAAATCTCAACATTTGTTAGCCGTCGCGGAAACGTCAGGACTTCCCGCCTCGTGGGCAAAAGAACTATTTGCATTTCAGACCTATCGGACGTCGAGAAGCTCGAAAAGGGTCGAACGGCTCGATATATCCGGGCCATTAGTCGATCTCTAATTGCCGGTAGAATTTCCTCGCGGTTTCCCCGCCGAGGCACTTCTTGCAGAAGGGGCTTCTCTTCCGGGTCGAATCCTGGACAGCCGGGGGTTGTAAGATACAATCGGCTCCGGGGTGTGGGGGCGCCGTGGGTCGGAGGTGGGTGGCATTCATCTGGGTTGATAGCATCGCTTGTTAAACCACCCCTCCGTGGCTCTTCACCCCGCGTGGCCGCCATGCTTACCTGGAGGGCACTACTGCCGACATCGTACCGACGCGAGATAGGGTCCCTAGTTTCTGCCTCATCTGGCCTCGTCTACTTCTCCGGATGGCTAGTCATTCGCACCCACGACGGAACTGGAACCCGCCACCGATCGGACACCCCCGTACGATAAGACAAGACTGCCGTCCATTCGGTACTCCCAACTTCGAGATCGCCTCTGAATTGTCCCTAATAATTAAATATTAAAAATGAGCTTCTTCCAGAATTTATTAAATATTTATGTTCTTTTGGGAGACGTCTTAAATCCTCGAAGAAAAATCCTGTCGATCACGTTCTGTCCCAGTCTGACTGTGGGTATGATATTGAGACGACTGCGGCATCCACTAGAGATGTCTGAAGATAGGCAAAGGTTCGGAATTTCTGCGGAGGTGGCGTTAAAAATTAGATTGGGATTCGTTGAGTGGCGTTATGGCGCACGAGGTGAGAATTTCCGGGACGGATGCTGGAATCTTTCGTTTTCAAGGTGGGATAGGACGAGACGGTTCGCGTTATGGGTCGAAGGTCTCGGCTGGCAAAGCTGTGTCGGAAAGGGATCGAAGTCGACGTTCCCGACGTGGCTCCGCGGAATGCTTCCGACTTTGAAAGGGGATGCTCGGCAACCGGAGACGGTCACGATCGAAGACCAGGAACGCCCGCGATCCTTGAGAACCATAAAGGGAATCGTTACCTCCACGCGGGAACTTCCGATAAGCCGGTTTAACGAAGAAGCGTTTCTCGTTACATCTTCGGAATGCCCGATGACAAGAACGATGGGAGTAGAAGTACTCCCGGTCGTCTGGGAAATTGGGTAATAGGTTTTATGGGACTCGGTGTCCCGGAACTGTCGCTTAATTCGGTTCGACATCCCCTTTCGGTACCTCTTATCACGCGTCCACCTCTTGAGGACATCTCCCCCGGGAAGGTGGCATTTGACGCGAGGGGCACGTCGAACTTTGAAAGTATCAGAGAAATTCAAGTAAAAAAATCTCTTGACTCGGAGCACTCGGGGGTTGAAGGAGAAAAAAATAGAGGGGGTGTCGAGAGACCGGAGGGAGGAGAGCAACGTTTAAAAGCGAGATTAACGGGAGTGAATGGTAAGCAAATGAGTCGAAAGTTTGGCGAGCGAGACGGCGAGAGTCGAGATGGGTCGGGGTAAAAGCTAGGGTGGAGTCCGTAAAGTTCTCGGGAACGCGATTACCTCTCGGTGTTCCCTTTAATCCCTTAATCACCACCCCGCGGCTCGGTTGTCCGTCCGGTATCGAGGTGTAAAGAGTTAAATCCTGGGATTCGAGCCGGCTCCGTTCCCGCCGAATTTTTCGCCCTTTTCCCTCTCCCGGGGGATCGTTTGCTTTGCTCGCCGGCAGGGGCGGCTCCTCTCGAAACAACCCTCGAAAAACAATCCCGGAGCGGAGGGCGCGACACGGCACCCAGGCGCCGGTGTCGGGAGCTCCGGGGGAAAAAAACGGCGAGGGTGGAAACGTTGGGAAAATAAATAAAGCGGGCTCGAGCCGCGGCGTCGGACCCTCTTCCACCCCTAACGCCGCCTATTCGCCCTCTGAAAGTGGCAACCCCGGCAGCATCCCCTCGACCCACGAGTGCCGGCCGAAAAGACCAAATTAAGCGCAATGGCGGAGGTCTTTTGTCTTCCGGCCAGAACTCGGGACCTTTAACCGACGGCCGGCTCCTAGGGGTGGCAAAATGACGAACAAATTTCGGGGTGGACTCGTGTCCGATGCGTGAAGAGTCACCCCCTCGTTCGTTACCCTTCGATCCTTGCCCGATCCATTCGGTACCGCGAATCTTTTTTTCTCCGGGCTTAACTAAATTTCGTTGCGTTTTTCCTAGCAAATGAAAGGGAAGCGGGATCGAGTTTACGTCCCTACGGGGTTGATAAATACCTATGAGCCTTTATTGCGAAAAAAGCCCGATTGATTCTACCGCAGGTTTCGAGACCTTTCAAAGCGGTAGTGCGGAAATTTCTCGCCCTGTCAAAATCATCCCTTCGCTGTAAAACAAAATTTAATACGGGATTACGACCTGCATCGCCCCTCGATTTGATACTCCCTCGTATACAAAAGTTACGCCCGTTCGAATCCGCTATCAAGGGGATCTCGTTAAACAGTCGATTGTTCATATATCTCCGTGCACGGGTACACGAATAATAGACAACGTTTCACGCGCATATCCTCGCGTCCGCTGTCAATTGAATTCCCTTAAACCTGGATGAAAAATAAAAAATGCCAAACCCACCGGTAGTACCCACATAGCCACGAGATTACATCGGAGTTATCCTCGCCAACTGTTTTTTTTTTTTTTAACAAATACGAGAAAGCAACGTATCGGGCAATCAGCTGATTGGTCTCGCCGGAGGTTCCTCGAGACAGGGTCCCGAAGGGATGTGCATCGAGTACCCTCTGCTTCCAAAGCAACCCTCCGATTTGATATCGACGTTTAATCGGTCACTTCGCCCGCAATCAATTCTCGATTGAAAATAATAAAATACTATATGCACTTTCGAGGAAAAATAAAAACGAGAAGGTAAAACGCGAAAAGGAATAAATTCCATTATTCCAGGGGGAAGTCTTCCGAGTTCCTTCCATCCCGAGTGGAACGAGAAAGCACTTTCCTTGGACGACCCCTCCGACGTAGAGATTTAAATCGGTACCGCGATTGACATCATCCTCGATTTAACGAGCCATCATACGCGACGTTATTCACGTCCGGAATATCAATCTCGCGGGGGGGAAAGAAAAGAAAGAAAAAAAGGAACGGGGAATTCGTTAGCAATGGGCAATCTCCCGAGTTATTTCTTTGCATCGTCGGGGCGGGGGATGCCCCGGGCGTCGCCCCTCCAGGGTAGCGAAATTTAAAGCGGGATTACGAGCGACATCATCCCCCGATTTAACATCCGGCCGTACGCGAAGTTACGCACGTCCGAATTTCCCGGACTGGCCGGATCCCGTGGATTTGACGGGACTCCGTCGAGCGCGTCCTGGAAAAAGAGGGAGAAAGAGAGTGCTCGCGTTTACGCATATGTGAACATTTGGTGATACCGGAAGCGGAAGTGCCAGACGCAGCTAGGGTCGGCACGCGGGGGCGGAATTCGGGGCCGCGGGGGAGGGCTGGAACCGCGATGCATAAATCCCGGCTTGACGAGGCTGTTGTTTTTGCGATTTACGGAGCGGGACAATATTTACGTATTCGCCATGCCGATTGGCATTACCGGGTCTGGTGGGAGAATCCATACGCGGGTGCGTGCGGATCGCATGATTTGTCGAGTTTACCCCTTCGTCTGACCCAAGACACCCTTTCGCTGATTTCTCATCCCCTGAAAGAGGCGACGATGCACCGAAAATCCAATTAATTATATTAATAATTACCTTGCCGAGGATTTTTGTAAACGTTAGATGAAAGAAACGCCACGGTTTGGGGGTTACCTGCTGGATATCGAAACGCGGTAAACATGGCCCGGGATTGTATAATTTATCCCCGCAGAGGTAATTACCTTATGACAGGCAGTATTTACTGGACATACGTCGATTTTCTCAACGCGATATTTAACCGGCCACCGGGAGATTCATCGTCGAGACACACAAACGCGGTTTACCCGAAGCTGTTAAGCCGTTGCACAAAGTGGTTAAATTATTGCACTGCCGATATCGGTCGCGTTTATGGCACGCAATGCCTCGGCTCGTCGGACATTTCTATTAAATACTACTCCGTGATTGGTTAACATATCTGGCGAGCGGCCTTAACTTGCACTAGCGTAGACCTACCGTAGACGTAGGATATACGGAAAAAAAAAATGAGAGGAAGATAGAGCGAGAATGGAGTACTTCTTATATACCCTAGTACAAGTACACTTCATACTTCAGTACGAATTGCGAGGTCCGTATCTCCTATTCCCACCTGATCCATCCGTTAATTGCGTTCGCCACGCGGTGTCCCTTTACGCGGGCATTTTCTTGGCGCGCAATCAAAACCGACAATTCTGAAATTCATCGTCCGCGTAAACAAACGCGGTCTGCCCTGGCCATTAAACCGCTCTACAAACTGGGTCAATTATTGCACCGTCGATATTGGGCGCCTCTCTAACGGCGCCGCTTCTTTGGGTATCCGTCGTCCGTTCGAGCCGCCGCTTTAATTATACTAATTACACGTAATGCCTGGACAGGGAGAAGCGAGAGGGATAAAAGGGTCGCTAATGTAACCGGAGTCGCGACGGTCCTCCGTTCCCCTTCATCTCTCTTTTGCCCACCCTCGCTCTCCGTCTCTGTCTCATTTACTGCATACGCATCCCTACCGTGGGAGAACGGCAGCCGCCCTGTTCTACGTTTCGGGGTATGTATATTGTAGTCGCAAACAAACAATCCGGTGTATTTGGTCGCCGACAGAGAGATAGAAATCCCCGGGGGTGGAAAGTGGGAGGGCAAACATTTCTTCGGGATGAAGCGAAAAAAATGATTTCATTTATCATTCGGAAGAACGTCGGCGCTCGGGGGGTGTTTCTGCACGCCGACGCGGAGCGTCCGATCCCTTTGGAGGGAGCTTCAGTCCGAGGCCAATGATGGCACTCCAATTTCGTCCTAGACATTTATTCTTTTCAATCATACCCATCCGGGCCCTCCGCGCTTTTGCGGAGCTGCGGCTGCAATGGTCCGTAAACGTTATCGATCGACGTTATCGCCGTCGAGTCTCGACGGATGTTCCGTAGGCTTCCGCGTTGTGCGCGCGGCATATCTCCTTCCGGGGGAGAGTGTTTCCGCGTTTTTCCGGAAAATCTTTCCGATCGAGTCTCGACACACGGCACGAGCTGTGTGGCGGTGCGAATGACAGGTGCGCCGCACCGCGAAACGGAACAATTTCCTGCCTTATCGAGCGACGTACCGAGCCGTGTGCGCCCGGTCGGGGGTGCCGGATGTGATGGATGAACGTTCGAAAAATGTACGTACACGCGAGCACTCGTACGTAGGGGAGGAAAAAATGACGCGAGTTAACGCGCCAAATTCGTGGTGGAGATGATACACTCGCTGTCGGCGAAGGCTCGATAGGACCGAGGGGGCCGAGGATGCCGTAAATTAATATATTCTGAGATCCTATCGGACGCAATTACTGGCCGCAATGACTCGCGGGTTAATTGGGTACTCGGCCAATCGGATTTCGATAATCCGTCAAAGCTGCGAAGGGAAGGGCGGGCTCGGTTTAATATCCCGGCGACGGGAGACTCGAGGCCGCGGTCCGATCGGCTAGCCGCACTCGATGATGCGGCGTCAGTTTCATTACTATCAATTAGCGAGTACTCGATGCCTTATCCCTATCGTCGCCGGCCGTCCCCGAGCCGCCCTCCAGGCCCTCTTTCCCTTCTCGTCTTGATTTGAGGCGGCTTTTACATACTTCCGTCCGCCCAACGAGCGATTTGAGGTCCCTCAGATTTCGTCCCTGGGGAGGAGAAGGGATTCTCGAAAAATATTCCCTTCTCCCCAGGAGGCGTTTCCGTACTTCGCGTTTAAAGGGACGCCGAGACCGGCGTCTGCGGATCGAGCAGCCCGATTGGCAAACGAGTCGTCGAAGCACCACGCGACGGTGCTAGACGGAGTTTCCTAGGGGGTTAAAAAAAGAAGGGGAGCCCCGGAAGGGAAAAGCAAGGAGAAAATTCCTCACTTCCGAGCCCCCTGGGCTGCGCGCGCCGGTAATACCTCCCACGAAATCCAATTTCCAGTATATCAGGCAGTGCCGAGAGGGAAGCGATTTCTATCGGCGATCGCGGGAGGCAAGGCCCCGACCGCCGGTTTTTCCCTCCCTTCGCCCGGAAGCGAATCGATCCTCGAGATCGCGGCAAATCTCGGCCTATTTTACCGCGAGCGAGGCCCTTTCATCGCGAAGAAAATCGCGACGCGTCTTTTTCCCTCGAACGGCCTCGGTGCGCGCCGTTTAATCCCGGACGGCCGTTCGCTTTAATTTCCCTCCCTTCGCCGAGAAAAAAAAGAAAAAAAAAGAAAAAAGACAAAAATCCCGGCCATCCCACGCGCGAGCGTTTCATAAGCTCCGCTCTCGTCCTGCAGAGAAAATATTTATCGGAGAGGGAAAAGCTCAACGAGGAGGCCCCGCTGGGTGGGGGCTGGGGAGGACGCGGGGATATGTTATTCCGATTCGGGGAGTCAACAATAACCGAGCCTCCGATCGATCGCAAAAATCGGATCGGTTCTGCCGGCGCAGGTCCCGCTCGCGAGATTCGCGGGGCCGCGCCGCTGGCTCCTCTGATTTCCCCGGATTTTTTCCCTCTTTTTCTTCCTTTTTTTTTTTATTTTCACCCCTCCCCATCGTTGACAGTTTTTCCTCGCCGGCCGAAATGGGAAACGAGGACATGGACCTAATCCCATTTGTGTACGCCCGTGTTCGAACGCGATCGGTTTTAATATATGATGTGGACTTTTGAAGTGGACCAGAGGCATCCAGGATGCAGACGTAGGTCCGAATCGAGACGCGAAACGAAAATTGGAGTAACGTGCATAATTACGTCCCATTGTGAAAATTGAAAATTTCGGGAAATCGAGGGATAGATGAATCGCGCCGAGAGTTAAGATCCTCCAGAAGTCGTGATAAAGGGATTTCGAGGTAACCGAACGGTCGATCCTTCGTAAGAATTTCCGAATTCCGAAGGTGGCCGATGGAAGCACCTCGTCGCGTCGACAAACTTGACCGAGTTCGTTCTAAGGGGAGTCTCGAGAAGTCCGGGAAAGTTCTCCAGGTCCCGTCTTTCTCCCCTGGAAAGTTCAGCCGCGACAACCATTCCGTATACGTTCCGCAGGGGAAGACGGTCCAAGACGTAAAAAAGGAGTTCGGCAAGTGGTACCAACTTAGATAACTGTACGGCTTTCTCGGGGTCCTCGCATTATTTACGAGGCGAACGAGGTCCCTCTTCTTCGGGAACGGCCGGAGAAGCGAAATTCTGGCATTAAGCCTACGAGTCCTATCGAGCCAGGATATGTGCCGCCAGAGGAGCATTCCGAGGCAGGATTTATTTCTTCGCCGCCACTCCCTCGAGGAAGAACCACCCTCATAAAATCTTCATCCCGGAGGTCTAGCAGGGATCGGGGGCCTCCTTCGTTTTGACTCCTCGTTCCCATGCACGTGGTACGCCACCCTAGCTTCCGAAGGATAGAAAAATGTCCGAGGACGAGGCCTCCCGGATAACCCGACGACCCGGAACGGGACGTCGTTCGGATTTCCATTTTTAATAGGCCTCTCCGAAATCTCCAATTCCTCCGAGAGGAGTCGAACTAAACGGGCGGGAAGGCTCCCTCGTTGATGATCTCAAGTCAGGCATGTCTGGTTAAGTCCTCTCAGGAATTACAATTCAAAGTTCCGGGCCGGGGGTGCTCGAACTTGCGCCGAGGACAAATAAAGCCAAACATCTCACAGGAACACCGAACACCCCCGCACCCTCCTCTCGCCGAGTTTATTCGACCCCTCATGAAATTCAAAGCCGTCGTTACGGCCCTGGCCCGAGTACAAGTCCTCGGTGTTCGATGTTTTATTTATAATTTGTTTATCTCGTCATCCCCGGTAGGACCCCGACTGCGAAAGTCCCTCGCGGGACATCCTAGGGATACCCGGGGTGGTGGGTGGTGTTATCACTAGGCCCTAGGCGACGGTCCATTCGATTAAATCGATCATCGACTAGCGTTTGACATTTCGGTCAGGCATGGAGAACGTTAATCGGGATATTGGAAGACAACGTGGATTCTTCCGAATAGAGCTCAGCCGGAGACCTCGATGCCGGGGAACTTATGTCGCCAGGGATTTCAAGTTTTTTCTCGTTTAATCTAATCTAGGTTGTTGGCGACGTGATCCCAGAGTGCGAGTTAGGATAACAGTCGGGACGAAGGATGTCAGAAATCGTCTCTTTGTGCGTCTCGTTGCGCTCGTTTCCCTCGGCCTCCTCCTTCCCGCCTCGCATTTGCTTTTATCGCGTGGCTGCTTACAAAGAGATCCAATATGCCAGTAATATAAATATTTCTTTCGGCTGAGCGGGTAATTGCATCCGGGCAAATAAAATTTCCGCCTTCGGCAATCTTGGTCCGCTTCGAGGCCCATTACTCCCCCGCATTAGAATTCTCTTTTACGCTTCGCGAAGCGAAGCATCTCCACTGAGGTCTGCTGGAAACAATTATTTCGAGCGTTTCTCGTTATTATGTCGGGCCGAGAACAGAAAATATACAAACCAGAATCTCCTAGGCAGACCTAAATAACCGTGGAAACCTCTTGGTCGGTTTTCCCCTCCGCGGTTCTTTTCATATTTTCAAACGTTAATCCAGAAGAGATATTATTTATAGCAGAGCTGTTTCAGCTTGTCCAGGGTGAGGGGAGGTCTGGGGAAGGATTTTAAGGGAAAACCACGTGGAACAGGGATGCTACCATCTTTAGATCCGGAGATACCAAGGGATGTGTGGACATACTCAAACTAGGCCTACCACCAGGCATTTTGTTTAGGGTTGAAGGAGAACGCGGTTGCGAAACTGTATGTACCTGTCGCAGCTACTTTCGCCTTATAAAAGGAACCAGATAGATAAGATCATGAAAAAAAGCAGCTGAGAAAGAAAAGACGTTCTCGAAACGAAAGAAACGCGAAGGGTAGAAATATAAGAAAAGTCAGATTATCTCACTGTCGAGAATCGAGGGTTCAATCGGAGAATTCACATGTACGTATCGTACGTGTCTAACTCCGCTTTGTTATTATCAAACTAATTGTAAGAAATGACTAAACGTTTCCACGGTTGTCAATTTTCTTCCTAGACTTGTGGTTTATTTGATATTTCATTTATTTAATCTGTAAGTAATTTCTTATCTTCTTTGGTTATACCTTTGAAACGACTTCGCGTTTACCGGGCGGTATTCGCACAAATTCCAACAAATTTCCCCACTTTTGCTTCAGCGAGTCCTTTTTCCTTACCTTTTCCTACATTAATAAGCAAGACCAAGGTACCTTAAGTGGGTTCTTTGTCCTCCCCGTGTATTCGACTTTTCTCTTTCTCTGGTCTTAAATTCACTCCGTTCGCGTAGTTGGCTACAAAGGGATCCAATATGCCGGTAATAGAAATATTCCTTGCGACCCAGGTCGCGTTATCGCGTCTCTCGTAGGATGAGATTAATGAGAAGACTCGAATTACGCAAGGTCCAGATTGCATATCTCGATCTCGTTTAATAGGCCACGACCTCGTACCTGCAGGACTTCCTGTTCTCTCGATTTTTATCGAAACTTCGCTTTCATCGTCTCTTATATGCTCCGCGAAGCGTAACATTTTTACAGAGGTCTGCTGGAAGTGATTATCTAGTAAAGCCTCGTTATTACGCTGCTCCCGACAAGAAACGCAACGAGAAGACTCGGTTAGTCGAGGTCCAGAGAGACGATGCGAAAACACTACAACAGAAGACAATTTCAGGAACTTCACCCTTCTTTTTCTCTAACCCCCAATTTTCTGGATCGTGAACAAGAGTACTAAAAATCAAGGATTGGCGGAAAGTTGTGCTCTTCATCGGGCCAGTCGAGTTAGGCGGTATTTAATCATCTTCTGCGGCGACATTTGTTTTTCGATCGGGTTTTACTAGCAGACCTCGATGTACCCTGCGGACGTCATTAATTGACTCTCCTAGCGTCTGGTCTAGGATTCATTCCAGTGGAACCAGAGACATGAATGGTCTCCATTGAGCCATAGCGATTGCCATTCGATCATCGATCGCCGGTAGGTTTCATTTCCAAGCAAAGTCCAATTTATAGTTATCATGTTTTTTATTTATGCATACACATCTTAGTGGGAGGAAGAGGTCCTTCAACTCGCCAGGGCGGCATCAAATCTTTAACACGAAGTTGGTTGTGTTATCGTTAAAACATGATTATCAAGAGCAGCTCATCTTAGCGATCCTGGTTCTCAGAAAGCGCGGTCGGTATTCCGTATTCTTTCTTGATAAAGTCCGCGGCCCTCTCTCCAATCATGGTGATAGGAGCCGAAGGATTTCCAGAGACGACCTGAAATTTCGGTACAGAGGGAGAAAATTAGATGCCCTCTGTTATATGAAGCACAGAGCGAGGTTGTACCTGAGGCATGATCGATGCATCGGCAACTCGGAGTCCGCTCACACCATGGACCTTGAGTTCAGGATCCACCACGGCCATGGGGTCGGAGGATGGTCCCATTTTGCAGGATCCAGATTGATGGTTCTCGGTACGCGTGTCTTGGTGAACGGCGCAATTGAAATACTCGTCGCTGGGGAATTCGTAATTGGAGCATTGTTGCAGAGGGATCGTCGCCAGTTTAATGCCTCGCTTTGCCATGACGGTGGTATTGGCCAATGAAAGGATTATGTTAAGTCCATCTATCAGCACCTGGACGTCTCTAGGATCTACGAGATCGTTGCTCTGGATGTACGGGGGCTCCAGAGGATTCTTGCTGGCCAGTTTAATGAATCCTGACGAAAAGTGGGTTCTTCGGTGACGTCGATCGGTATTATAAATTAGGGAGAACTAATTAATCCACCGTTCGGCTTACCTCTGCTCTTGGGATGAATGTTTACGGCAGTGAATCTGACCGTTCTCTTGCCATCGTAAGAGTGAATGTCAGAGATTCCTGGATTGCCGGGACAGGCTGCTTGATAGCCAGCAAAGTAGAACTGTAAGTCGGGGTCATCCGGGGAGGTATAGTTGGACGCCAAGACTCCGGTGACTTGGGCCAGCCCCGTGGATGACATGGGTCCGGTTTGATTGTGCAAATACTGGTCGGCAACGGGCGATGTCAGGTCGCGTTCCGTGGGCTCGTTTAGGGTGAAATCCAGGGCATAAGAGACATGGTTGTGAAGGTTTTCACCGACTCCTGGCAAATCTTGAATCACTGGGATCTTCAAGGCCTTGAGGTCATCGGCTGGGCCTACTCCGGAGAGCAGCAACAACTGGGGAGAGTTCACCGAACCTCCTGATAATACGATCTCGCGACGAACCCGGACCGTCCGCAGCAATCCGTTCTAAGGGAATAAGATTCGCATTCTAGAACCATTCCAATGGTCTTAAGGGAAACGGAAATAATTATTTTCATGGATGAATTCAAAAAATAGAGTACTCGCAACGGCAGATCTAGATCGGAACAAGTAGGGATTAAGCGATGATAGCAAAAGGGAAAGCATTCTCACCATGCGGAATTGGACACCGGTGGCCTTCTTCTCGGTGAATAGTATCTTGGTAGCGGTGGCATTTAAAGCTACGTGGAGGTTTGGTCGGAATCTATTAGGCCTGAGATAAGAAGCCGCACTGCTGACTCTGACACCGTTCTTGCTAATGGTCTGAGCCACCGTGAATCCAGTGATTTCATCTCCAATGAGGTCTTCCGGCGCTTTGTATCCTTTCTCTTTCCCAGCCTCCAGGATATCCCATGCGAAGTCCGGCTGCCAAGGGAATCTTATACGGGGATGCAACTCAGAAATAAATACCCTGAACGGGATCAAAAAGCATTATTTTCAGAAGAAAGCAAATACCTTTCTACGGGCAGAGGCCCTCCGGTGGAGTGATACGCACTCCCAACCCTGTTGATCTCTCGGTTATCCTCGGAAAGTAAAAAGTACGGGAACACCTTGAAGGGGACTTATATATCAATCATTTCTAATGTATCAGCCGATAAGGTGTAAAGATAGATTGTTTAAAACATAATCAAGGTATTAGTTCGCAGTCAATAGTTCGGGCTATAACTTGCACCGTTCGATAGCCTATCGTCTTACATCGTTCCAGGACCACCCCCAGTTGCCCATGGTCACCCATCTTTTGTAATCCTGAGAATTTCCACGATGGTAGGCCATTCCATGATGAACCGTGCATCCACCTAAATTCTTTCCCCGTGGCCAGGAGCAAACTCCACCTGTAGCTTGGCACGCTTTCGTTTCGTTGGAGGTCTTGTACTTCCAATCCAACTCGGTATCTGTCATTCAAATCAATCTTTCAGTTCTGTTATCCCTAAATAGTTCTATGCGCCAATCTCCTCCGACACATCTTAGTCGGAACAATTAATCAATACCCAGGAAAGCTTGCAAGTTGCTGGGAATCTCAGCTCCTGCTGGCTCGTCAGGCCCAGCTTCCAACAGCAGAACGTTCCATTCGGGTACCTCGCTCAACCTTCCCGCTATCGCTGCACCTGCATTGCCTCCTGATTTGTGGGACCACAAGGAAACCAATGATTCCGATGATTTGGGATAACTGGGATTATCAGAAGTACATAGTACGGCCCTCACCTCCGATCACCACAAAATCATATCGCAGGTTCGGCGTCTTGACCGGCTCGACGCGTCCGCATGGATCAGCTATTTTAGGATGGATGTCAACTAGAGTGTTCAGCAGGGTCAGAAACAAAGTGCACCTAGTTCCAGGACAGACATCCGTCAGCTGCGGACCTCCTAGGAAAGGTCTGGTGCAGGTTAGGGCTTCCGACCGGACGTTGCACGTGTTCAGCGTATATGCCGAGTCCTGGTTTCAAATAGATGGGAAAATCAATTGTGGGGGTCGATTCTGTAATTTCTAGCAATGTTTCTCTATCGGATGACAAAGTGTCTCTAGTGCCACTCACCATGTTCACCAACTATGTTTTCGTCCAGCCAGAAGCACACCGCCTGGGTGTCCCGAACTGACTACTGAGTGTGTGAGGTGTTCCGCCCGGCTACTTTATATAAACAGAATTCAGGCAATACTTATGGAAATATGGAGTATTATCTAGATAACATTGAAGTGAAGGCTTATGCATATGCACTCGTTGATAATACTGTGCCCGGCATTAGCCGCCGAGTGAAGACGGCTTCTTGGATGAGCCTCCCAGATAACGAAGTCTCATCGTCGGCCATAAATCACGTTTCGCGGACTAGACTTGTAAATCATATTGATACCATAATATCGCGGACCTGTCATTTATAAACTAACCGAATACTTGGCGACCTGATAACAACTGATACGGAATTGCCACGCATCGTGCGATACGCGGCAGGATAATTAAAGGTTTGCCTGATGGCTGCTCCACAGTTTATTTCGCCGACGTGTCGGTAGACAATCGCAAGAAACATCTTGGGAGCCCGACAGCTCGAGTTTCTTCCGTGATTACGTCCTACGTCTTTGGTACCGAATACCGTTTACATCAGGAAAGTTTCCCGCGGATTTATTCTACAGACCAGAATATATTTTAGCTACATTTTGATTGGTAATCCCAGGAAAGATCGGGGTCGGAGCTTGCCCATGCTCTGACCGATCTTTGCCGGTGACATCTTTGGTCTCGTCGCACAGGGGCACAAGGTGCTCCGAGTTCTCCGGTGCTCTACGCTTATTCGTATAGCCTTAACTTCATTTTGATTGACGTTCGGGAATGTCTCGTCGGTAGGTTCCCTGACCCCCTCGCTGTTTCTTAGGGACTCGTCTTTGGGGCCGACACCGAGTGCCGGTCTTCTCTTTGGTTTTCTCCCTTTGGCTTGGTCCTAGACACAGGGACGCCTCCGATCTCGAGGTCGGAACCTCGAACGATCCTCTCCTCTTGGCTCCGAGATTCGTGATTCCTGCAGGAAGCCTCTGCCTCGATCGCTAGGATTCACGATCCTTTCATAGGGAGGTCCGCGTGCCTCACCATGCGCCTAACTTCCAAAGGAGGTACCGAATCCTCCAGAGCAGAAAGTCCAGCCAGGTAAAGAAGGTCGTGGGCAAACTAATAAAAATGGGAAATTTGCTGATGATGAAATCGGGCTTCCCTCGCATCGACGAAGACGGTCGATTGATGTCAACCTGTCTTCCAAAAGATCGACGTTTTCCCGTACCATTGTGTGCTACCGGCTCCCCAGTCGCGCTTGATGAACGCGGCAGCTCTCTCGCCGATCATCATCGCCGGGGCCGCTGTGTTCCCTGAGGTCACCTAAAGAATCATTCTCACTTCAGGAAAATGTCCCTTCCATCTTCTTAGCGCTAACGTGGAACGCTAATGCAGGTCTAACTCACCTGAGGCATGATCGAGGTGTCGGCTACTCGGAGGCCTCGAATTCCGTGAACTCGTAGTTCGGGATCCACCACGGCCATTGGGTCGCTGGCAGGACCCATTTTGCAGGAGCCAGCTTGATGGTTCTCGGGTCCTGTATCCTGGCGAACGGCGCAGCTCCAGTATTCCACACTAAGAAACGGTAGTTGGGCACAAGCCGGCAGAGGAGCGTTCCCGAGCATCATGTTGTACTTGGCCAGGGCGCTAGTGTTGGACAGAGACAGGGCAACCTGGATCCCTTCCACCAGTATGGCCACGTCCTGAGGATCCGACAGATAGTTGCCCCAGATCATCGGAGGTGCCATGGGATCGTTGCTCATAAGACGAAGTCTGCCTGAAATTCGAACTTTGGGAATTACCAACTCTCCGGACGAGCGCTCGATAGCTTTACCGGAGTAATATCGATCCAACTCGAATCCGAACTAATTTCGCCCAGCCTTCCGGTATGACCAGCGGGGGCAGCGCAAAGGGACCTTTATTCCCAGTTTTACCTTTGCTGCGAGGATGAAGATTGGTCGGCGAGGCGCTGATACTTCGTCTTCCGTTATCCTGAAGAGCACCAACTTCGCCGGTAGTTGCGCAGGCGGCTTGATACCCCCCGAAGAATATCTGAATGTCAGGGTGGTCAGGAGTGGTGAACCTGGAGGGCACGATCCCGGTCACCTGGGACATTCCCGTCGATGCCATCGGTCCCCTCTGGAAGTTGACGTACTCCATGGCGGCCGCCCAGTTGAGGTCGTACTCGTTTGGCTGATCGATGGTCCAGGAGACCGTGTAGGACACGTGATTGTGTAGGTTCTCACCTACTCCCGGGAGATCCTTCACCAACGGGACGTTCACTGCCCTGAGGTGGTCCTTGGGCCCGATTCCCGAGAGCAAAAGGAGCTGGGCAGAGTTGACGGCTCCACCGGAAACAACGACTTCTTTCGTCGCCCTGGCCATCCTCATTTCTCCACCCTGAAATCAGTGGCTCGTTTAGGAAGGGACTAACCTTTCCCGAGAGTATCGTTGCACCTGCAAGTTCTACCTGAACGTATTGAACGCCGACTGCTTTCATGTTCTGCACCATGATCTTCGTCGCGGTGGCGTTTAGGGCGACGTGGAGATTCGGTCGGTTCCTCACCGGTCTGAGGAACGCCGTGGCACTGCTGACTCTGACACCGGCTCTGCTATTGGTTTGAGCAACGGTGAACCCAGTGAACATCTCTCCGTTGAGATCCTCCGAGATGCCGTATCCCCTCTCTGCAGCTGCAGCGAGAACATCAGCTGCAAGAGCGGGCTGCCAAGGGAATCTCTCCACCGTAAGCGGTCCACCTGTCGAGTGGTACCTGTTCCCTACTCTTCCGATCTCGCTGTTGTCTTCGGAACACATGAAGTAGGGCAGCACCTAAGAGGGTGTGTGATCAAATCCTGCCTTTCAAATACACCCAACATGGCAATCTAATGCCCATGGATGGAAAACGTGGAGTCTCACATCTCGCCAGGACCATCCGGTGTTCCCAAGGGCGGCCCAGTTGTCGTAGTCCTTGGGATGGCCCCGAATATACATCATCCCGTTGTGCACCGAGGAACCCCCCAGATTCTTCCCTCTGGGCCAGCTGCAGGAACCGGAAGTGGAGAGGCAAGCGTTGTTCTCGTTGCTCGTCCTGTACTGCCAGTCGATTTCAGTCCCTGTCCAATCATCGCGAGCGTCAAAGGACGAAACCGGAAACCCCTCCGATGGATTTTCACCGTGCCAGGGCGGTAATTGGAAACTTACCTAGAAACATGGCTACCATACTGGGCACATCCGCACCCGGCGGTTCGTCCGGACCCGCCTCTAGGAGTAAGACTTTCCACTCCGGTATGTCACTCAATCTGGATGCAACCACTGCACCGGCCGATCCACCTAGGTGCGAAAAAAAATCTCATGCAATTGATAACACACTCCATAGAGACTCCGGATGAGAAAAGAAGAAACAGCTTCGCACCATTGCCGAAGGAGGAGGGAATGAACAAATAGTACCCAGACATTTTTCACCACCGGAAGATCCATCCTAGGAAGATTCATCCCAACTCGATTGGGATGTGGACTTCCGTGGAAGTGGATCACGGAAAATCCCGAGAGCCTGATGGCGATCGATTTTATTACCGGGAAATCTCTTTCTCATTATCACCGGCAACCTTCAGTCGAACGAGAGAGGCCGCCCCTTTAATATCGCGCGCGCGTTTAATTGCTGGGTGCAAAAAAAAAAACAAGTGCGCCCTCGGTGCACGGGGCCTGCACTTCGGTTAAGCGAAAAGGTCGTCCGGCAAATTAGTCGGCGTTTCAGATCGACGAAGCGTGTCGGGGAAATTAGAGGGTCGAGGCCAGGGTGGGCCATTATTATTCCCTTTTCGATGCGCGTCTACGACGACGTCCTTCGAGTTTCGAGTATCCAATCATCCCGATCACAGGACTCGAAAATATCGAAGCGATCCCTCCCGGTAATCCGCCGGAAGGGGACCCAATAAAAAATGTATCCGATATCGTCGACAGTGGAGATGCAGTCGGCCACTTCCGACATCCCCGCGATAGCAGTCGCAGCGAAATTGGTAACGACGCGGTTTCCGCGCATTAAAGAAAAGATACAAAAAATGGGAACCCTTCCTCTCGGCAGCGAAATCATAAAAGCAGCAATTTTAATCTCTCCGAATCAATGTTTGATGATGAACGCGGCATAAATCTAGAACTCTTATTTCCCTGAGGTCCATATCCCTGTATCATGTTCCGAACAACTTTTACGGCCATTTTCGTCCTATCCATCTCATAATAAAAACCGTATAAATCCACGCTAGGCCCTTTAAAATTCATTCCCGTCCACTTTACCGAGTAACATCCATTCTCGGGCTGAATCGCCAACGTTTTTTCCCTTTCCACCAGTTTCCTCCGCCCCTCGATATTAATGCGGAACCGAACGCGCGGTAAGCAATGGGTCGTAAAAATTACTGGAATTCTAAGCACTTCAGAACTGCATAGAGATTATGCAAAAAATCTTGCGCCGCGTCTGGCACGTTTCGCCATGCAAATGCGGAAAAATTTCCCACTTGCATGGAGAAACGCACGATAAAATCGGCCCGGGGGAAGAAAATTATTTTAAAGACGCCCGGGCACTAGCAAAGTGCTACAAACCGTAATTGCACCCTCGACCTATTGCTTCGCGTCATGCCATACCAAATTTCCGAAATCCTTCGAGCCAACTTTGCTAAATCCATTTGCGCTAGAGTCGAGCTTCGGATTTTTCATTCCGCCATTCAAGTATACCCTTTTCTTTTTTCTCCAAGTTCCGTTGTGGTTCCATAACGATGTAACGAGGTAAAAACAGTCGTGCACGAACGACAATGCTCCTAAGAGGTCTTGCGTAATAGTACCCGGCAATTATCGTGCACCTAGAAAACCCGGTTGCCAATTACCCTTAGGAATCCTTCGAGGACTCCCCAGGGAACGTCTTGCCTCCACTCGGAGTACTCTCGATATTCCTTGTCTCTTGATTTTTCTTCCTTCCTTATCGGCTTATCCAGACCTTTCTTTTCGATCTGCATTCGACGCGATGCGTGCAGATTCGTCGGTTCAAGCTCTAAAACGTCGCCGTTCAAAGTGAACGTTCCTCCATAAAGGTTTCTAACGTCTTACGATACGTACCCGGCTTCAATTACCTATAAAGTGGACGGCAGTTATTTTCTTGGCAGCTACTTGGCCCGTTCCCTTATTTACTTACGCTACTGCCGTTGTTACGGCCAATTTCAAGACTCCCATCCTGGACGGTACTTCGACACCGGTGCACCACTTTACCCGGCGAGGCCCATACACGTTATGCATATTAGGCCGGCTACGAATTAATCCAACTTGCCCTGGTTTAGCTTATCTAAGCGATTAAATATCTTTCAATGATCCCCGAGATTAATTAACCAGAGCATTCGATTTTAAGAATCCCGAGCAGGGTTGAAGTTTCAGATGATTCGGTGCACCCAGTTTGGAGGAAAATTTCATAAACATTTTCACGCATTGATATGTATGGAATGACCCTTTCATATCACCTTAACCCTTTAACTACGGCGGAATCGGACGTGGAGTGTTATTATTTTATATTAATACGATATTAATTTGTCGCTTCGAACACGTGGGAATGAAGGGGGCGGCTATGGTGGCGTTTCGTAAGTAAAGGGTTAAAAGAGAGAGCCGACGAGGGGTCCCGGACACCCTGAAGTTTCTGCTACTTTCCGATCTACGGGATTTCGTGAAATCGGGATTTCTAAGGTTAATTGAACCATGGGTACGTGCCGGATGGATCGAATTCCCGGAAAGTTGGCTCCTCGAGCCCGCGACCTCACCGATGAAAATCCCGAGGGAATCGCGAGGGGAGGCAGAAGTTGGGCGGATGCTCGAAAAGGCGCATAGTTCTTTGCCAGATACGCGGAACCACCCCCAGGACTCCCCCTGGTCGGGGGTGTTCCAGACATTCCCGGAGAAATCCCCGAAACTTTAAACGGCCCGGAGCTACTCGAGGACGCACAAATGAAGTTGTACCTCGGCAACTTCCCTCCCCAACTTCGGCTTCGGATCGCGAGATGCGTAATCTCTGTCTTTCTCCATTTCCTATAATTCCGTTCGCGTTCTCTTTCGCGGCTCCCCCTTTCCCCGAATCTCGAATTTCATCTCGCGCGAGACGGAATCCTTCGGAGAGTTCCCGACGAAGTGCGCGCTCTAATCGCCGGGAGCTCGAATCTTTAGCAAATACGGAATTCGAAACTCCGGAAAGCCGAGAGACCCCTCGCGGAGCTTCTCCTGGGAAGTTTTCGCGAATGAATTTAGAGAGAGGGAGAGACGTTTTCTATAACGCTTCGTAGTGCGGAAGACCGGCCAATTTCACCGTAAGATGCATTTCAGTTCTTTATCAATGAAAGGGCTGATCGCAAGATTGTTCATTTAACTGGATTTTTCCTTCCATGGATTTGAGTTTAGGCGATGCCAAACCGATTCTTGCGAAAAGGGGTTGATGAGCCTTCGATCCGTTTTCAAATATTCCAGTCGAATAAAAGAGGGTGATTTGGGAGAATGACGAGCCGTCCACCCCGATGCTCACGTCCCTGATAACGCACGGGACAGTCGGAGATATCCGGTCCAGGTGACGTCCCGGTGGGTGAACAGGCACGCGCACCAGGCAAACGGAATTAATTTAATGGCACGATGGTCCCGTGAAGTCGGCCGAATAAATAATAGTTTGTATTAATATCGCGGGTGCGCGAGGCAACGCGCGAGCTCCGTCGGCTCGGACCGATAATCAACGAATAACAATTGTCCTCGCGATAATTCGGTTTAACCCTGGCATAAACGTCGACCAGATTCGAGCGAGCCTCTATATATTTGCGGAATGGATTTAAGCGGATCGAATGACCGATCGCGATCGCCGGATATCGATCGATGCTCCTCCGAAGAGGTCGTTAAAACTCCTCGTAAAGACCCGGGACTCCTGAATGTTTTTTCTTTTTTTTTTCCTCTCTCGAACGGATCCTTAGGTTCCGCTCCCGAGGATATCCCGAGGATATCTCGGGGACATCCCGAGGACATCCGGGGAACCGGGTACCCCCGGCTTCACCCTGACCGTAATTGCCTCTAACTGATCCGATTCGCTTCTTTACGATTTTCTTACGGCTGATTCGATCGGCTTCGCCAGCCGTAGATCCTCCGGGGAGTTGACCCAGGTCGGGGAGCCCCCACGGATCCATTTCACCACCCAACGAGCTAAGGGCGGTGATCACGGCCAATTAGAAACGCGCCGTTTCGGACATCGCGCTTCCGCCGAAAATGTGAAGGAACCCCTCGTCAATCGTTATCCGACGTTCGCCACGATATCTTTACGTCCTAGGATTTTTTCCGCGACGGAATTCATGGTTTAATTTATAACTTAAGGAAAATGTCCATGGCGACGTTGAAGAAAAACCCAGCCCCGGCGATGAAGCCTCGGGAGTTGATTGCGAATCAGCGAAATCGATTAAGAGCTGAGAACGTCATTTTCTGCATCGGTCATGGTCGTTTTAGCGGCTCCGAGAAAATGCGGTCAGTCGGTTTAAAGACGAAAGAAATGGGACCGAAGAGACGGGAAAAGAAATCCACCAGACAGCTGTTCCGTGTTTGAACAAAGCGTGCTTTTTTAGGCTCGGGAAAATGTTTACAAAAATCCCGGCTTTTCATTTCCAAGGTTTCACGACGTTGGTCTTCGAGGAGTCCTCGAAGCAACGCTCGTCCGAATGAAAGGGTCACGTCAAATGACGATCATTCCGCGAGTCATGAATTATGCAGGGTTCATAATCCGACCCTCACGCGATATTCCGCGCCACTTAAGAAATTCATCGAGCCTGAAGCACCATTATGACGCGAATGTTTTCTCTCATAAATAAACATCTGCCTAACTCGTCGAGCCGTCTCTGGGGAATTACTCGGGAGTTAATGAGGAAAAGGTTCGACCACGAGAAACGCGTTCATTAGAGAGATCACTTCCAAAGGGAATCGAGTTTACTTGATCACGTCCTAGAGCAGTCCCCATCTAGGAGTTGCATTTCCTACGTGCCAGTGCAAAAACCTTGCACTTTCTAAGACCTCGTCGAGCCCCTTTTGCAGTGTGCCATTATATGCGGAATTATAACACGAATCGGCGCCACCGTTTGCTCTAGGAAGAGACTGCGTTTCTTTTTCGTCGTGCGAAACATTTCTCCCGCTTTAGATAGGGATTTCACTTTTTTTTTTTTATTCGGGAAACGCTGATTATAAACTGACGGTTCAGTGGTCCGTCCCTGTTCCTTTTTCTCCGTCAAGTGAAAGGCGCCATCTGTGACAAGTCTCTATTTATTTATTTTGCCTTTTATCGTATATCAAGTAATAGCAGAAATCACGAAAAACGAGATCGTCTTGCAGAAAGAAGAAAGATGGATTTTGTTCCCTCGGGGAATGTCCATTTTGCCTAAAGTTTCAACCCTTTGATTAATTAATTCATTTCATCGAGTCATAATTATGTCGACTAACGGGCCTAATAACTAGTAAAAGGACAGCACAGAATGTATTATAAGTTACGTGTTTCTAGTAACTAGTGCAACTCATTGCTACACGTAGTTCGATAAGCATCGCCATTATCCCGAGAGTAGATATAAACCCACGGTCCATAACTAAGAAATCTACTCGTAAACAAAGACATGGACGTTATCGCGTTTACCTCGTAATAGAAAGCTCCTGTAAACGTAATAAAATAGCAAAGCGATAAAAATCAGTGCATTGAGATCAGTGCGTTTCTTCACCCAGAGGCTCAAATTGATAAGAAAAAAATCGATCTATAGTCGTCCCTTACTTACCACCTATGACGATAAAGTCGTAATAGAATTCCGCGGGATTGACGGGGGCAACCCTTTCGCAAAGCTGGGCGATTGGCTGCTTGCCGCGAATGAAGGTGTCCAGGAGGGTCATGAAGAGGAGGAACTGGGAACCTGGACAGGTCCGGGCCAGGCTCGGTCCCAGGAAGGGCTCGGCGCACTCCGAGACGAAGGTCGGCGTGTACGACATGGCTGGATATACTGAAATCAATGACGATCGGCAACGATAAGTGCGTCCGGTGAAACCAGGAAATCCGATTCCTGAGCGGAACGGGTTGATAGGCTGCAGATTAGCTGCACCGGGAGCCTATCATCCATCGCGAGCGTTCTCCGTCCACGAGGAGGTCTTAGCCGCACACGCGTGTGTAGGCATGTGTCGGTGGAAACGTACAGGTGCACGTAGGCGAACGCACGTGGACACGCATTGGTACATCTAGACGGGTGCTGGAGGAGATAACTAGGTGCACACGGGCACGGGAAGCGGATAACTAGGCGCACGTGAGTACACGCATGCATCAACCGGAGCACCTGTACAGGTGCATGGAGCAGGTAAACAGGCGCACACCCGGGTACCGAGCTGGACTTTCATCGATCACG
Source organism: Orussus abietinus (assembly GCF_000612105.2). Taxonomy (NCBI): domain Eukaryota; kingdom Metazoa; phylum Arthropoda; class Insecta; order Hymenoptera; family Orussidae; genus Orussus; species Orussus abietinus. Next base: position 1,094,424 of record NW_019395988.1, read on the forward strand.
TGGACGTGGGAGCTCCTCGCAATGCGCACATTTCCCCGCAGTTGCGGAACTCCCGCGTTTCGGCAATGGAAATCCGCCGATCGGCAGGAGTCAGGGCCGTGTCAAAATCCCCGGTCGAGGTCGAACGACTTCGATTTCTTTCGATTTCTTCGGCCGAGATTTCCCGCCGATTGTCGGAGCCCAGGTTAGTTTGCTATGCGAGCTCGCGTTCCAGACCGATTGAATGGCGGCCAATTGATGGGGCGTATCGGGATTTTACTGCAGTGCGGGAATTGGCCCGTCTTGAGGTCGGTCGGCTTTTTTATGGGGAGATTTCCTAGGGCCTTGACGAGACTTCGGATCGATCCCACCGAACCGTAACTGCGGAGATTTTAATTTCCTATCTAGGGATTTCTTCATGGCGCCTAGGTAGGATATATCGGATATACTACTTGTCTTGGCAGAAAAATTTTTCCAACGGTCTAAGCGTACTGGCGATCACTTTATAGCGTACCGAACAGTTGTTATCTAAAGTGCCACCTAAAGGAGCGATAAGTTCTACAGATATGACATTGCGGTACAGTGATTTCGTAATTATCGTTCACACTTTACGGCTCAGGAAACGCGTTTAAGGGTTCGACATTGTCGGGACTTTTCTTTCTCTCCACACTTTGAAAATAACTTTTCAAACAATTCCCTCCGCGCAAGTAACGCGAGCGGGGTCGTTCTCTACGGCTCGGTTTTTAAAAACGAAGCTCTTTCGGCAGTTCGCTCGTCTACAAAAGGTGTAGGTTAAAATTAATTGAGTCGGAAATAATTAAACCCGGCGTATTTGACGGTCACGCGTGTCGCACGGGATTTTCGGGTAAATGCGGCGCGGCGACTAATTGCATCCTCGTCCTATCCAATTATTCCCGGAAATTTTTCCAATAGCCCGATTCTCCGCACGCGGAGAGAGGCGTTTTTCGACGGTAAACGGAACGGAGCCTGCGGAAAGTGTACCGGGCAAATTACCGGACGAAGTCGCGAGATTCACTTCCGCGAGTGATGACCCTCGCATTAACGAGCGGAACGCCCTGGGCGGAAAAGGTAAATGTGTCCGAGTGTTGCACAGGGTCGCTCGATATGCCGAGAAGGGAAAGAAAATTGGGGAAAATCCCGCCTCACCGAAAGACGTGAATTTAAAGGCTCTCGCTTATCACAACGCTATCGGGGGATGCCGGGGGATGGTTCGGAAAATCAGAGGGGTAAAATACTCAGTGCTACCAGGAGCGAAATCGCCGCTTCCGCATCCGATGTAAACTCTCCGCGTTAATGAACGCACCGCCATGGCCGGTGAATTTGAGCGATCCCGCGCACTGCGTGCAGAGAATTACTCTATTTAACGCGCATACGGAGAACGAAGCGAAAACCGAATTACTTCCCCACGTGACTCTTCCTCCGCGAGTCGCACGATTCTCGACAAAGCGATTCTAGAGCTGAGTTCCTCCTATAGAAAAGTGTGACATTCCAAACCGATTCGAAATGTTCATTAAACTTGATCTATCATCCGTACCGAGGTCAGTCCGTCAATTTTCTCGCGTTAGGGAATTGTCTCAAGGTGGCGAAAGATAACCCTTCCGAGAGGTCGTTGCATTTGTAGCATTCACGGGTGAAACGAAGTCGCGGAGGGTCTCTTCCGGTGTAAATACTCCGCGTTAATGAACACACCGCCATGGGCGGTAAAAGCGTGCGTCCCACGTGCTTCGCGTGCCGCGAATCGCTCCGTTTGAGGCGTCGCGACGCACGACGTCGCGGCGAATCGACACGCCGAAATGTTCCCACGTGGACGCGGGGAGGGAATTCCATTTATCCGAGGAAATGTCATTACGTTCCGCGCGACTGAAACGATCGCCAATTACGAATTCGCCCTCGGGAATTCCGCAAAAAATTCCACTCGACGAAAGACTTATTAGATCGAAGAATTAAGCTCCACTCGATTGTTTAAAAATTAATCCGCGCACCCGGGACCGATTTTCGATCGATCGATGTACCGGCCCCAGGGGAAAATCACCCCCCTTGATTCAACCATGCTCCGGTATGTCGCGGGTCGTCATTCGGTTATTTCCCACCGCCCCAGTGACGATTAAACGTCATCGGTGGTAATCGGGATGAATTTTCTCCTATTAAACCCCTTCTACGTGGAATTCTGAAATTCCACGGAAAGTTGATCGATTTAATCACTCCCTCTCGTTCAGAGAAGTTATCAAGGGTGGGTTCTGTGTCGGTGTTGGGTGTCTCTCTTTTAAACTTTTTCCAATGGATTGGTATTTACCGATAGCTCGTCGCGCTTCTTTTTCGGTGGTTTTGCGCCTACGCGTTATCGGGACCACCTCGTTGCGGCACTCGCGGCGATCCGGTCGAATTTCCCGGTCTCTTTAATCGGTTCACTTGGTACTCGAGGTAGAACGAATGCCGAGACCTAGCCGCGCCGAACGAAAGGAGCTAGATCGCGGAAAGTCGCTCTCGGACCGACTCGCTTCACTGTCGCACCTCTCACCGGCGTATCCGACTTTATAATTCGTCCCCCACTTATCTCGAATTCCACCCCCGCGTCGATACGTTAAGCGGAATTCGCGTGGATCAGATTTTTTCTCTCCGAGAAAATTTTTCTAATACTCATCTCCGGCCGGGTTTTCTTATGCCGGTAATTCCCGCGAGCGTCACGCGCTCCTCCGTCGGAGAAATCCGATGGTAATTCCGGAAAAATCCTTATCACGGGAAAGATATGGGAAATTAATGGGAACGCTTGAATTTACAAATATCGATACCCGATAGGACGGGAGGTTGCATTTCATTTCGCCCCGGTTACTTTCCCTCGCTGTTGGGGCGGTTTCAAAGGAGAGCTCCCTTTGTCGGGGAGAGGGAATTTCTGATTGGGGGAAATGTCTTCGATCGATTGACCGCAGCCAATTAACGATCGGCACGCGCTAGAATTCTGCCTGTGCCTATTGATGATTACGGATATGCCCGAGTGCCGGCACCGCGACGGAATAATGCCCCGACACACCGAAACCGACCATTACCGAAATTATCGTTACCAATTGCATTATATGCGGAATTATTGTTGCATCGCCGATGGTTGCCAGCGCGACTCGCGCCATGCCGGATTCGCCGATCGATCGGAGATCGATCGAGAGCGATATATCGCCCCAACGATTGTCCTCGATTCGGCTGCAGTATAAACACTCCCCCACGAGATTTACGTGACAAAGTTTGGTTTAATTAATTCAATGTCTTGAATTTTTCACGACGTTGTGCTCGAGATGCGCGACTCGCTGCTGGGAATATAACAACCCCTCGTCGCTCGATTTGGTACGCGTGCATAATTGATGCTCCGCGGTCGCTCTCTCGTTTATTTATGCGAATAATAGAACAATTTCCACCCCGCTTGGATCGCTCGCGCATTTCCCTGGATTTTTACCCGAATCGCATTGTGTGATTTACTTGGTCTAACCCGACCCCCGGATTTTTTCCCCGTCAACCTATCGACGGAAAAGCGACTCGGTGTATTTTGTTCAATTACCGTGCAAAAGAAATATCGACGGTGCGCCGAGTCACCACACGACAAAAGGCAGTTTGTCGCTAAGAAATGTTCCCTATCCACGGCGCGATAAGAAAAACGGATGCCGAATCGATCGAAGTGTTCAATGATCGGCGAAGGTTCTACCAAAGTAAGTCATTGTTCGCGATAAGTAGATTGAATTGCCCACAATGAACAACTTAAACTACCGTACCGAATGAATAATTGAAAGTAAAGAAATACCCAGGGAAATGAAGCCTCGATATTATCTTCGATTGTATGCTCCTGCATGATTACTGTGTTATTATATTAATGCGTGGGAGCATTAATGAATGGATTATTATGGATTAATCTATGAATTGGTAGAATCGCTGGAGTGCGCTCGGAAAAGCAGGAGCCGAAACCGAGCGGCTCGGCACTCGTTACCTCATACACGTGTAAAATGGATGTCCGCGATCGTAATGGGCCCCGCCATTATAGCGTTCCTATTATGGGGTCAGTCGACCGAGCAAAATCATATTTCGCGGGAAATGGTATGCCGAGCGACAATGGAACTTCCGGCTTTTTTCCGGTTGACATCGGCGGCCGGGGCAACTCCGCTCTCGGGAGCTACGGCCTCGCAACGAGGGCCTCTAATAAATTCCTTTTTTATGTTTCGACGAGAAAAAGCCCGACTTTCATTTGCCCCGGAAGCGGGGATATTACGAGGATCCGAACCGCGCTTTGTGCGTGCCACCTTTTTCCTCTTAGCCCCGGAAACGACTCTTCTCGGCCAAACTCTCTCGCCTCCATTGTCCCTCTCTTTTTATTATAATTATCCACTCTGGCGCGATGTCACGTTTCAATTCACCCTTTCGCGCTCGATCGGGACACGTCGAGTCGAGCGATATCGAAAGTTTTCGAGAGAACGGGCTCGGGAAATGAAATGATCACCGCGGGAGCGGAAACCACCTCCGCCTCCTTACGTGGGTAGGGAAGGATGCGAAGACTCGTGGAAAATTCATTTTTTACTAAACGTACCTCGGAAGAGGTCGCACGGTGTTACTTTGAATAATGCAAGAAGACGCGAACGCCGATCGGGCTCGGTCGAGAAAAAATGGAGCATGCCGAGAGGAATCTCGAGGAATTCCTCATTTCTTTACGGTTGCTTTCGTCTTTTCTTTTGATCCCTGGAAGAGGGATGCACCTTGTAGGATTTCAGCGAACTAGAATCCCCTGGCTTCCGCTCGATACGCCTTTAACGCGTATACCTCGGGGAAGGTGGGTGGACCCTGTATCTAAAAGACAGAAGAAGAAGCCGAGGAAGACGATGAAGAGGTAGGGAGGCTTCAGCGGCTCTTCGGGGCCGTAAAGAGGTATTGTCTTTACCGGTTTCCCTTAAAGTGCCTCGTACCACTTGGCCTTTTATCCTCGAGCTCTTCTCCTCGGGGCTAACCAGGGTAGGATCTCTCTTCTTCCTCTCTGCCGAAGAGGCCCTGTCATCGAAGGACCTTATCTCGATGGACTAACCGAACTATCTCTCCGAGTCTCTCCTGGCAAAGGAACGTCGACTTTTTCTTCCTTTTCCCAAATTTATCCCTTTTTCCAGTCGCCTTCTCTTCCCCTCTTCCGGGAGCTCCGGCATCGACTTTATCGAAATTGGCCTCCTTTGACAGATAACGCGTCATGTTTCTCATCTTTGGTAATTCCAATTGATCGGTCCATTGTCTAAGATTACTTCTCCCGCGTTGCATCTTCGGTAATTCCGATTTCTTCGTGATTTCCATCATGATTGTCGGGGCTTCGATGACCCTTGGTTCCGGCATATCGGAGAGGGAATAAACGGACGGAAGAAGCGACTTACGTACTGTCAACGATGACGAAGTAGTACTGAATTTCCTAGCCGACGATGCGATCGTATCGCTGCATTTACATACGTCTTGAGATGCTGACGCATCCGCAGGATGCACCAGCTCGGGAGATAAATGCTATCAGTGGAGATGAAAAGTTCAGAGAAACGGGCAAAACGCGCGTACCAGGGAGTTAAATTTGTTCCACTCTATATATATTTTTTTTTTTCATGAATTTCAATAAATATATACCTAATCATGTAACCACAGCACATTGGAAACGGAGATTAACGTTTAATCCTGGTTGACTAATACTCAAATAATTTATGTCTTCATCGCTATGATCAAACATTAATTGATCAATAATGCATTTCCGAGTCAATGAAACAATGGGATAGGATCATTTGCGTTAAGGATGTACACAGATAAAAATCATTTGTTGAATCGTATCGTACGATATGCGCGAGAGGATTATCTTTTATTACCGTAGTAGAGATCTGACATGGAAGAGGAAAATCCTTCGTAAATTCACTTGAAACGCGTTACATATCAATGTCGCGAATGCTGTAATCTCACCCTCTGTAAACGTAGAGTAATATTCCAGGCCTGCAATCGATAAGCTTTGGTTATCCTTAATTTTCCTCTAATTGAAATACATCGTTTAGAGCTTTCCTTCGAACTTTGAAGTCACGGCTCGCAGGACGAGGCACGGTGTCGCATTAAGGACGGATCGTAATTAGATGGGAAATATCGAGCAGATCGAATTGGTCGTCGAGCGGGGTTTAATCTCGGCGCGAGTTCCAAGGAGGGGAAAGGAGAAAAATCGACTCGACGTAAAACGATAACCTTTCCTTGCGAGTCATTGTCGTGCCAGTAATCGATCACGGGGGAGAAAGAGAGAATCGTGTCTCGATGCAATCGAACGTCACGATTCACGTGACCTCGTTACCGATGGCCTCACGTATTCCTTCGCCTTCCCTATCTCGGTCTTGGTCGATAAGGGGGCTTCCTGGGAAATCTCACGAGACCCTCCGAGTTTCCGGAATTCTATTCGAATCGCCGCGAATTCGATTCGCGAGGTCGTGATAGGCTGATAACGATCGGCCCGCCGTATAGGAAGAAATGGTGTTGCGTATGGGCTCTGGGATTCTCCGATGACACGTTTTCATAAACGATTGCTCATGTAATATATTTGTCAGGAGTTCTTTCATTTAGTGGTGAAAATTGAAAATTCTCTTAACGACCGAAGACGCGCGAATTAAAATTATTTATACAAGCTAAGTGAAGGAAAATGTTAACGACGTCTCCGAGAATATCTCATTATCGCGGATGGTATTGTGTAATAGAATTTTACGACGCTTCTTACATCGCGAAAGCCAGGAAAACCGAGATCCTTGGTGAATCGAAATTGCATTCCCTTTTTTAATCCTAAGGAGATTTTATTGCCCACCGATGATTAGGATACGCCTTTTCGCGTTCGGTTCAGCTTAACGACGCTTATAACGCGTCGACTAATCTACCTCGGATATTCTGTTTTCCTCCGACTCTCCCGTTAAGTCATTATTCATTTTTACAGGGAGCTTTTATGAGCACCTGCTCCCAACATGGATTAATCGTCCTCCCGCGGCAGTGATTTAAAATTTATTTCATTAGATCCCGCCTCGGCCTAGAAACGGATGGCGCGACTCCTAATTCGCGAGATCATTTCAGGATTTTTCCCGGGATTTTCGTGGGAAAAGTGTCACGGACGACGATACCGCTTCCCCTGGTAGAGGGTCCTGCAAATCTTGGCCAATTCTTACGATTAGTCATGTCCCCTCGTCCTTAGTCATGCCGACGCGCGACGCCGTCGAAGGAATCTCTCTCCAACCCGTCCGTGGGTTTGGTTTCCTATTTTCCATTCGTTTACTTTCCATTTCTTATCTCGTACTTTCCGGCCAGAAACGAGTGGCGGCACCCTTCGTTAGCCGGGGCAAGTAATCGGCAAATGTTTGCAGGATTCCTCGGTGGAAGTTTCCCCGATGACGGTGCCGCCTCCCTTTCCCGGAGTTGCTGAAAATCTCGGCTAATTCCCGACTTCGCGCAATTCCCACGGTCTCCTCGTCGTCCTCCGTCATCACCGAGGCGCGGGGGAGGCGAAACATCCTCGAAGAGGCCCCTCGAACTCGTCTTCGGGTTTCTTCCGGAAACTCCGGCAAGACTTCCAGCTGGATTAACGAGGGAAATCCGGCAAAGTCAGGACGGCAACGCGGACGGACCGGTCTCGCGGGAAGTCAAAGGGAGGACGTCGCGGCACGACGCGACGAGGTCGTTTAACTCCGAAACCGCCGGAAGTGGAAGTTAAAACTTCCTTAAAGCCCCATCCGCACGACAGAGGACATAGGCCCGGAGACCCTCAGGAACCTCGTTTGGGTGCTGGTCAGGTCAACCAAGTCGGGACTCCCTTCGATCCCGAGACCGTCGATTCCTTTCCTCCTCCTGGAAGTGTCCATCGACCACGTGGCCGAAGAAAACGTCACTCTTGGAGTCGAAGAGCGGAAAGGCGGCCGGCAGATGCGACGCGACATCGAGAGGTTGAGGAGAGGTCGAGAAGAGGTCGAGAAGAGGTCGAATCGAGGTCGAGGCCCGAAGACCCGAGGGTCCTCGAAGCTTTCGAGACCTCTCGCAGCTGGCGGCCGAAGAAGAGGACGAGGAGATATCTTCTTCGGGAAGATTTGTAAGATACTCCTCGCGGTGGTTCGGCGCTTTAAGTGTACTTCCTTGTATACCCCGGGGCTCGAGACGTGCATCGGAGCCGCCATTCGCGAACAACGCGTACAGTAGACCGAGCACGGTCTGGCACCGGAGCTGCACTGAAATATTCAACGGACACGGATACCGTGCTCGAGATCATATTTTCCCGCTTTATGTTGCGTCCCGCCACCCGGGGACGATACGACTCGACTTCGCCTTAAGTACCGGCTAAAGTGTCACTCCGGCGAGCCTCACCTGGTGGCAAGAATCGGCCGAAAGCATTTCGATTGATCCTCCGCGACGGGCATCCCGTAACGAGTCGAAAGCTTCGAAAGCTTTCAAGACTCGAAAGCCGGAAAGCTCGAGAATCGATTTCACGAGGTTGAAGAGGGCTCGAAGAGATCCCGTTTTGTTTCCCCGGCCTCCCCTTCCTGGGGAAACGGACCGTCGAATTGGCTCTTCCGGTAGTTCTGGGCATCGATGCCGAGAGGGTATTTAGGGTACCTGGATGTCGTCTCCGAGGCGGAGCGTCTTGCTTATGCAACGGAGGAAGAGACGTGGTTGTACTCGATTTAAATTCCTCTACGGAGATCGCGGTAAGGGTCGCTCCAGGAGAAGACGAAGACTGGGGAAGTAAAATGGAACGCTTTGGACGACACGCGAGATGCTCCCTTTCCGCTCGAGATAAATCAACCGGGACGTGTCTTCGAGGTTAAGGTCGAAAGTAGGATAATCCCAGGTTTCCGGATGGGGTCAGGAGGCGGCGGAGAGAAGTTTACGGGAGTAAGAATCTCTCGGAGGTATCTCGGAGCAAATCTCGAAAACCCTGAGGGGCTCGGAAGGTAACTTACGAGCCTCTCGCTATCTCTCGAATGGCGCTTCGCCGGATCTCCTCGGAGGATCTCCGGATCGAATCTCAAAGAGCCCTCGCTATCCGATTGGGCCAATTGGAACACTCCCGGGGAATTAGCCATTTTTTATCACACCTTTTGGGACCTATTCCGTGCGGTGAGTCGCCTTATCTGTTCGGGAGACGCGGATTTATTTCCGTCGTTCCCCGTTATCCCTCAAAATCGGTCTCTTCGGTGGTAGGGGTGGTTTCTGATAAAAAATTGCAAATCGATCTTCCAGGCGGACGGAGTTGCGATCGATCCCACGCCGATTCCAACTTCCGGAATGCAATTACCGGTGGAGTGGATCCGACCCTATGCACCTCTTGAGTCCTTCACACATGTCGGCCAGAATGTATTCAGCACTCGAATCCCACCCTCTCCGAGTCTGAGTGGTTGGAATTCAAATTTACAAGCGAGCCCTAGCAAGCGACTCTAATGGCGCCAATGGCCACGATGCAGCCAATTCTTCCGCTCTTTGATTCCTCCTCTATGACCATTTCGGCGAGTGAAACTTTCCACCGCGTACCCGGGAGGTCAGTTTATATTTATTTTCCAATGCTCCAGTTGAGCCTTAATTAATCCAGCTGGCTGTGACTAGAAAGAACGCGAGCCAATATCGTAGAAAAATAATAGCAACTGCACCGTACACCTCGGTTCTCTCGTAAGCTAATAAAGCAGCGACCAATTCGTCGGCATCCGGTCTGAAAGGTAAGAGTCACCTTTGACTGGGAAACTCTTGACGTCCCGCGAAAGGTAATAAGAAAGTTTGCAAATAGATCTTTATTGCCGGATTCCACAATCCCTTGGATTTGAATATCAAGCAACATCTGCAATCAGAGTTCCGAAAGTCCGGTCCCCTCTTGAAACTCCTGGAGGAAATGCAGATGCAGCGGGTCATCGGTTAGAGCGCGGGGATCTGCCTGGAGGGGATCGATATCTCTAATTCGGATGACCCAGTGACCAAGGAATGGAATTTCATCTCGCCGGCTTCTGTCTTCGCGGTTTCCGGGGAAGTTATCCCCCTCGGCAAGGACGAAGCGGATCGAAGGGGGTCCCGAGTTCCTGGGATTCCCCGCAGGCTCCCCGGAACCAATCCTGCTCCTTCCGGAATCGAGTATCTCTTTGGAGTTCCGTTTTCCGTCTTTGCCGGTGGGTACCCGTTGACGGCGATAACCTTTGTCACCACCGGCTTGCGGGACGTCCGCAGGAATTTCGGTATTACGAATTCCATTTCAGAGCTTGAAAGAAGCTTCTTGCGGCCGTGCCGGAAGTGGCGCCTCCTCGGTAATATAGGTTCCCACCGGGGCAAAATAGACAAGGGGGAGGAGAGAGGCGAGATGCGAGACCGGGAACTCGACAAAGAATCCCAGGAGGCGGATCCACCACCCAAAGACGTGGTCTCTGAACGCATCCCTCGAAAGTGGACCTCGGGATGACGAGGACGTTAACCAGAGCGGCGATGTAAATTCAGTTTGTCGCAAGTAACGCGATTTTCCGGCGGGCAGGTGAAGTTGTCGGTCCCGGTCCTGAACGCGAGCAGAAATAGATCGAGGAACGACGTTACGCGGGAAATGAAAACCGCATCCACGGTCGTCCAGGTTCCGGGTACTTGCGCGTCCTGACATTCGGTCCCACGTTTCACTGCCACGTCAGCGCACTGATATTAACGCTAATTGTGAGCCTGGCGTATCGTTGACACTACGGTGAACCCTCCTCCACTTTCTACTCAACGAATTGTCAAACTACTTCCGTCCTCGTTCGAAAGCCGGGAGACTAACGAGTCCATTTCTCACCGACTCGCGGACTTGCATTTCCATTCCGAGTGTGCCATTAATTACCTCGGTTTAGTTATACCGGAATCATCAGGTATAACTAGGATCAAATGACGGACAATTATCCCCTCGCATTCGTCGCTCGTAAAGCCCCGAAGAAGGTCTTCAGGAGAGTCGGACGTTTCTCGGGCGGGATTTTCCCGAAGGATTGAAACGCGAATTGCCACCTTTTCGGTGGGAGGCTATCGATTGGGCTTCGATGGGAGTAGTGGTAGTCATTGTCGAAAATAGGTCCGAGTGCGTCGGACCGGGCCGGAAGGTGCGGAAGTGCCTTTGGGAGGGTCCGCCGTTTCCCGGGAGCGACCTCGCGGGAATTATGGCCCCCGCGGAGCCGGGGAAAAGGAGAAATCCGGAGGACCTCGAGGAGGTCACCTCAAAAGCTGGGGAGGTTTTCAATCCTGCCGAGATCAAAAGTCCCGCCGGGTAACCGGGCCAACCGGGGCCGGACTTCTACTTCGCTTCAACTACTTTAGCCTTACTCGCAGGAACCGCTGAATGCTCGCCGAGGGTAATTCGCTCCGCCTCGACGTCGTCCGAGCCCAGCTGCCCTCTAATTACGAGCTCGGTACTCGGACATTCAGGATTCTTCCGCCTTATTCGCGAAGGTTTCCCTTGTTATCCCGGAGCCGAGCTTTTTGATCCCGGAGCCGAGCTACCACACCCAGGACGCTCCCCGACTCCGCGGCTAAGGACCACGAAATTACGCTCCTTGCTTAATAACCGATGCGCGCCCCTTGTAAAAGAAATGGAAAAATGCGAGGTCGTTCAGGGAATGGTCCGCTGGTCGCAAACGATAGGTCGGTGATCGATTCCCCAAAGGGTTTCTCATCTTGCTAGGCCGTTGCCGCTGCTCCGGGAACGAGCTCACTGTAATACTCCCAGATGAGCAGCGGCAACTTACCTACAAATTGCCACTTGATCTCTCGGAATACGTGGGAGAATTATTGGAAGCGGTGCAGCTGGTAAAATATAGGGATTCGTTCCTCGAAACCGAGTACACGGACGGGGAATTTCACGCAGGCTCTGTTAAACAAGATGGAGGGACGAGGTATGTCCGGTGCCTCGTTATGTAAAACTCGGTGCATCGCTCGTTACCCGGATGCGTGTTTTTACGAGAGCGAGTTATGCTCTTAACGACTCGCAGGACGAAGGCTGGGACTCCTCGAGAATTTGTTTTGTTTAAAGGGAAATTCAATTATGCGTGGAGGACTTACCACGTAACGTTGAATTTCCCCAATTTTCCCGGCTCCTTCGGAAGGATTTCTCTTCAGATCGGGGACATCGATTTTGGGATAAATGAAATCAGGAACGGGCGCTCGTTGATCCTGGGATAAATGAAACCATTACCGCGCGTTCATTACCCAAGAGCGCACATGCATTTTCCCCGCAAGGATACGGTGTAATGGCGACACTTCCCGCGCTCGTTTTGCTTCGCTACAAATAACAAGAGCGATTTATGTGGCTGAGGTTATTCCGAAAATTATCGGCGTAATCGCTCGGAGAGACGTAATCGTCGTAACTACGTGACCGATCGTTGCAGCCATTTCGTTGCACTCGACTGCATGTGGTTTACTCTTTGTCGCGACCGTTCGATCATGTATTGGGAGCCGATTAAAATTTTTATTACCAAGGCGATTCGAAAATTCGGGGAGAAAATGTAAAAATGGTCGTTATCAAATGTGCCCCTAGGTCAGTTCACCATCCAAGTGTGCCTTTATCGGCTGAAAGGCGTTGCACTTTTCCTACACTCGAGACGCGTAGTTTCGTGCAATGGAAGGGATAAGAATAAAACCGGTAAACCGAAAATCTCGGGGTCGGGAAAAATGAGCAGTTCTCCGCGGACGCGTTGATAATCCGCCTTCGGCGTTGGCGTTGACAGGAACGACGAGGACGGTAATCAAATTCGGGCGCCATATTGCCCCCTCATCGATGTCCTTCTCCGCGAGCGTCAGGCTCGGAATTTCTTAGCAGCTAGGTACTTGTTGAGCCGCCTAATGGATCCCGAACAACCGCAAAACTTGCCGGAAGCAATTTTTCACTCGGCCAAGTCCGCGAACTCCACCCGATTCCAGATTGCGGGACTTGGGCGAAAGTTTGCCGGCGGTGCCGCTTTGCCGCCATTTCCGTCCCAACTGGAAGCTCCGCCACGGCGTGGAATCTCCCCAAATGAAGCTTTTTTTTTTTCCCTACCTCCAGGGAACTTTTCCGAATCTTTCCCGATCTCGACACCGGCCCATTATTTAGAAGCTCGACGCTCGCTGCGATTTCCACCCCCGAATTTGCGTAAATGATCGCGCTTTAATTCTCCTCCCTTAACGGACTTGGGATATTCTACGGGGAATTAACTAGCCTCCGAGACTAATGAATATCGTAGGGGTAATTAGGACCGAACGGAAGCGACGGAGGTGTCGTAGGTGAAGCTTCGGTCGCCCCCTGGATCCAGGGGAGCCTCATTAATCGGGCCGCGGAGTCGCGCTTTTGCGCGCGGTATCGCTTCTTGCGGGGACACTTTAATTCATTTTCCAGTATGAGGCGACACGAACGTGCCATTAAGTGCGAATCGATTGGCCGCCGGCGAGGAGCGTAAAAATCCCCCGGGATGAGGAAGCCGGCCAAAAAGCGCCCCACGGACGGCGCTAATATCCCCTGGCACGGGGGAGCATGTTGAAAGCATTAGGAAGTTTCTTGCCCTTCCGTTGCTAGCCGTCCGAGAGAAATTAGAGGCGATCATTCTCGACTTAACCGATGCGCACGATTCGAACGGTTTTGCCGCCCCGGATCCGCACTCGTCCCGGCGTTACGGAATCCTCCTCCACCAATAAGGTAGGGATCGTGACGTTCCCCGATGGACCCGAACCGCCCCCGAGTTCGAACAATCGATCGCCTTAAATAAATATATAAAAATTATTATCACTTAAACGATATCCCAAATGACCATTTACGATAACTTTTCAAGGCACTTCATCGAAATACGTATTGATTAATCATTATTACCAGTCAGTGCACTTCACCAGGCTCTGGATTGATCGTTGATCGGAAACGATCCGAGAGTGGTATTGACATTCTTGATCTCCCGGCAATTGCGATCCGAGCAACTTACCTCGGTCAAGGTCGCAAAGCGAATGAGTCGATTCTCCCTTCTCTCGGCAGTCACGTGGGCGTTACGACCGCGCATGCGCAGGGATCGCAGCGATCCCCGCGGAAAAGCCGATCCTTCACGCTTTCCTTCGCGAAAGCGAACTCCGCGACGTAGAGATTACTTTCTATCCGAACAGTATGCAGTGAAATTACCGGAATACGGGTTCGAGAGATCGCGCGCGTTTCCGCCCAGCCGGAGGTCCGTCTTTCCCTCGCGCTCCCTTCTTCGTCCACCTCGGAGAGGAGGAACCAGGAAACGGGACCAGGCGAGGGTATAAGATAAGGATATGAGAAAATTCTCCGATCGCGAATTTGAAGTGCATTTTTGGTCGCGAGATTCCGATTGGTTTTTCATCCTCGGTACGTCGACGCGCCGCGCTTTGTATGACCCCGACGCACTCAGGTCTCCGGCCTTCCTCGAAGGCGGATTTTTGATACGGTTCATGACTTTTTTCTCGACACGTTCAGATGATACGGGGAGAAACTCGAGAACTGACCGGTTAACATACCTAAACCCGCGCTTTTCCTTCCTCGGGTAAGACCTGGTTTTCTTGTAAGCTTGCTTTGCATATGTCGAATGAACGTCCCGAGGTATGTATATCAGGTACTGATAGGGAGTGCCGCGCACTCGAGGTGCGACGTCCTCGGGGGAAGGATCAACGACCTCGTAAATGAAAACCAGCATGACTCATACTCGTTCCCCAGAAGACCTAATTTTTCTTCAACCTTGACTTCCTTCGTTAAGAAGCTAATCAATTGATTACAATTGACAATTCTTCGGAATATTCGAAGGTACTTTATCGTTAACGCATGTTCATGTCTTGGTAAGAAGCATTTTTAGCCGGTTTAATCGCGCCGGTCGGTAGGGGTTCCTTCGATGACGAAAGGCGAGTCTGGCAGGCGCCAGTGATAAGCCTTATCTGAAGCGCCGACATCGCGACGCTCCGCTGGCGTTCGGCCTGATTATATCCTGTAACGGCGACTTCGGAGCTTTTAGTGCGACATTCGCGCGAAATTACCCGCCGGGGAGCCTGCGACTTGGTTTACGAGTGTACGCCACGCCGAAGTGGTTGTACGATAATTTGTGTTATCTACCCTAATACCGGCGCGTTTATGCTAACCAATATTTCACGCGGCTCGGCCGCGGCCGCGGTGAGACGCCCGACGCGGCGTGCACCTTGGCCCATGCATCGCACCGAGGTAAATGGCTCGCATCGGGAGCGACATACACCGAAAATCCCAAAAGGTCCTGAACCGCAAAAATAAAATTTGTATTTCAGGACTTTTTCCCGCCAGACTACGTACTGGGGTAATTTAAGCGTTTGTCAAAAGGACGAGGGCGTAATTAATTTCTACGTCGAAAATCGACATTCGTCCCAATCACTGGCATCGAGTACTGACGTATGACAATGAAGCTGTTCGAAGAAAGTCAAGGGAGGGAATTATTTGTCGAAACCTTCGATTTTATAATTCAGCGTGGAGTGTCGATTAATAAACGTTTTTACAATTAACGAGTCGAGTTTGACGTAACCTTATTTCCATGCAAGGCGATTCTTTCCGGGGTAATGACGGGAATTAGATTTATCATTCGATTACAGGTAACGAGGGTGCGTGATTGCCATGCCGCGACTCGTAAGATTAGCATTGGGTGATTATCACTAGGTGCAACTCGAGTACTCGTTACCGTTTAATACAATGGGACACAAGGCGGCGTAACAAAAAGGGTGGAAATATATTCCCGGCCAGTCCGCTCCGCGGGAAGGGTTTATGATTATGCTTTTTATCTCGAATTTCACCGTAGATTAGAATGCTTACAATAGCGATCTGTTCACCATGAATCGTAATTCACTGTGGCCCACTTTCCCCTAGGCCGTTTTTTTGGTAATGGCCTCGCGTATTTCAGGCGGAATTGCCGGCATTGTCGCACCGAGAGCGCGCTCGTAAGATAATTGGATTTTTCATTAATAAAAAAGCATATCGGCTGACACGGCGCGTGTAAGGCTCCGAGTCACTCGTACGATCGGTTTTACGGGACAAATCCGATAGCGCACTTGCAGATATGCAGCTGCAAAATCATCGGCTCGCGAGCGTGATTACGTACCGGGAAAAACTAAGTACTCCACCTAACGTTGCCGTCTCTCGGGCCCAGACAAGCAATTATTTCCAGAGAGAGAATTCCCGACAATTAAACGAACTCCCGGTGACGGATGTACCGATAGTCGGTGTTAATTATCGAGCGAGTTTTCCAGCTTGGGGAAGACTCCCGGATGAAGTGAAACCGGATGGAGTCGTGAAAGTAGTCCTTTTAGTAAGGAGTACCTCACTAAGAGGAGTCTGCTTTCATAGTTACCTTATTTTGTCGTTGATTTCCGCAGAATAATATAAACGGAATAAATGAATGATGGTTTTATGCTGTATCGTGTATATCATTTAAGTTGTTATCGGTTTCTTTCTTTAACGAAACGCGATCCGGGAACCGCGTCAGCCAATCGATCTTGGAACGCGAGGTAACGGCGCTAATTGAATGGGCAGTACTTTCGTTAATCCCGATTTCGAGGGCAAAACGAGCAGTTTAAAGAACGATTGCATTCTCTTTCAGAGACGCCAATCACTGGACCAAACACCCCGCGGGGTGTTTGCTCGTTCCGCGGAGTCCGAATAACGACGTCGCTACTTCTGCCCGTTGAATTAATGACCGGCAATCGGCCCTCCGTCAATTATTCGGGATTTTAATTAGTCCGACTATTTGCCGGAACATGCTCAATCCGCGGGATGGACGAGATGCAAACTCCGCTTCGAGCTGCTCGAGTTCCCGGGTTAATCCCCAAAATCACGCGGCTTTGACACCTGGTAATCGCATCCACGCCCATCTGCCTTAAATCCGCGAGTCTCATTGGGAATTTTCCCAAACAAGGAAATCCCTCGCGGCATATTACCTCGGCGTGTCAAAAAGTTCCTCAAGAATTGATTCTCTCGTTGCCCAACGTTTTGGATAAGCACGCCGAATTTTTTAGGGACTTTTCGAGCGTTTGTCAATTTTCAAAGGGTGGGTGGCGAAATGCGAAATGGGGGGCGCGAGGGTACCGAGGGGTCTTGGGGAAGAATCGAAAGAATCGTCGTTGGAACTTTGGAAAAAGAAGTTAAATGTCGGACATTGCCGCGCCAGTGGGGCAAGAAATGGGTTTACAGCCGACGAAGGAGGAGTCTTTAATGTTTACCGGCCGGAACCCGAGGTTGCCGGGTGCACGAAGGGAATTTACGCTCTCTAACTCGAAAGTATTTAAGCGAGGCCGATTTTGCCGAGTACGCGTCAATTACTTTTACTTCCTAAAATCGGTCGCGACGTGGCGAATCCCCGCCCGTCGCAATGTACCTGACGCACGGGGAATACGCACTAAACAATTTTTTTTTATCATTTTTAATAATTCCGCGCTAATGTAGAACACGTACATTTGTACAGAGCACGTACATTTCTACCGCGTAACATTTCTTTCCTTACGAGGGTGCTAAAAAGGTCGTTCTGGGGCTGCCGGTAAAAAGCGTCGGACGAGGGAAAGAAGGGGGAGAAAAAAATCGTAAGACCTCCATCAACGTTTCTTTACATTAACACGTTACACTTGGACGCGGTCCGTGCACTTTCCACGACCGGCGCGTTTTTCCCACTTTCCTCCATTCGAGTAGGAAAAGTGTCAGCCGTGGATACATCGAGGGAAACGGAGGAGGTCGCCTCGAGGGTGGGCCAAAATGGCGGAATCGTCGACCTACAATCCCACATGTCGAGTTAACGGTCGGAGACGGCTCGAGCCGGGCGCCCTGGACCGTTTAGACGGCACTTTGATCTGGGGGCCGAAGGCAACGTCGCGACGTCCTGCGTCGTCAAAGGAGCCGCGTCGCCCTTCGGCCATTGTCGGTACCATTGTACGCAAACTATATTACAACAGGAAGTGGTCGCGTCCTCCCTTCCGGTTGGCCGTAACTCACTGTCACGCGACCGGTACACAATACATTCTGTGTTACACCCCTTACATCCCCCACACCCCCGAGACCGTTTCCAGCCCAAACGCCCTGACGCTGCCCTGGACAATAATGGGGCCCCAAATCCAATGTCTTCCCCTTTGGCCCCCCCGCGAAGGATCCTGCCACTTCCGTCCGGGTTGTTCTTTATCTACTCCCCGTTTCCCTGGAATGGTTATGTTGAAATCGGGCGAATTACACTTTTGCGCATGCGGATGATAAGAGGCGTCGAGGTAATCGATCTCTATCGACCACTGCGATTTTAGGGGTAGAGCCTCTTTCCCAACATTCATTTCTTACGTTTTTTACCTTCCTGGTTTATACTCCCAGGATGCAAACGACGACAAAAAAAAATTGATAGATCCTCTTCCGCGTCATAGAAGGGGCAGTCGACCCCGCGTTTATTTATTATATATCAAAGTCAGCCCAAGGGAAGGACCCGAAGAGCAAGGCGACTTAGTTTCTGCCCGACCAGACGCGGGATCGGCTCAGAATCTTTATTATGAAAACTCAAAGGCGGGCTCGCAGAATATGGCGACAAGTACAAAGTGTCGCTGGAGGCGGTAGAAATGTCGCCTGCCTTGCTCACCCGGGAGACGTCTTTATATGAGACGCTCAAAGCCGCTGAGTCTCGGGCACCGTCTCCGGGAAATATGTAAATACGCAATAAAGTCCCTCGGCTTCGTTTAACCCCTAAGACGAGGCCGGGGATTTTACGCCGCTGAAAATGCCGTTCAAGATCCTGCGCTAGTCCTTTGGATTTGCATAGGAGGAAATTTGGGCCCGCCTAACGCGCCCACGAGGGGGTCTCCAAATCCGGAAGTTTACGAACCTCGAACCGTCCAGGTGGCACATCTACCGAGGGCACTTAACAATTTTCTATTTCCGACCCCCAAGTCGAGGGTGAAAGGTAAAAGCTTCGCGATTGAAGAGGTACCGCAACGATATGTGTTGCGCTGTGTTGCTCGGAAATTGGTCCTGTAAATCGGGTGCGGACTCCCACTGGAGGTTAATAAAATTTCCGTAATTTCTGGGAAATATCGGTAAGGGTGGTACGCGTTTGACAAACTGTTCGATGCCGGGACGATGTTTCCGGAGAAGGGTCGATCGAGACCAGAGTAAAGTCCACTTAACCGGCCTTAAATAATGAAGCAACTATCCACCTGGCCGCACTTAATAGCGTGCAACTCCTAGGGGTTAATTCATCCTCGTCGCTTGCGGGTAAAGCTTTAATCGCCACACCGAATTTCATGTAAATTAACCTCGAGGAATAGCGGGTGTGGCCAAACAGAAATATTCTCAAAGGCGAAAGTTTGCCTCGAAACACCGTAACCGGGGCGCTGGAATACCACTATTGGGTTTTAATTGTCCAACCATCTGAAAGCAATAATTACCCGGTAGAGAAGTTCCTAATGGAACGATTAGACAATCAAGCTGGAAAATCATTTTAACCAGTTTTCTCTCGTCATTTTCGTCAATCCACTACGGTGCCTTTCCTTGCAATACGGTACGCACTTGCACGTGAAGGTACCTCGATTCAGATTGCACCGAACCATGTGTCTGAAACTGCACCGATAGAGATTTTCCTTTCGTGTCTCAAAGAGCGTCACTCTATGAACGGATCACTGAGATGTATCTCTAGCCCTCCGGATGCAAGAAACTTAACCATGGATCCGCGCAACACGGCGTTCCGGATTTCCGAGTTCATTACCCATGGCACCGGTACGCTTGTCGCGCAGTACACACGCTAATGGTTTTATGTAGGTACGCGAAAACCCGCCGCGTAACCTCGGATATAATTCGGAGCGTCGAGGAGCACAACTCCCTCCGGCGGTTAACTTTGTTTTCCGCTTTCTTGCGTTCCTTTTTGAGCTTTCCTGTCGCCGCGCGAAAAGTGCAGCGGGCCGCGCGTCATGAAAGTTTGAGCGTCGCGACGCCGATGCTTGTTGCATGCCGAGGTACGGGACCATTACGCCAGGGGAAAAAACGGAATCCAAACGAGTGCCCATTAGATCTGACGTTTTTGCGACAAAGAGTCCTTTGTCGCAAAAACAAAAAGAGGAAACCAAAGAGGAAAAAAATAAAAGGAATCAACCGATGGAGTTCCTCCGAAGCGCTGCTTCTACTTCGCAGACCTTTCCGCGAAAGGAATCGTCCCCTTAAAGAGGAGAACTTTCCGGAGATCCTTCGCCGGATTCATGGGTCCTGGAAACCCGTCGGGATTTCCTTCCTTTCTGTCTCCGAGAGACATTCGCCGGATATCCGTCCAATGACGCGGGGCGTTACGCAAGGGTGCAAACCAGGGTCCGGTCATCCCGCGACTCGGAGCTTCTTTCGAATCCTGGAGGAAGTAGTGGAAGCGATTGAAGGGAATTTCGTTTTCTCGAAATGGCTCGCCTAGGGATCCGCCAAGGAATTGGACTTTCTCGTTCAGCTCCGGAGACTTCCCCTCGTTTCGCTTCCTTCCGGAGCCATCTCGATCTATACATGACGGCACTCCGATCTCGCTCTTATCAAGTGTCCATATTAAAAGCTTCTAGACTAGCTGGATAACCATTGAAGCAGCTTTTAACGATCATCCTTTCTCTTCCAGTTCCATTGGTCAACGTCAGCGCGGTGGAGGGCGCAACCGTCGAACTACCCTGTGACATCTCCTCGGGTAGGAACGACACGCTCTCCATGGTTTTCTGGTTCAAGGACGAGGCGGGTGCATCGCTCTACACGTAAGCCCACTTTTCTTCAACTACCCATCGATACACACCGTCTTTCAAGGATTAAACCCCCCTGGGAAGAGAAATTAGTAGAACGAACAATAGAGGCTTTACAGCCCCGTAACGTTAACCCTTCCGCACGTCCACCGAAGACCTACCCTTGTATCCCGAAGAGTCCTTCGCCCAAGACAGGTGCCCTATTTAAAATTCATGATTTCAATCAAATTTCAATCCTCCAATTATGCCCCGGGTATATAATCTCCACGGGGGAAGAAACGATATTCCGCGGAATAAAGAGACACTCGTTCCAGCGTTACCCTGAAAAGTAATTAACGAATTAAACGATCCGTTCGTACTAATGGCTGGCGCGGCGCTCTGCAAGTTAAATGAGAGCCGGTAAACGTTTCTTAAATTCAAATTTAGACTCGATATGTATGCTTCTTAACGAGATACCCGCTCGAGGCGGTCATTTAATTCCGGGGTATCTCATAGCCCGTTACGCGTTCGTTTTTCCCGAATTACTGCCGGCGGAGGGTTGCCAAATAATTAGCGCTCGGTGTTTCGAGTTTCGCTCTCGGAGAGGATGGGAGAGGCGGCTAGTGCCTCCTGGAATCCTCGGGGTTGCACCGTGATGCACGGTAAAATCCATCGGTAACTCCCAAAAAGCCGTTTGTCCCCCGTCGGGAGAAACTGGGGACCAGGAACTGGACGATATTAAACGTCACCGCGTGCTCTCGTCGCTACTTGCACTTCCGCCATGAAATTCCTTTATGCATTCCACCCCTGTGGGTCTTGTCACCGGGACCGGAACCGGAAGCGGCCGAGGCGAGATGCGAAATTCTATCGCCACGTCCGGTCGGCGCCGAACGAATTCGGAAGTCGGTAACCGTTTGTCGGCATTCTCTGGATTTAATTAATTGCCCGCCGAGCTAATTCAACGTTTCATTCCCGTTGAGCTTAAACAATTAATTTGCAAGCGTCAAGGAGAAGCGATAATCAACCCTTCATTCGAGGTCCTTTTAATCGGACATCCATACACCGCTCGGAAGAGAATTAATTAATCGATTTAATTACTGTAATTTCTTTCAAGCGTAAATAGATAATGAAGACATGCATTTATTTTTCATCTAGCTGTTTTATTCATAGATTTGAATATTTTTACACGAATTCGCGCGTGGAAATGGTGTTCTAGTCCCAGAATACATTTGCCTGGTTTGCATATCGAGTGCCGCTGTTCCCGACTTTGTTCGCGATAGTGCTCGAAGTACCGATACATTGATATCAGCAAGGTAATGAGTTCGGGCCGCCATTAATGATGCAAGATAATTGATAACGAACAACGTGGGTTAACGAAAGAGTCATATCTCCGGTATCGGATCTCGATTTGTAATCGATAATGCCGGCGACTCTTTCATTACCGCATCGATCGCTGCGACGCGATGGAAGGATTTCCCGCAATGGTGGGCGCGTCTTTGCGATATTTTCCAATTTTTTTGTTTTTTTTTTCTCCTCCCTCGATATCGCTTCGTGTGCCTGGTCCCTTTCCGTCTTCCCACTGTAATTTGCAATCGGCGAACTTTCGCAATTAAACTTCCGGGCCGACGGCAGAGCTTCCGAGCGATACCGGAGGTGTCGCTGGTGGAGGTCCAGGTGGGGCAGAGGGGTGTCGCGTTCGAGGGTTGTTCGGTAGTTTTCCCGGGGCGAAAATCGGGAAAATCGGGAAAATCGCGAAACACTCGGGTCGCGCGTACGAGCGGCTTTTGTTCGCCGACTCGTTCGCTTTTTTACGGGTTTACACGCACGAAAACCGCAGAGAGAGAGAAGCGGGGCGATAAAGCACCAACACGCGCGAGGCGACGTTACGACTCTGGAATCTTTCGAATTCAATTACTCCGTTTTGCCAGTCCCTTTCTTTCCTCTCTGTCGATAACACCCCCAGCGAGAAAATAAGGTCCCAAACGTAGGGCAGAAATTTCCCAAGCAACACAGTCCACGGTTACGATGTAACCATTGCTCGTGGCTTTGCAAAGCGTAACGCAACATAGGTTCCACATGTAGGTACAATTTACGTTACTATTACTGTAATGTGCGTACGTGAAAATATGCTCGTGGGAAGTTAAAAATAAAGGGTGCGAAAGGGAGCAGCGGTTTCTTTTTTTTTTGTTTTTTTTCCCCGAGGGAAATGCATCCCGACGACAACGATGACGTTTCGACGAGGTGAATGAAAAATCCGAGTGGGCAGATTCTCGCACCCTCGGGCGTCAAATGGAGCCCGAGGCTGAGCTACGAACAGGCATGTGGCATGTAATTATGGCGTGTCAATAAATTTCAATCGGGCGTCCGCTCGATGTTTCCGAGATTCGCGGAGCCAGCTTTATCGGGGGATAATTGATAACCGCTCGGCGAGCCTGCCTTGCCGCATTATCGACGAGGAGTGTCTCGGCCGGCGAAGGTAGTCTCCTGGGAAACTGTCGTCCATGCTGAATATTCCCGCTTTATTAAAGGAAATAATTAAAGGTGTTCGCCCGATCGTCCTCCGCTTTTTCCCCGCACCTCTCTCTCTCTCGCACCTCCTTCCGGATAATGAACTTACCACGGCTCTCGATTGCAGACGAATTTTAATCGATATCAATTTCAGCCCTTCCTCCCTTTGAGCCGCCGCCATTTCTGCCGGATCCCTTATTACCATTTTATATTCGAACGGGCCCCCTGCGGAAAGTTTGTCCAATCATCCCGCACGTCTCCCTCGGACGGGGAACTTCTCGGGAAGTACTCCACTCCCTCGACGATCACTTATACATGTATATCGGAGAAAGATCTTAAACAAGAACTGGCGAATCTTTCGCAGAAGGGCCCTTTTGCGAAGGTTCGAACCCCCGACGGGAGTTCAATGAAATATATTTATCCCGAGAAAGGGTTTCGCGTAATTCCACTCCGGCGGGTATTCCCCCAACTTCGACACCTCGGCGGTCTCATTAGCCGGGGAAATATCCGAATACGGGGAACACGTGAAGGTGTTGCGTGCAGGAGAAGGATCCCTAATTATAACATACCATGCGAAGGAAGGGGCACCCTGGCTATGCCACGAAACCCGCCTCTTCTACTCCCTACACCGACACATCGCATTCTATCGTCTCGTGTTATCAAACATTTATACCACGGCGTGCAACGCGCGATCTTCGCACACGCATGCACGCGCGTGTACCCCCGGCTCGCTCGAGTGCCCTAAACACGCCGCCGTCCGGGCAGAAGGGGTGCACGCATGTAATTGCGTGCAATTTTACACCCGAGTGCTCCCTACATGACACGGGGACACGGAAACTCGATAACAATTACAAGGCCGAATTTTACAGGTCATTTGAAAACGAGATTACTCCGCGTGGTAAATCACTCAAAGCCGGGTATGGATTTCGAAAGAGCCGATCGTATCGGAGGCGAATCCGTTGTTACGATATCTTGCATAATTATTTAACGCTACAGACCAAATTGCCATAAAATGAAATGTTTACAATCTAACGTTAATTGGGAAACTGGTCGCCGGTCCTTCGTGATTACGGATATTGTTTCGTCGGATTACTCATTTGGCTCCATTCCGTGGAAAACTCCTGAAGATAAGGGTGGACGAATTTTCCCCCTTTTAGAGCCTTCAATTTTATGCGCGACATACGGGGATATGGTGGTAACGTTAATATTTTACGTTTATTACTTTAACTGGAGTTTTACGACGCTCTTAGACCAGAAGTCGCGGTCCTCCATTTTTCCGAGGAAAATGATCCCCAAGAGGCGGAAACCGAATCCAATGTGTTATTAATTTCCCATAAACTCCACCATGTGGAGGAACTAAGGAATCGACGATTTTTCTTTAAATTTCATTTTTTATCATTTTCTTTAATTACCCACGTGGTGGCTTTTGTCTCTCGTCGTGCCACGTTGCGGATGGGCGCGGCGATAATTTCCAAGTTTACTCCTTTTTTTCTTCGTTTTATGGACAATAAAGGGAGTTGATGGGGTCGCGGGGTTCCGCGGATCCCCCCGTCGTTTCTTCGGGCCGACGCCTTCGTCGCGACGCCCGGATCCAGGAGGAACGCCGTCGTTGGCAGGTTTGCGATAACACCGACATGACATTACCAAGGCTGACTGGCGAATCCGCATGAAATATAATCGAACGATCCCATAAATTTGACGGCGCTCTTTTAGACGCTTCCTTTCTTGGCCCCTGCCCCTCACCCAGCGTCCCGACGCCGAGCAAAGCCGTAATAAGGACGACGCGCGATAAACTCGGAGTCCTGGGACTAAAAGGGAGCGGGTTAGGGATTTTATTTAACTGCGGAAATTCCAGTTAGGCCTGCGGTTTGGTGGAGGAGTCGGAACGCGATAACGAAATTTGCCACTCGATCTTTACCTTTATCTCTCTTCCCTTTTACAATATCTTATATGAAACGACGTCTGAAATCATTGCAACGTTTCTCCATTTCAGTGTATGAGAAAAATAAGCAGTACCAAACGCGTAAGGGCATTTTGCATGAAGAATAATAAGAAATAACGGACAATATTTAGTATTTCTCTTCGACTCGGAAGTTTCACTTCTAACGTCGCGTCGATGTCTTCCGGGATATCTTTTGAATGATTCGTCATTAGAATGAGAAAATTGAGACGGTCGCTACTTTTCTGGAGGATCGGGGAAAAAAATGGCAAGATGAGCGTTTGCACGCTCTTGCCGGAAGAGGCGAAGTGCAACGAGGCGAAGAGGTCGGCAAACGACGGAAGAGTTCCCCCAGGGGTGGCTTTCTCCCGAGGGAGGACGGAGAAAACCGCGCCGGCCGGCAGGGTGGCCTCTTCGGGGATTGTCGAGGTCAGGGCTGGATTACGGGGTGAAATTGTCCCAGGGGCCCCGGAAGCCGCGGGGTTAACTCCCTTGCATGCCCTCGGGGTTGATCTCGGACTCGGGGTTGGCACCACGTGATGTATGGCTTTGCTTTTATTTGTCTCCGAAAACCCTCCCCCGAGGCACGCGATCGGAGCACGAACCAAAACTGTCACCCCTAACGATGAGTACCGTGGAAACTTACCCCAACTTAGTTTTACACCGGTTATATTTCCCCTAATCCCTCGGAGATCTCCCTTCATTTGAATTCAAGGGAAAATGAAAATGGTAACTTACGGTCGAACATTTTACCGCGAAATTGGATGGAATGGGAAAAGTGGGGGTGATCATTTGTCGGTCACCCCTTCATCGGCGTCTTTCTTTCTTGACTAGGAAATTTTGTCGAAACGAATTGGACGATCGTCCTCACAAATTTCCAGATAGAAGAGGCACGAACGTAAACGAATTTAGACGTAGAACGTGGGAATTGCAAGTCCACGCATCTCGGGGAATCCTCATCTCCATTGTAACTCTCATAAATCAGCGGCGTTCGCTTTCCCGCGGCAGTCCTGACGTAGGAAACCCTTTGCATTACATGGTAAATAAGCGGTAACTACGGCTAACCCCCATCCATAATCAAGCAGGGGGTGGCCATTGGGGGTTGGTAACCGTGGCGTGCGAATTCCTGGACTCCGGGCCCTCCACCCATGAAAACCACCCCCGACGGCCGTCTCGGCCGGAAAAGATTATAGAATTATTCCGCAATTCCGATCGCCCGATGCACTTCCGGGCGCCGCTGCTTCCCGGCTTCGAAAGCTTCCGGAGGACTCCCTGAATAAAAATCGGATTTTCTTCGAACCCTCGCGATCGAACTTCATCGATCGCTCTGAGGATCTTCATCGGCCAACGCACCCCTTAAACGTAATGGGAGATTCTAACTCATTTCCATCGATAATTATCCACTCCTAAGCAATTACCAGGAATTACGAGCGTATATTTCACATCCCAATGTACATTTCGTCTCTCCAAAATCGAAATAAATTCCTAGTTTTGCATTATCTTTGGTGCTATACCGCGGGCAGGATCGATCGACCCGGTGGAGTGGCGGGCGATTATCGTTACTTTTCCTCCCATGAGAAATGTCGGTCTCGAAATCGGTCCATCCCCCGGTGTACCCTTGACGTAAAGCTCCGCCCCGCGTCTGCGGAATCCGCGTGTTGCAGGACGCGGAGAGGTGTCATGGCGGCGGCGAGCACGATCGTAAGGTGGCGGTAGGTTCGCCGGCGGAACGGTTTGTAGGTCGGTCGTAAAGGTTTTACTGCGTTCCTTGCACAGGGCTTCGAAAAAGCTCGTTCCCTCGCCGTTGCGACCGGTAACCGTCGGAGGTGCATGCGCAATTCTCTTCAGGGTACGACCTTCTTCCGGGCGCCCTTTCTGTACCTACACGACCTAAAGTCTAACCTCCTCCACTCGCGGCTGGCGGCCGACGTCGTTATTTCGAAACGCGAATCGCAAGAGAGGTTCGCCTCGAACGCCGCACCAGGTCGAGCTCCCGGAAGGAGTTAGGTGCATCCCGGAACCCCGGTCCCGAGGGACCCGGGAATCCTCGCCTTGCGTTTCCCACGCGAGGTCGCCATCTTGCTCACCTCTTTTTAAATGCATACTTCCGGAAATTCTTCACCCTCCGGGGAGCCATGAATCTTCTCCAGAGGCGATGCACTTTCGGATCCGAAATCGTTAATCGGTACCCCATATGTTTTAATGAAACCCCTAATTAAAGATAAAGCTCTGTACCGCTTACATCCTATCGAGATGGCGAAACTTCTTAGCGTCGAAACATAAAAGGGTTATTACCGGGGGAAGAAGTTCCCATACAAAGTTTGCTCTTAAAACGCTTGAAGGCTCGGGTATGACCAAAAGGTGGACATTTTCAACACTTGTTGAAATTAAGTTGTGCAGAATTTTCTGAGCGACATTTTGAAGGAAATTAGCTTACCGTGGCCAAGGAAAGTCGTAAAAAAGGGAGGAAAATGTCCCGTGTTGGACCGGAAGGTAGCCGAAATCTTAAAAACGGAGATAAACGTCGAGACTGATATGATACCCGAAAAATAAATACGTTTCCGAAAATCTGCACGCGAAAGGTGTTCATAATTGAGACTAGGGTGGGACCTCTGCATCAGCGGGTAAAATATACCCGAGGAGAGCCGAAGATGCAAGGTCCTCCTCCGCCACGTCTCGGCTAATGAGCGAAAGGAGAAAATGGACGAGCGACGACGTAACTCGATCCACCGACATCAGAGGGATATTCAGGCGACGTAGTTGGCCGTGTGTCAGGTCGGGGGAATTTATGCACCTTTCACCCGTGCGTCCCGGGAGGTCCACCCGAAACTTTCCGGAGAGCTTAAAGAGGGGTCGGCCGACCTCTCCAACAAACCCAAAAGCCCGGAGCATAACGCCGAACGCGTTGCCAAAGTCACGCGGAATGACACCCGGGGGTGGTAAGTGCGAGTGGCCACGTATACGGTACCCCGGAACCCTCGAGGATGTCGATGCATCCCCTTGCACCCGGGTCTCGGGCCCCCAAACGTCCCGTTCACGATAAACTTCAATCCAGACACCAGCCTGCCGATCCAATACGCCCCCTTATTAATTAATATCTCGCATTGACTTCAAGTAGAACCCCCTGAGAGTCCTGGACTTCTGGGGCGCGCATGAGAATCCCGACAGCTATGGATTTGTCAAAAGTTCCAGGGCTCGATTCGTGCTCGTTCGTTTCCTGGTGCTCGGGGGCGTATTAACTCGCGGATCTCGCGAACCGGTGGGGAATAAATTAGATAACAAATGGTAATTACAGAGCGTTAGTGTAGTTCGTCCACTTAACGTGAAAGGTTGTCGTTGCAGGGGTCCATTCCTTTGGTCGCGTGACCAGTACCGCCGACTCGGACGCACGTAACGTGCGGAAAATTCAGGGAATGCCGACTCTCTGCAGAATGCCTGCCCTCGGTCAAAGGGTGCCCCCGTGTATCCCCATAAATACTTTCTGACGTTTCCCCGGGATTGGTCGGTGTTCCACCCCTATTTCCATCCCTGTCGCGGTGAAGTGGCTCGACACGGCGTACACGCCTACACGTGTACCACCATCGATTCGAGGGTGCTTTCCCGCCGCGCTCTCCGTACCGTGTACGCCATAAATAATTGTCGCGACCCCGGGTGTACCCGCGTGTACGCAATCGCGACTACCGACTCGTTCGCGGACGCACCGCCCCTTCCGGAAGCGGGACGCGGCCGATTATGCACCCCGACGCCCATAGGGCGACGCACCCCTCCACCGATCGGTCCGTACCCTTTACGGATCGATCACGATCCCTGATACCCCATGATCGTGTCCACCCTCGAACGACCGAACCGATCTGCATCTCGTGAGCAAATCTCATTGCTCTGCTACAGTTTGTTCACTAAGCCCAGAAACGAGTACGAGCTCAAATGAAATATTATAATAATAATATAATTAATAATTACAACGGATGCGTTGCACTAGACATACCTAGATTCGTGGATCCCTTTGGCCTCGATCCAGGGTCTTAGATCGCCTCGCGTACGGTAAACCTTCGACGTGTCGAAAATATCTAGGGTGATGATCCTAGATTACGCGAGGCGTGCCGCACATTAACCCAGTCCTGGGAGGGAACAAATTGACGAGAGTGCACCCGCGATACCCTGCACGTACACCCCACTGCGGCGGAACTTACGACCCCGAGCGCGCTCCCTTCAAGGAACAACCCCGAAGATAACGTAATTCGAAACAGCCTCCTTAATCTCGAATATGAACGCCACTTGCCCGACACAATGGTTCGATCGATCATTCTTGCAACAAACCACCTAGATACCACCGAAGGTAGTATCGACCTCGACCTCGCTCCCACCGACCTTATCTATCTTATCCCGCGTGGAAAAATGCTGAAAACTGGCCTGACATCGCCGAAAGTCGAAGCGGTCTTCGAATAGACGCTTTGATCAGGCACTGATTAGAAATTCACTCCAATGGCATCCAATTTGATATTAATCCTTAATGACTTTTATTAAGGATCGTTAACATTTAAGTTTTTAACCCGGGGTCAACTTGGATGTTTACTTTAATCTGCGGTTAGGTAATCTCGGGTCGAAGACGTTCGAGATGTTTAGTCCTGACTTATCGGATTCTCTCTTCCGTCTCGGATCGACTGGATGATATTTTAGCCAGAGATATCAGTCGGGTTCGTTAGCGGCTCAAAGTAACTATCGCGGTTTCCTTATTTGGAAAATTCCGCGTCAGGGGGTCCTGTCCGCGGAAAATCTCCCTCGCGGTTCGCTTAACTCGAAAGCTCGCGCGGCCGTCCGGTCGCCTCCAGACGTCGCCGAGGGTGGTTACCCTTAATTAATGAGCGACGGATCCTCCGACGAAAGCTCCTTCGGAGGGGATGCGCGTTAGCCGGAGCACCTCCGGCTTCTCGTCATCCCCGGGAGGGCAGGACATCGCGAGCAGACGCGGGGAAAATTGGACTGCGGTGATCTTAGGGGTGGAATCGCGACCGCACTTACGTATCTCCCCGGGCCAGAATTAATTAAGGGGTTGACAGCTCTGCGGTGGTGCGTTGCATTTGTCACGGGAACGGGAACCGATGTTAACGTGCAAGTTTCCCGAGGTTGCCCGCCGTTTCCGCTAATACGACGGATGCTTTCTCGCGCCGCGCGGCACCTCTCGGCCTGATACCGCGTATCAGCTCTGCGGCTCGCTTATTACAGGAAACACGAGTAAACTCGCAGTACGGAATTAAATCCGTCCCCCTCAGATCATTAAATTCCACGCGTCATCATTTTCGTCATTCCCACGAGGCGATTTGCCACGTTTCGTGTACCCCATGTAAAGCAAATCCGGCGACGACTATAATTGCGATAGGAGCTATTTCTACGTGACATAAAATTCCGCGGTCCTCTATTTGGTCCGCGAAGATTTCATTAAAAAACCTTTTTTTTTTTTCCGCCATCCGGAGGAGGGGATATTCGTAGATTTTCGTGAAAGCACATCCGGAAGTTCCGAGTCCGCCTGAGCGGCGGCCACCAGGGCATTGTAGCAGTTATTGGATTTTAATAGAAATAAAAGTAAAAGTCCCCGGAAAATGGAGTAGACTGGAGTAATTGAAAAATCTGAAAACACGTTGAAATTCCGATCCCGCCGGTTTGCCGGGCAGGTGCGAAGGTGTCTACTTTTTGTGGGATGGAAACTTGAACGGTCAATGGCTCGGGAAAATTCAGAGCCGTGTTCGCGGGTGTAAATAAATCCCAAATGCTCGAACGCCCACTTTCCGCAGTCCTCCGTTGCCTCCCCGTTCGTACGCCCTTCGGGCCGGGCCGCGTAAACGTTTTTCACGGCAATAAGTACAAAGCATTTTTTCACGCGCCATGCAACTGCCTCGGTCGTACCTATGGAAAATAACTGTCTTTTGAGGAACGGGATTTGTTGCACGACCGCTGTTCTACGAGTCGCAGTAAAAGAACGTTTATAGTGCTGGGGAATAAACACTGCGAAGAGGGTGGAACGTCCGAGGGGTTGGAGCGAAATCGCTGCCGTCCATCTCCATTTAAATCGAGCCGCTCGACTTCTTTTGTTCGAAAGGGTGGACGAGAAATGGCGGAGGAAAAAAGAGGACCCTCCATATTACCGATCGGGCCCTTCCCGGATACCGCTCGAGAATAAAGAAAGTGCAAGGGAGAGGATGCACCCTCGAGTCCCGACGACCCTTTGTCCGGGCCCGATCTTTTTTTCGACCCCCTCGACCGAGGGATGACCGATCGATACCCGATGCCTCGACTCCCTTGACTTCCTTTTTTCCTACAATCATTCCTGCATTATCGTCCTTCTCTTCGCGGGCCACTCGGGCCCTCCAGGCGCAAAAAGCGACCCTTCGGGAAATCTTTGTCTTCCGATCGACTTCCTCGACCCCTTTGATATTTCGTCCCCGGCTCTCGTCCCTTCGTACCTTCCCTCGAAACGCCGAAGAATCGAAAAGCATTCATCCGAATGAAATGAAAGGGAAGGGAAAAAAAAAATTCAGCCGACTAGGTCGCACCTTTTCGTTTTGCACCTCTTCTTTGATCCCTCGTTCGCCTCCTCGCTTTGCACCCATTCGCAGCCGATCTCGCAAGTACGCAATTGTCGCCGATGTTGAGATACGGTTGCGCAGGTCGCACCTGCGGCATGGACGGGCTCACGTTTATGCAGGTGCACAGAGTGCACGGGGTGCAGGCATTCGCCCGTATTTACGAAGGCAAACGTATCGGGGGACGTTTACTTTTCGACCGGTCAGCCCTGATGCTTTATAGGGGGAATATTTCAAGCCGCACATTCGCCGAGTAAATAACAATTTGGCCCGTTATTGGGGGCGCCCGTTCGTGAAGGATTCGGCCCGATTAATCGCCTGCACTTAATGCAAAGAATTACCGGACCGACGCATCCATTCCAAGCTCCGCCGGCATTGCTTATTTCGCCCCGAAAGAACGGCTCGGTCTGGGGTTAGGTTTCCGTTTCCGCAATTAACAGGAATTCGATTCGCCTACGATACATCGGCCCGAAAATCGAAAAAAGGAAGGGAATTTCATTCGATCTTCCGCGCCGATGCATCACCGGCGGGGAGACAAGAAAAAAAATCCCGTTTCGTTGCTGATAATAAATTCACTCCCTGTTTCCGGAAGTGCCCGACCGCACCCCTCCTTTTACAATGTGCTCCTATGAGAAATCGACATTTATTTCTACGTCAAGTTATTCGATCTACGGATGATTTTATCTTATTGACAGCGGGCAATTGCCCCGTTAATATTTTAATCAAGCTTTATTTTGCTCCGTCCTGTCTTTGGAGATTAGTACTACTTTGACGTCAGAAAGACTGATCAGCTGATCCAGGCTGTGTTAAAGTCATCACCCTCGCGTTGATTCGTGGCGTCGTCCCTGCGGTTATTATTTCCAATGTCGCCCTCTCTAACCTAGTTTCTTCTTT
This sequence comes from Orussus abietinus, assembly GCF_000612105.2. Lineage (NCBI taxonomy): Eukaryota > Metazoa > Arthropoda > Insecta > Hymenoptera > Orussidae > Orussus > Orussus abietinus. The sequence goes on from NW_019395988.1 coordinate 1,127,010, forward strand.
CCTCTGGAGCCTTTCCCTATATCTCTAGCTTGCTCTTTCTCCACCTTGCGGCTCCCCTCGCGTATAAGCTCATTCAGTTTTATTGCAGGATATCCCGAGAGCGCTCCGTTCGTCCGGCAACGGTGCTCATTCTCCGATAACGTCTATCCCTTCCTTCCTCCTTCCTTCATAAACTAACCAATATGGCGAGCTAACGTTACCGCTTTCGAATTTTACGAAGCTCCCGACAAATTGACTCCGTCTTTCCCTCGAAAACCTCCTCCTCGTTTTCTCCCGATTAAAATATTGCCCAACCGAGTACTATGCAATGGATTGATGATACCATTCCATGAGAGAGTATTTAAAGAAACAGTTCAAAAAAATATAACAAACTCCGAAATCATGGAAATTTGCTTCTAAGGTCCTAAGATTCCCGATAGGGACTACTTCAGGGTACGCGCATCGTTAAGTCTGGCTGGCAAACAAGATTTAACCCTTTCACGCCACTTCCTAGGGTCCCGAAAGTTCCCCGGGAGCAATGCGTGCAGAATGGAACTACCCCTTTCTCGTCCCTTCTCGACCGCCCAGAAGAGTCGCCTAACCCTTTACCTCCCAGTCAGGGCACTCGCTTTGATCTTAATTTCCTCGGACGAGGGTCTTTTTGAGCCATGCACCTCAGGAAACCGACGTCGCTACCGTGGCGAGTGGAGGCTGAGATTGGACCTCCTACGTGGCCATCTCCCTCGTCGAGCTCCTCTAAGCCAGAGGGAAGGAAAATTTCAGACGAGAAAGTCCTACCTGTAAATAATTGTTAACGTCCAGTGAACCATGCTCTACATTCGTCTCCATGTAAAGTAACAAATGGAACAGTATTTGGCTAATCCCGATGTAGTTACAGGAACGTCAAACCCAAAGAGGAGATAGGGGTGAAATTTGGGGGATGTTTCCGAATCGCACTATTTTCTCTCTTTTTTTTTTTGTCACGCAGCTGAAAGCTGCGCGACTAACAATTTCGGTGAGGCAACTGCTGTCACCCGACCGCATCGGGGCAAGTGCAATTGGCCGGAATAACGTAAAGCGCAGCTAAATCGAGGGAAAAATTGGAAAACGGAGGCGAAAGTATCATATTCATATCCTACCATTACCCGTGTATCGAAAACACTGTATAGAATAATCGAATCCGTACAGGGCGGGGAAATTCACGCGCGATTTCCCGCGCGACTTCGGGCGCCGCATTCGTAAAACGATAACGTATGAACGTCCCTGTCGTAAAAAAAAAAACATGTATGAACATATACCCACGTAGTATTCCCGTCCCCGATAAAACTGGGGCTCTTCAAAAGGAATACCGTGAACGCAAATCCCTCGAAAAAGGAATCCCCACCATCATGTACAGGTCGAAGATTCAGTACGACATTATGAAATTCATTCAATGAAATTCTCGCAAATCCGTCGCGAAGCCGGATCGAAGCCGGATCGATGCGGAGTATCGCGATCGCGTCCGCGCACAGCAGGGGTGGCGTTAACGGGGTGAATGGAAATTTGGGATGACCGGCGCACAGGGAGGTCATTCGGCACTGATTTTAAGCACCGCCAGAACATTCGCGAGCCGGTCCACGAAACTAATCCCATTAGTCAGAGTGCGGATCGACTCGAAAATGGACGAAGCGCCACCGAGATGGATTGCTCGTCCAGCGGGGTGGCCGGTGAAAAAAATTGATTTCGGCCGAGCGGATCTCGCGGGAGAAACGGCCACCCCGTCGCGCCGGACAAAACATCCCCTTTGGACGAAAGCGCTGAAAGGGAATTGATAGATTTATAGGGCGACCATATAGGTTCCAATATAAAAGTATTATAGATGCGTTGAGGGTGGTTTGCAAAAAAGAAAGAGCGGGGGTGGGATCCACCCCGCGGGGAGGGGGAGGAAAACATTTCTCCCTAGGACGCGATGACGGACGAGCGATCAGTCGCCTGCGATTTGTTCTCCCACCCTTCGATGCTTACGGGAGTGGAGAAGAAATACGAATCGGGGGAACGGGCAGAGACGCATAAAGTGGAAGAAGGGGGGGGGTGAGAGTTATACCGGGAGGGTAAAAGAAAAGGAAAAGAAGAAGGCATTAGATTAGAGCGGAATGGTGGAAATTAAGAGGCGCAAATGAGGAGAAAGGGGGCACAGGGGGAGGGGCGCGCGAGGACGGAAGAGGAGAATTTGGAGGGAAAAAGAAAAATTGGACGGACCGAGGGAGGCGAGAAAAGGAAAGGGGAAAGAACTAGGAGGGAAGATGGTGGGATGCAAGGGCGAGGACGGGTGGAGACGGAAAATCTGCAAAAGATATTAGCAGGAGAGAGGGAAAGAAAGAGGGGGTCGGGCACGGAGGTGGAAACGAGATGAAGAAGAGTGGTCCAGACTGTGCTCCGGAGTCTGCTAATCGTAAAGCCGCCCCCATCCCCGGTATTATCCTTATTACAAGGGGTGCGCATTAAGGTCCTCGAGCCCGCGATCCGCGCAGCCCTCTTCGAGCATTAATTCTCCAGAATTCATCTTACGCCCGGTAAAACGTTCATGTTTTCGGCTGCAAAGTGGATCAGCCTCCGCGGAGGCCCTTCCAGTCCTCCCTCTCCCCGAAGGGGGGTTAATTTGACAAAAACTACCACCGAGGTGATTAAAAGGAAAACTCTAATGGCTTTGCAAACTCGACGCGCACGATAAGTCTCCCGAATCCGCAATTCGCGCAATTTGCGGAATTTTGAGCGGCCTCTTCCGAACAAAATTCCCTCCGCAGCGGCGAAACGTCGGCGGTGAATACTTCGTCCAGGACACGACCCCATAGGTGGAGCACAGGGTAATCCCGGGGAATTCCCGCGCCGTAGTAGTCTCCTCTCCGGGTGGAAAAAAAGATGTTAATAATAAAAATACAAGCCCTCTTCGGGGACTCGGACGAGGGCGAACATTACGCGAATTACGCGGCACCTGCAGTCCACTTTTACCCCGGCCCAGCTATTTACCTCGCGCAATTATATCTCGGCCGCGCAAATCCTTTAAACAAACGCAAAACGCCCCGAGGAACCTAATTCTAGGGGGAGCAAAAAAGGGGCGCTCTCCGGGATGTCGGGGGAGAAGCCGAGGAGAGGAGGAGTCGCGTCGACCCGGTCCGGCAGAAACGGGAGACAAAGAGAGAAGGAGACAGAGACGGGGCGACCGAACTCCAGGGGACTCGGGGAGGAAGCGGAGGAATACATCCCTCGCAGGACGAGGGCGCGAGGGGGGTGAAAATAAACCCGGAACTCAAAACCCAAGAAGGGCGGAAAGAGAGGGCGAGAGGCGAACGGGAGGGAGATAGAGGAAGAAAAACGAGCAGACGGGAGTGCCCCGGAGGAGAAGGTATCCCGTGAAATACGCTTCAAGGAGAGGGATGAAAAGGATGCGTGGAAAAGCCGCAAGGGAGAGAAATCCCGGCCTAGGGTGCGAGCCGCGAAAGGGGGAGGCGGGGAAAATTGTACAAAGCGACAGTGCGGCCCTGTTAAGTAGCCCGCGTATACGCAGTACCGAATTGAATTAGGAACTTCCGGTTAGCACATGCACGAATTTGCATAAATGCCGCCCCGCCGAGCCCCCGGTGTCCGCCGTGGGGGTGTCCTCCTCGGTGTTCGCGCGTAAGGGTGCCTCCATTATGTCGGTGGTGCTCGCTCCTTGCCGGTCCTCCGGCGCTCCGCACCACCCTGTGCCCGATTCTTCCCCCACCGCCTACCCAGTGCCCCCTCCCGCCCTTCTTCATCCCCATTCCTCCCTCCACCTGCACCCCTGTACCGCACTTCCGCGGCGAAAGAGAGCCGCGACTGCCACCGGCTATTACGAGCTTTCGAGCTTTCCTCCGCGGAGCGTTTCGCCCTGGAAATTCCTCTCTGTATTCGCGTTAACGGCCGGCCGTATTATCACGCACCCATTGTTTATGTTTATTGCTCGGGGGTCTCTTTGTAAGGGGGAGAGGGCCGTAGTTTGGCGAATCTCCCCGGATGTTCCTCTCGAGCACGACTGCGATGCAATCGGGCGTCCCGCGAAGTCGGCCAACTTCAAAATCCGATTCCAACTCCGGAAGATGTCTCTCGCGAGCGATGCCGCACTGACGGTTAATCGATAATTGCGTTTCGGGTAGTATAAAGCCTTTTGATGCTACGACTCGTGCATATGCATAGGATGCGAAACCGGAGGACGCCGCCGAGGGGAGGTGCGCGCTTTGAAACGAGTACCGACGTTTATGCCCCCTCGGCCGCGGATCGCGCAAGCACGCGGGTAACGCCATTGAGGTTTTTTACGCCGACGCCGAAATTGGTGTAACGCGACGCGTCGTTTCTGCGTAAAACGCAGGCACGGGGGTTGAGGAAAAAGTACTGGCCCGACATTTTCAAAAAGTCATTATTCTTTGTTGCCGAAACGTTTAATCCCGTGGTTAGGAGAAACTTTTAGGAGCTTTTAAACCACCGGACTTGAAAGCGCGGTTGGGACTTCTCGAAAAGGCCGGCATTTCGTTATTGTTCAACGCCACCCACTGTACCCCCCTCTCGATGCGCGGTCGATTCAAAGGACAGCTTTCGACTTCGTTTCCCGACTCCCAATTCATGTATTTCAAATCCTGTTATTTCCCGGAACACTCATTCCATCGGGATTTATCCGGCAATTTTTTCGCCTTCCATGTTTAAACGCGAAATGATTTTCACGAGGGAAACCTCGAGCGAGCGTGACGTAATTGAAGAGAGCACCGAGGCATTCACCATAATTGCAACCCCCCATAGGAATGGAATAAAACAAAATCACTGGCGATAAAAAGTTGCTTAATTTCCATTACGCGCTCCTCTGACCGTATATTCACCGATTTACATTAATTACCGCATTTTGTCTCCACGGGTCGAATAATACACTCGGCCCGGGAAAATCGATACTACACGAGCCGCAAAAACGATGTACGCGCGATTGTAACAAAGGTTAATCTCGCTACGGCAGATAAAAATGATACGATTTCGCTCCGCCGCGAAATGAAACGTACAATCATCTAGGAGTAATTAATCTTTCAATTGTTTCCTCCCTCGTTCTCTCCTAACGCGTTTAAAGGAGATCGTCGAACGTCGCGTTAACTCGATCCCCAGGAAATCCGGACTGATGACATTTAGTGGGGGTAAAAAATTCAGTACAACCCTTTCAGTGGCCATTGCTCACGGCGAGGACGGGTGTGCCCGAATTGGCTGCAGGATCGCCGACGCTTATCCAAAGCCACCCTCCTGCGCTCGTCCTCGCGCATCCCCTCGTCGGGTGTTCCTATTTCCTGTATCGGAACACCCTGAAATATTCATGAGACCACCGCTCGGATTGTTAAACTTTAAACCGCCCCCGCCGCGAGCACAACTTCCCGGCGATGCCGAACCGACATGTATGTTTCAGTAGAATTGGTCCGGATATAATCCGATCCTCGTCCCCTGGCGAACCACCCCCCAAAACCTGTCACACCCCCCGGGGAGGTTGCAGTCCCGTGAGTAGGGTGAATGCGAGTGGGTCAACCCTAAGTAGGGAAATCCCGACCCACCCCGACTTCTCCATTTCGCGGGCTCTTTCCAACCCCTCTTCGTGTCACGTTGCTCTTGTGGATCTTCTTACCGCACCGAGACGTGCACGCCGCACTTAAGAACAATTATTAATCTGTTTAATCGATCACTGAAATTTTTTAGCTCTTCAACCCTAGAACTACGGAACAGTCGAAATGACTGATTCCACGGTAAAAAATAAATCCGCCGGTAGTTCTAGGGCTAAACATCGCAACCACTCGTTATCGACATTCTCTGGGTTGTACCTTGGAAATTCTTCGGATTTCTCGGCGTCGAATTCAGTTCCGCGGAGGAAGATTTAGGGAGATACCCTCGCGTCGATATCGCGCCCGAAAAATTCCGGGGCCCAAATTTATCGCGCCTCGGGGAAGGGTGCATTATCGATCGGAGGGTTGCGAGAGGGCCTGGTTCCTCTATCGGGCAAAGTTGCACCACAGCCCGGCCTGCTCATGGCCGCTGGTGTCAGGACTCTATTTTATTGCATATTCCTTTGGCGCCTCCCCGTAACGCAAACTCTGTACGGCAAAAAGTCACCCTCTCGTGCGCGTACGACTAGCGCGACGCCACCCCCTCGCGGGGGTGGCAGCTCCGCAAGGTGCCGTATTCAAAACAGGCAATAGCTCAGCCCCTGCCGCGCACTTTCTCGCTACTTTATGGATAATGCATTTCATTGCGCGGTGCTTTTATTTTCTGATTTGCTGCCGGGGCGCGTATTACGCCCCCGGATCTGGAGGTGCATCTGCGTTATGCGAACTTGCCGGTCTCTCTCTCTCGTTAACTTACGAGATGAGTACTTCACCCCGCGGTGCGTAAAAAGGGCACAAGGAACCTTATTGCCCTCCCCCTGGGTGGGGTGGATCCAGAATGTATGAAATCCCGCGCAATGAACGCCGCGGTAGTACAGTCGATGGGACTCGAATCGAGCACCGAATCCATGGTTAATTTTTTATTTTCAATCCGGCTCGGTACCGACTTATTGTGAAAAAAAGGCGTTTCGTGGTGACCGATGCCGGAGGGGTGCGTCACTTCCACCGCGGCGCGGCAAAAATGCGGCTTGCGCCGTGAATGGTTTAATTTCAATTTTATTGTTTAATTCCGAGCCACGGGCGCGGTGCAATGTTTACCGCGGCGTGCGATAAGTGATAAGAAATATTTTATGACACAATTAACTCGACGGAGCCGGGGGGAAAAAAAAAAGAAAAAACGATCGGGCCGAGAATTATTTATAGGGCGCCCCGAGAGCGAAGTTCGACCGCGCGTGTGTTGCTCGAGCCGGAAGATATAAAATATGCTCTTTAAAAATATGAATTGGGCTGTGAAAAATGCGAGGGTATAATGCGGCCTGAAGCTGCGGCTTTTTTCTTGCTTTCGCTTGCCTACCCGTTGACCGGAATCATCGCCATGCCGCGAGATTGGATATTATATATCCGGGGGAGGATCATCTTAAATTGATATCGGCGAACGACAAAGGAACACTTTATTTAATTGTCTATGCTCTTTGGCGCCAATCCACGGAGTGAGCTCTGTAACGCCGAATGAAAGCAAGGACGCCGAGCGAGCGTTGTTTTTAATGAAAATAGGGGGCAAAAAGGGAATCCAGAGGCCGGGAGTTGCATTCGACGTCGCGACGCCGTCGCCGGCGACGCGGTACGGCGCAAAAAAGGGTCGCGAATATCAGATCGCGGAAGGGGATGGAAAAAAGCGAGGAGAAGAGAGCGCGGAGGAGCGAAATCATATTTAAGGGGAAAAAACACGCGCCGGTCGGAAATTAAAACTGGCTATTTGAGAATGAGCTTTATGAGACTTTAATAATACGACGGGAACGGCTTGAAATCGGAGCCCATTGAATCCTTCGCGCTGCGACTTCGCGGGGGGGATACTGTTTTATCCTTGCCTTTTAACAAGACGCTCGATGTATATTAATTCCAGGCATCTTTTTATTTGTCTTCCTTCCGCTGGTCTGTTCCGGCAGCATGATCTGGAACTTTTAATAAATTCAGGGTGAGGTCGGCTGAGAATTAAATAAGTCCTCGTGCTTCTGGCTATCGGGGATCCCGATTAACACAAGTGAATTATTAATTCAGACAAAAATACGTTAAAGGACTAAAAGTGTTTTACCTTCCAGCGCGTCATTTTCCTTTATTGCTACATGAAAACTAATTTTTTTGAGCCCCTAACCTGGGGACGCTTCCGAAATATCGACGTCTCTTCTTGAGTTCGGCGCCATTCGAGACGCTTGGCGTCCAAATGGCCACGTGGTCGATGCCCCCCCTACCCCGACGCTCCGTGACGTCCAAAACTGTCAACGGGGCGCAATATCGCGACACGCATCGTAAATGATTAAATTGAACGAGGTGTTTAATAATGCGAAGTACTACATCCAATTGTACAGAATGTTCATAATAGAGGAGCAACTCCATTTCCCTCGCCGAGCGGAAACCCACTCGCGCCAACTGTAACACCCTCGCTCTTATTATCCCGAGTCGGTAATGAAGAATAAGGAGTAATTAATCGCCCTGTTGTCAGGGGAGACAATGGAAACTACCGAGGAAGTCACGCAGCTCCGCACGGTCCCGAAAAGCTCCGGGAATTTCTCGCGCCCCCAAACGGCAGGGGACAATCACTCGTTAAAACGTTTTTCAAGTGAAATATTTACCCTGCCATCGCGACGAAATGTTTGCCACCGTCAGTTGGCAAACATTCGGACACGCATTATGACTGGTACGTTGGCCGAGGGAGTTTATTCTCAAAAAGCGCAGCCAAAGCACGTGTATTTCATTCGAAAAGTGTTTGATCGTTGTCCACTCCGGAAAATAAATAGCCCCGATAGTTAGCAAGACCCGAATCGCGGTAATAAACGCACTTTTCATTGTTTAGAGACCTCGGAGAGGTCCCATCTTCAAAAGGCCGATGCGTTTGGAAATGGTTACTTTTAACCGGAGTTTAAGTTATCGGGGAGTTTGGCGGAACAGTCTCGGGACTAATCGATCCTTCCTCGGAGCGGAGGCAAAGGCTCTAATCGATGCTTTGATCATCTTCGGTCCTGACTAATTACAGGCTTTGGTTAGCTGGATGTTAGGATGAAGCCGCATGGAAATAATGCACCCAGGTCAAAAAGCCTCCCCGCGAGGGGGTAGAAGGGATCGCAAGCTCTAATCTGCAGTTAGCCTTAACATCTCCAACATCCGTGGAACATCCCTCAACCTTAGGGTGCGCTATACACGCGCGTGCACAGCCCTATTCCGTCCCTGTAATGTATAGTTTCGCCCTGCCATGGATCAAAAGGCTCGGACACACCTTGGTCGCCATTGTTCCAAGTTCCATCCCCGTTTTGCATCGCATTGTCTGTCCGCAAAAGTTTCCGCAATTCCTCTTGTCGGTGTCCATGCAGATATGCGAGCCCGCCGAATGAATTATTTCCTTTTTACATCGAATTTTCACTCCCCGGGATATACGTGTCGTCGGCGACCCGCGACAACCCCCTTTTTGACAGAATTTTCGGTTTCGACGACCAGATAGAATTTCCAAAAAGCTATAAATTTCCTCCCGATAGTTTCAACGGTATAGAAGGAACCGGGAAAGAACGAAGACGCGATAAACCGTCTGGCCGAGACTTCGCGGAATTAGTGGGCAACCCCTAAGGGTTTATTTATTTAAAGTTGCAATTTCCTTTGCAACTTGCAATTCGTACTTGTTGAAAGGAACGGGTGTTTAGTCCGGTAGAGGACCTCGGCTTCTCGGGAGCGCACGTTGGATCTACCGCTCAAGGGGAACAGTGGAAAGAAAAGTTGTATTAATTAAGCGCGGAAACTTGGAGGCGGCAAGTGCTTATAACTTAGTTAGAGGGAGGAATAAAAGAATGAAGCAGAAGGCGGGAAGCGGATGAGTAGGTACAATATGCACCGAGATTTGCATTCGCCGAGATTGCAGCTCCCGATTCGGGGAATTAAGTCCAACTAGAAATTGATATCCAACAGAAGGAGATATTACAAAAAAGGCATAGAGGGTTAACCACGACTGTAAGTTATCAATTTTCAACCCTAGGTTATGATCGCTGCTTACTTGTTCGCGAAAAATTGTTCCTGATGAGGGTTTTTTGAAAAAAAAAAAAAAAGAGAAAGAACTGACCAAGCGAATCCGTGTCCTCGCAGTCGGAGCTTTTTTGGTCGATCGAGGGCGAAAAAAGTTCGGAATCCAGATTTCCCCGTGCACCTTCCAGACAATGCCGGGGGAAATTTATGTGGTAACTTTCCACCAGGGCCAAATATGAAAATCCACATCTTCTCCCAGGCCGTCCCAGGAGTCCGCTGGAAGTAGTTCATCCTTTCTCAGGCATTCGAAAGCTCTTAGGTGGGATTCTCGTAAGCCACCCCCTCTTCGCATCCGAAATGGATGGGGTCCCGAGGAAAAGGAAACCGGTGACTCGTCGAAAAAAGTCCGCGAGGAAAACGTCGAAACGTAGAATTTCGAAAACGGCCGGGGAGAAACCGTTCTCTCTCTCTCGAGACCCCAAAATCTTCCACGGAATCCTTTACTTGAGATACCCCCGATTTAAGATGCCGCTTTCGAGAAAAGCATCCCGGAGCTTAACGCGCTCTCCGAGCTCGAATTAACGATCGCGTAATCGCAAGGGGGAATTTCATTAATGCGGAGTTCCTCGTCGCGCCCTCTTTTTGGAAGGTGGACGTGCTTATTGCACGGACGATGCCGGAATGGCTAAATTTTTAATAACACTCCTGATATTAACTTTGCAAAGGTGGCGGGGCGTGTTCCTCAGAATACGGAGGAAGACGCTAATCGAGTGCGCGATGAAGCCCTGGCCATTTTCGGCTGGGAATCTGTTTCCCCGCATTTTATCACGTTTTATCACATTTAATCGCACTTTACCGCTGATTCCGCGATTCGATCCGATTAAAATCGACCGGGGTACAAGCCGGAACGAGTGGTGACGATCTCGATCGACCGAATGGAGTGGAGTTCGCTCCGGAGTCAATTTCACCCTTCATCGGGCCGCACTCGGAAAGGTTAATTGATGAGACGTCATAAGAGGGTTGGCTGCAAATACGCCAGTAATTAAGGACAGTCTCCATGCTCCGTTTTCGTCGGCTAATAACGGAGAGCCCGCAAGCCGCGTGACGTTTCGAGCCACGGGAAACCCTGTATAGAATTCGTTTACATATTCATGGGTCGGGAGAATGCGCGCGTCCGCCTCGTCACTCCCCGAAATTGACGAACTCCCCTCTCGTCGTTGTAAACGTCGCCCCAAGGTGTTTACACCCCCCGACGAGAGCTCGCAATCTTCGGTGAGGAAACGTCGAACGTAGTTGTCCGCGACTCGGCCAGGACTCGTTTATTCCACCCGGGCGACGACCCTCCACCCCCTGAAAAATCCTCCCACAGGACAGCCGAGCGATTCTCCCCGACGGCGTCGATCCAGCAAAATCCCGGTCGAAATGAAAATGGGCAAAGTGGAGAAGGGCACTTAAACGGCTCTGGGAAATCGAGCGAACGGAGAATCGTAATAGCGATGGAACGATTAAGGGCGCCTCGTCCCTTGCGGAGGGGATGCCCGATGCGGCCGAGCCGCGGCGTCTCTCCTGGCGCTGCCCTATTTATGCTCGCGATAATAATTTCCCATCGGGTGCATTCAATTCCGGGCGCGCTCAATTTCCTAGATGAGTTGGCCGCGGCGAGGTTTCGCAGTTTATCAGGGGGGCGAGTCCGGGATATCCACCCTCCCGGAAAGTCCCGAGACGTCGAGCAACAGGAGCGCGGCTTCTAACGTTTCCCGAGAAATCGAGGCCGCGGAATGCCGGGATGGGAGCTTTCCTCGGTCGGATAATTTGGAGATGGCCGGGGGGGACATCTTTCCCGGATCGCGTGTCCACCGCGACATATCGATTCATCGCTCGAGAAAGCTCTCCGAGTCCCCGTGAATGCTTTCCATTGGGGCGATTCTCGGGGCCGGATAGTGGCGGCGAGCTTTTTCCTACGTTTTGTCCGGCATTGTTCCTTTCTCTCTTCGCCTTCCTCCGGTCCGGTCTTCCCTCCTTCTCCCTTCCAAGGCGAACTCGATCGAGTTCCCGCGGGCGGATAGGAGCTAGCGAGTCTGTGTGCGGGGGTGTACGTGCTTGTACATGGGCACGATACGCACACTGGCTTCTTCCGGCGATATATAAATAAGCGAGACACAAAATGTCGGAGAGAGAGAAAGAGAGGGAGGCCGCCGGCCTGGAAAGCCAAAGTCCGCTTTCAGAGCTTTTCTATGAACGTTCCGCCGTTTCGTGGTTCATTAGCGAGAGAGAGCCGCGGCATTTTGTGCCCGATTCCGCCGCGATTCCGTCGCGATTCCGCATCGACCTGGCCTCGCGAGCGAGACGAACTCCTCTCGTCTCTATTGACTGCACCCGAAATCGCCCCGATAAGACGATACCGCGGAATCGTCCCGATTTGACGAACCACGAGTCCCTGACCTACCCTTTTACTCCTCTTCGCCGCACCTGTCATCCAATCTGGAATTTTTAAATACGGATTTTTCGGCTCCCCAACATACCGCAGGGAAATATTGCTGTAGCCGTTGCACATGTCGCGGGTAAAACTGCTTTTGGAAGCATAACGACAATTACTGCACGTGTAATTATAATTATAAGTTCTGCCCAATTTTCCCGAATATGAAATTTTCCAGACTCCGATTCTCTGGGCCATCGATAACTTGCTGGAATATTGCGTGCGATATTGCCCGCGACATTGCACGATAACGAAGATTCTCGTCATCCCATCTCAAGTATCTCCGGCATCGGGTGGTATCGAGGGGTGGCGGTCCAATTAACAAAGTGGAAAGGCAACGAACGAGGGATGAATGTAACGCGCGCGTCCACCCCATACCGGCCATTGTATCCGCACGAGGTATTACGCAGAGCGCTTTTTATAAGGCGCCTTCCGCACAATGCGAGACGCGCGTTCCAAATCCGGCAAAGCGTAAACGCCGCGACGCCGCCGGAAATGAGGTCTCCCGCCCCCTCCGGTGCCGAAACCCCCTCGTTTCTTTCCGCCCCTTTTCCGCATCCGGGGACTCCTTTTTTGTTTATAACACGATCCCCTTGCGATAATTATTCAATTTCCCCGGCGCGTCGCAAAGCTGCTCTGCAGCTAATTCAACGCGGGGGTCGTAAAAATCCACCCCCTGGGATAGAGGACAACGCGAAGGGGTGGAGTTCCTTCCTTACGCGTTAACGTCCATTGTTCCATTTTGAAGTCGAAAATAAACCCTTACGCGAGATTCATGGATCATCCCTTACGAGTGGTGCGTCCAATCTCTCGTTTTCCGACCTCCACCCTTATCTGCCGTGTGGCACGGTACCAAGGGCTCTTTTGCAGATATTTTTCACCTAGTTGACTAACGCCGAACTCCGATCCGAGCTCTCGAGGCGAACGGGAGGCTTAATCCGCATTCCGTAAACGCGGCCGAGATTTACGGGGCGCGATTTGTCCTCGGTGAGATTAGGGGTTGCACCGAGCCAGGTCCAGGAAGGACCAGGGCAGACCAGGGGAGAAACGGGGTAGAAGCCGGTGATCGAACGTTGCATCGGGGATAGAGGGTGGCTCGACTGTGAACTCGTTACCTCGTCGCCCTGCCGACTGGATCATTTTTCAAGCCTCGATTTTCGACCCTGCAAGCCCATGTTTAAATTAAACCATTTACGTGACCCTCGGGAAACGCCCCTGAGCTAGGGCAAGGTCCTGCGAGGTGAATTGGCCGTTCCTGGGGATTGAATCCGAAACGCCACCCGAGACCCCGTCTCCTAAGGGTCGAGAAGGGTTTCCGAGACTCAGGAATTGGGTACGAGTCCGAGATGTGTAATTTGACAACGTCAAGTAGATAATTGCCGGGAACTAAATCAGAGAATCCTGGACTGGGGGTGACGCTAACCGAGTCCAATGACGTCTCGTTGGACATCGGGACGCGAATGGATTCTGCATTCGTCATTGATCTGACACAGAGGGGTGCAACCTGTGGCCTGGAGTACGTGAAGTGTGTTATATACAAGAAACAATATAAGTATGCGTAATGTTACTCCAACGTCGCAAATCTCTCCGAGGGTACGGTTCAAGATTTTCCCCAATGCTTGCCCTCGAGTTTCCCATTTTCCTCCCCGTGAACCCGCGGCTTGTCGGGACTATCGACCGGAGTCGCAAATGTCAGGTGAGCAGGGTTGGCGGGAACTTTTCTTCCCGGTGTCGTCCAATCTTGCATTTACCACCCCAGCCGCCGAAATTTCCGGGTTCTCCGTCTACGTCGACCCTCTTCTCCGATTATGGCCTTTCCTTCCCCCGAGGAAGAGTATCGCCTTCTCCATGGGACAACTAGGCCAGGGTGCCATTATCGCTGTCCGCCTCTGGTTCGGCTCCGTGTAGGTGGGTCTTTATCACCGGCACTCCCACGTGCGGCTCTAGCACTCCCTCCCGCACTCCGATATGCATGTACCTTTAATTGTGGAAAATCGTTAAGGCAAAGCAACTCGAGGGCTTGAAACGCGCCCGAGAGACTTTCGCATTCCGGCGGAACGCTTCGCCGCGGGCGATTATTATTTACTTACGCGTCTCGCCGATACGATCGCGTAATTGCGCGTGCAACTACGTAATCGCCAAGTATTTACCGATCATTACTGTTACAACGAGGATCTAGGATTAACTACGCCAGAGTACCGAGATGGGGACGGACGGAGAGACGCTCAGGATTTTCCGAGCTCGATAACCGAATTGCGGCCGACCGAAATTTCCTGCTCGCCTCTAAAGTAACTCCTGGACTGTTATCACAAGTCATATAGATGCAACACCCCATTATAGCGAGGCGATCGTATTCCCCGTGCATCTCCCCCGCACCGTCTCATTCGAAAATTTTTGTTATCAATTTTTTTTTCTTTTTCTGCAGAGAAGCCTAGCCGGGATATTCCTAACGAACCCAGTGTCTCGATATGAACTAATTATTTTGCCCTTACGAAGGAAAGAAATATATATATATATTTCTTTGGCTCCCTCTTTGGTGGGCTTTATTAAGACGTTCTCTTCATAATTCGGGAAAATTGCCAGAGATAAGGAGCCCCACGAAATGGCGACGAGGGGTGACATCGAGGGTTGGGGACCGAAGGTTAGGGGCGAATATAGGCGAATACAATGTATCATCTCCGTAACAATAAGAGGGGATGATCCTTCGAAGGAGAGGGTGGCGTTCCTGTCCAGGTTACGGGACGACCTCGCAACCCCGTGCCCGCCATTTTGTTCGACGCGTTATTTATTACTTATTGAACCGTCCCTGTAATTTCCTTGCGTGATATATACGGTCGAAGGAGAAATAATATCGCGCCGCCATGCATTATGTATCGGATGTAGCACCGCGGGCCGGAAATTCGGAAGGATAAGACAATAGATAGGAATCGCCTTTTCCCTGGCTCCGCGAAACCTTCAATCACCGACGAGGGCTCGATCGATTATTTCTGCAGTTTCTCCTCCTCCTCTATTCCGCTCTGCAACAATTGCTTCCCCTCCCGCTATCCCCAAATTACTCGTTCACTTAATTCTTTGCACTATTTCTTGTACCCTAGAGACATATATCGCGGGCTATTAAGTTCATCTCGCCATGAAATTCCTACGTCTCCGAGAGGTAACTTCTTAAATCCCGGAGTGCGCGTAAAGTCGTCGATGGAAGAAGGAAGAATAAAGAAACTGAAATGGATTCACTCCCGGCATTTTTCAGCCACGCGAAACGCCCGGAAGGAGAAGAGGTTTAGGTAGTTGACTTTTCCCTCGGTTTCGAAATTGCTTTAAATTGTAAACTCCGGAGAAGGTGAAAGGTGTCGAGGAGGAAGGAGGAGGAAAAAGAGCGGCGATTCCGTGAAAGGTCTCCAACTTCGGTCTAACCTAATTTGGTACGTCCTTTCGATTACTTTCGATTACTTCCATTCACGGTAGACTTTCCACAACGGAAGCCCCTTTCCCAGGGGAAGGAAACTCCCTCCCAGGGCGGGTGGGGAAACTTTCAGATCGTCCCCTTAAAAATCCATTTGCACTTCGACTACCCCTCGTGCTTCGGTGAATCGCGACACGGCCGGGCGATAATCGAAATCCGAGGAGAATTCCCTGGGTATTTCCCCGGAATCGGGGGGTAATTAATATTTCCAATTAAAGGCCGATTCTTCGATCGAACGGAATCGGCGGTCGAACTTCGAGTCCTCGAATCCTTCGGAACATCCCCCTTCGACTTCTTTCGTAAAACCTGCGAACACCCGACAAAGCATCGGGAATTGTTTCCGAGATTAAAAGCTAAATTGGGACCGGCGGGAATCGATGATAAATGATCAGAGGAACTTTTGGAAACGGCTCTGGAACGTCGGAACGAGATGGATCCACTTTGCCACGGCCGTTTTGATCGAACGGACAATTGTCGCTTGACTTTCATTTCCTCCCACGCCAAGTGACGCCGAGGGCCCGGAAAAAGAGCGTTCTTAGGGGTGAAAAGAGCTGCTCAGGGAGGGATGACAAAGAAGGGCGTCGATGAATCGGAAAAAGCGACCCGAAAGCGGTAAAGTGCGTCTGGTGGGATCCTGCGGGCAATTCTTTTCCCCCTTTTTTTTTCCCTTATTTTTTAACCATTTCCAAGGAATTCGAATCACTCGATCGTGACCGAAGGCCCCATTGGGATTTAGCAGCGATTTACCAGAAACGTTTCCCATGCCGCCACACGTCGAGCTTAATTATATTCACTCCGAACATCATATTCTAGATGATGATCAGAAATGCCGTTTGCTATTCTAACGATGAGTCCTCTTACCCGTTCCGAATACTTAATGCCGGCTGATGGAATGAAGTGTGCAAAATGAAAGACAAAGGAATCGGTTTAATCTAGGCGGTAATTTCTAATTGCAAGGGAAAAGAAAGGCGAGAGCGGAGGAAAGAGGAAATGAAAGAGATTAAGACAGGGGCGAATATTAACACGGTAGCTGGCTCGTAAACCAAGTTGAAGTAGTGCAGGTGCTGGCTGACGCGACTCGTGTCGTGCTTCGTTTCGTGAGGTGTGCCACCGCGAAGTACGACGTACTTCCGCCGTGTTCATCCGGAGTGAAGTGCCGAGATGGCGGCGGAACTTCGGTAGGGAACTTCCTCGCGCCCTCCATTCGTCGAAATTAAATCGCAAGCTCGAAATTAAAGCTCGCTCGTCTGCGAGACGAGGTGTATGGGGGACTTAATTGAAGAATTCCACCTGACGTTCAAATTTGATTGATTAATTATCTTGCCGCTCGGCACCTCCGGGGAGGCGAGAGGTAATTCAAAGTTTGGCCGGAGCCTTTAGGCACGAATCTCCGAAAATAAATTACGGACGAGGGTACTGAAAACGCGCCGTAGTTGACGATTAACGCGATTAATAATAAAGGGACTTAATATAACAAAGACTACATACGCAGTCGAACGCAAGGTTTAAAATTTCCTCGGGCGAAATGGCACGGCCACGGGCAAGGTTCGCCGAGGGATCGGGTACTCTTGAAATTGGAGGAATATACCCCGGAAGTTCGGGCGAACGGGATATTCGGGGGATGGGATATATTCGGGGCTGATACCGGCGGCAGTAGTAAAGCCCGCGTTTAGTCAGGCCCGGCCGGAGCCGTACTTGGAATGGGACAAGAGGAGTCAGGGACTCTCGCCCTCGGGGCTTAAGGGTGAATCGATATAGGACGCCCGTGTCAACCCGGTGGCAGATTCGAGTGCCCTTTAGTCCCGGTTTAATGACGCCTAAACCGGGAGTTTAATCCCGGATTAAGTCGGCGGGACTCGATTCGAGTCCCGATACGCACGGAATTAAAAAAGCGAGGACGTACCAGGGCTGAACGGAAAGAATTAAGGAAAGGGTTCGCGCGACCTCATCGAACGCCACCCTCCCTCTCGAAGGAAGTATATCGAGGTATCAAACCAACCCCCTCGCATTCGAGCGCCGATAAGCCGCCGTGCTAGGAGATTCGACTTTCCGCGAAATTGAAAAGCTCCTCCTCGAAAGGAGCCCTCCCCCTTTCTCTCGCCCCCTCACCACCCCCCGACGATCGTCGAGTTCCTCCCGAGGTTACGTCGACGTGTACTGAGATCGGTCATTTCCTCCCCCTTTGCGAGCCGAGGTGCACGCACCGCTCTCCTTTCGCAAATCGCGGGTTTCCCGAGTTTCCGGATCCCTCTTTGAGCACCCTGATGGCGAGTCAAGACCGAAGTGTACTCGAAGAGGCATCGGAAAGGGGTTTTTTTATTCAATATTTGGTAATTTCCCCTTTCCACCCGGTCTCCGGGGGAGCTGGCTCGTGCATCCGAATCGGGGGCAGGTTTTGTTGTCGATGCCTGAAACGTAGGGCGGTAACTCTTTTCCTCTCCTCCCCCGTGGCGAAATTTCGTGGAGATTTTCCGAGAGGTATCCGTGGGATCCGAAATTTACGGAGTACGTACATTTTTCTGCTTTCGCGGGAGGCGACTTCGTTCGGGGTCTCAGAGCGGCGCGAGAGGGTGCAGGAGACACTATCCTGAATCTCGTAATTCGGGAAATGCGATAGGCATAATTTCCCAGGTGGTCCTCCGTCTAGCTCCTTGGCGCACTCGCCGAGGGAGGGAGGGCCGTAGGTTTAATATTGGATTTTTGCCTCCCTGGGCCACCCATACGAGCGCGTCTTGCGGTGCCTACGGCACTCCACCACCGGCAGCCATTCTTGACTGAATCCTCCCCCTTTTCCCTTCCTCCTCCCCCTGGTGCCCTCTCGCCGTCTCTTTATCTAAGAATATTTGTTCAAGCGAACTCCCTGGAAATTGAAACCACTGCATTTTTGTTGCTCCCTCAGTGCCCCGAGAAAAACCACCCCTCGGGCCAACGTCTTCCCTGCCGACAACCAGTTACCCATTCGTTCCGATTTCGCTCCCCCGTTAGTTGTAAATAATGAAAAAGGCCTAATCATTCGACTGGTATAAATTGCGATCTAATCTAATGGAAGTAATTGGATTCCTATCGGCTTCGTATTCCGTAGAGTTAGCCCTTTTTTTGTACAACGAATGGAGCAACGACACGGGGGAGATGACGCACTCGTTGGCTCTCCCCAATTACTCCACGTTGAAGCATGTGTAGGAGACAAACATTCCGACCTGTTAGTCTCGTTCCGTTTCGGTCTATCTTGCTGTATGCTGAGGAGCGCGAGAGGGGGTGGATGGGGGTGGAGGGAGGCACTTGCACAAACCGGCACCTATTTAGTGGAGGAGCCTGTCTCTTTCGTTCTCTCCCTTTCTCTCCATATCAATCTCTCTCTCTGTCTTCCGAGCATTCAGGCTCGTGTTTACAGGCATTCCCCGCCCTGAGACCGAGCACCGCCATCTTGGCCACCCTCGCCCCTTTCATTTTCCACCCCTCGTGCGTGGACCTCCCATTCCTTGCACCCTCTCCCGTTTGCAAGTCCCCTTTCCCGTCGACGCGGTGCTGCATTTTGCAAAGCGCTTCTTAAATTTTAGAAGACACCACCCCCGACCCTCGCCGTCGGTTTGGGGTTTCTTCCCCATTCTCGAGCCTCACCCTCCGCGGACCCGCTAGGGTGGAAACGGCCTCCGTCAAAATAATACCCCCCAGCTGACGACCTTTATTCCTTTCCCTCGGAGAGAAGGTATCATTAATTTCCTTAAACGCGAAATAAATAAGGAAAAATCCTTTTAAGCCTTGCACCCCTCTCGTTGGGGCGAGGGGAAATAATAGTAAATAAAGCGACCTCGTAGTCATGAATTTCTACTTCGCTCGATAAATCGGCGATCTGGGTCGGCCCGGTGGTGGGGACAAACTGCCGAAAGAAATCGGAATCGCCATCGTTTCGTCTTCCAGTTTCTCATAGATCGAGTCTAGCACGTGCTCGCATAGAGTCTAATTTATACATTCTTCGTGGTCTTCTCTTCGGTCGATTTTGGCCCGCCTTTGATTTATGTCCAACGCGTGATACGCGCAAACTCGACTCGACCTTACGTAAGGGTGGCGAATCCATCATGTCCGACGTTCCTCGAAGCAGGTCTCGTTAGGGGAAATTTTCCAGTCTGAAAGAAGCTGACTTTCGACTCTGAAATGGGGACGAAAAGTTCAAGCGACGTTGTGTTACGTGTCGTTGCGAAGCAACGTTTAAGTGCAGACCGCGATTGAGTCTCGATTTTGCAGTTTGACTTTGGGAATGACTTGATCGCTTTTTAAGATCCGCCACTTTGACGCAGACTCCAGACGAAGGGCGAAAGGCTCGCCGACGTTCCTCTCGTCGAGACGCTCGAGCGGCGCCGCGAGGCGGCGGCGTGTCTACTCTCTTTAATTACAAATTAACGCTTTAATCAGGAAACTTGCCGCGGAAAGGCGGGCCCGCCGCGTATTTTCGCGTCAAGTTGGCAGCCTCGCCTCGGAATATTATCACCTACGTTGCAGCCCTGCCGGCCGTGCTCGGCGCCCTCCTTCCTTGCACGGGGGCGTCATTCATCGCCACATTATCGGCCGAACTTCCCTAACTAATTTTAACAAACGTACCCAAACTCCAGCCTCCTAATTTCGCGGATGAAGCGGGATATACACCCCCGAGCCTGCCCGCCGCGTGCCAATTTATTTCCGACGTGGGGATAAAACCGCGCAATTGAAAACTACCCTTGCGAAGTTCGGCCCGTTAACCGAAATGTGGCGACCAAGCGGTGGTTCCGGCTTTTGCGGGAAATCGGGACATAATTCGCCGTCGGGGTGGATGTATTTGCCGCCCCGGGTTTGCCCTTTAATTGCCTTGTCGTTGAGGGTTAACGGGGGCCCGGCGATAAAATGACCTCTCGTTATGAAAATAGATTCCGCGGGAAATGTCCCGGAATGTCCGGTCAGCTGACTCGACGCCCGGGGCCGGCCGAGCTCCCCTGCCACTTTCGCCCTCGTCGGCGAGTTTTCCCGCTGATAAAGTTATTCGGCACCCGCGCTACGTTAATCCCGAGGAAGGTCCCCGAGTTACCATCTCGCGCTTGCTCCCGGAAAAACGCCGGGGACGAGAACTCCGGCCGACCTCGACGGACGCTCGCTGACCTACCTCAACCCTCGATCCGCTTCCCTGACCTACGCGCACCTCCTCTTTAACTTTTCGCCCCCTAGTTTCCTTCCTCCGTCAGTCCCGCGTGAAACAGGGATCCTCGGTCCCCTAACGATATCGGGAAGGTAAACTATATTAAAAAATGGAAAAGAAAATAACCTAGGTATTTCCAAGAGTCTCTTACACCGTCGTCGGTGAAACTTCGCGACGCGTTTCACTTCGCCTTAAGCAAGAATAATTATATCGGTATCACTATACCCAGGGATATGCATATTCATACCTCCCCAATCTCGACATATTTTGCCTCGTCCCTACTTCTTCGTTACCGCAAATCTACGCCTTCCACCCTCTCGCCTGCGTCAACTCTTATCGCGAATCAGCACTTCTCAATCTTGGGGCCAGGATGTATGAGAACCTCCGTAATCACGGCTTCCGCCTTGAAGCCCTGTCCGACCGTATCTGGATACATACTATTTAGCGTTACCGGTGCGTTACCCCAACGAAAGACTCAGGCTCGTCGTCGGCCTAGTCTAACCTCGCATTCTACCCCTACGACCAGGACTTTCCACCCTATCCTACCTTTTGCACCTTCCCCGTCCTTCCGAACCCGAACCACGCTTCCTTGGTCTCCTGGCGACGCTACACGAGAATCCTGTCTTCCTCCCTCGAGGGTTGCTCGCAATGCAGCGCTTCGCCCCTCCACCCCGAGGACATCATCATATCGGTACCCTGGAACATTAATTTCCCTCCCCGGAAAAATATCAGGGTGCCCACCTTAAGCCTAGGGGCGAAGAAACACTTTCCATATTTCACCGAAGTACAGAGAGAATTTTTATTCCACCGGATCCCGGACTGATAAGATGATGTACTTTCGGAAATTCATCCGGAAAGATAACAGAGTGGGAGGGCCTCCCCTCGGTGGGAGGTCGTTAGGGGTTGCCGCGAAGACGCGTGCGATGTATGATGCATTCGATAGTCCTGTCCGTCTTCTCTGTGCGGAATCGCGTATCCCGTCTTCGAGGTTCGAGGCTCGTCCGACCATGCCGGGCACACCCTACTTAAAGTTACCCCACTACTTAGGTCCGACTACCGCAGCGAAACTACGCAAAGCCATTACGACGGCACACTTTGTCTCTTCGAGTCGGTCCTCCAGCGAGCGGTAACCTCGCGACTCCCTTAAATAATTCAGGATCTTGTTCGCCTCCGCGCGACGCCCGGCGCCGTCTCTTCCTCAAGTCGTACGACTGCACGGTTCGGAAAGAGAGGGCGGAAAAGCCGTGAAAATTTCGGCATCTCGCCCGGTCGGGGAGCTGGAAACCCGCGCGAACTCTCTGGAAAATGTATGAGACGACGAGGACCGAGATAGAGACAGCCAGGCTTCCTGGGGATCCTCGGGGAGAGGATACCGAGGTACGGACGTGGGTGCACCCGAGCTGCAAAGTGCGACGTGTGGAGGATATCGGTCGCCTCGCTAAGAATGCGCGGGAGGAATGCTTTGCTATCATCTCGTGACCGCGGTTATGGAAATATTTTCTCATATTTTCGGGACAGCGAGGGGAGCCGTGAACTGGGCCAAGGATGAATAACGCACGTTAATTTTTTTTTAGGAAGTCCCGACGCGATCGAGAATTCCTAAATGTTTCCTCGGGGGGTCGAGAAGGTATTTCTTTTTATCCGTTTCGAGTGAACACGTAGTCGGACGTCTCTTTCGACGGGCATGTAGGTCGAATTTCGGCCCCCGTTGGTTGAAAGGAACCCTGGCATTTTCGAGCGCCACCCTTTTGAAAGCCGAACCTTTGGAGCCGCGAGGGCGGGTCCTGCCCCGAAGGGCCAGGGAATTCGAAATTCCCCCCCGGGACTCGGGGGATGCTCTCCCGGAGGAGGGAACGAGCAATTAAGAGCGGAGCTTTCGCGAAATGTCATCCTTACCGCCACCCGGCCACCCCCGTACCCTCGAGAAGGCTCGGTGACAAGTAGATGAAAAGCCTCGTTAAGGTGGCTGAAATTCAGGATACGTCGGAGCCTTCTCGACCGGAGGCCGAGGATGAAGTTACGGCCCTGCGGAGACGAGACTTGATGCCCGGAACTAATTAAAGAGAAATTTAATATCGCTGATTAATTCGGCCAGATCCGCCTCGCGACTGCAAATAGAATTATCCGGAGTCCCGGACTCGAGGAGGAGAGGGCCGACAGGACGCGCCGACGTCCTGCGGGACATCGACGCCCACTCCCGAGTTACCGTCCACTTTCCGAATATTTCATCGGACGGGATGGGAATTTATGGCAACGTCCAGATCAAAGAGAGGCGGCTGAAAACAGTCGCCGATGAGACCCCCCATCGAGGCCGGCCTCTGGGCCGTAAAGCGGCTTTCGAATTCTCCCAGAAATCACTAAAAGGGAGCAATCCTACCCGGGCTTGAACCGAAGGCCCTTATAATGGGGAACCTTGTAGCGACCTTAGCGATCCACTTTCCGAGGGAAGAAAATCATTTTTCATCCCCCGCGTCCGACTCAACTGCCGATTTAACACCCCCGCACTTTCCGGGAGGTTTCCCCTTTCCCCTTTATCTCGCTTCCTGCGGCACCTCCGCATTAAAAATCTCGTCGCCTCCGCAAGGAGCATTACACCTGCATAATGCACCTGACCGAGAGCATTCCCAGGAACGAGGAGGAAAAAAAATAAGCGGCTAATCCCAAATTGGAGGATTTCGATATCCAATCCTCCCTTCTAAAGAATACCTCTCTCCCCGAAAATCAGCTTAAAATAATGAAGGATAACGCATAAAGCGATCGGGTTTAATTAGCGATGCGTTAAGCTCCACACTGCGAAACACCTGCCCCCGAGGACTCTTGAGAGCCACCCTCGCCCCTCTCGAAATCGAACCACCCCTGCGAATGGTAATACCGCGGACAGAACCAAAATTGCAGCCAATCTGCGGATTTATCAAACCTCCCGTGCCGCGGTGCAAGCTCGCGATATGTGTCGAACAATAAGAGCAGCCAGCTTTTGTTCCCCCCGCGACTCCCCCATATGCCGACAAAGCGCACGAAAACTCGAGAGAGAAAGAGGGAGAGACCGAGGGGAGAGTTAATCACTCAGGAAATCACTGAAGCTTAAGTATGAAATAGTT
This sequence comes from Orussus abietinus, assembly GCF_000612105.2. Taxonomy (NCBI): domain Eukaryota; kingdom Metazoa; phylum Arthropoda; class Insecta; order Hymenoptera; family Orussidae; genus Orussus; species Orussus abietinus. The sequence continues at coordinate 1,150,813 of NW_019395988.1, forward strand.
CGACGATCGTCGGCAACGGAATCGGCGTATCTCCGCTCGCGTTTATCTCTCCGCGTTGCGGCCGACGCGACGGTATATACGAGGGGTATTCCGCGTTTGCGGAATACTTGCACCGATTGCGTCTACGTGAGCTCGTGTGCGGACACCGTTTATACGAGCGCGGCGAATTACGTATGGGGTACGAATTACGTGTGAGGTACGATCCGCATTGCGCTGTAAAGTTAACGGGCGTGTACGTACCGCGGTCGCGAGTACGCTTCCACGCGTATGCCCCCACGTGGGCAGGGTGTACGTCTCTGTACGCACGTACACCCCCGAACGCCCGGATCTCCGCCTCCACCCATAGGGTGTACCCTTAGGTGCTTGTGTGCGTGTTTTCCCACACACGCGTGCGTTCCGTCTGCACCCTGTGTACACCCCCCTGCACCCTCGAGTGCATCCCTCGTGCATCACGTGCGCTCCGTGTAGGCACATATGCACCCCCACGCGTCTATGTTCTGGCAGGGGGTGAACGTGCCCCCAGTGGTCAGCGGGGGTGGTGGAGGGAGGATCGGGTATAACTCAAATTCAAATCCAATTATGCCAACCCCGAGATCTACAGCCCGGCAGAGTTCCCTCCGAAATAAGATTACGTCTTTCGATCCCTCCGAGCTTTCGCGGCCAGCTTTTATGCTTCATTAGGGTGGGTGCTTACTCCCCGGTGGGGGTGGAGTTTGAAAAAGAACCTACGGGAGGCAAACTTCCACTGGCGGGTCAGTGGGTGATCTGACGTGGAATCGAAATGTGAGAGGAGTTACGGAGTTACGTGTGCTTTTTGCGGTCTCTGGTGGGCACACACACGAGGGAAATAAATTTAGTTCATTGGACAAAATCGGTTGATTGGGTCGCCTCTGATACCGTCTCCGTTGAGTACGCTCGCTTGATCGAACCTCGCTTATACCTCGATCAACCCAAGTGCGTGATTAAATCGTTTCGATAAAGTTAAAAAATATTTCACCGAGTATACCGAATATTTTAGTATACGTATCGAATTTAACGTTTGAGGTACTCTACCGCAATACTTGGTATAATGTACCAAAAGGTTATTAACCAAGGAATTTTGTCTGGATTTGTTTAAGGACTCGCCCCGTTCGATGTGTCCCGTGTACTTTAAAAATGAACTCCCCTGAACCCGAGCAAATTCAATACCGCTGTGCCAGATAAATGTGTTCAGAAACTCGTGCCTGGGGGTAATTACGGAAAGTTTTTGCCAAACTTTTACCCGGAATCGATCTCGGATTTCAAGTCGAGCAAAGCTCGGGGCTGACAGGAGTCAGGGGTGACGCACGTAGTGGGTCATTGAAGGAACGGAGAATTACGCGTTCAAGGGATAACCGAAGCCTCCCCCGTTCGGAAATTTCATTAAATTTGCGCGATACGTGGAAATAAATGAAGAAAATCATCCTGGGCCGATAAAAAGGTGTCGCGGTAATTTGCATGCCGCAAACGGCACACCCAGATGCATCCCTCGGAAGGAAATGACACAGAGGGGTGGAAACCGACGGGGGTGGAAATACATCCTCGCATCCGATATGACACGCTTCCACCCGACTTGTTACTTTTCAACGTCTGGTTATTAAGGCCAGTTGACAGCCCATCCCCTTTGAAGCCCGGGGTTATTACATCCCCTGATTATATGTCGCGTTACCGACCGAACCCTGTCCCGCCACCCTTATCCCCGGATCTGGTAATTAAGGCTTCGTTACGGCCATGGCCGTGCGGAAAATTTTTCCACGCTTCGTCATTTTGTCTCCCCGAACCTCGGAGTGGTGTTTCACCCCGTGGATCTTAAACCTCGCCCTCTGTTTTGAGAAAAGGTAAAACCCTCGTGGCTCGAAGGGGTGGAAGCACAAGGGGCGTCCGAATCGTAAATCAAATCCCTGACGGATGTGCTCGGTGAAATGTACTGGAAAACCGTAAACGAGGGGTGCTCGGAAACGAGGGGAGAGGTCAACCCCCATTATCGGGGAATGCATTTCTTTCCCTGAAACCCCATCTTGGAATTTATCAGAATTTTTCGCCCCTAAGTATGATGGAATTAAAAATAAATAGAGGCAAAGGAGATCGAATGCGGAAACGTTTGTCATCCCCCGTCGCGTCGATTCGCGACCCCCGGACGAGGGTTGGTCGACGTTTTTAAGGGACTAGGGAATCCGTGTCACGATAAATATCGACATGTTCCGGCTTTTGGGAGACCTAAGGGTGGTCTATCTTAGTTTAACATCGCCCAAGTTTTACTGCCTTTTTTAACGACTGCACGCTCTATCTCGGCCACTTTCCTTGGGTTTTCATCCCCTAGCTACCTAGGGAGGACCGCTCGTCGTTCCTTCCCCTTGAGTCCGTTTCACGGGGGGTTCCTTCGTAACGGGACGCAATTAAATGTCGGAGGACCCCCTCGGCTTTTATTTGAGAGGAAATAACAACCCTTCCGGCGCGTATCGGCCTGGCTCCCTTATCCGGCCCCGGCGATCAAGTAATGGCCCAAACCAGAGGAAACCACCCCTTCGTGCCCGACATTTCCCCAAATCCTGGGATCACCGATGGAAACGGTCAGGTCGCGAGATTCGCGTAAAATTGGGGGTTGCCAAGCCCCCCGAGGCCTCGCGAGTGGTGAATGTCACGCGAAAGCAATTTATTTATCCTTTTTTTCACGATAACAGACCGCGGGGGTAATATGTCCCGAATAATCAATTTTTCCTCTGTCTTAACCATTACCCCACCCCGTACTTACCCCACGCAAACGTCCATCAAGGGTAATGGAAACGCAACCCCCGAAGGATCACTTCCTCTTTGATAATTCTTGTCGGGAATTACGCGCCTCGTTAATATTAATAGAGGTCGAACAACCCGGAGCCCAATAAATCTGACACCCTCTCCACTATCTTGCGCCCCAACCTCCCAGGATCATCATCCCAAAGTCTCAGATCGATATTTTTCGATTAAGACGCGAGATTTATGCGTGTAATTCTGGTTCTCGCCCGCCACTAGATTTGTGCTTTATATACCTACGAAAAGACATTTTTCCGGGGGAGAATCGATTCGGGGGCAGGAAAATGTCAAGGACAGAGGGTAGCTCCATTTTTCTGATTTTTCCTCCCTGGCGGTCTCTTTCGGGGTGCTTCGCCGGACTCGTTGGAAACGCGCCGTGACGGGGTGGCACTCGCATGCCCCACTCGAAAGAAGAGTGCCGCACCCCTGGAAGGTGGATGTCGGACAAGGGAGCGAGATGCGAGACCAGCCAAGAGGGGGTTACCTTTCCTCGTAATTTTTAACGACGTGCCTCGTTTAAGCGTTTCGCAAAACGAGCACGTCGACTCGCCCCACCGGGATCTACCCTCGGCATCGTCTAACGACTCCGCATTATGTGCCCGCGGAAAAATCGCCGTTAATTAAAGAATATAACGCGTGAAATGAATTTAAGAGACGAAACCGCTGGTCCCGGGCTCCACTCCTAGAAATGCCCGTAGAAGCTTTCGAGGTCTGAGTAGAGATCCAGGGAAGAATTTTGCGAGGTCTGCCGCGAGTCGGACGAAATTGCTATTGTACAATTATTCAAAGGAGAAGGAAGCTTTAAGCTTACATAAAATGGTGGCGTGAAATTATTTATAAACCTTCCTTCGAGCTGGATGCGCGGAATCGTTCGAAACTTAACCAGATGGGTGGCACCCATCGCAGCCTTCGAGGTTTCTCTATTCCGCCCGAAGTTCGGCACTCGTCTAGGGGAGACGCCGCGAAAAGCTCGAGTTTCCACCCAGGAAGCCGCCCCCGGAAACGAGACCCCCGACGACGATCCCGGGAGCTTTTCGTCGCCTCCTCGGAGCCCCTTTGCCCCCTTTGCCCCGGGTCCTCCAGAATCGAAAGATCCTTCGGAGGCCTCCTCCTCTGGGCCACGAGCACCACTCGAACCTGCACCTCCGGCGGCGTTTTCACGATGGAAGCCGAATGAAAGCCGAAGGAGATTCCACCCCCGCGCCCGGGGAGCAGCCCCGGGTCCAAGGCAAACCTCATCCACCCCCGAGAATTTCCACGAGGTTGCGCCCGAGGAGGTTCCCACCCTCTCGCGGATCGTCCTCCTCGAGACCGCTTTTCGGAGAGGGGTGGAAGAAAAAATCTGTTTTCCTTTACGACCACCACCCCCTCCCGGGTAATAAAGCGATGCGTTCGCCATTGGCTGGCCGAAAGGACCGTTTTAGCGCGACCCCCTGGCACGACTCGCTCTTTTTCGGTACTTCGGTCCCGCTGCCCCCAGGACTCCCCCTGCCCCGCTACCGAGGTCCCTGCAATACCACTTAACGATAAGTTATCGTTTCCACGTAAAGCCCGGTTTTCTTGGCGACTCCACCACCTAGATAGGGCGCCAAGTACGCTCTTACGTGGCGGTCCCTCTTCTGGACCCGGCCAGGGCGACTACTGAAAATATCGAGGTCTTCGTTCCCGGTGGAGGGCACTCGTTAGATGTCACTAGACTCCATTGTTCTTTCAAACAGTCCGGATTATCGGGAAATCCTCTCATCGCTACCGATATAATTAATTTCCATGTGGCGAAGGCCTCGTTAATTGCGAATTCTGGTTCACCCCCGAGACGGGATTAGCCATCTTTCGTGCGTGGGAATGATTTTATGCAGAAAAACACGATCAATGTTTCAAGTATCTCACGAGAAACACAAGATATTCCTAATAATACGTATTAGCCGTGGCAATTAAATCTATGAATATTAATAATTTCAAGCCCTCTCTTAAACGAGTGTCTTCTGCCGTTCATTGACGTCGCTTCCTTGCAATTACCTACGAAAGGTGCATTACCGAGGGAAAATGAGCCCGACAAACCGGCGTTGGTGTTTCTTCTCTCTCTATTCCGTACTTCAAGGCAGTTCGCTCTCTTCGTCCTTATGATTTTATCTCGGCTCGTGTTTCGCTGTCCTTACCTCTTCCGGCCGCGTCCTAACGAGATTAATGCGCTAAAGTCGATGAATTCCGTCAGTAATTGCGAGGCGGTCCGATTGAAGCGGCGGACTAATTCGCGACGTCGCGAAAACTCCCGGAAAAGGTGCGGAAAATGCGACACGCCACGTCCCGGCAATATTTCTCTCTAATTACCGAGGTAGACTCGTTATTCTTTTCGCCCTTTGGGCCCAACTCCTCCATTCGAAGTACCCTCCCCTGCTACTCCATTTTCTTTTACAGGCCGGAGTAAAGACTTGTAATTTTTCACCTCGCGACGTCGTAATAAAACCTCTGATCCCGGACTAGTTTAGCGCCGGAGTTATCTCCCAGTATTTCGCTTTTAATTTCTACCCGCTAATCTTTGAGTATTCCTCCGGTTGGAGCGTCCAAAGCCGCCGCCGTGTTTCATTCCGCGGAATGAAATCTGACAGCCTCCAAAGAGAATACAACACCGTCGAGTAGAAGAGATGGTTCATAGTCATCCGACTTCTGCAATTAAGGAGACTCACGAGGGGGAATTTTTTCGGTAAAGGATCCCAAGCGAGAAATCATTTCCAAGCACAGGAATATACTGCGAGTCCTTCCAAAAATCACTGTCTCCTATCTACCCTACATACGCTGCAGTACGCACCCCTTACTAAGGTATAAGGGTAACCATTACAGAATGGTTATAAATATTAACCTGTAATCATTACGGATTTGAGTAAGAAAATATACACCGTGACGTTAGTATAATCAGCAGTCCCTAATTAATATAATAACATCGGTACATTTTACGAAGCTTTTTTCTCCACGCGGGAGAGGCCGAAGTCGCGCTCTTTGATAAGCCCAAAAGGACAAAAGGGAAGGGAGAAAAAAATGGGAAAAATCCCGCGCCTCCGTATCAAGGATGTCTCGGTCGAGGGGAATCGGAACCGGGGGGGGAAAGAGGAGAACCAAGTCGCGGAATAAACTCAGCATCCATTGCAGTCGCACGTAATCGTGCCACGTCGTTCCACCGTCGTCCTCCTACCTTACGAGGCAGTACAGCGGCACGTGACGTCCTGGATCCTGCAGGATCGATATTAAGGCGAGAGAGCCCTCGCGGGGAAAGTTTGCCGAGCCTGCACCAACAGAGATGGAATTAGGGCTCGATGAGAGACCGAATGGAGTGCAATTAATTTCCATTCAGTTACTGATTAGTCGCACGAAAGTGCCGGCCTGGGGGCGAGGTCGAGGCTGGATCGACGTGGAGCCCGAATGAGACCGAAGAGGGTGCCCAAGTTCGCACCCCCGAGGATGCGATCGGCACCCCCAGGGGGTAAGGGTGGGCGCGCTCCCCAGTTTGTTCGCCGCCCAAAGAGTTCTCCGATTAGGCCGGAAATAAAGGCGCATCTAATGACTCGAATGGCTGGTGGAACGAGGAATTTAAGTAATCACTGCATTTAGCCGCGGGAAAGGTTAGAAGGGTTGTTAAAGTAAAACTTTTGAAGGGTGGAGGGGGCGTTCGTGCAATGGGACCTCCTATATCTGAGTGCGACCTTTTATCTTGAAATTTCTGCTTTTATCAAAGTTTCCTCGTTAACAAAATCCCAAGGTAATGATAAAGAGTCGTGCAGTTCAGAGGCTAGCATTGTTTAGAATACCGAGTGATAAGGTCGTGGCTCGAGGTTGGTTTAAAAGTACCTTGTCATTATCGAGACATGGTCGCGATATGATAAACCATGTATGTGGTAATCGGATGTGCGCAACTTTGATTTCGAGCAGTATGTGTACGGGGAGGTGTGATCGAACGTGTCAATTTTACATTATCTCGGTAATACCCGCGTTCTCGGTGAGAAATGATTTAAGACCTCGTGGCTTATGAGCCGAGGACGCGTAAGACCGATAACGACTTAGTTTGCGTTCGGTCGTTTAATGTATGCGGGAGTGAAAGAGTACAAACTAGGTAAAGGCGGCACGGCAAGGTCTGGAAAGAAAAAGGGGGTCAGATCCAGTTACATAACTGCACCTACATTATGCAGATGGAGTCACCTCGCTAATGAGTTGTCTGACACGGGCGCACACATATCTGACGGAAATTTATGACGATATAAGTGCCGTTGCGCGGCTTTTTAACTCCGCAACGGCTCGCCGACGTCCTACGGCTGCGCCGTAAAACACGACTACCTTATAAAAAAACAACCGAAAGACGCATCCAGGCCGCAACAACGACCCGACTCAACAACCGGAACATAGATTATCATGTACGTGTTAAATAATTTCCACCAATCAATAATCAGGATTTTACTTAATACGAACGGTTCGGTAAAATGATGACAAATCGTCCTCCACCTTATCCCAGTTGCCGACACCGCGTCCGTCGATACTCGCTAACCCGATTCATACAACCCATCGATCACGGGCCATCTAAATATCGATTCCAGGTCGATTAATAATTTCCCAACTCCGGGAGTGTCTATACGGAAAATCCCGGCGCCTATCCCGGGAACTCGTCCTGGCCTAAGGAGGTTCTCTCGACACCCCCGAAATTTCTGGCAGAACGAGAAGCCCCGAGGGCGCATTAACCCCGCGCCGGCATCCCTTAAAGCCAAAGGATCATCCCCTCGTGAAACGAGGCGAAAGCGTCCGCGTCATCAGACCGCGAACGAGGCGGAAGAGGAGCCTCGTAAGCCTCGATAAAGCGAATTATCGCCATTATCGAGGACAATTTCACCCCGCCGGGGGTGAAGCGAGCCATTCATCCGGGGAGGACATCCTACGGGACGTCGACCGGCCCCACTCGAGTCGGTAAAACCGGCGTCGCCCCCTCAGGTTCGTCTCCAGGTCGGTAACGAAGAATCGCGGTCTCGAGCTCCGATAAAGACGGAATCCGCACGGCCGCGCGAAGCGTCGCGGCGCTCGCGGCGCCGTTAAGGCGGTCTCGCGATTGGTTCGCGTCTAGAGGGGTAGCTCCTCGTAACCGTCGTTCTAACGACCAATGAAATTCCACGGGGACGTTTATAGGCCCGGCCAGATCGGCCGCGAGGGCCCTATATAAACGACGACATTTACATGGAGTCATAATTTATGCCCACCGTGCTAGATGTCAATCCTATGCGGACTAGTGCTCGTTAAGGTGATAGGAAAGTGTCGCAAACGCGTATCGAGAAGTCCAGATATTTATTAAACTTCCTCTCCAATTAGAGTCTACCTAACGATTTCAAAAATTTAATGCAGGGACCTCGGATTAATTTTGTAAGAGTCATTAATCGGCATCCACGTTCGAGGTTAGGGCTCGATAATTTACGGCCGGTTCTCTGGACACGGAGACATTAGGTTAGGTGTAATCGCCGCGCACATGTAATTGCACGTTATAATCCGAACGGACTAGCAAGGTGCTAATGGTGCAATATATCTCCGGGAACTGTACGAAATGTTTGCGATACAGTTATGGCGGCAATATCGCACGGCGTCGATATAACGCCGCCCAATGACGTCGTCCCGGTGCGATTAACGTATGCACCCCTTCCGACAACCCCCGAGTCTCTCCTGGGCATCCACCGCGATTCTCGGGGTGTTTTTCCGGCCATTTCAGGCAGAAAATGTCTACGCGCCTCGGAATTTTTCGGGGACCTGGAAGAGACCGGGACCACCACCAGGATTGTTTTCCGCGGAAGATAGGACATCATGCAAATTCCCATGACACTTTCGAGGCGCTTCCGCGAAGGTGCATGCATAAGATCCCTGCCGATCTCTCCCCCTTTCCCTTACCTCCCCCTTGGGAGGCCGAAAGGCGCGAACGACGCGGGGGGCGAGGAAATTCATTCAAGCTCCCAGCTAAGATCTCGCGCGGAAATGTCGCGCAAGCTCTCTCGGCCGGAACTTTATTCGGCGCTCGGGAGCGGCGCCCTTTTACGGCGCTAAGTAAACGCAACTCCGGAGATAGCCCTCTCCGAGGCAGGGGGTGGGATAATTATGGGGCATTCATATTAGACGAACTTTGTTTATCCCTGTCGCGAAGCCGAGAAGAGACCGCCGAGGAAGATATAATCCTAACGAGCTTAAGGGAGTTGTTTTTAACGCCACCGAGACCGCGATAATAGTCGGGGCTGAACGAGAAATAGAGCCAGATAAAGCGGGGGCGGAAGTGGGCCAGGAGGGGAGAATCCAGAAATAAGAGGGCGAGCTCCGAGAGGGGCCCGAGGGAGGGCGGCAAAAGCTCGCGGAGGGCGTGCTCGAGCTTACTTCTTCGCCTTTCAAAGTAATTTCGTTAAACGCCTCGGACTAGGTGACTGAGAAACGGAGGGGGGCGTTCGACGTTTCTTTGAGGGTGCTCAAAGGCATGCACCTCTATTATACCGAGTTGAATCCCGATACTACGTATCCCGCCCCCGTCGAATCCTTACCAAGCTCGCGGAGAGGAGCTTTCGCGAAATCCCGCTCGCGCGCTCAAGCGGGAGAAGCGCTTCGCGCCCGCAGTCGGTGCAGCTCCCTCGACCAGGTAAGACGTGGGCGCCGCTCTGTGCCGTCTCCCTCCCCGGTAAGCTCCGGTAGGTAAACCCGGAACATGCGAGGCCATATTACGTACTTTAATGTGATTTTTCATTACATGGCTTGGATCGACAAATCGCTTTGGCGGAAGTTGTCGGAAGACCTAAATGGACCATGGCTCGACTGTTGATGATACAATGTATTTACGAATAAAGGCGATTTTAAGACTTTGCGGTTTCTTATTTGTCGCGGGAGGCTGATCCTAAATGCTGGACGGGTTATCAGTCGAGCCCCCGGTGCACCCCGAAACGCAGCCCTTCTTCCGAGTGGCTGCAGCCGGTGATAAGCCGGTGATGCGCGCGTCGGAGCGGTTCACCGGAGGTGCCAATAAATTCGCCGGGGGTACCGACCACCCCGAAAGGACCGAGCTTCCCGTCGGGGCGCTACCGATATTATTAGTTTACGGGGAACAGTGACCAGGCCATAGTCGACGGCTAGAATGGGGCGGGGGTGGTCGAGGCAGCTGTGGGTTGTTGCGGGTTGGGGTCGACCGAGTCGCACCCCCGTTGTTTATGCCTCATTAGCCGCAGTAGTTACGTCAGTGCCCTTAACTACAACTCCCTGTATTCTGCTCTACAACCTCCCGTCCCACCCCGACCCTCCACCCCGTTCTTCCACCCCGCGCGAAACTAAACGCCGCCGGATTCACCCTTTGGAGAATCACCCACCTCGGTTCCTCTCGACTTGTTTTGCCCCAATTGCTACTATTTAGTATTATTGGTATTACTATTGCTATCGTTAGGTCCATTGCTCCCGCCCTTGCCCACTCGCCCAAAGGCGAGGGGATACTTCCTTCCGCTACTTCCGGGGGTAGTTTCAATTTTATAACCCCTTCAGTTGGAATAACTCGTTCCAAATGAATTATACGGGGGCGGCAGGACGCGGGAGGATAATTGTCTTTAGATCGAAGAGTGGTTCCACCAGCAGGAATCGTTAGCACTTCTCCAGCAAAGGGAGTGAACTTCTCGCTCGATGCTTCGTCGAAAGAATCGCTCCAGTTTAGTTGCAACGATCGAACCCTGGAAGGCTGAATTGGATCAACGCACCTCCCTCGACGATCGCGTTAGGTCCGAGCCACGTAGTTTCCTTTAAATCGAGTTACTCGTATCGTAACTTTGGAACGATTACCGACATGCCGCTCATTTTTGCCCAATCGAGGGGGGGCGGCCTCTATTAAAGCGCGCGATATTATTTAGGCACTTTATTGCTTTTAAGATCGATGGGGCTGGGGTGGAATCCAAGTTTGTAACGAGGTTCCCTCGCGTCCTTGTTTCTCCTTTTTTCCCTGACGTCTCCGAAGTTGCCAGCTTATGAGCGGCACGAGGGGGGCGGGAACTTGCAAATTGATTTTCCACCCTCTTTCTTTCCGGTTAGTTCGTTTCATCTTCTCTCGAATTCCTCCGGGGGAGGGGGCCCTTGGCGATCCATCTTCCTTCCGGAGAGGTCCCTGCTCCTTTTTGCAGGAGCGGGACGAGTGTCCAGTGCAGCATTGCACGTCCTGGGTCCAGGGTCCGTCTGGTTTCCGAGCGCATCGTCGACTCGTCCGACATTTTCCTCTTGGTGTTTCCACCTAGTGGATCTCCTTTATTTCTGCCTCGCGTCCATCTTCCTTCCTCGGCCTCTCCGGCTGCTCTTTCGTCCCTCTTTTTGCCCCTCCCGTCTTCCTCGGTCCCGCGCACCGAGGACCTCTGGTCACCGCTTGCTGTCCGCCGAGACGTGCGGAGCAAAGCAAGCAAGAGGAAGCAAAATACTCCCGGGAAGAATTCCCTACTCCCTGAGGGAATATCCAGAACCCACCCGCTTCGGCAAGATCCCGGGGAATTACCTGAATTATGCATTCTTACCTTCCTCACGGCGCGGCGAAGTGCCGGACGAGGCGCGATTTCCTCGAGCTCGCTTCGTCCACCCGCAACGGTTCACCACCCACCCACCCACCCACCAGCTCAGAGGCGAAAATGACTAAAAAGCTAGACAGAACTACCTGTCTACCTGAATGTCAAATTTTGGTATTTTAATACTGTATTTCAATTTTATCAACGGGAAGCATCTACTGTCTCGACGTGGTTTTCCAAATGAAAAGGAAAACTAAATAACGTTTCGAGACCGCCACATTCAGGGGATTTAGGCGGTGAAAAAGGTCCATCGGAAAGGAGCGTTGCGATATCGAAAAAGGACGGGGTCCGCAATTGATAACTGACACGTAGAGATCCGCCGATTCGGCGGATGTAGGACAGGTTGTACAAACACCTACCGGCGGTCCACTAATTACTGGAAAAATCAAAGAGCTCGACAAAAAGCCGAAAAGAAAAATAAAGCCCGGAAGGAAGGTACCGGCGAGTGGAAACGCGAACGCGGTTGATAGTCAGGAATTTTTTGGATCAAAGTAACGCTAAAGCACAGCGACGCGCCGTTTTGTTGGCGTAAATTAATACCACGGCGAGATCAATAGCGGAGGGAACAGCGCGAGGAGGAGTCGAAATATTCCCGGAATAAATTGGTCGAACGGGAGTCCCGGAGGGACGTCATTAAAAGTGTGAATGGGAACAACGATAGATAATAGGTAATCGTTATCCGTTACCGGGTTCTCGAAAATTAATACCGCCCATCGTTGATAGGAGCTTTTCGGCAAAAAGCTCCAGCGAAACGTCGGGACTGTATTTCCCTCCCTGTTGCCCCTCCCCATATCCCAAAGATCGGGGAAACTTAATCGTAAAAAAAGTATACAACGCGTAAGTCGCGGTATTCTTTCAATCCATGTCCTCGAGAGAAAAGTTTCCCTGAAGCGGATCGAGGAAATGATTTCGATCCGAAAACTCCCGAGAGACGGAGAACCGATGGGAAAGTCAAAGCACGGATTCGAGGTCGTCCCTTTGTCGAGAGTCTGCTTACGGGGGACGTAAAGGAATAAACCGGGGAAATAAAGGTTGAAACAGGGAGCACGATCGAACAAAGCCGTAATCGCGGCTCCTCGGTCACAGGGGGTGGATCGCCGAAAGGGGTAATCGAAAGTAAGCATCGAGCCGACCCGTATAACCATTATCGTATCCGACTATCGACTTTGTCGAAAAGCGACCAAAAGGAATCCTCGCCTTGCGCACGCCCTCGCGAGATAGAGCAAGAAAGAAGAGAAATGTGCGAGTGGAACAAATTGAGTGACTGAGAGAGAGGGGGGGAGGAAGAAGGGGAGAAAGAGAGAAATTGTGGCCATGTCCTCCGGTAGATGGACACTTTCGACGACTTTAGCTCGCCCGCCGAGCCTTTTTCTTTCTTACTTTCTCTATTTTCCTCTCTTTTCCGCCTCCTGCCACCCCCGGTCCCACTCCACCGTGAACTTTCTACGGGGCTTCGACAGCGAGGGGACACTCGAAATTGGTTCCTGGAGCGCTTACGTAATTTCGCGAAAGTGCTGCCCACCCCTGGATCTGCGAGAGCCCCCACTCACCGGCGCCCGCCGCCACCCACTGCCACCCACCGCCGCCCACTACCTCCCGCGATCGCCCTGCATCACCGCCACCCTTACCAAAGCTGTTAACGCAAACCGGAGGTGCACGGTAACAAGGGCGTTGTGTTCCGATCGCGTTACCGCATCGGGCACGTATAACTCGAGCGCCTGTTATGCACCGATACGCGTACCCGGGAGCGGCCGCAAAAGCTCGCAAGGTGGCGGGCGGTGGGCGGTGGGTGGTGGGTGGCAAGCGCTCGCGGGTGGGAGCGCAAACGAGCTTCCGGACGTGCGTACGAACCCGCGAGGGGAGACTCGGAGAGGGAGAAAGGCCCTGGAGAAGGAGTAAATCTTCGACCAGGAGCTTAATGAGCTTTCTTGGAAGCTCTAGTTGGCAGAAAGAGAGGCGCGATGGTCGGGGTCGGAAACGGCGATTTCAGGGAAGAAATTAGCGGTTTAGCTCGAAACTAAGGGAAAGTGCGGCTTGTACGCACTTCCCGGGAAGTGGAGCAGCTTTGTAAATTGTTTTTCCCCCTTCTCGCTCGTTTTGTTTAAGCAAAGTTTGAGGTACCCCGGAGAGAGGAGGATAAGAAGTTCCCGCGAGGCTGCCAATTTCCCCGAAATAATATTTCATGACGAAAGCTTTGCCTTCGGGGGGGAGTTGTTCTGGATTAAGGGTGTCATTCCCACAGACGGGGGTAAAATATAAAACCCGAAGGAAAGGAACGCGACGGCGGGATGCAAATTAACGATCCGCCGCGACGATGACGAGTCATCGAGACGTGAGGCAGTCGCGGCCTCGAGAAAGCTCCCGCAAGCTCTCGAGCCTCCGGCCCTACTTTTAAGATTCCCGCGAGGTTGGACTCGCACCGTCGAACTAATTAAGCTCGGGTTACCCAGCTCCCGGAGGAGCGCCGAGCCTCGACGGTGGCTTTCGTTCGTGAGAAAAAGGAGCCGCACCCGGGAAAAGCTCGGCCGACCGATGTTAAACTTTCCCGAAGTATCGCGTGTCTCCGCCAAGAAATGAAAGCCCGAAAGCGAATTAAGCTCGCGGTGAAAAGCCGACGAAACCAGACACCCGGCATTTCGAATCGTTTGGCTTTCCGCTCCGAGCTCTGCCCACCCCCGCACCTTGGCGCTTTTAAAGCTCCGCCGTAAGACTCGCCGCCACTCTTTTCTAAGCTAATCAACTTTACGAGTAACACCCTAAATGCCATTTAATTGCCGACATTTTCCCCGAGCTGCGTTTCGACGACTTCAGCGCCGACTTTTTGAAATAACTGAAAAGACTCGCTCTCGACACTTTTTCATTTTCAGGAAATAACCGCGCTCCTCTTGAGACCCTAAGGACGTGTAATTTTGTCTAAACGTCTTCTCCGTCTTTTTGCCTGCGCAATTCAAGACATTGGAGGGGACGGAGGATGACGAGACTTTGGGGACAAGGTAAACTACATACTTATGAGAATTGCGCGGAGACGGACCAAGCCTGGGAATAAACGGGACGCGTTAGCGACATTGTGCGAGGTACATTGTAGAGGAGCGGTAGGTAGATCGTTGAAAGCTGTACGTGGGTGTCACTCCAGTGGATCCTGGGACGAGGCTTTAACGCGATAACGCCACGTCAAAGACTGGCGATGAACGGATTCGGATGGGAATCTCGCGCGAAAACGCAACGTCAGGAGCGGCCTTGTCTCCAGCGGGGGTGTAAACCCGGAGAATGTGTTTGCACGTCCGAATCCGTCCCGGTGGTTTACGGGAGACGTAAACGCAAGTGCGCGAAGCTCGGCCGGAGCTTTACGGTCTGCTTATGCCGGCTGACCTGCCCCTTATCCTCCCTTTCCTTGAAATTCCCCCGATGAATATGCACCGGGTCTCGTCGGCGACAGAGATTCCGGGTGGTCCCCGAGAGTTCGGCCTCGCCGAGTTGGCGCAATACTCGCCACCATGAAAATTATCACCGGGCTCTCTCCCTTAATCTCCTAACTAAGCTCCGCGGATGGACTGCCGAGCTTCGGGAATAAATTTCCCCTCGCGGGGTATTCTCATCGCGTTTCGCCGCCGGCTTTGATGGATTAAATAGGAGTGCCCATTAATTTAGAAACGCGGCCTCTAACGAGTTTATGTCCTTTTTGTAAGGGATTTTCTGCAAAGGGAAGAGTTCTTCCGGGTTCCTGGGGGCGCTTTTGATCAACACGCTAGCCGGGCTAGCGTGAACTCCCGCAGGGATCCATTACTTCGCCAAAGATACATCGAGACGGGCCGCGCCCGGGGGTGGAAAGGATCAACAAGAGAGACGGTGTGTGACCGAAGGACCAAGTTAACGTAGTCGAGGGTAAACTTAGTTCTCGAATAACGACGACGCATCCCCATAGGCCAGGGCAGACACTGGCGTCGATTTCATGATTCCGGTAAACCGCCGTCACCGCCAGGGGAGGCGCCGCCCTTTGAAGACGCCCCTCTGATCCTTCGCCCTAACGAGGCGGCACGAGCTCAACGAGTCGTCTTAATCGCGTCTCCCGGTTGTCCCGGGGAACTCGAAACCTGTAGGAACTTCGACTTCCACCAAGAGTCCGCCGATCGACCAGTTTTACAGCTTGGACTTCTGCGGGGCAATCGCCTCGGGGTGACTCGATCCGAGGTCGGAGGTCCTTCCCAGGAGTTCGAAGTCGGTCGATATCTCGACTCCCCCGAAGGGTCGCCCTTCCAGAGGGTTTTATAATTTCAACTTCTGCGGGGAAGGTCCATTTCCGGTCCTGCCAGCGTCTAGGGGGTGTCGCGTCCAGGGGTCGGAGGTCGAACGCTTCTGGGGCGTTTAATCGAGATCCAGAGAGAGAGACTCGGGGTCGCGGGTGCGGAAGGGATCCGAAGTTGGAAAACTGGGAGTCGGGGGTGGGGACCGGCCGGCTCCTGGAAAAGAACGAGCAGGACCGACCCTATAGGCCAGCGGACACTAAATCCGCACCTTCCTCCGTGGCCGACGACGTCGGGAGCGTGCTCCTCGGGCTCGATTTACTATTGGCTCCTCGGGAAGCCCTGGAGCCTGCGAATCGGGCCGATAGTTGTGCGAGGAATGCTTTACCGGCTGACTGAACTACCCGGCCTGATTGCGCCGCCATCTCTCCCGTACGTGACGTCACCTAGCGCAGTCGACACCCCACTGACAAGGTGTTAACTCGGGGAATCTAATGAATCCCCTAGGGATCCGCGCCGGTACTTTGTACTTCGTCCCTGCACTCCGCGGATGGATCCCACCCCGGCTGGAATTAATTTCCTGCTTACCTAATTGTTTCCAAGATGTTTTAACTGGGATATAGAGCGATCGTCGATTGTCTCCGAATTGCGAGCGAAAATCGTTCCCTTAGAGAGGTTCGTTCGGATGGTCGGAGGAAAAGATCGTTTAATTCGTCCTTCCGTCAAGATCATGAAGTCTCGAAGACGTCGTGGGACCAACCCTGACGATGCCGGAGGCGAAGTGACGAGAGGTCGAAGAAGGAGGAAAACCTTCCCCGGCGTACGTGCGGCGGAGGTCCTGGCTGGCCTCGGTCCGTTCATCAGAGCAGGTCCTGCAGACTCCTGGGAATTTATCCCTCCCATCCAGAATGCCAGGACCGTCCTCTCCAGGCGCGCTCTTAAGCGTGGAGGTGTCAGTAAAGTCTAAGCTCACGTCCGGCGGGTTTTAATACTATCCGAAGCATCGGGCCGGTCTTTCCCCGCGAGCTGGATCATGTCCAGCGGTCTTCCCAGGAGCGGACCACGACCGGGACCTCGACCGGGACCTCGACCGAGACCACGAAGGTGGAAGATGAGGCAGCGAGGCCGGGGAAGGGTGAGAACGTGTCCTCTCGTAATTCAAGGGGATAAAGTCCCCGGTCGATCCGCTTCCCCGGAGAAGGGGCTCTTCGCCCCGGAAGTGGAAGTATACCCTGGGCCGAGAGAAAACGAGGAAGGCCAAGCCCCGGCGAAAGGGCATAGCTGGCCGCAGGATTAAGATGATACAGGGCGATAGGGACGTGATCCTGCAACCGGAACGCCGGATCTCCCGGCCAGGACGAAGCGTCCCTGTCGTATCCTCGTGGACCCGAAGACCCGGGTCGCGAGACACGGCAAGAAATTCGGGCCACTAGTTGCTGAAGATGCCGAAACGACGACCGACATCGACGTCTTCGAGGTCGGATCCATTCGGCAGGACCTCCTGCGGCTCCTTGGAACGGGTTCTACCAGGAGCCAGGAGGCCGGGAAAACGTACGGCCACCCCGGTTCTCGTTTCCCTCCTTGTTGGGGAAATGAAACCGATTTTTTAAGCAGGACCGCTGCCAACCCTTCCCGCCGGGAAAAATGGACGGATTTGCATACCGAGGTGTAACGCCCTGACCGAGAAGAATTTACGAAAAATCCCCCTTGTTCCTTGTCGCCGGTCCTCCGTCGGCGTTTCCTGGGTCGATGGTTGGGTGAAGAATCTTTGCGGGTTCCCTCGATCGGTCCAGATCGATCGTCGCTCGTCGATTAGGCCCGCGGTATTTGTCCCGGGAAATGGCAGGCCGCGATTATAACGTTGTCCGGGAGTCCAGTAAATAATGGCTCCAGGGTTGTCCGGTATTCGGGCAGGGCGTCAATCAGTCTCAATCAGTTAGCGGCTTGGCTTCGACCTAAATCAGGGCTCGGAGGGTCGGGTGGGTGCGGAGTGCATCGGATGCATATTGCAGCTGGAGTGTCGGGCAATGACGAGGCCAGGTCGGGGCCGGGGGGTGTCCAGGTGGAGGCGCAGGACGTCGAGGCTGGACCGGCTAGGGATATTCGGTTGCCATAACGACCGTAAGGTCGACTCGATTAGGCGTCCTGGCCGCGGGATCATCATCAGGCAGACCGAGGGGTTCGGATTCACCTGTTCGAGGCATAATAAGGTCGGCTCCTGGACCGGAAAAGGACGCGGCCTCTCCGCGGAATTGCTCTCCGCGTGGCGCCATCCCCTCTGCCGCCCTCGCGGGCATCCCCGAAGGCGATCTCGTTTCGGGGCCGCAGTTGAATCTCATGGAAACGAATTTGTTCGGGCTCGGTTCCGGAAGCGGATCCTCTTCCGGAGCGGCCAGCAATTTCGGAGAATCCGATTTTGCGAGCCGGCCGGTCCTTTAAAGCCCGGGGAACAAACGGACTACATCCTGCCGGCTGATCCGCCGAGATTTCTCCATCAGCCGGAATTTTAACACCCCGGTCAGTCAACCACCCCCGGGGACGATTTACACGGATATCGTCCTTTTGGATACGGACCTTTTTACCCTTCGCCCGATTCGATTAACCCCTTATGCGTAAATTTCTCGCGGGAACGCCTCTCGCCCCGGCGCGGCGAACAGAGCTTTTAAGGGCTGTTAGGACTTCACCCCTGGGAGCTCGACGGCGCTTTTCACCCTCGCGCTTTCCCTTCTCCGAATTCAAACGCTCGTTCGCGCCAGCTACCCCTTCCGTTTTTTTTTCCCCCCTCTTTTCTCACCTATTGCTCTCCCTGAGGTGCGCGGGGTGTTTTGAAGCTCCGACTAGTGCGAACTTAATCTCCTAGGGGATAAATCGCGACCCTTCGTGAATACCCACCGGGAGTGCGATCTTCCCGCGTAGCTCCAACTTTTCCGGCTAATTGAGATCGGCCCCCCGAAAATCCGTCCAATTTCCACATTTTTCCTTGTTTTTAGAGGAATTAATCGGCTCTTCTCGAGAGCTATTTCCGGAAGGGGTGGAAGAGTCGTTTTACAAACCTCATCCGGCGCTTTAAGCTTAATGTTGGATTTTGCCGCTACCCATTTGACGGCTCACCCTAAGCATCTCTAAAAGGGGCGGCTTGTAACTCGTCGAATTCGAGGGAACTCTCAGGGCGAATGCTGGAAATGGGAACGGGAACGAAAGGGGCCTTTTCGCTTAAGTAGGTTTTAATATACTCCGAGGACATTCCCTATGCGGAATTATGCTACATTCTGTATCCTGGGAGTAATTTCGAGCGTTTAACCACGCCGGGCGAAACGGACGAGGAAGATATCCTGAAAGTCAGTAAGAAGGCGTTTCCCTCCACTTCCGGAAGCTATACCCGCAAATGCGGATATACGTACGCCCGTAATGTGCATAAAACACCGCAGGTGATGATATACCGCTGCCTTTATTGGTTCCTGAAAGTCTGGAACTGCCGCGGGTACTTTCCTCGCGAACTAAGCCAACCATTACTGTCGTGGTACTTCATTTCGCGCTTCGATCGCATCATTTCGTATTTTTCTTCGCGGGCTAAAAAATACCGCGTCTTTTTATTTTGCTGTTCTGGGGAAGATTCAACCCTGAGGATTTCTTTTAATTGAAAAAAATGTCTTCGCAATGTGGTGGCGTAATGTCCCGACGCTTCCGCCATATTGGAAACGATTAATTACCGCCACTCGTTAAGTTCCCCCCGTCTCCGTGCAGGGGAATCTCCGGGGTAGAATTTTCGAAAGGGAAGAAGATAATCGCCAAATATTATCATGAGAATATCCTATTATCAGGGGAGCACCCCTGAGGGGTGAGGCTGGGACCGGGGGTTGCTGGCTGACATCCCAACAACAATGCCGTCTGTCCCATCTGCATAACAATGTTTAACCGTGAAAACAATGCTCCAGCAGTGCCGCGAGAGGAAGCCGCGAAAGAAAAATTAACGAAAAACGAGAGAAAAGGAGCCGCCACCCGCGGGATAATGGAAGGAGAGGAGAGATAAGCAGGATCGCGGGGGGTGCGAGCCGAAATTGAAAAAAACTTGGACTTCTGCCCGATCTTATTAATGGCCCCTTTATTCACCGGCATAAACTCGAGGCGAACGCGAAAAAGCGAAATTTTAATGAAACCCCAAGGCGAAAGGGTGCTTTACTTCCGAATTATCAAATTTTTTTTTTTTTCCTCGACGCTACTTTATCCGCGAAATTATTCTGGAGAAACGCGGGGGTTAAAAACATCGACCACGGTCACTTCTCACCCTGACAAAAAAGGGGAGGAAATTCATCTCATTGTCCACGTTAAATATGGCGAACTTGATAAGCGAGTTGATTGAACTTAGATTTGGAGCAAAGTCATTTGTTACATTGTAGTCTCTTTATGAATTTACTCCGATTTTTCTCAGGGCATTCGGATGCCCATGGAGAGGTAATGGGAATTTCTCCCACAATGACTGCATTATTGCAGTGAGATCGCTCATTAAGGTCCTCGCGAAAGCACCGGGGGAGAATTTGGGTTACTTCGTCTTCGAGCTTGCGCTTTAATTCCGAGCGGGGCTGGCTTTCTCGCGGCCTCCGAGAAGGGAAGAAAGTCGCAAAAGTTCCCGGGACACGCGACATGTGTCCCGTTTCAGTGCTTACGACTCTTTCACCCCGAGGTTTCGAACGCGGCCCTGCGGTGTGTGCGGAAAAAAGGAGGGAAAAAAAGCTCCGCCCGCCGAGCTTTAGCACGTAACGCGTGCTGCAGCTGGCGTGCTCGCGGGCAGTAACCCTAAATTCGAGCGTTGCCTCGAGGAACGAATTACGCGGGCATTAGGGTCTATTACGCGGAAAATATTGAATTTTCCTATCGACGCCGAATTACCGAGTGCGTTCCCGCGTACGTCCGGGGTGGAGGGCGACGCGGAAGTCCATTAAAAAGCCGTAAAGCGCCGAGTGCCTCCACGTAGACGGCCCGCCGAAACCTTCCCGAGGAAGTAGGACGCGAAGAAGTTCGACGAACTCAATTTTAAAAAATGCATGTAATTTAAGCTCCCCTCTTTGAGGCTGCGGAGACTTCGGGCCCGAGGTTCGGTCGTTCAAATTTGCTTTAAAAAGGTTGCGCAACTCGTGGACGAGTTTAATGCCTTTGGAGCGTAGCCGCGGACGAAGACAATCCTCCAATCCGGAATTTGCTTTCAAAGCCGAACGCGCGGCTCGAATTCGAAAAACCGACCGGCGGGCTTTCGCTTTGAAAGCCTGCTTTAATTTACCTCGGAATGGAAGTACGAGCTCGAAAGCTCGCGGGTCATTTTGAATTTCCGAAGACGTCACCCCTGCGGGGCTGTTCACTCGAAACTCGTGGAAGACGATTTCCTTTCTTGTGAATCGATTCCTCTTAATTTCACGCGACGAACGACAATGCGTTTCGGCAAAAAGTGACATGAAATTGTGTTCCGCGCGATTTCGAGAGTTAAAATCCATGATTCCCTGAGTGGACAACCCCTCGCATCATCTCGTTCCCCGGATAGCACCCCACGGAAGAATCTTTAATCTGGAATATCTCTTACATCGGAATTGCCCGGAATAACCGTCCTCGAGAACCCTTTAAAGCACATCGAGCCCCGATTCGATACCGGCCCTCCGCATCTCGCTCAGCCTCCACCCGGAGGAGTCCTTCCGAAGTTCCGTCCATAACCAGGTTCTCATTATTCTCCGAAAATACTTCGTGGGAAATCCCCGCAAGGACAGTTAACTCTACCCTCGCGTGATGAAAATTTGAAAAATTGATTTCCCGATTCCTCGAGACCCCTCCCCTCGGCGGCGTCCCGGTTGCATCGGGGTGGTTCCTTTTTTCCGTCGAGGGGTTTTCGATTGAATTTGCTGCCGGCAATTTTCCGGGGCGACGGACGGACTTTAATTTAATATCCTCGTCGCGTATTGCGCACTTGCCCGTATTTCGGAATTCCGAGGGATCGGCGGAAGGGCAAGGAGCGCCAATGGGAGAAAAGGGGGCTCGGGTGGAGGAGCCGAACGTCGAGGAGGAGGAATAGTGGCGCGGCTCCGCGTGCAGTCAGACCGCAGTAGTACGTCATGATAGCGTCAGCCAGGACTACGTGCACGGGCCCGATATGTCTGACTGTATGTCGTTATTTCTACCGAAAGCCGCTGAGCTATAGCCGCCGCCCCGCCGGCCAGGAAATATTCATCGAAGCCAAAGTCGCGCCTCCACCCTCCCTTAATAAACCCCGCATTTATGCCCGGACCTAAATATCCGCTTCGCGAGAAATTTCGGAAAAAGCGAGCTAGTCGGCTCGGACCCCTTGGCGGAAACCAGAGGGGAGCAGGGATGGTCGTCGAGGGTTTTCGAAGGGCCCGGCCTGGACTCGCGATTGATCCATAATTTCAGGTGGGCAATAAAAATGGAGACTGCGCCGCCCGCCGAGGGGGAGGGGGCTGAAAAGCGGCACTCAGGGGTAAGTGCGCTTTCGGCGCATAGCGCGAGATGAGGGTAGACATTTATTCGGCTGTTATTCACCCTTTCGCCCGGGGCGTGTATCATTTTTACGATGTAGATTGAGAAGGGTGGGAATCGCGTGAAATATTGGGAAGCGAACTACAGAGGGAGATAAAACGTTTCATAAAACAGACATCGATTCCA
This sequence comes from Orussus abietinus, assembly GCF_000612105.2. Classification (NCBI taxonomy): domain Eukaryota; kingdom Metazoa; phylum Arthropoda; class Insecta; order Hymenoptera; family Orussidae; genus Orussus; species Orussus abietinus. The sequence goes on from NW_019395988.1 coordinate 1,173,104, forward strand.
TATTACCCTTTCTTCTCCCCCCGGGAGGCGCACCCTTCCCGCGGAACCCCCAGGGTTATACGGCCGAGGATCCTGGATCCTTGGGAATGCCGATCGAGCGAGATGTATTTCCTTATTGCCAGCCGCCATTGTGCCCCGACACTATGAGGAAGTATTACGCAGGGAAATGCGCGGGAAAGGAGCCGCATGAAAAGCTCAAAGTATTTCCATTATTTCCCGCGTACGTGTACCTACCCCCCTCCTCCCTGCCGAATATTTTCGGTCCCCTCGTTCCGGCGGTGCATCGGAAAGCCGAGTTTTACGAGCGCGATAACAATGGACATTACCAATAATTATTATAGACCAATAAAAGCTCCGATGCCGCCCGACGGCGCCGCCCGGTAAAAATCATAAATAAAACCGGGTTATCAATTACCAGATAGTTGTAATCAGTCCGGAAGCCATTAGGCTATTATTTGTACACGCATAATGGAGCCGTACCCTTGGGAATTGCATTCAGTGGGCCTGCATTTACTTTTTAATACGAGAAATAGCCGGCCCACTGAATAAACTCGTATGTACTCCACCTGATTGGCGTTCGATTCATGGAAGCGGTTCGCTCGCTCTTTCTACATTGGTTTACGTCAAACTCGGAATTTCGCGGAACGGAAGGCTCCAAGTTACCGGGACCGGAAGAGAGGCGGGTAATTGCACGTGAGAAGGTTTCCTCGAGTTGTCGAGACACTCGGTACGGTATTTCAGTTTTCCGATGTTCTTTTTTCACCCCCCCAGCCCCCGAGACGTCGCACCTCGTCCCATCCATCTTTCTCTGCGTTTTCCTCTTCTTGCGTCTTCGCTCCGGTTTCCCTTCCTTTTTTTCCTTCCCCGCCATTCCGCTGGATTCATCCAACAATAAGTTAGCTTTAGTCCCTTCCTTTCTCTCTCTTTCTCCCCGCCGAGAAATATGTCGCTCTCTTTCTCCAACCCCTTCCCTCTCTTTAGGCATTTTCAGCGACTCGTTTAATTCTCTCTTATGGATCGCTTTAAATTTAATTTCATCTCGCGGGATTGGGAACATTCGGAAACGTAAGCGATCACCTGTACTCGTCTACTCCGTCTCTCTCGCTTTCTCGCCCTATCATTTATCTGGAACAACCTCCATCTTTATACTCTTTAATAGTTCCTCCCGTGGGGGCGATTCTCCCAATTATGAATATTTAACGTTTCAACTCGGTAGCTCTTTCCTGGAGGGAATTTATGTCAACCGGCTCCCTTTTTCCAACTTTTAACTTCCCTCTGTCTCGCTCTTCCTCTCTCGCCTTCTCCTTCTTCCTTCCATTCCTCTCTTCTTTCCTCTCGAGTCGAATCACTTTCCGAGTAATTGCAGGCCCGTGCATAGCGAATCGTTTCCGCGTTACTTTCGCATATCGATTCTATCGACATCACGAATGTCATACGTCATACCCCGAATTACATACCCGTTACGTAAGTAATTACATCGGCTGGTTTACAGAACGCAAATGTCGCTTCCGGGAAATAGATTACAGTCAAATCGAACGGAACACGTTAATAAACGATTCAATTGCACAATTGAAATTGACACCGTCGACTGCTCTAAATGTTGCCGTTCTTGATATACGTTATCGACCGAAGTTACCGTCAATATTTTCACAAAAGTGTGGAATATTAAAAGAGTATCGTTGGTAGGAAAAAAAGTGGTTCTTGTTAAACAATGTGGTCGGGGTTAACAATGCAGGCGCCGATGCCATCTTCCCTGGAAAGTGCGTGGCCTGAAAGTCCTGAAATAATCATTCAGGAGTACACCCGATAATATTAGCGGGCGCCAATTACCGCCTCGGTGAACTAATTCAATAGGCCCTCGAGTCCTCATTAAAGCGAGCTGTGCATTTGAAGCGAGAGGGCATCAACCAAATATTGCCCACGCGAAGCCGTATAAATCAATTAATAATCGCAATCACGTAGCATAATAATTATATTTACCGTGTACCTATGTCGTTAATGACATTTCGGCTTCCGGGTCGCCTCCCCCTTTCGGCGAACGGATATGAAACTCGAACAACCCTTTGATCCGACGTTAAATTTCAACCGTAAATTTCAGCCGATTCTCCGGTTACAAATCGGCCCCGCAGTTTCATTACCGGTGGAATGTTTTCATTGACGTTCCGCAGGACCAATGAGCCGGAAAACGAACAATCGAGACCGCCCCGGCGAATTTCCCCGAAATTCATTTTTTAATGCCCACTGAGGGGTAAATTTGATCGACCGTTTCATATTTCGTTTCAGAATCGACGTTAGGGGCAGACCACTCTCCGAAGCGGTTCACTCGTCCGATTCCTCGGTTTTCGGAAGGAGAGCTTACTTCAGGACGACCGTCCACTTGCCTGCGGTCTTGGTCCTGGAGGACATCAGGAGGCACGATGCCGCCATTTACAGGTGCAGGGTGGATTTCAAGCAAGGGCAGACCCGTAGCTTCAAATACAACCTAACAGTGATCGGTAAGTAAATGATGATAAATTGCGAAGCATTACTAGAGAATAATACCACATGACCCTGACACTTGAAGAACAAATGCGACAACTACCACCAATCAAAGTTCTATCGCTTGGGGAACCCTTACCGTAGGTCGGGATTCACGGATCACCGGACAACGGAGAAACGAAGCTTTGGAATTTTCCCCCAAAACTCGCTTTACATTCTTTGAAAGTAGAGATCTAGAATTTCGAGGGATGCGGAAGACGAAACGAGCGTCTCCCGAGAAAGGGGTGCAATTTGTTCGACAAGGGTGGAGTTCCGTCGAGGGAAGATGCACCCCGGGTGCATCGTGAGGTCCGAACAGTCGCAATCGAGGTCGGACCTCGAAGAAAAGGAAGCGAATTGTTGAATATCCTTGCACTTCCGCGGGGCATACGTGGTATCGAGGATTCGATGCATTCGGACGGCTCGCGAGATGCAGGGTGCAAGAGCGGACCGGAAGTCGAAACGGCGGTCTCGCGTCATGGGAAGAGCAGTATGATCAAACAAATGGGGACCGTTGAAAAATGCATGAGCCAATCGCAGACGTGCCGCCATGGTTGGTGGGCCCCCCTCCCATAAGAGTGCCCTTTCGCGAGGGTGGCCCAGAAGCCCACTGCTCGCGTCTAGGGGAGTGCACTACCCCATATATCGCGAGGCTCGCAGCAGAATTACCTTTAATTTTCAAAGCCCAAGGAAGAGGCTTTTTGCCTCTAACCGGCGTAATCCGCTCTCTTTGACTCGAGCGCGGAGGAAAGGGACCCATCGCGGGATTTACATCTAATGCAAATGGAATCCGCGAGGGACGATTTTTGCCGTGGTTTCGCCCATTTCCAGGATTTAACGCGCGAGTCGGGTGGTTTTTCCCGATTTTTCTTGGAAATTCAAAATGTAGGAATCCGATTTACGGGAACGAGGATCTTCGATGAAATCTTCCGGGGGGTGGACGAGGGCGAAGGAAACGCGCCAGGTTCGTCGCGTTAGGTGATAGGGATAATCAGGGGTGTATTTCTGGCAGCGATTGACAATGCGTTTCCCGGAAGAGGAATCTCCGAATCAGGATTCGTTGCGGGACAAGCCTTTGCGAAGTCGCGCGTACGTGTCTGGGCCTGGGATATCGAAATCCTTCCCCGGGATCAGGGAATGAGATTCGCTCTTGGAATTCCGACGGAAATCCTCCCTTCGATCCTCGATACCGAAATCCATCTTCCGCCACCTGGGCCAGCTCTCGTTCTCGGCGGCTTTTCGCTTCGCGTCTCGTTATCGGTGCCCTGGAGTCAAAGTCGCGCCTCCACCGCGCCTTAGATATCGAACTTCTAAGTTAAAGGAAATTATTTCTTAATTATTTTTAATCGTGGGGAGCAGCTGGGTACAGGTACGGTCGAGTAAAAATGAATTTGAAACCACGTGGTCCTGGACGTGTCCCCGGTCATAGAGTATGCCGATCCAATCTTATCGTCAAAGACACGTCAGATTTGGGCACGAGCGAGACGTCGAGAGGAAATTGGTGGTGGAGGGGGATAAACGCATTTGCGGCCTCGCCAAAAGGAGCCAGAGATTGGCTGTAGCGGGCCTCCGAATGAGGACGGTATTTTCATCAGGGGAGATTGGTTTCCTAGAGTTTCTAGATTACATCCCTCTCCGGCTGCTTTTCCGACACAGTTTCCTTGCCGCGACTTCTCGTTTGCCCTTAACGTCTTAGCTGACTTCGCGCAACCCTTACCCAGAGATTGCGTGCACTCTCGGCAGGAGGTCTTACCTTCCCCTAAAATTCGAAAAATCCCCGAAGATTCCACCACCGACCTCGCCCAATGACTCACCTTAACCCGAGATTAACTCCTCCTAATTTCCCAGTAATGAGAATTTTCTATCCATTTATCTCGACCTTCGTCGAAATTCGAAATCCCATTTTTATTTCGCAGCCTGAACGACTTCCGGATTTATTCCCCCCTCGGCAACCTCACGTACGGCATTTTCTAAGGAATCGCACGATTCCTCCGAATCGCAGAGGTAAGAATATTTTTACAGACCAGAGATAGGTATGTCTCGTATGGAAGACTTTCGGGTACGTGGAAAACGATGGAATCGCGAACCCTCCAGGGAAACGGGACGTCTTTCCTTGTAACCTCATCATACCTTCCGCATAGCAAAGAACGTACCTAGAGGTTACATCGCGCGATCTCGAGAGGAGTAACCTGCGTATTCGGCGATGCACCGAAAGTTTGGAACTTCGAAAACTAGAGAGAGACGCGTTTGACCCGAGTTCGAGGTCCCAATCTACCCTTTACCTCCGGCAATTTCATGATTTTCCTTTCAAGGCAATCTCACGCATCCCCATTCCCTAGAAGTCGTAGGATTTCGGGAAATCGCGGGCACGGTGATATTGTCATGGAGCATGAACGCATAGGTAGGAGTACGTGCACACCAGACGCATCCTGGGGTGGATGTACGTGGTCCAGATCCTCGGTACACAGAAAACCGCGGGATTGGATCTGGGGGAAAAGCGTTCCCTCGCTCGCGTCTTGTTTTCGGGATAAGCGACGCCGGCGTCGGTCTTAAATGAAAACGGGGACGTCGTGGGAAGTTAAAAGAAAGGCAACCTCCGGGTGGTGGAGTCACGCGTGCACTCTCCTTCGGGGAGATCGATGGAGATGCACCAGGTCGAGGAAGGCCCCCTTCCTGGGGGGCTCGTCTAATTTTCATACGTGCGACGGGAAAACCTGAAGAATATCGGCCCTCGCGATCTGACATGACCTGCCCCAAAAAGCTTCCGTCCACGAAGGGACTTAAGGAAAAATCCAAGAAAAATAACCTACGAATTTTCTTCCCGGCAGTCCAAGAAGAAAAGATATCCCGTCTGGCATTTCCAACTCGCCTATGTACCGTTTCATTCGACACACGCAATAATTCTTTTTTTCATAATCCCAAAACACCGAGGGAATTAATATCGACATGATATAAATTTACCTCGCGCGCAACGGCCGCGCGGATAAGAGCTTCCTCTCGCAGCTGCAGCTGCGAGTTTCCTCCCCTCTATTTCTCTCCCACTCGCAATAAGCCCCAAAGGGGGAAGAGCACGCCGGGGGAGGGAAAGGGGTGAAAGGAAAGAAAAGAAAAATCGGAAAAGATGGAAGCGAACCCAAGCCAAGCCAAGTGGAGGAAGGAAGAATGGAGGTCTGCCCTCGTTAAGGAAATAATCCGCGGCTTAATTAAATACAGCGCAATTAGTTCCGCGTCTATGTGTTCGTCCATAAATGTGCGCACATTGTCTTCCCGGTGGCCCCACAGTACCGCCTTAATTTTTCTCTCTTCCACGGCCCGAAAGGGCCCCCTCCGTCGCCCACGCACGTGAGGGAATTCCCGATCGCACCCGCGGGGCCGCGGCGGAAGGAACGCGCGGCCGAGAAAGGAAATAAGAATTTGAAGAAAACCGCGGCCAAGTTTTCGCGTTACCCCCGATGAGAAACTTCGGAAGCGGGGAGGGTGGAGGCGCGCATTCGCTCTCGTGCGAGGTCGCGGACAATTACCTCGTTCGGCTTCTCTGGGAGCGGAGGACGCTACTCTGGGAAGGAAAATGACTCTTTTTCCTGGCTAAGAGGGCGTGAATTAAACACACCGGAAAAAGGAATCGCACACGGCCACGCTTGCCCGTAGCGAAATAACGAAGCCATTTGTACCACTTGGCGGCGCCGGGAAAGGAGACCGGTCGCGATCTCGGGCGGAGATATTTCCCTCGGAAGTCGCGCACGGGTTGGCTCTTCCGGACAGGCGCGAAAGCCGCGGCGAGGGTTAAAAAACGTAGGACGCGGTTCGGGGCCGGGAGGCTCGAGGTCGCCGTCTTCGCCCCTTGGCTCTCGAGGTCACAATGGGCAGGTCGTCGACCCGGGTCCACGCGGAAGTCGGGAGGGGCCGGTGAGAGTAAAAAGGCGTGTTCTCATTGGCCAACAAACCGTAGCCTCGTTTCCCCTTTCGCATCGCGGTCGACTCGTCACGCGGCCGGCGACTGGGAGCGGGGAAGGAATTGACCGGGCCCGTCCCGGCGCGGCCTTCGGCGCGGCGGACAGGACTTATCCAGCCTGGGACCGCCGGGGAGCTAATGTAAGTAGCAAACTGACCGTGAGGAAAAAGGCGGGAGGAAGGGCCGCGGGGGCGGGTCGGCCGGTTCGGAAAAACGCTCCGGAGAATCCTATGAATTTATGGGCACATAAATTCGAGATCTCGGGAGGCCCGGGATAGGATTTTCCGAGGGGCCCGTTTCAAGCCTCGCCGCCGACCCTGGGGAGGAAACCGCGAGGGAAACCGCGAGAATTCCGCGGCCGCGATCGCCGCCCCCGGTATACCTTCTCATAAATTGTTTCGCGACGACGGGCTAAATGTGACGCGCCGGCGCCGAGAAGCTACGAGGTCGAGGACGTCCCTGACTCGGGTGGAGGGCCCCTCCAGCGACGCTCCTGAAAGAGAGCCCCCTCCGAGAAAAATGGAGAGCGGATTTCATAAATGGCCCTGAAAAATCCCCGGCCTTTATCCCCGAATAACTCCTGCCTCTCGAGGGGACCCTGCCTCCGCGCTTATGAGTAGTCCACGGAGCTTTATACGCCTGCACATTGTGTTTACCGTAATTGTCGCTGGCCCACTTGCCGGCCATTCTACGCGCATTCATTCGATTGTCCCCGGGACGCGTCCCTATCCATCGTATGGCGGATAATTCCCTCCTTTTACCCCCAAATCTAGGGTTGACTCGAGTAAACGAAAAGGCCCCCGACCTGGAAATTCGGCAACGAATTCAGGTCGAAACGACCGACACCGCGCGATGTAATCCCCTTTGCGATTTTCCAGCGGAAAATTTCTCTCGCGATTCTCGTTTGCGAGGGACTCCCGAAAACCCTTCAAAATGCTGAGCATTCTCGAAGGGCCTAGAGGGTTATCGCGTGATAACGCGTGTCCGTCCTGCGGCAACAGGGTGCCGTAAAGTTTGGTATCCCTGCCACGTTGGCTTAGGCTCTCTCCCCATTGAAAACTGCAGCGGGAAGCTCGCGAACAATGCCGAGAGAAACTAAAGATCCGAACATCCCCGCATCCGTCCTCTATCGCGGCTCGTGCACCGGAAGTCGCGTTACCCATGAGTGGAGCAGTTCCGAGAGGTTCTCCAGGAAATCCTAGATGTCAACAGAGATTATCCTCTCATCCACGCGTACCACTTCAACTCGTTGAAAAGTTGCGATTGCGGACAAACAGAGAGCTTTGGAAAATCGCAACCCAGGCTGGGGATAGGAGGCGGACGAAACTCGGAAGAAGCCCCGCATAAAGGCTGGATAGTCCAAGTTTAAGAATGATAATCTCGCCCGGGACTTTAAGTTCTCCAAGTTATTGTCAACAATGAGAAATAGTGGAGGCGCCGCTTGCCGCGGGTCGGATTAATCGAAATCGGGAGAGGAAATCGGCCTCGGTGAGGGCTCTCTCCCCGGATATGCATTGGCGATTAATTTCTGAAGTAACGTGAGAATAATTGATCAAAATAAAATATCGACACGACCTTCCGCGATTTCGCGATCCATTTCCGCCGAGACTTCCCCTGTGGTCTCGAGATCGAAGAAATTCAACCCCAGCCAGCGTTCTCGAGGCCGCAATCAATTCCCAACCTTCGCGACGCCCTGGTGCCTCAATATATATCCAATTTTTCTAATATGTCTGATCTAACAAGTTCCTTCCTACTTGCGAAACTGCCGCGCCATTCGTTGACCCAACCTCCTAGCTGCGACTCTTCCTCAGCGATTCTCAGTCTCCGCATTATCTGCGTCCATTCAACTCACTGCCCTACATTCGGAATCTTCGAATCCCCTCTCCCGGAAGAATCCATGTTTCCCCGGGAATTAAAAAAAAAAAAGAAAAACAGAAACAATTCCTAGAAGTTCGTTTAATTAATCTGGAATTATTTTTAGAGTTTAAATTGATATCGTCTGGGGTAAATTCAGAGACTGAGAATCGCTGTCTCGCGATCCATTCCGGGCCTGTCTACCTCTGGAGCAGATTTTAATATTTATATCCATATCTCATGACGGGGAACTTTTGCGTCCCCCCGCCGTTCTCCCTTAAGATCACTTTATTGAGATCGCCGCCAGTTTTTCATCCGAATTCTCGGATTTATCCTCCTATTCGGAATCGAGGACTCATCCGTCCTCTCGTCTCGGCGTGTAGTCGCAAATGTAGCTTCCTTACCGAAGCTCGTCCAGGTAGCATGGGGAATCTGGAATACTATACCTTCTTTTGGAGCGATCCTTCTAGGAGTATCGCAATAACGTTCTTGATTGAGGACTAACGACATCCTGGGGGACATTTTCGAGGCGAACGGGGTCGGCACAGATTTTACTTTTCGAGCGAGAGACCTCGAAGGGAACGAGAGGCTCTACAGGAGAAAAGAAACCGTCGAGCATCCGCCGAGGGAGGAAGGGCCGCCAAAAAAAAAACCGGAAGCCCATCAAACCAGCCCCGACAAAACGTCTTCCGGGCCTTTGTGGCACCCGACCGGGAGGGCGAAAAATTGATGACCGTAAAAATTTAACAAGCAGCTGCCCTGCCGAGCAATCGACGAAATGGAGGGACCTGCTCTGCTCGTTTCTCTAAAAGATTATCGGATTCCCCCTGATACGACTCTTCTTCGGCTTCCGTGTCACTCTCCCGAACTATCGGTTTTGGCTACCGCTCTTGGAGTCATCGTTATCCTGAATCATTTATTTCCACGGACGAATGTGTCGACACGGCACCGAGGATAACTATAGGAAATAATAAATATGATTCATCCTCGATTGCAAAGGAGTTTTCAATTTTTCTTCCGTCATGCATGTAAACGAATACGCCATTAAAGGAACTATTTAGGAACTTAGGGAGACTCTAATATTAACATTTTAATAACGTGACACGTTACGAATATGTATATCGGTAATTAATTTTGCCTTCTACCTTTATCAAATCAGCCGTCCCTATTTTATCAGATAAAATCTATACGTTTTACAGACTTTTCTTCTCCGCGAGGCGAATCTACGTTAAATGTGTAGGGGTTTCGCGAAATCACATGCCACTCCACGTTTGACGTTGATTCCAATCGATCAAACGCAATTTTACATTTCGCAACGCGACTGTCCATCTTCATATCCGGACCTGGCAGGGTTAATCGATAACTCCGTTTGAATTAATATCGAGCCATTACCGTGGGATGAATATTCCTTGATTTCGGGAGAATCTGTACCCGAGCCGAGGGATTAGAGTCGAAGACACGAGATGTCTCGAAGGCGAAGGTCTCGGAGCGCTTTCGACGCTTTCCGCGTTGCGGAAGCGCGCGAAGTGGTGCTCCGCAAATGTCGAGGGAGCTTTTCGGAGCTTCCAGAGGACAGGCAGGACTGCAGGTGGGGGGGTGGTTTATTCAAATCATCCCTAGAGCAGGGCTGTTCCTTATACCGAGGAGAATGCACGTATACGGAGCAGAAACCTGGAGGAAATGCACCAAAGTAGCTAGCTACGCGATCGTAGGGCTGGCTGACTGAAGCTACGCTGCGCTACATGTTCCCGGAGCCTACTTACTGCTCCAGATTTACTGTCGCATGGGAAATTGCCTGACAAAAGTCTCTCAAAGTACATTACTTAGAAAGAACGTGAAAAATGATAAGGTTATGACTTTGGTGGCATCGGCATCACTCAAGAGGTGAGTACAAGTCCAGACAGCAGAGTTCAATGGTATGGAATGTAACGACGTACCAGTGCTCGAAATTTCAATTGAAAATTGTGTAATTATACGATTACGTAGAAGGCAAAAAACGTGAGTCGGGATTTTTAAAAAGATATTTTATCGACGTCATCCGAGCATGGAATACCAGTTCAGACTGTACAGAGCTCAACGGCGTGAACTGCAGCGACGGATGAAAGCCCGGAATTTCAATTGCGAATTGTGCAATAATTTCCCTTTAACAATTGTAATAGGGTAGCGGAGTGGAAAATCGTCCCTTGATAGAAAAGCACGAATCCGCGTTGCTTTAACCGGTGCTCTTCGTTATTCTCGAGAGGTTTACAAGTCAAGAACTTGCACTTCGAGGAGTACCAAAGATGTGCTTTAACATCGCGTCGGCCTCTTTCAGGAACGTTATCGTCAGTTACTTTTCAGGGGAAAATTTAAAGAATAAACAGTCGTGCAGGAATCCCGACTTTCTCCGTGAGAACTCATTTCCACTCGTTATCTTCTCCATTAGCCAATTTGAAAGTTCGAGCTGAAAGTTCCACGCCAGGGTCTTCCGAAAAAGCATTCCCATAAATTGCAGATCCTGGCAAATTGACAGTGACGGTGCACCGAAGTGGAAAGTTCGGTTTATACGTTTAACTTTTGCGCATCTCCTGGAATTGGTTTTAACTTCCCTTGGCACGATCGCGACGATTCGCCGATAAACATTAACTACATGTACGTGTTCTAAAGAAAAAAAAGGTACCGGCTATTTTTCACATAAAACAAATTCCCGAAAATTCTGTTCGTACTGAAATACAAAACTGAAGGTGAATAGTGATGTACTGTGAAAAAGAGTTTCACTTTCCTTCGTACCCATAAGAAGTTTCACTTTAATCACAGCTTAAACGTCTACGCGTAACCCTGATACGTGTAATCGATTAGATCTCTGTCTCACCCTGTAACCCTTGAACCTCATGAATGTATCCCTTAACCCGAATAATTAATCGTACAAGCCGTGTTAACTTCTACCCTCGTTTCCTCTCCGTCGTGCCCCAGGAAGCGAACAAGCCTCTAGGACCCCTAAGAGGGGTTGAAGTAAGAGGGTACGTAGAGGCGAAAGGGTTGCTTAATCGGAACAATTCGATCCCTGCTCCGCAACGTGGTGCCGTCGTTCGACCCGGAAGACTACTTAAAAAAAAACCGCTTCCGGTAGGATAATCCCAGCGATCCACAATGTCAATCCAGCTACGTTTCAAGGAAAGCTTAAAAAAAGATCCCTCGAGGAGGAGATTCCGTAGTTTCCCGGTCCCCTCCGGGCGGCGGAACGCACCCCTTGACTCGGTCGCCGGGCCTCGTAATCCCATTTGAATGCGTAATGAAGGTCTACCTTAAACATAATCAATTCAGTCCCGGTGAATTACGCGGCGACGAACTCGGAACTTCCCCGGAGAGCCGCTCATTAAAGCTTTCGAAGCTTTCTCGGGGCGCATTCGCGGAGGATTGTTCTCGGCCCTCCCCTGGGAGCTGGGCTTCCTCTCCCGCGGGACGGCGGCCGCGTCCCGACGACGTCTCCGGGCATTATACGCGGAGCTTGCAGACGCGTGTACCGCGAGCGTGCACCAGGAAGTGTGCCAATTGTTGCAAGCTTCGGCGCTGTGCGGCTTTCAAAATGCCGCTCCCTTTCAGGGCGATACTCCGCCGGTAACAATTACCGTTTTACCCGCGGGCTGTGCGGCCGTCGCGACGCCGGGATGCTCGCCCAGGGATGAGGAGCCGACGCGATCCGATGCGGTGAGCTTGTAAACTGCACCCAGTGGTTCCCAATCGCAAGCTCACTGAATCACCTAGTGGGACAAGTACTCGACGAAAGTCGTCGAGGAAGGCGAAGAAGCTCGCGAGGGAAATCCAATATGGCTGCGACCTAAGCTCGACCGCTTTGGACAAGCGCTTTATTTCGAGTTCCATCCCTCTCATAGATCCGTCGACCTGGTTATTGAAATCCCCTGCGCATACACCAGGATGTAGCGATAGAGGGGAGGGGAAATTTCCCTGTTGGCCAGGGAAGCCCGAAATCCTGGGGATGTCGGGAAACGAACGTTTAGAACGTACCCCCCGTGTTGGAAAATGTTTTCCTCGTCCTCGGGATAACGGGCCGTCGTGTAAACGCATTATGAGCTGTACCGGAACACGCGAAGCGCCACGTTTTGCCTTGAGCTCGGTAACCAAGTAAGTCCGGGTACCGAGATCAGAGATACGTCGTTTGCAAAGGAACTCAATTAGGTACAGGGCAAACTCGGTGTATACTGCGGTGCCTCCGATTTCGGTTCCTATTCCAGTGCATCGTAAAGCACTGTCGGCCCTGGAGGGAGTAACTTACCCCTCGCGATAATGCACCTCTCCCTGTCTGACCTCGTTCGCGCGCTACTACTTGCACCGCGACTGCATCAACGCGCGCCCTGGCAGACCATTTTCCATTTGTCTCACCTTTCCCCTTCTTGCGGCATAGGGAATTTCGAGAAGGGCGAGGAGGCTTGACGAATCCGCGGAATCGTCGGCGCGCTTTCGGTCGCGACCGAATAAATTCCCCTCACACCGGATATCCCATTGGAGTCGAGAAATCCGAATTTCCACGATCTCTTTAAACCGCTCTGACTTTAGTATGAAAAAATTCCAGAAATTTGGTTTATGCCTCGAACTGGATTCCAGGTTCACATAGACGCGACTGGAATCTGTTTTAATCGGGACCAATTGCGGAAAACGCTCGGCCGCGGCCGGAATGGAAGAGGGACTCCGGGGCTATTTGGAAAAGGTGCCGGGTACTCTAGGGGGAATTTTAGAGCCCTTCTCCTCGCCGGTCGGGTTCTTGGGACAGTTTTCAATCCCAAAGTCGATTCCTCCGATTCGGTCCAATCAATGGAGGGGCGGCGAGGCGTTCTCCAAAATTGTCATTGGATGCAGCCCCGGCTGGAAATGCTTGCCATTATCCAATGGGAAGGCTCCGGCATTCAGTCCGCGCCTCAGAGCCCGTGTACATTTTCTCAGGCTTTCAACGGGAATCTGTGCCACGTGTCGTGCTAAAAGTGTTTCCATGAAAGCGACGTCAAAGCGCCGCGGCTCCTGACGTCAGCGGACAACTTTCCCTGGGCCGGGGGGAATTTTTTTTTAAACCTCGCTAAATTCATTTTGTAACACCGCCCGACGCTCGTAATTCGCGTTTCCGAATGCGCCGCGGACGCGGGGCGAACAAAAAACCCGCCGCCCGACGTAAGCCCAAATTCCGTCAGCCCGGAGTAACGGGGGGGCTCAATTAAAAATTTTTATCCCGGAACTCTGGCCCTGTAATTACCGCCGCGGAACTGTCGAAATAGGTCGAGGCAGGAATTATGCGGGGAATTAATTAATCGCGAAGCATTTCGCTTTTCTCCCCGCCGATGGAGCGGTCCGCCTGATGTGCGCCTCGCGCCCTCGGACCTTCCCGATAGGATCCCCTGATTGATCCGCGATCGATCCAACCCTCTCGAACTCCACCAATCGAGGCGCGAGCGCTCTCCTTCCGTTCTCGGATTCGCAGCCGGAAGCGCGGCTTGAAATTAACTCGATCAAAATTGGCCCGGCTCGTTTCGAAAAGCCTCTCCATCGCATCCCCGTAAATTTCGGCCCTGAAATTATCCCCGCGGTCTGGGCGAGGCCCATTGATTACGAGTGCTAATTGCCATTACACCTGCACCTCGCCGCTCTTCCTCTCTTTGCCCCAGTTTACTCTCTGTTTTCGGTGGTTCCACATAGCCGGATTTTCAGCCGCAAACTTTCGCACCAAATACGCGCTCGTACCGAGTTCCTTAGGGGGAAATTCTGCCCTTAGACTATTATGGGTATTTTTATTCCTTCAAATTCTATGGGATTATTAATGAAAGATGATCACTGGCTGGTATCGAATTTGGGTAAGAACCGACCGTGAGTCGACGTACGGGGGAGGTTAAACGGGCAGCTTCTGTTAGATGGAATCGTCGATCCAAAATCCAGGCAAATCCCAGGTGGCATTTCGGTTTCCGTCGAAACGGCACGAATCGGCATTCGAGGGCTTCCACGGGCTGTTTGCAACGTTCCTGCAAACTGCGTCCGATCGCTAGGTTAATTCGATACGATCCTATTAATTAAGCTGCCCGACCGATTACGACATTCGACGCCACTCGGCGTCAAAACGACCAAAATTCCGACATGAATGCCGCGCCACGGGGAAACGAGGGGAGCGAAAGAGAAAGAGGACAATTCCTGGAATTTCATTTGGACCATCGAGCCAAAACCTGCAGACTGGACAGCCCGATTTGAAAGAACCGACCGTTTTCAGGCGCCCCGATAAAGCCGGGCGAGCATCAATGAAAAATCGATCTCGTTCCGGCGCCGCCGCTTTGAAGCCGAATTTTCGGCTGCCGCTGCAAATTGGCCGCACTGGACGTTTTGGGCCTTTCCTCGGGATGCGAGGAAACATACTCGCGATCGCGGTAAAAAAAGCTCCGGTACTTTGATCCGGCTAAAGGAGGGGCAAAGGAATCCCGGGACCGCCGCGCGGAGATATGTAAATCAATGCGGAGGCGCGAAAAGCTCGAACGTCGAGGAGGGAAGCCCGAGCTTTTTCATCCCCCAACCTTCCCGCAGTTGGCGCAAGCTCGAAACGTTCGCGGCACTTTGAAGGCGGCTCTCCTCGAGCTGGGGAAAAAAGTCCACCGACCTCGGCTTTGATCGCGAGCGAGAGTTCCGCGACGCGGCGGCACCCTGGACGGGGGTGCGACGGGGTGGAGAGGGGTTAAATCGGTTTCGAAAGAAGGTGACATTTTCCCGCAATTCCGCGACTCGATTGACCGGGAGCTCGGAACCTTATCGCTTGATAGTCGGCAATTTTTCCGTATAATCGAGCACCTATCCTCCTTTCTTGCAGTGCCTCCCGAGCAGCCCGTCATCCTGGACAACTGGGGCGGCATCTTGAACGGCACCGCGGGTCCCTACAAGGAGGGCGAAAGCCTCAGCCTGAAGTGCAGAGTCACGGGAGGTAAGTTCCGATTTTTTAATTTAGGAAATTATCATCGTCACCGAGGAAATACCGGCCCTCCAACTTTGGGGAGATCGCGAAGGCAAGCGGCGAGTTTCCACTCGACTTGCGGAGAAAAGTGATCTTTGGTTGTTAACACTAAGTATCCTGTAATACCTTAAAGCGAGCCTCGACCAACTTCGAGGCGACGAGTTCTTCAAGATTTACATGGGAGACCTTGTTGGCCGCGAAAGACCTCATGAATATTCTCGGGAGGTGGAAGAAAATCGCAAATTTGTTGGGTGTTCTCACTTTGGGGATTTAATGCCCGGAATTCGCCTCCGTCGTTGGTTAAATCGGGGGCAAAATTACGGCTAGAGGGTCAATTAATCCGTACACCTAATTTAATTACAAGGAGAGCTCATGCGCATTCATTTCTTTCTTCGTTTCCCCGTTAAGATAAATTATGTGGAAATGTTTTTAGGGCTTCTAATTATTAGCAAACGCGGTATTTCTCACGAGCAATAAAACATTACTGGAGATCAAGACCCTTCCGCGGTCGCCTTCATATCCGGACATTTTATTTTCACCGAGCTGGGAGTTCGCGAATGCCCGGTAAAAACTGGAGCAAGGAAATCGGCGGTTTCGCCATTTTCCCGAAGTGCTCCCATGGATGCGGCCCTCCTGCTCCCTCCGAAATTGAAGAAAGTTACGACTCGGATGAGAAGCTGGGCGCCAGTGGTGATGCCAGTTATTAGATCAGACAACTTTTTATCGGAAGCCTCGGCCTAAGTAAAAAGTTCCGCGGTCGACCAGACATAGTGGTTCGATACGAGCGTCCTCGGGAAGGTTCCTCCGGTTTTCGAGATTTCGAGATTAGGGCCACATCCGGAGGGAAGGCCATCAAAAAGGGCCAGAGTAGTTTCGGCGTTTACTCCCGCAACTTAATCCAAATTTCTGTTTATAACTACCGGGAAACTCTCCTCATTTGCAAGCTCCTCCGGGTAGAATCCCGAATTCTTGCTGATGCACCGCCACGCGCGCCAGGGATAATCCGAAATTCGATTTTCCGACAAAGTCGTCGGCGAGGGATCGCTGCACGTTATGCCAGAAAATCCGGATCCTCGATTTGGTTTAAAAAATCAAATTAAACTTATTAAAAGACGACCCTCCCCCTGGTACCAAAGCACCCCGGCGAAGTTCACAGCTTTCGGTCGGGACTCGCTTTAACCCCAAACCGCTTTTCCTCGGGGACCCTCCGTCCCGCGATTCCGACCCTAAAGTCATTAACAAGGCTCAGTTTAGAGAGGACTCCAAAATTCAAGTCGTCCTAGGCTCCAGCGAGAGGTCCGAAGCTCACAAAGTCGGCGGGGACTGCACAATCCGCAAGCCCGACCGTTCGTTTACGTTACTACTTAGGGTTTGGTCTGCTCCCGGCGTTGACTTTAACTACTCGGCTCCAACTCCTCGCAGGACCTCTCCCTGCCTAATGGCCTCCACTATCTGCGACACTAAAGTGCAGATTTTAATCCGCGGATAGCGGCGATATCTTCCGGGATTGAGAAGGGCTCCTTCCTACCACCAGTCGAACTTAGCTCCGACTTGTCCTTCCTCCTAAGGCTAATTCTTACCCCAGGATAACCAGCGTCCTTTCCGGGGTCTTTTGATCGGACGCAGGACTATTAGATTTCCGTCAACCGTCCGTTCCTTCTATTCGTCTAATCCTCTCGTAATCCCATTCTTCTTCAGGTCAGCGACTTTATCGCGGACTAGTCGCCCTTCTACCCAATTTCCCTTGTACTCTTCGCGTTGTCCCTTCGTAATCGATCGGCGTTGTTGGTCCCAACAAATGCAATTACATCCGTTGATGAAGAGTACAATTATGTGTTGGCATACTTCGAGAGGAGGAAGGGAAAAATATCCTTGCAGGTATTCCTTTTCCTGCAATACTTGTCAAAGTGGTGACTCCGAAGGTAAGATCATCTCATTAAGTTCGAATCCGAGGGATCTCCGTCGTATTGGATTTCTCGTTTAAAATTTCCGTCTCGCGTAAGAAGCGGAAAAGCTGACATTAAGGTCCCGCCGGTTAAAATGCAATCTGGGCCGGGAAGCATCGTGAATAACAACGAATGGAAGTCTTCCTAAACCAAGGGAACCTGCCGCACTCGCTTCCGCCTCTCGAGGAGATCGCCGTGCAATTTTAAGTGTCGCAACCGTGTATCCGGGAAATTAAATTGCGATTCCGCCGCGGCTACCACGGTGAATAACAATGAAACGCAATGAAGAATCCGCCATGGAGAGGCGGACTTCCGTCCCGGGCACAAATCTTCCCGACCGCCTCCGGAAGACGTCTAACAAGCTTCGAGGCGAAATAAAGAAGCCGGCGAAAATAGAAACATCCACCGCCACTTAATTCCGCAGATCCTCGGCATCTGAAACCTTTGACAATTTGAAATAAACCGGGATTAAAACTGTCGATCCGAAAATTGAATCGCTAATATCTCATCGAAATGAGGTAACCATTTTTTCGTTCGGAAAATTATCCTCGCAAGCCTCGGTAAAATACCTATGTGATCATTCTTAAAATCATTACAAATATAAATATTACATTGTCTACCATTTTGTTTATTACCCTGTCATAACGCCGTAAGAAGGATAATACCCTTACAAATATAAGCAATTGCATGTTAAGCGTACTTTAAAAATATTCATCGCG
Organism: Orussus abietinus; assembly: GCF_000612105.2. NCBI lineage: Eukaryota > Metazoa > Arthropoda > Insecta > Hymenoptera > Orussidae > Orussus > Orussus abietinus. The sequence goes on from NW_019395988.1 coordinate 1,191,065, forward strand.
GGTAGGCCGCCACGTGGCATTGAATGTGTCAAATGGTCAAATTGATAGCAGGAGAACTCAGATCCCCTGGGATATCATTTTTCCATTTCTCTGTGCCGTTTAGAGAAGACGCTTATCAGACTGTCTGGGTTATCCAGCACGGAAAGGTTTAAAGGAAATCCCAGCGTTTCCAGGCCGTGAAGACTCGAGCTCGTTAGAGTCCGTTTGCAGGCGGGTCGCGCTTCCCGATTTTGGGCTAATTTCATAATACGAATTATTGAAGATCCCTGCGCACGTGTCCCGGTTTCCTCCCTCTCTCTGTTCGGCGGGATCGAAGAGAGCCGATGGCTCGGCCGCTTTGAATGCGCGGACAAAAATTCCCCGCAGGCTTCATTTATGAGCACGCCGTGCGCGGCACTCCCCGTTCAACTTTGTTTAACGATTTCTATCGCCTCCCATTTTTTTCCCCGGCCGATCCGAACCGGCGCGCCGTTCATTATTCAGAATCCGACGATGCGCCGCTGTGGCAAATTTGCCTTCCTGCGGATAATAGGAGCCTCGAAAAATACCGCGAGTCCGGGGCAAAAATGGACGAGGGAATTGACGGCGGAGCTTGCATTCGTTCCCTTTTGCCGGCGCAGTTTACTCGCTCTGCCCTTTGCTAACTACCGCCTCCGTAAAAGGAGAGAGAGAAAGAGATAGAAAAATAGCGAATCCTGCTGAAAGCCAAACTCGTTAGTTTTCCTTGCTCCTTTCGTTTATTTTCCCACTGACCATTCCGCCGGACCCCGAATATCCGCGGATTATCAGTCCATACGTTTTTTCTGCAATCTGGGTAAAAGTGGGAATACGATTATGCCAGGAGAAGCGATGACACCTGTAGTCTCCGTCGAGCCAATCGGATCAATTGTTACTGTACTTAAGTACCGATTTCAGTTATCAAGTGCCCTCTTCTAGGGGTATTTATTAATATTAACTACGGTAGTGGAAATTGCTCTGGACCTAATCAACGCTCAATCTTTAACTTCCTCCTTATGCACGGCATGGCATGCCATATAGGACATGGCAGGGTCCTTTGTATGCGTGCGTCCTTTGATCGAGTTCCTGCTGGAAAATACCTTCAACGGCCAATTAATGGCACGAAGGGTACATGTATGTCCACCTTTCAACCTGCCATTGAACGTTCGGGTCCAAAAGCTACTTCCTCGCCGAGGGGCTGAAAGTTTAATGCGACCCTGTACGCGTTACGTTTCCGACTTCGGTTAATCGATTAATTAATCGAGCCCATTCATCTCATGACTGTTTCTCATTATCGCTGTTATCACCCAGGCAGGCCTGATTACGCGTGATGGATACCTATCTAATGGAGTCGCGCTGGCGTCCTCCGGGGCGACTTTTAGAAAGATTTACCAGGAAATTAATATCGGCGTAAAATATGATTGTTTTATATGTTTTCACAGGAAATCCGGAGCCCATTGTGAGATGGCTGATCAACGGCAGGATCATGGACCAGGATTCCGAGCACAACATGGGAGATGTCATCGAAAACAGGTGAGGCGACCGAAACGAAGCTTTCCCGGGATTTACCATCGTTCTCGCAAGCTCCGGAGCTTTCAATTTGGCTTAGCCGCCCTGCAGATTGAAAATTCGAAAACCGTTCGCCTTTTTCATGGGTACTCTCTTTGTAGATTGACTCTGCAGTCGATCAGTCGAGCAGACTTCGGATCCAACGTCACTTGCCAGGCCCTGAACACGAATCTAGTGGCCCCTAAGGAGACATCCTTATTCCTGGACCTTAACTGTAAGTGACAGTCAATCTCGACTAATGATTTTCTACCTTTTGCCATTTTTTCGCGAGATTTCTCGGAATTATATGTAATAATGACGAGGATGGAGAGTTAGGATTGCATATTGAAGCGTGGAGGCAGCTGGGGGAGGAAATTCCAGTGTAGACTTATGATGCCATCTCGAGGGTTGCAACGGAAGGGTAATATCGAGCCCTTATCAAGACCTTAACAAATCAGGGCTGACGAGCCTATCGCCCGTCATTAGCGATAAAATCGCTGAAACACCACAGCCAGCAAAGTATACCGACCTCCCCGTGAACGTGGAAACCGCCCTTAAAGAAAGATAAGGGGAAGAAACACGTTAGACCCGTCTCCTTCTCTCTATCCCCGGCATCTACATCGAATTAACCCGACCCCGAAATTAATACGACTCCCCGATCTACCCAGCCGAGTTAAGCTACTTTTCTAGAAGGGAGGAGGTCAAAATCTCTCCCCATCGAGAACGTCCGACTCGACCTCACGGAGATCTTTCGTGACCAGGGAAAAGGCATAATTAAAAGCGATAATATTAAAAAAGATGCGGAAATTAAAAGGACAGGGTGGAGGGAAAAAGAAAGGCCTCGCATGAGAATTAAAACCACCTCGATGTGCCCGCGCCACAGTTGGGGAGAAACTCCGACGCGTATACCGTGAAAGGTATTTTTGTATTTTTTATTCCACCGGGCTCCCGGGATGGAGAATCCCTTGCCGAAAAATCCTTCCATTACCCCCGCACCATATTGGCACTTTAGTGCGCACCGCCAATTTTTCCGCGTGGAGCGCATCGAAATTGAAGGGCGGCTGTTATTAGGGTTGCCGCGGCGGCCGCCAGGGGAGCCACCGCCAAGGCCGCGGGTGCGTGAAGCGGCAATGCCGCCAACATGGCCGCCGCCCGGACCTTTGATTACGGGATCATCTCGCGACTTTGGACCAGTGCACACAAGCTTCCCGGGGTTGCATCGGGAAAAAACTAGACGGGATCGAATCCCGAACTGGGAGGGAATGGGGAAATCATCGTTAATGGAAGCTCCGGCCCCGAAATCCCCCGGCGAATATTGATGGCGATGTCGGGCTGCCTTTTTTATTTTCACGCGTATAAGCTCTTTTCTTTCGACCGTCAGAAAGATTGTCCGAGAAAGAAAGTCCCCTCGCTGGATACATCTTATCCATAAATAAGGTTACTCGTGAATTGTTCCTTCTTTTCTTTTTTTTCTTCATTTTCTATGAAATATTTCAGTTATTCTTTGAACTCGGAATTAAAGTTCAGTCGGACGATTCCTTCGCCTCTAAACTTCTGACTACTCGAGCACACTTTCGACCTTAGACTTTACGGTTGTTCCGAGTAGAACTATGCAAAGTAAAAGTTTAGAAGTATATAGCGCGGGTCTTGGGGGCACCTAACCTTAAATACGCCCGAGCAGTATGTTCAGCTTTAAACTTTATCCGCGCGGGCCAATGTATTGATGAGATTACGGGATTAAACGGGTGTGATTTCTTTCTCTAAGCTTCCGCTAGATTTATGGCTCTCTAGTCTAATGAAGATACATCCTGAGAAACGTAACTTAACATTCTGAACGCGGTAGGACATTATTCACTTAGATTTACGGGAATACTCGGCTTTTCTGATCGAGATGTGTTCTATTCCTTTCCAGACTTCTAATTAGATTCCCGTGCAGAAGGAATTGATTGAATATAAAATTTATGGGATTTTTTCCTGCTATAGTGAGGCCCCTAACCGTCACCATGAAGACTCCTGAGGGTCAGGGTTTTGGCGGCAAGTCTCTATTGGCTGGCAAACATTACACCGTCGAATGCGAGACGACGGGTTCAAGACCTTCTGCTGTCATTACATGGTACAAAGGACACAGGGCGATGATGCATACAGAGGTAAGTACACCCGGGTGGACATCCTTAGACATATAATTAAAAACCGGTAAAATAAGTTAACAACCAGCGGAGGACTTAATTGAAGATTTACACCGCCACATTAAGAGACTTTCCTCAATCTGCCAGGAATGAAGGAACATAAATTCCCGATTACGTATAAAATGAGAGAAAAAATTATTCCTCCCCTTGAGGTCTTACCACATGGCGGGGAAAATTTATTACCCCTTCTGGATATTTTCCAAAGAGAATAAGGGATGAAGGATCCATTGACAGACATGTCGGTATGAAAGGCGGGGAGTTTCTCAATGCTCCCAGGAGTAAAGTCGAGGTAGGAAGTCGAAACTTTTTCCTGTTCCTCGAACTACATCCTTTGGATGGAGCTACCACGAAGGGCAATCCCGATTTCCGGAACCCTGGAGGGAATTTCTCTTATTACTCCATCACTGCCCAAATCCTGATGGCGTATTCGGCGCAACCCTGAGGAGTATTATAGGTGAGAGAGGCGAACCCTTTCTACCGTCGATATTCCGTAGGAAAGTTCGATAGGACACGGGGGAAACTCCCTAGGGACCCGTAACTACCGACGTCCCCGATTTTCCTCCAGGGAGGCTTTAGGAATGCTCGAGTGCCGCCCTTCGATTCCTGGGGGAGAGCTGTAGGGGATGATTGGAGACTAGCCGCCCCGTTCCGGTCGTTGCGTCAACGAGTGCTACGGGGGTGAGGAGAGTACCGCGGTTAAGTGCAAAACAAGGGGCGGAAATGAGGCCGATTGAATTATGATAATGGCACCAGTCGTCCGCAGGTATCTTTATCGACGATATGCTGATTACCAATTAAACGCCACGGCCGGAAGCCTCGGTAAATTTCCCTTATTCCCTGACTTTCCACCCTTTGCGTCGTAACGAGAACCCTCGACGCCTACGAAATTGGGGATGACATAAACGTAAGGAAACACGGAGGAGGAAGCCACATCGGCCTAACTGGGGGAGGGGGTGAAAAATAAATTTAGAGAAGCGGATGAAATACCTTTCGCTTTCTCAAGGGGAGGCACCGTCTCCCTGGGGAACGTCAACGAGGTGACAGCCCGGGGAAAATACCGGAATACGCGGAAAAACTTGGGGAGGGGGTGGAAATGAGAGCAATTGAATCGAAGTAATTCCACCTGTCGGCCGCAGATGTTTCATGGGCGGCACGCTAATTACCAATTAGACAACGCGGTTTAATATCCGATTTCTCGGATTGCCCCCATCCACCATTTTCCACCCCCGAGCCGCCCCTTTGAGAGCGCGCGTCGCGCCAATTTTACCGTCGACTTAAATGCACAAGGAGCCGACTTAAACAGAAGACGCGCGCCATCTTGAACCGAAAACGAGGGGAGGCGAAAAACCACCCCGGGGAAAGCTTTCGAAATTCCCGCCAAGTTTCCCCGCGATGCATAGAAATCCTGGGGTGCATCCTTACGTGCAAGGTTTCTCACATTTCGGGCAGAAGTCATTTCCAAGCCGTAATTCGTCGCAATTTGTTCGGCGAGGTCCTCGCACGTCTATGGACTAAGGGGAGGAACGAATCGACGGGTTTCCTGGGGGGTAAATGAAAAATTAACGGAAATCGGCTCCCGGGGTGGATTCGAGGTGGGGTACGGGATTCAATGAAATTATCGAGCTGCCGGGGAGCCGCGCACTGCTTGTTCAGGTTTCCTCGAATTTCAACGCATTATATGGTTTTCAATCAAATCCGACCGAGTCGAGCGTATGCACCGTATTGCACTCGATACCGGCCTCTCCGGATCGCCCGATATAATAAATGTTCTCCACGCTTTGTTTTACGCGACATTACACTTAATCGCCCCCTCGTTCGCTTAATTCGCCGGCTCGAGTTGTTTCGTCGCCATTCCGGTAAACGCACTCGACGTGATTAACGAGACGCGGCTGAATTACGGATTACGGCCGATTTTGAGTGTTTAATCGCGGCCAGGAATATGAATACACATTTTTACGAATAAACCGTGATTCTGGTCAACATTGACTAGCTGTATGTAGAGGTCGATTTACATGTAACGTGCCTCGCGACGGGATTTCTCCCGAAAATCGCAATTGCAACCCCGCGGGAATATTCGATATTCCCGGTAATGTATGTACCCTAACAGCACATTAGGATTACCGTTCTCTGGGACGTGGACCCCTCCTCTAGGGACATATTTGAACTAGTTCCAAACCAGGTTTCCTGTGACCTGTTCATGTCAGACGAAATCAATCGTCCGTGTTTCGTTGCTGAAAATAATCGTCCAATTCAATTAAAGATTCATTTCGATGCGTTAAGTATCATTTGCACATTTTTACAGGATTTTTTTTTTTGTGATTTCAACATTTTGTACAAGTATCCACGTGGTCAATGGTAATTACGTCCTTGTATTTATCATGTATTTAAAACTGAGATTTACTTGTCATCAAATTTACTGCATTGATCGAGATGTCAAGTGATATATACATGAGTAGAATGTATATTAATATGTAGTAAGAGGGCACCGTGGGACCACGTGGAGTTTGTTTCATACCTTTAAGTCGAAGTCGCGGTGATACATCGAAATAAATGAAATGATTTTTCACGGTAGTCAAAGTAGCTCGGAACATTTGATCGGTCTCGCTAGGTGCTCGCAGCTTCCACTAGTTACCCTGCAGTGGTATAACCCAACGCTGTTCAGACGTGAGTCGCGATAGTTAGGGGTTTCTCCGCCCTGAGGGGTGCGCATTATCGATAATCCAGAATCATAGCTGCAACTTCCGGGCGCAGTTATGCTCAAAGCATCCCGGCTTCCCATTCCTCTCTCGTGTCTGCCTTCTTTGAAAATCTCTCCTTTCCCCTGCGTCGTTTCCCGTCCACTTATCCGTAATTCCCTCTCTTGAAACAGCTCCTTAGATTCTTTCCTTTTTTTTTTCTCTCTATAAGTCCAAACGTGAATTTCGCTACATGGATGTTTTTTAAGAACTCGAATAGATAGGAAATACCTCCTCAATGGAGGAACTCCTTAATGAAGACGGAAGAGGAACCATATTACACTTCAGCCTCCAGGAATCACGCGCTCGCGTTATCGCCACTCGAGGTGAGAACGAGCTTTCCTCTTATCACGAAATAGTGGAGGGAAGGGTCCTCTTTAAAATTCCGTCGGAGTATCTCTTAAGTACGAGATAATAAAATATTAGCCGGAGACGCTCGCCCTCGGCACTTTCGCAGGTGGAGGAGGCCGAAGAAACCTCGGTCGGGCCGGAGGTGAGACTTCGGGGTTAAAGGCTGATAGGGCGAGGACAGATATTAACATAAGCAGATCCTGTAGCCGAAGGATCACGTAGAATATTTCTACCGCATTACCATCCTGATTATCCCATATCCATCCACCCAGGTTCGAGGGAACTACTTTTGCATCCCCAGCGCCGTTCTATTCTCGTCCCTATCTCATCTCCCTCGACGCTCCTCCGCCATTTTCCTTCTCCGTGTATAAGACGTCCTCTCTGTGCACCCGTAATATGCCTTTTCCTCGTAAATGACAAAGGTCGGATGATCGTACGTGGAAATTGTTACGGCCCCCGGGATGATTGATCAATGATAAGGAGCTTTCCGATTACGGAGGAAACCCGGAGGAAACGAGAATCGCGGCTTCTCTCGGAACTTAAGATAGAGACATAATTAAACCGAATTTACGATAATTTGAGTAAAGTCGCTCTTTGAACTGTTGGAGGAAATCCGTGCCTCGTTGATATATCTATAGTGGGGAGATCTCATCTTTACATCCCGGGGATTTTTCTTCATTGCTTTGTCTTCATCCCTTTAAGCACGACGGAGATTTATAAAAGCCGTCTCAGGACTCGAAGACGTAGACGTGCACCAGCTGTCGCGTAAACACCTTCGATCACTTAACGTGTCGGCTCCGGGCTGGAAGTGAAATTTGTTTTTCTCGCAATTTCCTCCGCTCTTGCAGCCCCCTATCTTCCGAATGTTTCCCAGGAGAAAGGGAGAAAGAGAAAGAAAAACCGCTAAAATAGAGGGCAACCGGGAAAAGGGAGGAAACTCCCGCCTACGCCACAGCTTGTACACTCGCCAGATCCTTACGTCGCTCGTTATTATAACCTAGCCTTATTTTCTCTTATCTCTAAGGGATGTATTCTATGGGCTATTTTCAGGACTCGGCCCTCTCTAAGGATCTTCAAGAAATGCAGCTTTCCTCACACCCCGCGTACCATTGTTTGCAGTTAACCGAGCAAACCTCAATAGCGCGCTCGGAAGTGTCATGACTTTGCTTAAGGAGAAAACGTTAAAAAATGATTGTAAATAAATTTTTTCTGTGATTAACCACGCACGTGGCGTCTCGTGATATATTTTTGTTCAGTAGAACGAAGTCGGGTCGCGATGCAGTTAAATTGACGTTTCATTTATTGGAAATGATTCATTTTGTCGAATTGTTTCGCACTTGTTCGGAAATGGGTTCCCAAGTTCCTAACAAGATATTCCAGGTGACAACCGGAACTTCCGGTTGAGTGAAACGACACACACAGCCTCGGTTATATTCCAGCCCCCAACCACACTATTTGAATACGCGATTTGCATTTACACAAGAGACAACAAAAACAATCTAATGGTGTTTATTCGCATCCAGCGTGTCGAGTATGCCATAGAAAGTTGAAAACAGTGCTCAGATGAACTAAAAGAGAAATGCATAAATTTATAAAAAATATTAACAGATAAAAGAGGAACGTTAATGTCAGTTCATCCCTTTTCGAAATCAATTACGGGCATTTAACTTTCATTTAAGTCGGCGTGGCGTGCTTTAAATGTGCAGTGAACTGGGAAAATGCAACTACGATGGAATATTGTTTGACGAAACTAAAATGAATAGTCAATTCTGAGCAACTTTAGATTGCCTTTACCTCGTTCCCCAGGCTGCTGCATTTAAATACAGTTTTCATTTACATGGCAGACGGGAACCGCCTTAAGGGAGATTATGCACATTTGGCGAGCCAGGTAAATGACAGAAAGCATAAACTGGATGCATTTCCACAAATTAAGGGAAAACGATTTACGGACACGTCGTGTAAATTCGAGTCGCACGCTGCAGTAGTTCTTTCATATTTTCTCTTTGACGAAGAGCGGGAATTGCAATCCTTAAAAGGATTAGAGAAACAATTTGGAAAAAAAGGAAGATACCTCCGAAAAGAATATATCGCGGTGTCTCGATAGGAAACGTTCACATCAGAGTCCAATTACGAAGTGAATGAATGTACTAAAAATTGTTTTATGGCTCCCATCCCTTAAGTCGGGAATTTTTATGTGTGGCAAGCACATTCGGAGGTGGATAAAATTTTTCCGGGGAATTTACGATTCCTCGCCCCTAGCAGAATATAGAAAAGAGATAAAAGGAACGAAACGAAGGTGGTCATCTAGACGCGATAACCTTATATTCCTCTAAAAGGGAATACGAGAAAAGTTCCCTGTTAAGAGGTCGGAAGAGGCTCTGCCTCTTGGAACGGTGATAGCAATGTCGTCCGGAGTTTAGATATCCGCCGTGCCAGAATCGAATATCGAAGAGAAGTACAGGAGAGATTAGTAATTGGTCATTTTTCCGTTCCAGGAGCAGAAGGCCGACAATCGAACCATAAGCAAAGCCAAGTTCTTGCCCACGGTGGAGGACGACGGTAAAAAGGTGATCTGCAGGGCGGAAAATCCCGTGTTCCCGGGGCTCCCTTTAGAGACGTCCTGGATAATAGACGTCGTATGTGAGTAACTTTTCCACGGAGGTATTTCACTCCTTTCCGGGGGTTTCTTTTTTTACGAGCGGCCGCCCTTTTTCCATTCCCTTTTCGAGGGACACACAGGACGGCGGACATAAACGGCTCGGATCGAGAGTGGGTCCTTCTGCTCGCCATAAAGTGGGACAATAAAAAATGTCAACCGGCCGCCGAAAAGGGAGGAAAGGACCGAGGCAAAGAGCAAATCCGGAGGGCTCTCCTCTCCGGATTGCATACCTCCCCCGGCGCTCTTTCTCCGAATTTTTTATGTATTTATGGAGGACGCGGCTCCGCTTAACTTCGCGTTGACGCACCCGAGCGGTCGGCCTTTTACGACGATTTTTTATTCATTTCCTCGCGCTGCTTTATTTATTGCCACGCATAGGGCGGCAAAACGCTTTCCCGGGGATATGCGGCATTTTGGAGGGACCGAGAAAACGACATCCGAACCCCTGGGAAAATACGGAGATTAATCCTGAAATCGCATATGTCTATCTCGCTCCGTGGAAGGACGGAGACTCAACCTAAATAGTCTTCCGGCCAGTTTTTTTTCCCCTTTCCCTCCCTTTTTTACATAGAACCTGCACACGCACTCAAGTGCACACGTCGGAAACTGGCGTAGGAACTCCCGCGAAAAAAAGAAGGAAGGAAGTGGAGAGCGGCAATTCATCCAGAAATCTCGTTCATTCTGGCCTCGTAAAGTTTACACTCCTGACTCCAGAGGATGTTACGACTGTACCTTTCTCTCGGCCGGCTTAGGACCAGAAAGAGTCCGTTTTCACGACGACGTTTAATCTCCGGAATCCAAAGCCCTTTACCGAGGGAAAAAAAATATCCCCAGGGGGGACACTGCGGATGCACCGATTTTCCCCCGTAACTCTCGCGGCATCGAAGTCTCCGGAAATGTCGAGGCGCCTGAACGAATGTGTTCTGTATTTTTTATCACAAAAATAACTAACCAGGGAAAAGAGAAGGACCTTCCTAACCCGAGGAGCACTTCGTGGACGCGAGAGTCTCGACTTCCAGGAAGCATCCTTCCCGTAGGGCACCCCTCTGGCAGCGAAAGGGTAAAAGTGCAGAATACGGGAAATGACGTCACGGCACGTATTCAATTACGTCGGGATCCGACGAGCGCAGATCCTCGAAATTACACCACCTTCAAAGTCGGGGTCCTCTCGGAGGCCGAAGGACCTCGGACGGACGAGGTACGAGGAGCGTCTAAGAGCCTGAGAAAGGGAAAGAATGGTCCTAGGGAGCCGAGAGGAGTGAGACAAAGACATAAATGGACGGCTCCGTGTCCAGGGAACGTGAACGAGGCGAGATATGAGGGGAGAGGCGGGACGAGGAGTAAAAGGGATCGGGATACTTGCATCATCGGCAAAGGACACGATGGTCCTGCGGGATGAGGCCGGCAGACGTGCCTTAAGCCGGTATCACCCTGATGAAATTCTACGAGGGGTGATACGAGCTCGGCGATAAACCGTATCTAAACCCTTCATCCCTCAGGTCCAACGAGGAAAAATAAAGGGATGAGACGAGTTGTCTTCCCCCCAGAGGACGACGGAAACCATGACGTAGGGCTGCCGGTTGTCCCAAGGAACGGAGATCTCTTTGGACTTTTGATCCGAGAGGGGCCGATACCAATTTTGGGAGGATATGCTCGTCGGGGATGCGATCACCGATCTGGATACCAAGCATTCGAACCCGCTTCGAGTCCCTAGTGAATGATTCAGCCGATCATGGGAAATAGATGTTCTCGGACGTTGCTGAAATTCCCGGGATTTGTCTGATTGGAAATATCGAGTTTCCGGTGGTTTCTATTAGGCTGGGGGTAACGGGGTAATGGCTCGAAATGGACGGACGAAGACACTAGGTACTTAGAAATGAAATAGGAACTTGGAATGGAAATTGGTGCCACTTAGGCTCGAGGTAGATGATTTTCTTTGATTCTTTGAAATAGGAAAGATCATACCATTCCCAGGGAATTTTCTTTAAGTATGTCGTGTTCTGACGTCGTTCCGAGCACAGGCTTTTGTCATAAATCGGGTACCTATGAAGAGGCTACATTTATTCATGCGGACTTGAGAGGCATGCTTTTTGCTTTTTTTATTTTCTTTACGCTTTAGCGTATCATTGACGCTCCGTTGATCGGCCTTCTTTTCTTTGCAGATGCTCCAATAGTGTCTTTGAAACTGGGATCAACTTTGAGTCCAGAAGACATCAAAGAGGGTGATGACGTTTACTTTGAGTGTCACATCCAATCTAATCCGCGTTGGACAAAGCTCGTCTGGATTCACAATGTAAGTTCTCTCTCCCGTATTGTCTGCCTTCATTAGAGGTTCACAAAATGGACGTTACTTCTATCTCAACCTTTTTCCAGCTAGCGGATTATTGAATTAATATACTCTGGCCGAAATTTTGTACCATAACATTTTTGGGCCCAACAGAAATTTATTACACGGTGCGTTCCTATATCCGACCGTTTTTCAGCAACAAAGTTTCAAAGGTGAAGAGAAGATTACGATACTTCTTAAGTAAAGTTGACCAAACACCGAAAAGAGAAGCAGAGCACTCTACCATCCCCGGTGATACAAACGCGTCCCCGCCGTCGATCTCTACTTCGTTTAAATTGACAAGGGTGCACGTAAATCCACCCTGCTCCAAAAAGTTCCATCCCCAATCTGCTTGGAACTCCGAAGTCTTCGAAGAGTTCTAGCAAAGACAAAGGAAACGATTCTCTAGTGGATCCTTTCTAAAGCCCTCCCCGCTCGAAAGCGCACTCTACATAAAGAGTCCAATCTCTCGAAAAAAAATGTTGAATAATAAAAAAAGCTCTTGCCGTCAAATTTCAAAGCTCAATCGATATCTTTGATTTCTACTACGGAAGACTTCTCTTCCGAGTTGGTAAATTTTCAAGAAATTTCGGCTCGGGGGTGGAATTTTTCACCGCGAGCTTGATGGTGCACGGTTGGCACCCCCCGGACGGTTTCGGATTTAATTTCTGTCACCGTACCCGAGGAAGTTGGGATGATCTCCTCTGATCAGAGCCGGAGCCGATTGAAGGACTCCCCTCTCTCGGGGGGATCATCCCCCGAGTACCTTCGTAATCTCAAGACGACCCCGTCTCGCCATTAGCCGTTTACTTCGGCGCTCTTCATCGTCCGGAAGCTCTCGGGTTCTCGGTATATTAACCTCCCCATGGCCCCCCATGACCCCCTTGGCCCCTGCGATCCCTCGGTCCCCCTCCTCGGGCACTTCAGTTTCTCTTTCCAAGACCCTGCATCTCCGGGTGTCTTCCGGGGGTGCACCTCCGCAGGGATGTTGCAGACTCGGCGGATAGGTAGCAGCTGCCGCCGCGTAAGAAATTTCCGACGAAATTGCATCTCAAAAATATGATCCGACTTCATTCCGCGGACCTCTCGCCGTCCGGACCTCTCGTGCGTCTTTACCCTCCACCCTGGAGATTTAGCCGGCGTTAGGAAACCACTTTATCCTCGGCAGGAGGGAGCCAACGCGCGTTCCGGCATCGCAGCATCCCCTCTGAGCATCCCCTTCGGAGCTGGCGATAGATTCCACCGCCGAGCTCTATTTCTCTCCTAGATTTAATTTTAAACGTCCGGCTCGGGCTATATCCTGCACGGGGACGCTTACCAGGGAATTCCTGACCTTCCATGCATCTTGGAATATTATCTCTCTCTATATCCCTCTTCGGCTCCATCGCGACCCCTTCCTCCCTCGAGGACGTATGTCCTTTTCGCCGTCCTAAGCAATTTCATTAATTAAACCCGTTCACAAAGAGCCACGATTTCTGGGCGGATTTTACTTTTCCCACCCTTCTCTTCGTCCTTATGCTAGGAACCTCTCTTTCGCCTCTTCTAATAACCGAGAACAATGACTAATAATAATTCGTCTTTGACCTAAAAGTTTGATTTTCACGCCGTGACGGCTCTGCGCCATTTTACTTATCCTTTTTCTTATTTAGAGGAACGGGGCGGCGGAAGAAATCGTCGAGCGGAAAATCTGGAAGGAGGTTTCCCGAGGAAATTTCTTAATAAACCTTCCACCGGGGAACCCACACTTGGGTTTTTTTGGGCAGGCCTGGAAATTACCCGGAGGCACCGAGAGTCCTGAAAGGAAACCGCGACTGCCGAGACGTTGCGGGTTGACGCATAGCAGCTGCATGTGCAACGGAGCGCCTCCTGCAGCGAAAATAAGAATGGACGCATCGCCCCGACCAGCGTAGACACGGCTCGAATTTCCCCAAGTTTCCCATTTCCCTCCGAGCCGAGGCCGGCCTTACCGAAATTTTCATAAAACGGCGAACTCGTCTGCGAGCGACGAGCCGTCGAACTTTCCCCCCGGGAGAGCTCGCCGAGGCTCCGCCGGGAAAGCACTCGAGCTTCCTCGGAGGCGTTAATTTCTTCTTTTCTGTTTTCCCTTTTTCAACGGGGAAAGGGAAACAGCCTTCCCCCGTTATCCCGAAAACCGCCGCCCGAGAGATTCGCCCTTTAATTTTCGGCCGAGAACCCCGCGCCGGCGGACCGCAAACTTTTAGAGTTTCCCCGCCGGCGGAAGGAGTTCCGCGCGATCTCCCGTTCGAATTTTCCGAAGCCTAGAGTGTCCTAATTTCTCACCACTTTTGATGTGCAATTTCGAAGTGACAGTCCTAGAAATATAAAAAAAGGAAAATATATTTATATACCTCCAACATATGAAAGTGTATTGTCTCAAAGCTCATTTAAGGCCTACTAGTGGAATTTATAAATATGATCCGAATTTCGAGTTAGAGAGGCGCATTCTATTCTAATCTCTCAAAAAACAACCAGTCGACGGGGTTATTCTCGTAAAGCGTTACCGGAAAGGCCCGCCCTACCGTAAACGCACTAAAAGTGGCTCCGTAAATCCTTCTTTATTTCCGGTGCGCCCAGATGACTGTATATCGCAAACACGTACTTTATCGCCGTGATAACTGTTCCGGATACGTTCGCGGCCGTTCCGCAGAGGCACGGCCGCGCCTGCCGCAAGATCACGCGGCAGCGCCAGGCCCGACGGGAAATTCCATCTAATAGCTGACATGTGGAGACCTAACTTCCCTCCCTGCATATATGACTTTTTTATTCGCCCCCACGCCCCGCTTTAATACCGGCCACTGTAAATTCACCGCCGCACGATCTGCCGGTGACGTTAAAAGACAACCCCAGGTCCTTTTATTTCTGCCGCGTTCGCGATGGGTCGTTTTGCCCCAGCGCCGCAATCGTTAAAAAAAAAAAAAAAACAACAAGCGAACTGGTCAGATCGAGGCCAACGAGAAACATGGAAAAAGCAAGGATTATGAATATTTTACAAAATATGGGATAACGAAAGGGAGGCGATGCGCCGTTCACCAGGACTGATGGGCAACGACGTCTTCGGGGTTGGACGTCGCCATGAGACCCAGGAAAAATTTTTGGAATTTAGAATTTGTCGGCGCACCCCTTGTCGATCATCCTGCAGGAAGTGGGATAATGTTTCACCGTCTTCCGGTTGGAATTATTTTCCAAAGAGGACCTCGTGGTGGGCATCGCGACGCTTCGTGGACAAATGCCGCGATAAATCGCGTAGGCTTCCTCTAGTGGCCGAGGCCCGTCGACGACACACCCAGGGGGTGGAAAAGAAGTCCCGGAGTGGCCAGGGGGTGAAGAGGTCGACGGGGGGAGTCGGCTTTAACGGCGCCTCGGTTTCAAGTTCTTCTTTTAAGTCTGAAGAGCGAGGTCGCCTTGGTCTTCGACGTCCTCGACGTTTTTGGTCGGCTACCCGTTGAGCTGGAGGCTGCCTCCGGGTCTCGAGATCCGCGGCGTTCCTGGGACCTCTTCAGGGTTGCGCCGGAGGGTGGCAGCGAGGAAACCCCCTGCAGAAAGGGCTGCTTTTCTTCGGAGAGGCCCTACAGAAGGCACGCGGCCTCTCCCGCGGAAACGAGACCTCCTCGTGCTTTCGTCGGCCAGAGCTTTTTTTTTTTTCATCGGAAGAGCTTTATCAGGGAGGGATCTATGACGGATCCTCTCGTCTCAAAATTGAGGAACTCCCCACGTCAAAATATTGGCCCTATTATGCATGAAAGGGTGATCCTCTCCGATTTTCGTATCATCAGTCGACGCTCCAGAATCGATGAATTTCAACCCCTTATCGCGCATCGCAGTCGATCGAAGTTTTAAATGCGATGAATTATTTCTTATCGAGATATGCACGGGAATATGATTTTTTTATTCGGTAATATCCAGTATCCAGACCGGTGATAACTACGATACCCGGAATTTGATAACGATATCTCCGGGGAAAGATCAGAGGATGTTCGAATCCGTAGTGGAACAGTTTTGATTAGATGATCGATGGACGTGGCCAGCGGATGATTGGATAGGAGAGGGAAAGACGAATAAGCGGGGATGTGTTCGATGGGAAACCTCGACAGGGATGGGATAATCGATCGATCGAATGCACGGAGCCACCTAATTTGTTGCTCGGGGTCTCGGACGGTCGATGCTTGAAATCCCTACCAACAAATGGAGCTTTTTGCTTTACGGAATCCGGAGCTTACAATTTGGCGGAGCTTTTCATACGCAGTTGTCTTAATAAAAAAAACAAGGACGGTTTCGCACATTTTTTTTTTTTTCGGCTAAATTAAGATGGTACAGTAATGAGAGCTTCCTGGCAATTCATCCAGAAAATGGCGTACCTCCTGAAAAGATTGTCTATACGCCGGAATTTTTGTAAAGCCCGGAAAGTCCGGAAGAGTGAGCACCTTCTTCTAACGAAACCCGCCGTTAATATCGAAAAACTCGGGTAAAGTACTCCTGGGAAAAAGAGTGCAGCGATAAATCGAGATAGCGCGCGCGTGGCTCGAATAATGTGCAATACTCCGGCGAAACACTTGTTCGAAAATGAGAAGAGGTCAAATGAGAGATATAGAAAAATGTCGCAGAGAACCGTAGGGATTCTGGTATCCTGCATTGGGTCGTCAAAATCACGAGGATAGCCCTTTGTCGAAGGACGATTAAAGCGGAAGGCTTTTGACCGAAGAGAAACTGCGGAAGGCGTAAATGAAATATCGATAACACATTTGTCTTTCATCGCCGTAAATCCCCACCTTGAAATTATTGAGCCGCGTGTTCAACCAAGGACGGAGAAATGAGCTTTTGCAGCACTTCGGGGAAATCGAACATTGGACCCGTCGTAAATCTAGAATCGAGCCATAGGCTTCGTCGTACGATTTCTTTGACAAGTCAATGGTTCCGACGCGATGGTTAACTCCTATTTCATGTAAGGCCTTGAAGTTGCATAGAAATTTCCCACCAAGGACGATTAATATCAAAACCCCTTTCCACCAAAATCCCTGATCCTGGACGAAGGATAATGAATACCTATATCGCCATTTTGAGCCAAGGCAACGTTCCAATTCGGATTTTTCTTCGTTTATAAGACCGTGAAAAAAATGTCCAGGAGAGTCAAACTATTCCTTCTAAATAAAAGCGTTAAAAAATTAAAGAAAAATGCGGGAGCCTCTCTTAGGGCGACATTTCCAGGTTCCAGGGACAAGTTTTACAAGACGGCTTACAAGGATCGTTCCAGGAGCCGTGTAAACGAGAGGCTCAATTTTACGAGGACACTTTCGTCGCTTTAAGGCGGCTCCGTGTGTACTCCAGAAAATGAAAAAAGGGAAATGGATCCTAAACAGGCAATAAAATTAATTATTCCAAGCGTGGCTCTATATTTAAGGGGCGTCCTTCGATGACGGCGAGCTGCTTCTCAAGGAAGGAGGTGAAATTCTCCCAAGGACCGCTCGCGAAAAAGCTGCGAAAAGGGGACTTGATTTTACGAGGGCACTCCGCACGTCTTAAAGCGATACCTTGTACACACCGGCTGTATAAAGCGGTAAAATGGAAAGGGAGCCGGTAATTCGATTATCCTAGATGAAGGAGAGAATTTTGTCCGAAGGATGGCGGACTCCTTTCGCGGGGTGAAATTCTCAATTCCTCCCGAGATGGTTCGACGAGGAGCTCTAAAAGAGAAATTTGATTTTATGAGGATACCTCCGACACCTTAAGGCCGTATCGTATGTACCTCGGGTACACAGAAAGTGAGAAAGTAGGGCCGAGTCGGGCAGAACAGAGAGAGAGAGACGGAGCATCGGTGTTTGCGCGTCTGCACGTACGGAAGAGGAAGTTCGCTCGATAAAACAACGGAAACTGCTTAAACTGCAGCACCAGGGCGCGTTACGAATTTTCTACCTGACGGAACATCGTTGCGTGCAGCAGGTGGAAGAGTAGATTGGATAAAGGACGGATAAAGAAGATAAATCGAAGGGACGAGACGCTGGATGGACAGAAGGGAGAAAGAGGGCGAGATGTTATCCATCGGAAATCAGCCCTACCCCGGGGTAAAAGCAAGGGGGTAAATAGAAAACTTTAGTAATCTACATATATTAATCCTCCCTTCGCAAGAATTACCCCCAAAAACTGCTCCTAATCTGAAAATGCCGATCTTCGCCCGAGCAATCAGCAACTTCTACTCGTCCAGCGTCGTGGAGTAGCCAGGAGGAGCGAGAAGAAGCTAATTCGAGGCGCCGTAAAAAAGCTAATTCCTTTTCCTTTTTCGTCCTTTTTCTGAGTAAAGGCGATGGATACGGTCATCGGGTTCCTTTTCATGGAGCCACGTCAGCATCTGGATCCGAAGCATGGCTTTTTCCTCCCCGCGACACGAGCTCAGGAATATAATGACACGAGTAATAAAAAAGGCGGGTGACGAATCGTAAAGAACCTTCCCTAGGGTTGTAAACCCAAAATGGTTTCCCAGGTTAAGAAAGTGCTCCCAGGGGGGCAAAAGTCCCCGGGGCGAAAGGGTCAAGCTGTAACGTCGATATTTATCCAGCCGGCGAAAGTCGGATTTGCGAGGACCGTAAAACTAAAAAGATTTTCCACGGGGGGTGAAAGAACCCTAGAGGGTCGAAGGTGAGCTCTGCGGGCTGCGCAGGGTGTAACCTGGCCTTTCCCAAGTCCTACCTCTTACCGCAAGGTAATCGAAGGTAAACCCGGGATTTAACCGGGGCTTAACCTATGCTAAGCGCGTTAACCCGCCTCACCCGACTCGGCCACACGGTACATAGATTACAATCTGGTTTA
Source organism: Orussus abietinus (assembly GCF_000612105.2). Lineage (NCBI taxonomy): Eukaryota > Metazoa > Arthropoda > Insecta > Hymenoptera > Orussidae > Orussus > Orussus abietinus. The sequence continues at coordinate 1,209,686 of NW_019395988.1, forward strand.
ATTGAGTTAGACCGTTAATTGCCGGAAACATGGGATGGCACTGCCATCTCCTCTTATTTTTCCACCCCTTTTCGCCGATTTGAAAATCCCGTCTCTCCTCTACATAGCCTTCGACTTATTGTTCCAAAAAATCGAGCCTTCTCCTTCACCATTTCCGACCACCGATCCATCATCTTTTACTTTCGAAATGAGACGTGTACAATTATATCAATTGACTCTACCATTACACGTGCTCCTCTCCGAACGGATTTTCTCCACCTTTCCATGCAATAATTATATAGAAATCGAAGTGAAATTTCCTTGATTCGTGGATTATGATCCGCTGATCCAATACCCTCAAAAAAAGGTGTCTTACTCGAATCGATTCCGATTTGAGGGGGGTTTCACTTCACCTTAAATACACGAACGACGGAGATTCGAATCTCGAGAAGGAAGAGGAACTCTCGAAACGGTCGGCAATCGGTGAAATATTTACCCCCTTATCAATTTAGGAGCCCGGAATCGCGGGAGTACATAAACGCTGGGCTGAGGTCGAGCTAACCGAGGGGAAAATGTTCAATGGAGCGGTTTCCCTTTCTCGAGATTCCGAATGGTTCCATTTCATTTCTCGGATCGACCTCGAGCTGTCTTCGCGCATCAGCCGGTAGATTCCTTGGAAGTTAGGTTGGTGCCGAGAGTAGCGATGGGGTGGGTCTGCTCCTATAACGCCGAAGAGGGGAGCCAGATAAAGGGCCGACAAAGAGGGGGCGAGATACTGAAATCGGAGAAAGAGGGAAATTCCGCGAGGCGAAAATGCTGGGAAGGGGCTTAAAAAACGCCCGGAGAAATGTCTGTCGAAGACAAAGAATAGACGGACGTTTCTGTCTACCGTCTGATTAAACTACCCCTTGTCTGCGGCACGGTCAGCCCCTGCGGCTGATCGCCCTGCACTACTCGCGCCCTTGCCCAACCAAAATCCGGCTCCTCCACCCGGTCCGCCTAAAGACGTACTTTTCAATTTCCCTGCATAATCCGGTGCATTTAAAAGATACCCCATACGTATGTCCATTATAAAAATGCAGTGTTAAAAAAATTCATAAAATTCATGCATCGCCTCTGACACTATATACATGTTGCACTTTGTACAGCTGTCAAGCAGGCTCTTCCTGGTCTTTAAATTTCGTACAAAATCCTATTTTATAATTAAACTAAAGGAGCGTTCTCGCTCTATGTTGCAGGACGAAGTACTGACCCACAACACCGCGGCGAAGATCATCTGGTCGAACCAAAGCCTCGTCCTACAACGCGTGACCAGGACCAGCGCCGGTCTCTACGTTTGTACAGTGACGAACCCCCTTAACGAGACCAGGAGCAAACCGCTTCCTCTTCGTGTCAAATGTGAGTATCGCGTCCTGGGGAAAGTTAAACCCTGCCCCTTCGGCGGAAAAAATATTCCAATTTAAGGGACTCGAATGAAGCGGGAGGGAAATTCGGGCGGACGCGAGAGGCAAGGAAAGACAATCCGGGGAGGAAGGAGTACCAGGAGATCCTTTGAGAGGACAATCTCCTCGGCGGAGTCGCGTGCAAAACCTCGCGGATAACTCGCTCTTTGAATATTTTACGCGGACTTAGTCTCCCTTACATCTTTTATACTCAATTTCCAGTTATGGGGCCCAAGCGTAATCTCGATTCGCGGGGCGGGATGACAAATAAAAGGAGAGGGCGAGAGGGAGAGACAAAGCACTTCCACCTCGATATATTCAAGGAGTACAACTTCTTCCGAATCCTGCGTCTTTACGATCCGAATTCTCGGGGCTTGGGGAATACTCGGAAATTTTTTATTTCGCGCATTTCGCAGTCCTCCGTCGTGCTTCCCCTCAATTTTTGAAATACTACGCCCCCGCTCGCCCGACGGCTCGGCTCGTAAATTTGAAAATGGAACCCCCACATTCCGGGGAATTCATCTCGAAAGAGGTTCGCAGTCTCGGGAAGGTAACCCCGATATTGAGCTCCCCTTACGGTAATTATCGTGCACGCCAGGGAAATAATTTCCTTACGATTTTCCGATTTTAACACCTCGTCGAGATACCTTCTTGTAGATTTTAAAGCAGAGGCTCCGTTACTCTTGTCCTCAATTGAGGACAATTCCCTCCACCTTTTTATTTAGCAAGATGAAAAACGACCACGGATTCAATGGCATTGTCTATCTGCACGGTGAAGTCACGCGGGGCAAGGATGCTGATCGAAGATGGTGGACGCGACAAAATACGCAAACGTGTCCTGGAAAGGAAAGGCCCGGGGACTCTCTTCGGTTCTTTCCCTCGACACTTGGTCAGCTCTTACAGGAATGTTACCAATCCCGATTGGCTTCCACCCGAGGAGCTTTTATGTCCCCGTGTGAATACGATGCGAACGTTACTCCGGAATCGATCCGCCCGGTGGCCCGAGTGCAATCTTCGGGAAAAGGGAAAAAAAGAAAGGACGAAATATTTACTGCGCATCCGGACCGAGCCCCTTAGGACTAACAGGACGACCAGGAGTCGCGATCGTAAATTCACGGGAATTTCCGGTGCAGAAAGAGAACCGACCAAGCAGAAAGGGACGATCCCAGGGTAACAATAAAACCTCATTATGCAAAATTAACATTGAAACGTAAAGTTATCCCGACAGGGTTATGAAATAAATAATGTTGCGAGAAATCGTGATTACGTATTTCTCGAGTCTTTCTCAAAACTTAAGTCAAAGAAAGGCTTCTACGGGAAAAACGGAATTTCGAGGGCTCTACCTGCACGTACGAGGTTGACGTCGTTTGATGAAATTATTAATAAAGTTGAGGGAAGCTCTTCCCATAAGCTTCGAGGGGGGGTTGGATTTCGCTTAATTCGGTCCCAAAAGTCTCGGAGCTCGAAAGTTTCCCTACGGATCGAGTTCCCGGGGACTAACGAATGGCGTTACGTCGTAACCGCAAGAGGAAGGTTTCACCCCTTAGAGACAAAGAGGAAGTTCCTCGACGTCGTAACGTCCAATTAGAATTTCCGTAGCGGCAAATCGTCGGGGCGGTCGGACCGACATCGATATCATCGTCGAGACGGCGGGGCCGATATCGACGTCGACACCGTCGCCTCGATATTTACCGCGATTGGACGTCGAAGCAAGGACGAAAGAGGAGCCCCTCACCTCCTCCGTCTCCCTCGGTACACCCTGGAGACCCGGTAATGCAATCGCGAGTACCTCGAAGAATCTCGACCGGAGGATTCACCTGTTACACTCTGCCAATCGTCGTGGAATTGGCTGCTAAGCCAGTTGCAGAAGTTACCTCAACTACCGTAACTGACAGAAGCTCGGTTAAGTTACATCCCCTGGAGACCGCGAAACATCCGGCCCGGTTAATGGAATCCTTCGGGACGGCGAGGACGACTTATTCCCGGACTGCCCTAAGAAATTCCCCGTCAAGTCCTGGCCACTAATGGATAAATAAATGCGGCATCTCAGGAGGTCGCGGCAAAACGAGAAGCTCGTCGGGCAGGAATCCTGGAAGAAAAGGAACCAGGAAGTTCCTCTCCCATCTCGCGGAGGGACTCCTTTCAATGAGGCTCCGCCAAGTTGTCCGCCTCCCGGAGGACTGGGAGATAAGTTAATCGAGGAATGAGGGCATTTTCTTAAGGAATTGAATATCTAGTTGCTAACTAACGATCCTATCTCGTTGCAGTTGCTCCGGTCTGCAAGGACGATCGCATCGTGGTCGTGGGGGCGTCAAGAGGCGAGTCCTTGGACATCGAGTGCAGAGTCGAGGCCGATCCTCCGGCTTCTTCCTTTCGGTGGAAATTCAATAACAGCGGGGAAACTTCGGAAGTCGCACCTTCGAGGTTCTCGATTACGTCGGAAGGTATCAGTGTCCTGAAGTACACGCCGAGTACGGAATTGGACTATGGGACGTTGTCCTGCTGGGCGGACAATGCCGTGGGGACCCAGACGAGGCCGTGTATGTTCCAGCTCGTCGCAGCCAGTAAGAAATTTCAATAACTACTTCTTACTAAATACTAGCTCCCCAATCTGCCTTGAATTTCCCCTCTCAGATGCATCAAAATGATTAGAGAAATAAATGATTCCAGATTAGAAACCGAGTTTTTTTTAAAGGTCCGTTGTGACAAGCATCCCTCCAGATATGTATTTTATGATAATCGACTCGAGTTGAGGGGACGCGGAATTTTCCAGGCGAAAGGAAGAGAAGTAGCGTCAGGAGGAAGAGCGGACAGAGGAGCGGAGAAACTCCGAGGTTAGTCGAGGAAATCCGTCGGACCGGTTCCGTTCCTGTTCCGAGTGTTCCGAGTCGGTACTTCGGGTTCCCTCCTCCTCTTCCGTTCCGTTTCGCGGGCGAGTCAAACATTTGATCTGGCAGACTCCACGGCAGCGCCGAAATTACAACGAGAACTTTGCCGCCCCTCGTTTCAAAACCACCCCCTTTCGAAGTGTCTCACCCCCCGGGGAGCGTACCCCGAAGCGATGCTCGACGTCGTCGGGGAAATAAGACGCGGCTGTATTACACGCCCCCGGTCGATCGAAGCCGATGGGAAACTTCTAATTGGACCGGAGTTGCTCCCCATCTGGATCCGCGGTGAAGAATCAATCGAAAGAAGGGGATCCCGGATCGGCGAGAGAATTTCGTTACTCGGCGGGGCTGCCATTAGAGGAATCCGACACCTAAAGCAATTACGGTACCGCGAACAATTACCCATACAAAATACAGGATCGAATGGAGGAAACCGTAGAAACATAAGGTCCTGTAGGGATAAGGGGTTTCTTTGATATCGGGGAAAGCGCGGAATGGGCACTTTGGAAATGGGATGGCAAGATAAGCTTATCGTCGGGAAGCGATGAAACGCAAATGGGTAAAGACCCCTCCAAAGGTGCAAAAGCGAGTAGCCTCGAGGTTCTCCTCTCTCCGATTCCCGGAGAGACGGGGAGAACTTCCCCAAAATATTCCGGAATTATTGTAAAGGATTTTATCCTGGACCTCGCGAGGAGACGGATACGGATAAGCGGGCGAGCAGAATAAACAGGAATATCCGCGGCGGAACGGAAAGAGCAGCAACCGGGGGTTCGATAACCGTCTCGGAGTTTCTCAGGATCCTCCTCGGAATCGAGGATCTCCTTCGCGAAGGACTTTCCCGCAAGGCGATCCTTCGATTAATTGGATTAGCCGGATCCGCGGCGCAAACGCGCCGGTCGGATATGTAGATGGGCATAAATTTATTTATTTGCATAAAAGGACGGCCGCGCTCGGCCGTGTAAATAAGCGGCGGAATATAAACGCGAGGCGGCGGAAAAAGCCGGACAATTTCCCGGCGAGGAACTAACGTCGAGGGCACCTCGCTAATTCCGCGTTAATTCCGCAGCCGGTCGGAAACGCGTTTTTCCGGGCCCGACGTTGACTCGAAGCCACGGTTTTGCAGCTCACCCTCTTCCCGGTTCCTGGTTCCCTCTTCCCGACCTGTCCCCTCGTCCTCCTCTGCGTCCATTCTCCTCGTATATCGACCTCGACGAACGAATCAAAACAGAAAATCTCATCTCGCTTCCCGGACCCGGCTCTAGGGTTTCACAATTTCCCTCGTTTCCCTAGATTTTCCCTCCTCTCCCCGAACTCGCCCCAGCCATGGCCGGCCCGAACGGTCTGCTGAGATTATTTGGCAAAATTGTTCCCATCGCTAATACTCGACGTGACGTGTAACGTCGGGTCGCGCAAACTCGGGGGTGGCGGTGATGGAGTTACGCCGCGCGATTCCCGAAAATGGATACAATTTCCCCGGATGGTATATCCTCTTCCTCGAATCCGCGCATCCTGCAGCCGTCTCCCTCGCTTTCCATCCATTAACGAGTTAAATCGATTGAAAAGTGGTTTTCGAATTTTGTTTAAAAAAAAGAAGGAGAAAAGATATCGAGTAAACCTTTAGCCCCGCTTTGGATCCTCGTAAGCAAAGCTCTCTAATGATCCTCCTGTACTCTTAATCGGAATTTAAGGCCTACAATGATAGGCTTTTGGTACCGTGTAATCGAAATCGGGGTTCCTACGGGGATTTGGGGTCGTTACATTCTGGGATTACTTTTCCTCCAGGAACTCCATTCCCGGTGCGCAATTGCACCCTGGCCAATCAGACGTACACGAGCGTGGAGGTGAAGTGCGTGGCAGGGTACGATGGAGGGCTGCCCCAGAAGTTCGTCCTGGAGGTCTACCACGGGGATTTGGATTTCCTCCCGGACATCGAACCTCTTTACAACGTGACGTCACAGGACGAGCCCGTTTTCGCCCTTTCCGGGCTGGAGGCCTCCGTCGACGCCGGGGTGCACGTCGCCGTGTATGCCGTCAATGCCAAAGGCCGGAGCTCCAAAGTCATCCTCGGGGAAGTCACTTTCCGCGACGCGGAAAAGCGAACCGGTGAGAGCACCAGTCAATTTCCATCCCCGTCCGCCGCGGCGGAAAACCACCGCGGACGTGTGCGGGTTTCCGCACTCTCGATAAGGGACATTCTTTTCCCCTATCAATTTCCACGGTATGCACGGTGCATATTTTAACGAGAGTTCATTTATTAATTACGGACACTGATACCGCTCGCGTGGATGATACTTTAACGGCGTCGTCGAATTCCGCGCAGTACTCGCTGTTTATCGAGGGGTAATTAAATCCTCGCAATACCTGGCTTCCCTACTATTTCATAAGAGGATATCTCCCCGCTGGTCACTTGCCGCCGAAACGCAATATTTTCCGCAAAAATCCGCACGCGGAAGTGATCTATTTAAATCATTCCTGATATGACAAATTCAGAGGGGATTCTCATGTAACGTTATAAAAAAAAAACGATCATCCGACAATGTGTTAACACATTAGGGTCTGCGGTAAAACCTCAATTACGTTGGGATTAATATGAAATATACAGTTTGCATTTAATTATTTATCGTTATTATCCGATAGGGGCGGGTTCGATGACTACCGCGCGGTTAATTATTTATCAAGGGTCTCCCACTCGAAATCCATTTGTAGCGAGAAACGGAACGATCGCCGATGATAACTCGTTCAATGCTAACCTCGCGCGAAATAATTCCCCAGTAATTTGGGTAATTAAGGTAATTATCGTTACCCCGCGCTATTGAAAATCATCCCCCTTGTGTACACGTTACAGCGTGTGATCAGAAACGGGAGGACACGCCAGGGATGGGGATGATCAATTTGTCGATTAAATAAACTCGACGTCAAGTTGTTTCCGAACCTTCGAATCGTGTTTGTCAGTTCAGCTCTAACCTCCGTCAAATAAGTCGATTCGGGGAGAAAAATATAGTTGGCACTGAAATGACAGATGGCGCAGGGTGTCTCTGCAGCCAATTAGGGGATAAAAAATCACGAATCAATGGGACTTCTACGGCGATCAAATTTCTCCAGGTGTTTCATTTAACCTTAAACTTCATGAATGTTGACACTTGGAGATAAGACCTATTGGTTGAGGAAGCAAAGCACTTGCGAATCGGGTGCAGAGCTCGGCCACCCCCGAAGAAGCGAGGGGGTGGTCGACGCCGTGGGTGGTGTCAACGGGATAGGTGGTAAGCAAGACGGATCACCACCTCCCAAGACAATACCTCGAGACGAAGGTACCATGCTCATTACGCACCCGAACACCCCTTGCCATGTATCCCCAAGATAAGCCGCTTAGTAATGGCTGCTGATTACCGAAAACTATTCCCGGGCACGAACAAGTGGATTACCGGATATCGAAATCGGTGATAAGCGTCGCGATAAGCGAGACGATTTTCCGATCGCATCTACGCACGTGACGTCACCGTGCTCGATCATCGTTACGCGATCCATCCATCAGTCGTCGACCGATACCGGGACGACGAGGATGGCACCAGGACAGGATCAAGGACCCCTTTTTGCCTCGGCCATTAGCCTTAGTTCGCCCTTCGGGGGGCTCCGAGGATTCATTAATTACGAGTGTCGATTTTTCCGCAACCCCCGGTCCCGGTCTCCAAAAATGCGCCCTTTATCATGCGCGGCTTTTTTCATCCGGCTGGCTGTTATTATTATCAATATTATCAGGCCAGCCCGGGGCGAAATGTCGTGAAGCCTCGACTAGACCCACGGCCCTCGATTCCACCCCCGGGGCCCTCTCTGGGAACTACCCCCTCGAGGTATCGATATTTCCCCCGGTCGGTATTTCAGCGATCCCCGGCTCAACCTCCCCCGTAGAGGCTCGCGAAAAAAAAAATAAATATAAATATCCCCCGGTAGAACCAACCGTCGGAATAATACGCCGCTTTAGAGGGTATATTATAGCGGGCAGGGAAACGGGGTTGTACGTCAGAGTCGCAGATAACCGACGCTCTATTGTGCCCTTAACCATGGTTTACATCGATATGACAGCTGATCTGCCATGTCTTCCTCCATTGGTAGACACCCCCGGACGCCCTCCCCATGAAAAAAGGGACCCCAACTAAATCCCAAGTTTCTCACCCCTTCAATCTCCTAAGAATACGGAAATGCCATTAAGGGGGCTCGTACCTATCAAGGGGGTTGACACTACCCATATCAGTCCCAATAAGTAATTATTTATTATTTTGCGAGTTTAGGATCAGAAATGACTGATCGAATCGTAGAGTTCTAATGCCTCGGAGGGTTTCCTGGGGTCAACGATTTCCAGTAAGTCGGCCCACCCCAGGGTGGCCGAGCCCTGGAAAAGGGTGGAAATGCCCCGGAAGTCGGGAGTCCATTAATCGGCGGAAACCAGGCATATCGCTTCCGATTTCGGGCCGCCCCATATCGAGCGGCCGGGATCGATAATCCGAGATATCGAGCCGAGATAGAGGCCTCGTTTCCATCGGGCGATACCGATGAAACCACCCTCCACCCCCCCAGCCGGGCTCGATCGTGACCCCGAGGCAAACGTGACATGGCCTCGCCGTTTCTTCTCCCCAGGACTACGTGTCGCCGGGTCCGCTCTACTCGGAGATCGACGAACGAGAGCTCAGACTCTTTTCGGGCCGAGATGGCGGGGGCGGTTCAATCAGCAGTAGTGCTCCCTGTTGGACCGAAACGGAAAGATATCTCACGGCTCGATAAAGCATCGCCGATCGCTCCCGAACGAGACAGCCTCCCCGATTCGCACGACCTTGCTATCAGTCGCCATCTTTTAACTCGCCCTAACTTCCGACAAGCCTCTGAAAAGATGCCCGTGGATACGATCGAACACCCCTCGTCGATCGTAACCTCGGGATTTTGAAAATTGTCAAAATTCTTCCCTGATTCTTAGACCTTTTTAAGCGAAACTTATGGTACGCGTAGAGTTTTAATCTCGTTGGGCTTAACCGCCCACCTGACCAATAGCGGGTTATCAAGACCCCGAGGGGCGATGACGTCAGTTAACCCGAAATAATTAAGCGGCGGCCATACCGGGGTTCGCGGAGAGATAGATGCCATCAATTAACTAACTCTGGGGCAAGTCGTTAAAGGCATTTCCGCAAAGTCGGATCCGCGGGAGCAATAGGGATCCGGCCAATGGGAAGCCTCGTATCCTGGCGCGGCCTTAGAGGAGCGAATGATAGGTCGATTCCCTTATGCTCGGCGTCTTACGCTAATCCCCGCGAAATGGCCCGTGATACTTCCTGGGAAAACGACCCGGATTTAGGAGAATTGATTCCTCGGGGAGGCCGAGTCGAGAGATCATACTTCCTTCCCCCAAGGTGGCGGATAACGCCACGAGGTAAAAGGGAAAGTAAGGTCCACCGCGTTAGCAAGGATTCCCCCTCTTGGAGGAGAGTCGTAAAAGAGAGGTCCAGCTGAGCCGCGAGAAACAACCCTTTTGTATGAGGGATGTCGACGATACGTCCTCTTAACGCGCGTATCACCCCCCGTTGGGGTGGTCCACGGTGGACATTTCCCTTGATTCCCGGAATCTCCCCTCATTTTTCTTACCACCCCCTGGCGCGCGCCGGGGGGGTCGCTCGAGGGCTGAAACCGCCCGTTGCTTTTAACTCTTCAGGGTCAAAGGATGCCTCGAAGGGTGACGGAACGATAAATCGGAGATCCCGGGGGAGAGGGTTGGCGACGTTGAATTGCAAAAAAGCCACCCCGACCCCGGGAATCGGGAATAACTCCGGCCCTCCGAGACCCCCTCGTCGGGCCGTGTCGCGTGTCTGCGAAACGTCCCACCCCCCGCAGATTGTGGGACGGGGTGGGCGAAAGCTCGACTGACAGTGGTTGCATTTGAAATTCTGTCAAAACAGAACGCCCTTGCATTTTTATCACGAGTGCTTGCCAGGCGCACGGAGCCGCCGGGGTGGGAATCTCCGGACAGGGGTTGGGGGCGACTTCAACCCCCGAAACTGCACCGCCGCGCTCGGCTCGACAAACGATACGAGCATAATCTACATCTAGCCTCCTCTGTTTTCCTTTCCCCCCGTTTTCCCTTTTTCCCTCTTCCCTCCTCGAACCTCCCCCCAGTCGTTCGCCCTTAATCAGGAGCGACCGAGGGTTTCGCGGGTTACACCCTCCCCGAGGATGGAACGCCATCGACGCGGCCGCCCCGGGCAGGCGGCCAATCTTACGCGCACATCCGCGCGTGCGGAGCCCGCGGTGCGTAATTACGGAGTAATTGCACCCCCCGAGGAGCGGTTAAACCCACCCCCGAGGGAGGGGGCGGAAATTCCCGCGAGCGGCCGCGGTTATTTCCAGATTTGCACGCTTTTAAGCGCGCGAGGCGCGCTTTCCTTAGGGGGTCCTCTCGATTTCTTTCGCTTTTCTTTTCCACCCCTGGACGCGGCCGAGCATAATGAGGGAGTTTCCCGAACGCTCTTCGCCCTGCGGGGGTGCGGGGGCCGCCGACGATCGAAGCCCTCGGCACTCGGCCAATCCCCCTTCTCGCGCAAAAACTCCCTGCGCGCGGTATAATTCCGCGACGTAATTGCGCCGCCGCGCGCAAATTGAATCCGCTCTTTCGCGAAACATTCCGGCGAACTTGCGGATTAATTGCGGGAAATTCATCCGAAATGGCGGCCCGTCGATGTCGCCGGCATCCCCTGGACGGGGCTGCCGGGAATTTCTCCAGTTCTTTCCGCCCCCGCAGCAGCGACATTTTGCCGGCTATCGGGGAATTCTCGGCACTCGGCCAGTCTTGCATACACCCCGACGAGGAGGTCCCGCGGGGCCGAGGGAAGAGGTCGAAGAGGGAGCGCGATTGTCCTCGGACAAATTGGACCCGAAGTCTCGGAGACTTTCCGGCAACCTAACAAATTGCCCCCGAGTCCCGTCCGTTCCTTCTTGGCCTTTCCGAATTTCCCTCTCCTCGGGGGGCAGGTGCTCGGGACGTGGCGGGAAATTCAAATTCCCGGCCCGAATTCACGTCGAGTCCAACCAAGATAAAAGCTTGGCATTGATAGGCTCACGATCGAACTTTCAAAACAAAAATTTGTCCAGCTTTTTTCCCCGACCAGCCCCCGGCCAATAAGAGCACCCTGATAATTCGGGAATAACCATGCCCCGCGGAAATGCAAATTAGGGGAAGTGACGTCGTGTAGGGGGCGAAGATAACAAGGGGATGATAACGACCGAGCCCGGCCCGTAGGTGCCGGAGTTGAAGGGGTGTAATGGAGATAGAGGCCATCCCTTCTAAGCCTCCCTCGTCCCTTCGGTCCGACAATCGGCCAATTTCTGATAAGCGGTTATTATGGACAAGAATCTTAAGATCCGCGGTTAATCCCCACCCCGCGGGGGCGGGGGCGTCCGTCCCCGCGCCCCCGGCACCCCTGACCCAACACGTCGAGATTGCGGCGGTAATTGCTCCTCGATTCGATCCCCCCCCCCAGGCCAATCGATGACGAACTCGCGAAACTGTGTCCTCGGTCGGACCTCGTCCCAATGGATGCCACTCGGCCCGCAATTAAGCAATCCCCCGTGGAACCACCCCCGGCTTCACCCCCGCACCCTGGACCTTCATCGTTTGCTTCACTTCCCAGAAGTCCGGAGATAACTAGCGTGGTACTCGATACACCGACCGCCCTCTGAAATCGGAAAACATCCCCCGATTTCCGACAAAGCACCCCGTCGGCGGGCCGCCATCTTTGATGCCCCATGCCGGAATTAAATTTCGCTGAGTCGTTTTTTGCCCGACTACCGAGAGGGGTGGAAATGTTTGCCGAGCTCGCCACAAGGTCACCAGGGTAGTTCGCCCTGGAAGGGTAGTTTGGATAGGAATGGCCTGTAAAGGAATGGTTCGACCGACCGGAGGAGGGGAGTCCGGGCCGGGGTTCGGCGATTGATTAATTGAAAAGGGGTAGTTCTAACTTGGTTAGCCTAAGTCGGGTATGGCTCGGACTAGTTTGGAATTAGTCCAGGTGAGGAGAAGTTGCCCTTCTACGACGACGCCGAGCCGAGCTTGGGGTCACTTAGCGACCGCCAAAAGCGCACCCCTTGGGACCCGACTTCCCTCCACCCTGGAGGTATTCCCATCTAGACTTAATGGCTGACCTAAGGAGGACTACTTCGGAATATTCGGATAGCCGTTTGCGTCTTCGAATAGTCCATCGGAGGCTGGAAGCGATCCATCACCGTGAGAGGGTGGAATCTCTGGAAAAATCTCCTCGCGGTTCGACGAGTCCGGCCGAAAGCGTTTCAGTTTCCCTCTTGATTGAAATAATTATCTTGACTACCCTGATTTTTTTTTCTGGTTCCCTTGCTACCACTTTCAACGTAGTCGTTCGCAACTTTAATTGGAAAAATGTCCCGTCGCGTCGAAATGTCAAAAAATTTGATAATTGATAAATGAACGGCCTTCAAGGAGAGTGGCGGGGTGAAATTTTGGAAAGCCCCGTACTTGGCTTTTAGGGGCCGTTTCGAAACTTCGTAACAATGTTACATCGCGGTAAATCCGTGCCTGTCTGCGATCCATTTTACCGACAACGACCGGCCTGAAGATATTTGACGAGAAATTCTATTTCCTCCGGCGTCGCCCCACCCCTCGGAAGGGGTAGCAGAGGATGAGAAGCGAAGAAAGCCTGAATTAACTAAGATATTTATCTTGCGTTACAATCAAGGAAGACCCGAAACGCGTTTCCTGAATCTAAATCAAGGCCCTCCACCTCCTCTCCCCGAACCCTTTCCACCCCGAGCCGCCTGAGCCCGCGAACCACCCCTCGTCGACGAGGTAGAGTTTATTCGTTTATTTATTAAAATCCCTGTGTGTGCAGGGTGGAAATTCAATCGACGGGGTAGTCTCGGCCCTTTTAACTTGTAAATCGAGTCTCCACCTGTAAACCACCCCCGGCGTCCGCCCCCTTGCCGCCCACTCCACAAACCCTTCCAGAAGACGTCGATTCAGAACACTCAGTAATTAACCGGCTGGCCCAGAAAGCTTCCTCGGGGAAGAGACTCCGGAAGAGGACTGCAAGGCGCCTGCACCCTCTTTTAACGCCACGAGGGGTGCTCTCGATCGGTAGAACGAGAAGGATCCGATTTACCTTTACTACCCTATAGCAGACGTTTCTCCTCGTGGAACTCGATTAAAGTTCCATTCCAACTTTTACGGGGCAGTGCGTTCCAGGCTTCGCGATTCCGGACCAACCCCTAAGACCGATGACGTCTTATGTACTTTACGTGCACTTACGTGTACCTAGGGGTCCTAAGGCATCGACTGTCTCCGTCGACGGTGCCGGGGAAACTCCCACATTTCTTGGCCCACTTTGCCCCAAAATTTCCGGTCTCCCGACTTCGGTCGAGACAAGGGGGCGCAGGGGATGCATACGTACGTACCCCCTTGCACCCCTCTCGGGGGACATTCGTATTCCGTCGAGGCAGGCGCCTCGATAATTGAGGACCCACTAAACATTCCCAAACAAGTAATTTCATTACGATCGCAATGAGACGCAGCCCCGCTATAGGGATGCGGATCACGCTAGGCCGCTGCAAAGCCGGGGACTTTTGAAAACCCACCCCTTCCGTCGAAAGAGCAAAATGTCGGGAAGAAAAACCGAAATACGTTTAGCGAAACGTGACACGGGAGCCCGGTTTACCCTCGGCGATACATAATATCCCAAAGCCGGTTCCGCAGTTACACAGGGAACAAGTACGGGATGTCGCGCGAGGGTTGGCTGATTAAACCCGGGTTTTACGAGCATTACCCGCCCCTGCGGATCACCGCGCACCCCTAAGTACTTCTGTACGCACATTCCCCGAAGCATCTATACCCATGCATATATACAAGCATTGTTATACACCCTATGTGCACATACCCGTGCAGTGCACCGGGCCACATGACCAGGGGGCGGGAAAGGACGCGGGGGCGCGAGGGGGTGCACGGTCGTTGCGAGACAACAGTTTTGTTAATTATCCGACAAAAACAGCAGGCCAAGTCCCACGCTCGCGCACTATCATCCCTTACACTTGTTCATCTCTCTTCCACCCCCCCCATCCTGCCCCTTTACCCTGCGGCCGACCCAGAACCACCCCCAGATGCGGAACCACCCCCGGCCGGCCGCGAAAAATAAACCCCCCGGTAATCCCGCGGCTGAAGGATGCACCGCGTTTCTTTTCCGCTAGGTTAGGGGTGCGGAACCGAGGAGAAAATATGTATTTACATCCCCGGCACATGGGATGCGGGGGTGGGAAACAGCCGCGCTTTTTGTTGCCGGTCTGCCGCGGTTAATGCGGTGCGCCACCGGGACCGGCTAAAAAGGCCCCTTTTTTAGGGCTGATTATTACCGCCATAATGCTGGAGATGGACGGCTATGAAGAAAGGCGTCGAAAGGTTTCTTTGAATTTCGGTATATTTCGGGTTTACGCGTACTGCATTGTGTTTACGTCCTCCCGGCTTTCCGGCCCGGCTTAACATGGGAGCCAAGGAAGCGCGCCGCCGCTTTTTCGTCGACTTACTTTACTGCAATCTTTGCTGCGAGGCGCCCTTTTATCACTGATTAATGTTTCGTGTACCTAGACATTTCTCCAAGGGTACTCCATAAAATAGGGAGAATCACGGGAAAATATGAATTCGAAAGACTATTGTACATTTCAATCGACAGCATCGCGGTCCAAATCGTCCCCTCTCCGTCGATCGAAATTGTCGTCGGTGCCCTGATAACCCTATTCCTTATCATCGTACTTCGTGAACCGTGACGTTCCTCGACAATACTGTTTACGTTCGGGATTATCTAGTGGTTTTTACTTATAGGTCAGGATGCCGGAATCGTTCTTTCTCCTCTTATCGGAGTGGTGGTGGGCGCCTTGATAACGCTGATTCTTATCGTCCTGGTGGTAGTCGTCAGGGCACGCAGGGAACGGACCTCGAAGCCACGACACGAGAAGCCTGCCGAACTCAGCGAACTGCCGACTCAACAATATCCTTTGCAAAACACGCAACAAACCGTGGAAATTGATCCGGACGTTATTCCGAACAAATTCGGTGGGTAACGCGGGCGAGGCGCCTTTATCATTTCACCACTTCCAGCTGCTAGTTTGTAGATTATTAAACGTTCACTCCCATATAGTGGCAGTAAGTTTACACGGTATTACCGGCCATAAAACGAGCTCGTAACCCAGGAGTTCGGACCGCCAGTCTCATAAAGCACGAGAGGATTCATAGCGGCTAACCGCGCCTTCCTCCTGCGGATACGTATACCAGGCGATCCGACATTTTCGCTTTTCAGGGGAAGAAAGGAACTTCGGGGCGTAAGTCGTGACAGTGGGAGGTCGATTAATGAATCCAATAAATTAGCCGATTAAATGGAATTTCCGTTACGAGGTGTGGTGGGTTGCAAAGTGCGATTTAGTCGGTAGGCTTGAAAGGGAATGAAATTCCACATGAAATGTTTTTCCTTAGGGGGTGGTTTTATTTCACGTTTTAAGGAGGATACAATCCATGTAACGCTGATTAATTAAACCACAAACACCCTTGGCTGTTGAGCCGGGAATGTGGTGGGGCATTAATTATTGGCTTTCTTTTCCAGAGGGAAACATGGTGGAGGTCAGCCCCCCGAGCTACCCCGGGGGGTACCCTCCGGCGCACTGGGTCACCCCTGGACCTACCCCAAGTATAGACGAGTTGTGCCACAAGTTCACGGGCAGACCCACGGAACTGAGGCTACCCTCGAGGAGTACCATCCCCTCGCTGCCAAGTGTCACCGTGACAGGGGTAGTCGTTGGCGGCGGTCAGGCGGTCATAGTCGGAGGGGAGTGCTTGGACGGTGAAGCTATCAAACGGCGTCTGATGGCCAACAGGCTTCCGGAAAGTTGCGTCTAGAGGACCCTTCTCCCGAAGTTCCTGATATTCTTCCGGAAGTGACGCGCGCGAACCTCGCGCACTTCCGCGGTCCCTTCGACCCCCAGGAGTCGATCCCTCCCGAAAAGGAAGAAGAAAGATACGGGAAATTTCACGATATTCAAATCCCACTGCTGCGCAAAGCGAAGAGGTCCACCTGTTCACGCGAGATCTGGTCGAAATTCACCTGCGGCCATTTTCTGCCACTAATTGTTATAATATTTCGACAGTGTTTATTTTGAGGGAGCAGGGGAGAAAATCCATATCGAAAGGGGCTGATAGAGGAACCCTCGAATTTGTCAGAGGCTGGACATCCAAAGAGGTCGGGGCACGCTCGGAAGAATTGAAACCGCTGGGCTCTTTTTTTTTCCTTTTTTTTTAATTTTTAGGGACCTGTTGTAACTTTATGACGAGAAGTTTCTACCTCCGGGAGGTCTGCCTCTTGAAGCCGCACGGTACGCGTAGTTTCCATAGAGTGTTTAGGTAGTGCCGAGGATGATACTTGGGCAAGTTGTGTATCGCGTTCATGTTTCCGGAATCGTGTCGAGAACTTCCTGCCAGTTTCTCCTCTGTAAACATCGCCGCGAGGGTAAGGGATTTTACACATACCTCGGAAGTCATTGCGCGTGTAATCTCGAGGGGAGTTCAGGAATTGAGCAATTTTACGTGCCGTGGTCGAGACCCGATTCGATGTTTCCCTTCTTCCGAATTCCTGCCAGTCCCGTCGATGAGCCAATGAAAAAAAATGCAATCCGTTGTTCTCCATCTTGGCTGATTTTTTTTTAACAGCGGGAGACGCTATCTCTTCGCTTTAGGCAGCAGGTAACCACGTTTCTATGAAATTACGCAAAAGACGGTGAAATGTACTTCCAGGGAAAGTGACTAGAAAGAAAACTAACGAAATTCCAGATGCCGAGAGTGCGAGGTGGATCTCTATACTTTTTACTGCGTTGATAAGTACCAGACAATATTTATAAATATAGAAACGAAGGCCAATCGTATATCCGACCGTGGTTGAACGTATTTCAAAAACGGTCGAGCAATGAGAGATATATATGTGAGGTCCTAGATGGAAACTGTACATAAATGTCTCATCCGCTATCGAGTCTTGATAATAGGTGGACGAGCCGCAAAGGAAAAAATAAATGGGATTTCTGCCCGAAGGCCTGGGTAAAAATCGAGAAAATCATGAAAAAGTTAAATTCGATGCTAAGCGAAATTCAGATTTATCGAACCCGAGGGGAGTCGCGAAACATTTCTCTTAGGTCGAAACACTCCTTCGTCTCAGCTTTGTTTGAAAGAACGACCATTAAAATTAATCATATCGAAGTCTACTCGTGAGCCTGAAGGAAACGTTAGAGTTCTAAAGCCCGAAACCCAATATCTTGCAGAATCGAAAATGACGATATAAGAAAATAAGGTGAAAAATTCTAAGGAATAATTTCCCTATCTATATTTTCGAATCGAGCACTTTCCATTACGAGGGTCGATTTTTATACACGTTTTACAAGAGTGTCGTCGTCCCCTGTAATTGAATTCCTCCGGCTTGGAAATCTGCCCTCGAGTTGTTTCTAACGTCCGGCACTTACTCGTCTAGATCATAAGTGACTTCCGGTGTTCTCGTAGGACTGGAGGAATTTGGTTCGGGAGAAGGAACCTAATCACTATTCCTAAGAATGAGGAGGCACGATTAGACGGACTGTTTAATTGTGTAATATAAATAATTCGGTGACGAAGCCCGGGGACGTCTAATTAGCGCGCGATGACATCGCTTTTGGAAATTCGGGAGGTGCTGGATCGACTCGAAATCTCGGTGTAAAAAGAAATTCGTTGCCCGTTAGTTATGTCGTCGTGTCACTGTACATACATATCCGTATCGGACTTTCCTTCGAGCGTATCAGACCTTGTCGTAAGAAATCAATCGATAGAAATGAGTCGTGCGATGCGTACTGCGATTATTCTAAGAGAGGCTCGCGAAAATTCCGAAAATCAAGATCACTCGCTTCCTCCTCGAGGAGATGATTTTCTTTTTTTTTAATTTTTTTTTCCCCCCAATAAATGTTTCCAAAACGAAAAACTCCATCCTCGCGAGTTGAGGGGCTACGGGGCGACATGTTTGTACATATCTGGTGCAACGCACATTCCGTGTAAATTCAATTGACATCGTACCTTAAGCTCATTGTATAGGCGCCTTCATATCTCAACTCCATATCGTATTCCCAGACTCGTATGTATATAATATATAAAGTTTCGATCTAAATAAATCGTTTAACTGTCTTCCACCAAGTATTATGCGACCAAGAAAGAAAAATGAAAGAAAATGCAAAGTGCCTAAATGGACTCGATACCTATCCAGTTTTCAGATTTAGGACTCGGTACGGAGTTTCTTCTTCGGGTAAGTCTCTGAGGAAAATTATTTTATTAACAGTGTAATAATGCATTCTAACGATATACCTCGAGGTGTCTTATCAGCCCTATTCGTCTCTTGGGGGAGAGACTTGCGTCTCGTGTCGCTGATAAAAATTTCCTTACATTTTCCCCCAGTACGCGATGGAAATTAATAAGGACGATCCGTTCTCGGTACAAAGTGTACACGGTTCGTCGGGATTGTAATTGTCGTCGGTACCTCCCTTGGGATACGGACGCGTCAAGGGTGCTTCTCTCGAGGCGCGGGAAAGGGAGGGAAGGTTGCGGAAAAATTCAGCCCTTACTTAACGAGGCCTTTTGATGAGATTTTTCCAAGGCGGCGAGAGAGAGAGAGACAGGGAGAGAGGTTCTCGCGAGGTCGGTCAGAGGAAAAAAGAGGGAAATATCCGTAAGATCGCGCAACGAGGTTCATTGTGAAAAGTTTCCGAGCGCCTGCGTTCCCCGCCACCCCGAAGAGCGCGCTCTTTGTCGAAGTTCCTGCCTCGTTCCTTCCCCAGGTCCAGGGGAACTTGGAAAACAATCGGGAGGAGCTCTTCGGTATCTGGATTCCGGGGTGCAGGGTAGAGCCATCGGATACAGGAAATTGTATCGACGGAATTCTCGATGGAGCCCCGGGAGAGCCGGACCACCGGCTCCGGATGGATTCCGAAGGGCCCGGATTAATTGGTACTTGGACTCCGAAATAAATCTGGCCTCTTCCATCCCGCTCCGCCGATTTACGAGACTTTAATCTTCCCCGTGAATTTCCCGAGGAATCTCGGCCGTAAAGAGGTCGTCGGAGGGCAACGAATTCCGGAAACGCGAAAAGTCCATCGCCGACACGTCTCTATTAACCCGCCCTGCTCTCGCCTTCCGAGTAACTCGGAAATAATTCAAGGCATTCTTCCTTTACTTTGTCAGCGCGCAAATGAATTCGAGCTCGGCCCTGATGAAACGCCCCTGGCCGTTCCGTTAACGCGTAAAAAGCTTTTCGCCTTCCTAAGATCCACTACGGCACCCCGAGACGTCGATTAATAATCGCCGGAAACGCATTGTTGACTGCGCAAAGGACGCAATTCCCAAGATGGAGAAACGGACATAACGAACTTTCGAAGAAATAGGAATTTCTCCATTTCTGACAAGAACAAGTGCATGACGCTAAAGATGCTCCGCGTCCTGAGGATTGCCTTATGAAACGTAAGGACAAGTTGTTAAAAAAAAGAAAATGACGACCGCGTGGGTACTGGCTCGGTGGACGGACACTGAAACCTCACCGAGAGGCATCTTTAATTGAGGGGACGGAAGATGAAAGTTAATAGAAATTTTAATTGAAAGCCAAGTGAGAGGAGTAGTCGAGGATCCCTCTTGCCTCCGATTCAACTCGCCCTTTTTAACAAGATACTCAAGGAGGCATATTAAGTTGCCAGTTACCGAGAATTTCCTAACCTAAGTACCGCTGGCTTCTTTTAGCCAGTCCTTAACACAGACTCCAACTTCTTCGGGGCACAATATGAAAAAGCTCCGGGAACTCGGCGCTTGCCGCGAGTCTTCCTCCACCCCTGAGAGCAAATGAACCCTCAAAGGAGCTTCTGCTAATTAATCGGAAGCATCTCGTGAATCGAGATTAATTAGTTCTAAATACCCCCGGAAAGCTGCGCTCCACCTCGAGCTCGGTGTCATTTAAGCTCGAGCGCGAAAACCTCGGGTGAGGGTACCCTTGTGCTCGCGAGGGCATAATCTGAAATATAAATAATAACCTGCATAGCACGCCGAGGATCGAGGAGAAGAAGAAAACGCTTGTCCCACATTTTCCAGCGAGGGAGTATGATTTTCATTTTCCCTCTCAGGGATTTCCGCTCCGCTCAGCGAGGAGAGAAATACCCAGAAAATCATAAAATCCTGCACTGATAATCATTTTTAATTTGATATGCAAATTTTGGCTCATGACAAACTCCGTCAAAGGCGTGTTCAGGTCTGACGAACTTGCGAGTCAGGGGTGGGAGCCGAAATCGACCCATGAATTGAAGTCAAAGACAATTCGGAGGGCTCGGTGCATTCCCTCATTAGAGGTAAGTGCTTCCCCAGGTTCGCGGGGGTCGATCGGTAATATCGCGACAGATTCGAAAGCTCTGGCCCTATACTCCCTAGGGCAAGATCGAATTTTACGCGCCAATAAGCTCGGCTGGAAATACAAGTCGAGTGGCGAGGGTTACTCTTCAGGGTGCAGCCCTCCGCGAGAAAACCATTACAGGGTCGTTAGGAGTAATCCGAGGATTTATTGGGGATCGCAAGCTCGCCGGGCACGCGATTTCCCTCCGGCGCAGGAGCGACAAAAATCCGGAGCTTTTTTTTTGAACCCCCTTCGGACACGACCGAATAAATGCGCGATCGAGGCCAAAGCCAAAACCGATCGGTCTTCGTCTAATTTCTAATCCAATGGTAGTCCGGGAAACGAAGTATGACGCTACAACTGATCCGGGATTTGGGGGATGAAAAGATCAACCCCACTCGCGGTCAGGGGAGGGAAAAGTCGATTTCCCTCGAATGGTGAGGGAAAAATACAAAGGAATTCCTATCCACGCTAGCTTTTTCCACCTGTCCTATCGCGGACTTTAAACGATGCACTTCTGGCATAAAGTGTTCAATTTCTTTGATGAAAACGTCCCTCTTAGCCGGGTTTTCCCTCGGCAAAAAATGCAACATTCATGGGGAGGGAAATAAAAAAGGACGAGCGTGCCGACATGAAATTCTAGCTACACAATTCTTTGGTGGGCCATACCTAGGTAGAGTGTCGTAAAAATTGTTTAAGATGCACCTCCGTGGGCATCCCGGGAGAGTCCTTTGGCTACATGGAAAAAAGGATGTACGGAACCCTCCCGGAATTTTGAACAGCACCCTCCCCGACACGTCCCATCCAGCCCGACGCGTTCGTCCTTTTTAAACAATGCTCCTCGAAAAAAAAAATCCGGAATACCGAAAACAAACAGTCCACATTAAAAAATACGGTAGACACCTGCGACTCCTTGTAAACCCACCGTTTACGAGCTGCAGGAAACACTCCATCTCGACAGCTTCTTTAACGAGCAGTTTTGCAGAAGTTAACAAAGGGACGGGATTTAAAAGAGCAGAAGAGAAGTACATCTCAACCCGAGAGAATTATTTGTCGAGTCCGAACGAGGCGATCCTTTCGAACTCCCGCGAAAGAGCAAGGGAAAAAGTGGCGCGTCCTTTCAGGAGCGATCGTCCGACAACTGCGAACATTAATTAATATTCCGGACTGATTCGCTTCGTCGTGCAAGCTCGGTCAGTCAAACGTCCCCATTTAGCCCTATTTAGCCTCTTCAAAATGGCCGCGGTACCCCCAAAGACCCGAAGGAAGTAATTCAACGTCCCTAATTATTTCCTTCTCTCCATTGTCAAGTATAAAATTGTACCGCAACGAGGACATGTATTTCACGAGGAGAGACACGGTTGAAGGTTCCATTTTACACTGACAAATTAACATGGAACCTGATGCATGGCGGCATTAATAATAGTTGACTCGCGCCCCCACTCGCGGATAAAACCCGTGGGGCGATATTTCAAGGTGGTCCTGGGGTGTTGAAAGAAATAGACGAGGTGAGTATTTGTTCGCATTTTGCGAGAGACCCACGGAGAAGAGGAACAAGCTCCAGGATTCTTTCCTCCACTCCCAGGAGGAGGGAAATTAATGTCCGCCGTTGGAAGAATCAGATCCTGTGCGGAGCGACAAGCTGCGAGCTTTACGGGGCCGCTTGCGATTGGCTAACGATAAAGTTTATGGGTTAACTCCTTCTGAAGTAATTTTTCAACCTCGACCAGAGGATGGACGGATCTCTTCAAGGCTTTCCCTTGTACTCCATATTCTCCGTCATGTCGCAGGGGAAAAGTACGTCCGAGATTTTCTCATGAATCTTCATCGGCACTCCGACCATCAGACCAATGACGCCCATGACGACTCGGTTGTACCCTGTGAAGATTCCTCTCATGATGCCGTCCAGTTTCGGCATATCCTGTGGATAGGGATACGTCGATAGGCCCTCCTGACTGAATTTCACACCTCGGAGCACTTACTTCCTCGGTTTCGACGGGAGGCTTCTTAATGGACTGTAATTCCGATATCATCCCCCTGTATATGTCCTCCGTTTTCTCGCTGCTCCCCCATAACCCTATGGAATAGGTCCAATTAACGAGGCCGCCGGTAACGGAGCACTTCAGTCCGAAATTCAACCATCGACAGAGTTTCTGTAATTTGGTCTCCGGCGGCGGTTTCTGTGGGCAGTCGCAGAGCTGTAGGAGGAAAATCACATTCAGAAAATCATAACGTCATTGCGAGCGATCGATCATCCAATGGGACCTCCCTCCACCCTCTGCGGTTGTCGGTAACGCGTTAATCTTCCTCGAGGTATTTCGTGTAATGTCGTTTCTACCCGGTTTAAGTGTTATAGAATGCACTCCAGGTGGAGTGCGAGCTATGTGAGAACGTGGCCCTAATGTCTACGAGGGACTTGAAGGACTCTGATCCATTAGCTCGCCCTCCCATGCACTCGGGTCATACATGCTGCATCTGCTTGATGTCTGCCCGGCCAATTTGCAGCCAAATGTGAGGACCTCCATTGATTTGAATTCCCGACTGATTGAAACGATCGCGTTCGCTGACAGTGCTCGATCACGGAAGGTACTCAAAGGACCCAAAACGTGACAAAACTGTCTTTAAAGGGCACCCTATTAAAAGACCCCAAAATCGATGTTTCGTCTCGATCGATCAAAAGGTACTTCATAAAGAACGCGACGCGACCTGAACGTAATGTCTACCATCGGTTATCTATGATAAGTGTTTGCTGGCCAATATCAAATCCTCCTGGCTGAATATTAATTAGCCCCGACACTTCGGAGAAATATTTATCTTGAATTTGTGGTAGGACAATTTTACTATTATTTAATTAGCACTGACCTTCGGTGCGCAAGTTCCCTGGAGCTCTTTGCGAGTGCAGAGTTTTATCGTCACTGGTTTAGGAGGCTCGTAGGCTTTTCCTTCTTTTGGACGTGGACACGGTTCCTTGATTTCGGTACTAACCAACTTTTGAACCTGACCAGGCCTTATGCAAGTTTTCGGTTTTGACAGATTAATCGTCTGCGCTATAGTATTTACCCTCTTCATCGTCTCTGACTAGACTTGACGGATAAAAAGTGTAACTCTCTAATGTCATGTTGTGCATGGACCCTGGATTGAAACCGAAAATTTGAAAATTGAAAATTTAATAAGTCATTGCCACATATTTAGAAACGGTGCTCCCTGCAAATTTCACTCCTGACTGTCAAAAGTCTCGTTCGGTTTTTGTTTTTTTTTCCAACTTTCGTTTTTTTTTTTTTTTAAGAGAGCTCCATGGCTTTCGTTGCCGTCTCATTGTACGCACACTGATATGTGTATCATGGATTCGAACACGAGTAGTATAAGAATAAACACGCCATTTTGTAGGGTATTAGGTAATCCGGTTAGTATATAGGTCAGTGCTACCGGTATTTTTATACGTGATTTTACGTGCAGTAATATTCTTTTTTATGATCTTGAACCTTCTTTTCGCTACGCTCGTTCGCGAAAGCAGCTTTATATGAAGAACGTGAGATTACGCAATGAGGGAACTTGATGAACCTCAGCTTCCCCGGTCCCGGATTTCTTATTCATCAACGCCATTGGAAAAACTCGGAAAATTTGCATCCAGCACGTCCGTACATTTCTCATAGTGAAAACTCCTCGTCCGCCGCATCAGTTCCACCATACCCAAGTCGGGGATTCCTTCGGTCAAAGTGACGTATGCGAATACACGTCGAGCGTGAACAAGCCGAACCTTGACTAATGATTTGACATAACTTTTCCAGAAAAAATTCCCGTCAAATTTATGGAAACAAGAAACGTGCCTCCGAAAAAAAATCTTAAATTAGGAGGTACGCGGCTTGTCACGTTGTCAGAAAAATCACAATTGTGGTTTGAACTTTAAAACGGTTTCAAGCCGTCACTGGTAGCGAACGAAAATCCACCCCAAGGACATACATCACTTTTATCGCAAGGAACCACCGGGTCGATGTATATGCTTATTAATGGACACCCAACACCTCCGGAGGGATGGAGAGGTCGAGGTCCGTCCGATCTCTCAAATGCGAAAATTCTTAAATTATACCCGGAAAAAGGCCGAGGCCCGGAGTATTCCGAGACGTAGAGGTGGAAAAGACGCGCGCTAATCGGATATCCGGAAAGGATTCGTTCCTCTAGGAGGAGACGAAAATCTCGACACCGGGAACTCCACCGGTCGAGTCCGAGATCGATGCCGGCATTTTCATTCCCCATCGAGGAACGGATGGCCGAAGAGCTTTCATTTTTTCCAATCTCTTTGGGAGGGTCGAAGGACTCGAAAAACCCCGGGATAATGGCCGCGTCCCTTTCATGAGCAATAAACGGAGCCTTTCTCTACGGCGGGTGCGTCCAACCTTATGCGGAAAGCAGGACTCCCTAGAAATGACCGATTCTTCCTGGGGAAAAATCCCCGCAGCCGCGAGCGTCCCTCGCCCGGCGGGGATTTTTGGACCGGGTCCAGGAGGCCAACTATTCCAGGGATGGAAAGCATCCCCGGTGAGACTAAAAAGGCGGAAAGGGGGAAATAAACGGGGATACGGCGAAATATTTGTCAATCGTGTCGCGAGCCCATTCGTACCGAATCCGTGGAGGATGGACTCTCGCCCGGGCTCGAACGAATTGGATCGATCGCACATAATTACGCACCTAGGACAGAATAATTTCTAAACATTTTTCCGTAATCCTGGGTAGATGTCTCAATCGATAGATTCTTTTAGGATGTCCCGTGGATTTCATTTGAAGATGTCCAAAATATCTGTTGAAAATCTCAATGACCCATGTAGTTCTGATATTTTAGGAACAAGGGTCGAAATGGTGTATTTTAATTTATAGGGCATTTGTAGGGCTCCAATTTAAAGGAGTTTAGGGAATCCGAAATACGAGGCTGATTATTTCCCGTTCGGTCGGTCCGCGGGGTTTCCGGATATCCTGCAGACACCCCCGAAGGATATCCAAAGGCCGGCCTCTGGCGAATAATCGTCTTCCGGCGCCATTACTGGCTTTGCGCAGTGCTGCGAAAGAACATCAATAACCAATTTCGCAAAACCAATATCGTGAAAATTAGTTTCCGTTCGGCCATCTTCGCGGGTTTCTCGCTCCCTTTCTCGGGTCTCCTATCCAGGCCGGCATTTCCTCCCAGTACACTCCTTAACGTCCATTCCTATTCTCGCTTAACACCCCCTGGAAAACCAACTTCCTCCTTTTCCAGAACGGCCCCACATTCGGAGAAACGCCTTCAAAGGGGGTAAAGCGAAGGGAAAGAGGGAAGAGAGGTCGTCGTTTTTATAAGAGCTTCTAAATATGGCGCCTTTAGCGAACTGTATCAAAGGATCTGGTGCTTCCTTGGATCCTTGCAGGACCTAGAGATCGATCCAGGAACCCTGGAGATGTTCAAACAAAGTAGACTAACGCGGCATTAATCCGGAGCCATTCTCCTGGATTGTTCAAATTTGCAATTCCGATATTTCGAAGCCGGCGCTTTGGATAAGGCCCCGAGAAATCGAAATTTCCGAGCGGGGGATTTTCTCCGATACCACCCGGCGTTACGTCCTAACCCTTTATCGAGTCATGGACTCTGGATTTCCAAGGCAGCAGGCGTTATTTCCTTTGTTGAAATTTTACTGTCCACTCTTTACCTCGGATCTCTAATCTTACGAGTCGGAGTAACGCAAAGAACGTCGGCCTCCCTGCCGCCCTTTCCGTCGAATCATTAATTTCCCTTGCTCTTCCTCGAGGAAAGCTGACGAGGTTCTCAAATCTCTCCCCCGGGTGGAGGAAAGTGACGAGGATTGGGTCCTTCCAGAGAGTCGCTCTTAATTATCAAATAATTATTCTTTCGATTATAACTCGATTAGCGCAGCCGCCCGGAAAGAGCTCGCCAGTCGGCGAAGGAAATTAATGATTGCACAATTAATGATTCTCGGAGTGATAAGGGGGCGGATGGGAAATTCAACGCGTTACTTGACCGATTTGTCGATACACCGCTCGACGGTACACGAGGAAACGGGTAATCGCTCCGGAATCCCGATCAGGATCCAGATAATCATCGACGCGACGATTACAACCTACGAGTCGATTATAACGCACCGTAATCACGGCTCTCACGCAGCCCATTCCATATGCAACGATAAGGTCGAGGTGGAGGACCTTAACGATGATGCCTTTCCGCCCCACTTTGCGAGGCGTCATCAGGCCGATTGCGCATTCGCGATAATGACGCGATAATTCCCTTGAATATCCTTTTTTTCAAGTAAGACTACTCCTAGGGTAAGTTCGCGTGTCATGAAAGGGGCCTTCTTAGATTTCAAATAATTTCATGTTATTCCGTATATGTACATTTGTATATGAAACGTCAAAATATTCATTAAACTTTTCTCCTAACAGGGCGAACCGAATAATTTGAAACTTTCATGAGCATCGAACTGTGTTAATGGTAATTGACTTTTGACAAAAGGACGAATAGGAAATTAATTTTCCTATCGCCTTAATATTGCGATAATTTGCTTGAGTAATTTCCTCGAAGTCAGTGAGTACTTCTCTCGGTTAATTATTGACGTATAAAATTAAAGGCGAAGAGGAAGGTTTGAAGGCAGGGCGCGTATCAATTTTTCTTCTATTTCCTTGGATTTTTCCCAGCCCGATATCGGCGCATCCCCTGGGTTCGGTCATTACTCGATCGATCACCTCGGTCGGGGTAGCGCGAGGCAATTCCAATCGATATGACTTGTCGGGCTCCCGTAAATTAGGATTAGTCGACAATTTCGATCGGTCCGCGGGCCCCGGTAATCTAAGTTGAACTCCCGGCCTAAGTCCGAGTCGCGTCTGCGGCTGACTGGCCCGCCGAGTTATTAAGTCCTCGGCTTCCGAGCAGTCCGCAGGACCGATTAGAATTTCCTCCGAGCCACTCCCAGGGGGAGGAGAACTCCTGTTGGCCGTCCACATGTACTCTGCCAACTCCGGACCGGAGATCGATTGGGCGACACATTATTCATGCCGCGATTAGCCCCTTCGACGACGCCGCGATCGGTCGGTTAATCTTTTATCAGCCGACCCCGTAATAGCCTGCGAGCCTTTGAATTAAGCCGCGACGACTGCGACAATCTGGGATGGTTCGTTGATATCAGCCACCCCTTCCTACCCTTCTTGGTGGATCGCGGTGATAACGCTCGGGGGAAGAGTAAAACGCGAATGGCGTAGGTAAATCGTCGGAATAAAAATTCCGAGGGTGGGCACTATCGTGACCGAGTAGTGAGATAGGGAAATTGAGGAGGAGGGAGGTCCACTGTTAATCTTTCCTCTCGTGGGTCCAGCGTCCCATCCTCGTCCCTCTCTTTCCCCGGTATCTAAGAAACTCCATTCCGGCTCGTATCGTAAAGTCTGTCGACCTATCGAAATGGAGGCACAAATGGGGATGAAGAGACGAAGGATTTTTGTGGCTCTTTCCAAGAGTACCCCCCGCCGGCCCAGGGGCTGGGGTAAAGGGGTAATTCGAGTACTCTTTATTCGATCCGCCGCTTCGGCAGAGCTCCATCCCCTAACGCTATCCCGTAAGAAATTTTTGTTCCGGGGGGTGAGAAAGCGGACCCTCGTAAAAAGGATCTTCGGTCCAGTATCTGCTCGATTGGATCGAGGAGATGCGACGGGATAACAACCCTGGATAGCTCGATAGCCGAGGGGATGAAGACTCGGGGCGATCGAGGGATCCTATAGCGTACGGGGCGCACTTGCAAACACTTAACTATCTATGAATTTAAGGTGAAGTGAAAGACCTAGAAAAATTAGTTCGACGTCGGTATGAAGGATTATTCTAAATACCTACGTCACCGACGTTCGTATTTTCTCCCAAGAAGTTTCCGGAGGGGCGACTTTCCCCGGAATTCCAAACCAACGCGCACCTCGGACCGAGAACTACCCCTTTCCCTCCACATCACATCTCCCAACCCCTTTTTCTCTGTTTCTCCCCCTGGTGGGCGCCATCGATCTCTTTTACCGAGACGAGATAAACGATGTTTTGATATCGCTTAGCCGGAACAACCCCTCGCGACACGCATCCATCCCCGGAAGCCTCGCAGAAGGTACGAGCCAGAACGGGGTGGAAGATAAGGTCGTCTTCATTTTTTCCACCCCCTCGGGAAAGAATCGTCGGCCTACCATCTATTCCGATCAAGTCTAAACGGAGGGTTGCCCGGCTCGAGACCATCCCCCTCGTCCACACCCCATAGGCTCGAACGATCACAGCAGATCGGATCGGCGTCGATCGATCAACCCCCAATAACGAGCCATTACACCCCGACCACCCGCACCTCGGCTTGAGAAATTCTTAAAAGAATCACCGATTATTGCGATTACCGTATGAGTGTTATCTATGCGCTCGCAAAATCCATCTTTCATTGGGGTAAAGTCCAAGAGGGTGGAATATCCAAGTAGGCGCCTCGGGGGGTGGTAAAAAGAATCGCGGCGGCGATAGAGGGTGAGTTTTTCCTCGGTAGAACTCGCGTTTCGTAAATTTCTCGGGGTTTCCGTAAATTACCGCGGCGGCACCCCCGATTTCCGTAGGGCCGGTATAAATTACCCCTAACGAATCCAATTAAACGCGGCCACCATCGGAAGCGCGGAGACATTCATAGCCGGCCTGCCGTTTCGCTATGGCGATTCGCGGGGGGTCGCGGGGGTCGCGCGTGGTTGGGTGCCCCCGGGGGTGGCGGAGGTTGCGGTGCGTCGCGGGGTGGAGGGTGCTCGAGCCGAAGGGGTCGAGGGGGTTAAAAATATGATTTTAATACCACTGCTCCGGGATCGCCGTATATCATGCTTTTGTCCGCCTACCATTGTCTCTCCTGTGTCCCGCGCCCTGAAAACCACCCCCCGCCCCCGCCGACCGACTCGCCCCGCGTGGGCCAACGCGCCGGTGCCAGCCAAAACGCTCATAATTGAAAATTTCGTATATCCGCAAAAATTTCGCCAAAATTAATTGCTCACCCCTCCCGGCCCCTCTCGCGACGGTCGCACCCCGGCGCAGGGTTGGGGTGCAGCGTGCATAAGTGCACGCTAAATTGGCTGCGCCATTGATGGGGCTGGAACTTTACGGGAAAATGTTGCAAAGACTCCTTAAAGCAGATGTTAAATGATATTTATGGAGACTCGATACTTCCATGGGTTAATATAATTATTTATCACGTCAGTATATATTACAAAGGACTATTTTCACCCTGTCACTAGTCATAAGCCCCATTGATAGGACACGTGTTACTTTACACCTCATTTTTCGATTTGGGTCCATTTCCATTCTTGCTCGTCGTATATTTCTACATGTTATACCCGTGGGAAAAATCCCGGAACGCAGAGTACGGCAAATAGAAAACCGCGAGCGGAACAGGAGTGCTAAATGGAGCGGGATGTTCGCGATCGCAAATTATTGGAATGAAATGCTCGGAAATGAAATTCTGGGGGGCCGACACGTAGGTGGACATCGGACCCTCTGTCCCGGGGGTCGTTTCTCTTGCCTTGCTCGCTGTTCCTGACGTACATTATATTCGAGGGGGTGACACAAAAGAGGAGTCGATTTCCGGCGAATTAAGCGAGGTAGGGTTGGCTCGGTTATATCCACCGGAGGGGTGGTTAACAGGGTAATTTGTTAATTTCATTATAGCGGGCTCCCGCTAAGCTTTCCATTTTCTGCCGCTAGGAGAGGGCCCCCCTATCGTCGATAAATAATATTAGCAGGATCGGAAGCGAAGGGGTGGCTTTTATTTGTATTAATTGACACCCTCCCGATCCTCTCCCTGGTAGACTACCCTTTCGCCGCGGCCTCGGATTATTACCCAGGCGGGAAAGCGAAATCGCGCTAAATCCCAACTATCCTATCGCTAAACCACCCCTGACACCTGCGCTCTCCGCACCCCCGTGAGCACGTGTATCCGAATATTTATTTCCTGTCGATAATCAATTAAAAAAGATTCATCCAGGATGAGCCACCGGCGATTACCGGGTATTTCGATTCTTCGCCTGTTTCCCCCCCTGCGGTAAGGATAGGTCTTATCAAAGGGGTTGATTTCGCCGATTTACAAAATCGCTCTGTATGCAGTCGGGCCTTTAAGGTGCACAAATGGCCGATCTTATTTACGCATCTAAGTGGAGACGCGAGATAAAATCTTCTTTGAGCATCCTAGGTTATCTACCCCTTTGGTGCGCCAAGGTGAGAGGGTGAAATAATTAAATAAGTTTCCTCTTGAGAACCTCTCACGCTTCGCACGATGTACCCCCTTTCATCGGTTCAACGATATTACCCGCGTTAAGACGAAGACACCTCGCCATACTAGTGCGTGGAAAATTATTCCCCGTGGAAGTATCTCTTCCTTTCGAGGGGCAGGGATCAGGATGGCTTTTCCGGGGCTACGTGAAATATCGACAACGAGATCGCCGCGTCGCCGGGGATGGAATAATTTAAAACTATCCCCCAGGTGCGGGGGAAAGTTCAGAGAACAGGGCGGATCGTTCCACGACTCTCGCACCTGGTACCGGATTTTCAAAGTCACAGGGAAACATTTTCGACCTCGAAGACTTTTGCCGAAATGACTTCCTTTCAATTACGGTAGCAAACAAAAGTGAGCAATACCTTTCCCCAGGGGTGGTTTTCTAAAATTGTTACGTGGCGTCTATGGCATCAGACCCCTAAGAAGAAATGATTTCGGTGGCGAGCTTTTTCTTTAGTAGTAAGTACAATTGACGTATAAAGGACGTGCGACAATTGGAGTCGACGCAATCGGTGCCACGTACTGATCCTAAAAACTGCCCCCCGCCCTGTTATCGCATTTTCCGGGGTGCTCGGAGACCTCAATGAAATTACGCCGGGAGAAAAGGCGTCACCGACAGCCCCCTGTATCTCTGTAAGTGGATAAGCGAACAATTGCGTCCCGATTAAAGCAATTTTACCGGCACCCGTGGTCTTGGCGGTCCACGGGGCCGATGCGACTGTCGGTGTCATCTTCCCGGGATATCCGCCTAAGGGAAATTCGTTTACGTTACGCAATTACCACCGTGAAATCGAGTCGACGCCAAGAGCAAAGCCCAACGGCGCTCCACCGCGACGCGACACAAAGGGGTAGGTAAGACCACATTTATTCGATATCCTCGCTGACAACTTCCCTTTATCGGCGGGACGGGGGGAGGGGTGCGGGGGGAGGAGGAGGAAGAGCCTCGCAAAAGCGGCGGGCCTCTTGGTTATAACCCCGTAATCGGAGGCAATCGGATTTCGCGAAGGGATGGGTTTATCGACGGCGAGATCGCGTTATCACGTCGTTTCGTTCTTCTCTCTTGATAGGGCGTATCGGGGGCGAAACGACGACTGCCTTTGCGCCGCCTCCTAAAGGGACCTCTAAAGGGACGAAAATTAAAATTTGTAAAATTAATATTCAAAGGCGCGCACCTGACGATTAATGCTTGGTCGAAAATGAGAACCTGGTTTTCCACCCCTTTCGGGCGGAACGGGTAATCGGGGGTGCGCCTCGCCGTTCACTTGACGGGAAAGCCTTTTACCCTACGTGTGGGACATCACTCGGCGGAATGATTTCAATTTTTATGCAGTTACCCGGGGGGATGCATAAAAACACCGCGGATCCTTCTGCTGCGCTCCAAGTGGAGGCATTAAAATGCGGGGGCGAGTGCGCGCGATGACGCGCGCTGGAGTGCGCTACGCGGAGTGTCGTCCTCGTAAAGCGACGGCCCCGGAGAGACTAACGCGGATGCGAGGGTGCGCATGCGCTCGCGCATTTGAATGCGCGCGCGAAACGTAAGCGATGATCAAAGCGACACTCGGCCTTTCAGGCGGGCCGCCCGCCACCCACCGCCACCCACCGCCCACCACCCCCCGGGCGAAAGCTACGCGGGTAAAGCACCTCCTCCTCCGTCCCTTCGGCGTACACTAAACCGATCCGAGGCACGTAAATGCACGTAGACTCCGGCAAATGGAGCGCGACATTTTAATTTCCTCCACAAAAGGGGCAAAAGACGGGCGGCGCCGCGACGTTAGGACGGGGGCTCGGCAAAATAAACGGAGGGCCATTTTTCGCGGGATTCTCGACCCTCCGAACCGCCGGGAATAATCCCGAAGGAATTTCATAGTTGCGATAGGATTTCATACGTAAACGCGCCCCTGCCAGTGACGGCGCTGTCAAGGACCCCCGCGGAAAGGGCCGACAGGACGCAGGATTACTCTTCCCGGGGTTTCAAGAGGTCATTTTTAGGAGCCGTTTTTACCGAAAAAAGGATACCGTGATCCCTTTCGGGAGCTTTGGCTGCGTCGGAACGTTTGCACGGGTACCGAGAAAACCGGCGCCGGCACCGAGCTTTCTGCCAAATAACAATGTAACTCTCATTCATTTACCATTGTTACCATCGGAAAAAAAGGTACCGGTGTACCGCCACTGGTTTTGCCGGTCGCGGGCAAACGGCGTTAGCAGCGGGTTTCTCGGTTACCGGAAGTTGGCGAGCGTGTCGTGTTCCGGACACGCTCGGAGATGGATCGGGACAAAGTGTCGTCGAGCTTGGTTCGACACGGTATGGCAATAACCCGGGTCCGCGACGCCGCATGATAAGGACGGTCCCCGAAGGGGACCGGTGGTTCACCGGACGTCGGTCACTAGTTGGCCCCTCGAGACACCTTAAGTGCCCTCGAATCTCGAACCCCTCGTTCGCCATCCCCGATCCCTCGTAAACTCGAGACCGATGCGCTCCATAAGTCGATCGAGATTGGAGAGGCCTGAGAAACGATCGAGTTACTAGACCGAGACGATCGAAATAGGGAAGAGTTTGGGGGAACGGGCGAATCCGGGAAAAGGGGGTGGAAACGTCCCTTCCAACCCTTCACGACCCGACGAAATCGTTTCAGCAACGATGCGCGGTATTCTCTTACCCTCTTATCGACGCGACTATTTAATTTCCCTTTCCATCATTCCTAATCATTTACGTGTAGGAATATCGGTATTTATTTTATACCTTCAAGTGAAATCCACGAGACATCCTAACAAATCTGTCGCTTAAGATATTTTGACAAGGATTACAATTATTTAGAAATTATTCCATGCCTCTAGGGTTTCAACGCGAGGGAAAGGATTCGTTGATAAATTATGACACGAGACGGCAGGTCTTCCTTGCGGTCCTCGACACGCGGGAAAATTCAACTAAAGTACCGGAGTTTTTCAGGGCATCGATAGGCATGATTCAGGCATTAAGGTTATCCGGGAAAAATCAAATCGGTGGCTGCTAACCCGATTTCGAAGTAGAAGGCATTACCGGGGCTGGAAACCCCCTTCGGTAATGGCCTGTCCGGGTATCTCGCATCGATGAAATAAGAATAGTCAGCCTCGACCCATCGATCGTACTTAATCATCGAGTGGAAGTCTCCCCGCGGCCGATAATACACCGGTTGCTCCCTCGAAATTAGAACCAAGATTAAATTTCAATTTGACCGATCGTCGCCTCGGATCGATGGCGTGGATTTAGCGCACGGCTTAAGCTCGATCTAACTTTTCCAGGAGGAGTTTTCTCGCATGTCGGGAAAATTCCCCTCTACCCCAGGAAGGATGCAACTTTTGCCAATAAACCCGTAGCCCACTTTCTTTATTAAACTTTTTAATCAATTTCAGCCTATTTCAATAATTCCGGCGCATAGATGAAATTTCCCTCGGCAGTTTTATCAATATCAAATTATTGGCCAAGTACAGCCTCCCTCCCGCCATTTTTTTTTTAATACCATTAATGAACTGATCTCCCAGGAGTTAATTTCACCCCAAATTCCATAAAACGCGGAACAACATTGCGGCCGGTTTAATATGAATACCGTACATACTTTCAACGAAAATATCTTCTCCGCGGGCTTCGACTCCCCGGAAAGTGTAGGAAAACCGACAGAAAATACCCTGAACTATATATCCGGGAGCCCTAATTACAAGGTGCGTAAAAAATCCCCGGAGGATAGAAATCTCCGAAAAATTTCATTACGGACACACTAAACCCATATTTGGGTGCGTTTCTCGTGGGGCACCGACTGAGCATCGGACCCCTCAAAACCCCAAATTTTTTAATTACCTGGAAATCCCACCCGCTCGTTATTATAACAAAGGTACGATTGAATCCCCGGGAAAATTTCGGGTTTTCGATGAAAATTCCGAGTCTAGCCCGCGCCGTTAAAAAATCGAGGAACGGTACGTAGAAACGCAGGTTTCTAGACGATAGCCAGGGGGAAAAGTGAAATTTTCAGCGAAGGGTGAAATTCGCAAGACGTGCGTGCGACTCGGTCTGTAACCACCCTGCAAACCTCGGCCACGTCAGAACCACCCCCGGCGGGGGTGGTCGCAGGGGTTGGCAGTGGCCGGACTATAATTCTGCGTTATCGGTGGTTCACGGGCCAACGCATCCCTCCGCGGAAAAGAGGAAGTTTCTCACCCCGTCGGGGGTGCGGCGGCGTGCCGGGACCAACCCCAATTTCGAATCGAATCCGGCATTGTAAACCTCTCCTCTCGTCGCTTAACAAGAGGGGCTCGTTTGCGCTTCTGGCATTCCATACGATGGCATTAGGGGATGGTCCGTGGGCATACCCCCTGGCGAGGTCGTCCATCACCCCCGTTCGCGTCTCCGGGGCCGAGGACTGCAAGACTCGCCTCGATGCGCCGACGAGCACTACTCCTGGAGGAGGCGATAAGGGTTGATACAACCCTCCGGATCGATTGCCATCGTCCGCTGATAAAGACTTACGGACTGATAAGTGGGCGCGGTCTCCCATGCGGGAAATCCGCGAGGGCGCTAGTTAGGACGTATCAGGTGGAAGGGAAAGTTTTGTCACTTTTTTCTAGATGCGTGCGTGTTGAGAAGGACGACAATACTTTTCCCTTCCACCTAATAGCTGGATGAGTTGGAGGAGAGGTTCCCAAAGTTCCTCGAGGCGCCGAAGGAGGAATAGAAAAGGGGAGGAAAGGAATACCGGGCGACAAGTCGGGTTGATCGAGTGATTCATCGTTGGCATGACGCAGGACCGCGGACCTCGATTAGGCATGATTTAAGGGTCGTTATCGGTAACCGGAGCTGCGGGCTGGAGCGTCCACGTCAGCGGGAACGTCCGTATCAATTCGCCCCGTAGGCGCGTCCCTCCCTCTCGCCGGCCCTTGATACCAAAAGTCAGCCGATAATAACCGGCGGGATTCGTAATACCGACAGACCCGGGAACTACCTTGCCGAATGACCAGCTTGCGTGTCCCACACGTAACGCTGTATCGACTATCTGGTTAAGTTCACGCGCGATTGCCTCGCGGGGCAATGGCGGGTGATGAATCGGTGATTAAGATGAGCCTTCCGCGAGCCGGTACAGGCCGTTTGCCGTCGTGATTTCGAACCGATCCCGCGCCGATAAATTCTTGCCATCTCCGCCTTGCCGACCGAATGGCCGTTATCGAGGTCGGGCCATCGGGCTCGGCGAAAAAGCCGAGTAAAATCGCGAGGTGAGGCCCTCACCGGGTCCGCTATTGTCGCGACGAGCCCGCTATCTGGCGGCCTCGCGGCGAGTTACGACGCGGCCGTAAAAAGCCGAGGGTGGACCCGTGAACTCCTGGCGGGCCCTTAACCGCAAATGGGGAAAAGGTCTTACTTGATAAAAGTATAGTGCCCCCGACAAAAAGTTCAATACACCCCCCTTATCGGAAACCCCCGATCTCCGGTTTTACTTCGTCCCCTGGACCCGAATCCCACGGTCCCGCAGTTTCGCCGCTTACTTTCATTTAACTTAATCCCCTGGCACCCCTAACCTCCGGACGTTTATCTTCCTACTCTTCGATCTTATCTGAAAGTAACAACCGACCTAGTCGATTCCCTTTCCTCGGAGACAACGAAATATCCCCCACGAACGTCCTGATCCAGTCCCTTTTCTGACTCGCTTCTGGAATTGCACCGCTAAAATACTTACCGGGACAAGAAGGGGAATTAACGTAATTATCATCCATTGCTTTGGATTTGCAGGACGAGGTACGGTATTACCAGGTTCCATTAGCACGCGTTACCGTGCCTCTGTGTGTCGTCCTAACATTTGGATCGGTTCCGTCCTCCGATACTCCGGTGAGCTTAACCGTGGCCGTTCTTCGTGGCGAAAGTTCGGGGCAATTGGTCGGGACGAAAGTTGGTTAAAAGGTGGGGCGTTTAGCGGCGAGCAATGGACGTGTAAATGAGGCTCGAAGTGCTCGAATAGTTCGACCCGGCTCAAGGAGGTCCGAGGTTACTAATGTCGAGGAGCAGGGCGAGAGGGCGAGTCGCTCGTTTCTCTTGGAGCCGCCTTTACCCGACCGGCCCCTTTATTTTTCTCCCCTCGGCCTTTTACCGGTTATAAATGATGACAACTCCATTCGGAATGGGTTTCCATAAATATTAGAAGAGCCGCGAGGACCACCGCCCGCCGTGAATGCGGCCGAGACCTCGTAACGTAACTCGTTTAAATAAAGTGACGTGCTAATGGAATCTCTTTCAATCCCTCCTCTAGCTTCGCCCGATCGGTTTTATTGTACATCGCGTTTCATAAGTGAAGAGGGTGCTAACCGAGGGGATACAGTACATGAACTACGGGCAAATCAACTCAGACCGGGTGAAGGAAAATATTAGCGGGTTTTTCGCAGCTCGAGAGCCGCGAATCGCAAACCGGAGGCAGCGATAGAATTCCACCCGGATGAATTAATATTATCGTGCCGGTAATAAAGGGGGTGGAAGGGGGGGTGGAGAGCTTTTACGTACTGCGACGTAATAACGCATTGGTATAACGAGGAATTCATTAGTTTTGAGGCACCGGAGGGGGAGGCCGCCGGGGAGAAAATTCCTAGACCGATTTACAGGCTCATAATTTGCGGATCACACACGGCGAGAGGCGGCGATAAAACGTTCCTTATTAATGAGGGAAAAAGATCGTCCCGGAGGCGCTAAATGCGCCGGAGAGAGAGAGAGAGGAGACGTCCTGGGGAAAAACGAGCGAACGTAATTTATAACCGCAGGGAGGGAAAGCTTTGCAGGATAGGAACGATAAAATCCCCGTTTCATAAGGTTAAACAAAGGAGAGGAGGCGCGAGGGGGGTAAAGAGCGAGAGAGGGGGAGGGAAGGAAGGACAGAGGCCAGAAAACAGAGGCGGAGGTACGCGGAAGAAAGTGATGCCGGAAAGGGTTGAGCTTTTTTACCGGAGGCCCGGGCTTCCCGCGACGCGCGGCATAAAATCCACCTAGGGTATATTTCACCCGCTTATGCATTATGAAATATGGCATGACTTTTTAGTGATCTCCCCGGGTCCGAGGACTGGGTGCAGTTTTCGGGGGCGCACCCCCTTTGAGCTCGGGAGCCTCGATCCGGGGGGATTTTTCTTTCGCACCCTCGACCCACCTGGGGGAGCCCTTTGCGAGGACAGGGGACCCTGGAAAATTGCAACGATCGGATCCCCCTGGGTGGAAATCATTTCCTTCGTATCGCTGCCTCCCCTGGAACGGGACAAAGAGACTTGGCGAGCGCTCGGGGCGGGGGTGGAAGTGCCATCTCATTGACTATTTACAAAGAGTACTCGCCGGGTCCATTCTCGTTAAAGGTACGGCGCAACGTCTAAGAAATTTCTACCGAGCGGATCGGTATGTCGATTTGAGAGAAAAGGCACGGATACGCCCGTCGACAGGTGCGAATTTATCGATGCTCGCTCTTCTAATTCTTTGTATCGCGGCACAAAGGGCGGGCGAGATGGAAAGGGGGGCCAGGGTGGAGGCTCCCTCGTTTAACTCAAAGCGACAGGAGCGGTTTTTGAGAAATGAGGTATAAAGATGATTACCTCTCTCGCGGCATCTCTACGGCGCTTTCTCTCGCCCATCTCTCCACGGGGTGTTTATGATCCATCTATTCTGCGGGGGATCACTTCGTTCACTCTCCGCCGTTGCAATTTCCACTTCGGCCGACATCATCGACGGGCTTTATTTCCCACCGCGGAAAATCCTACCTCGGAATATTCAACCCTCCGACTTCCCCGAGTTTATCGAGCCCCCCCGCGAAGATCGTCTCTCACTCGACCGAGTTCCTCCATCGGTTCAATTAAACCCGAGACGAGCTCGGCTCGTAAATGAGGCTAGAATTTATAAATAAACAAACCACTCGTTATCACCCCTCCACCCTGGGCCCCGAATTTCGAATTCTTCACTCCACCAGCGAGGAATCGTGAGGTCGGTAAAAAAATGATCAGTTGACCCAGTGCTTATGTCGAGGCACCTCCAAAAAGGGGACTCCACGAAGGAGCAAGGAGATATCCGGGGAAAGAAAGCACAGAAGAGAACCTGGGTGGTCAGCCTGAATCATGGGGAAATAAAAAATGGCCAGCTGGTAGAGGGGCATTATGAGCCCCACTTCCCTTTGTCCCGGGAACGAGCCTCGGAACAATCAAATCCTGGTACCGAAGCCGAAAAGTGGTGCCGCGTATAACGTATACCGTCTGCACCTCCGCTGTTTGGGTCCTGGGGATTTAAAGAGGGAGAGCCTAGGGCTTTTCACCCCGACACTCGGCTGAAAGCCCAGGCGAGAAACCTCGGAAAGCTTCATCCCCTTAAAGGGGGGAAAAAATCGCAATTACGGTCAAACAACGCGACAAAGGCTGCACCAAATGTAATTGAATGGACCGTTCTCAAAATTCTCAAAGTACCCCTGATTAGTAACTCGGGAATATCACATAACGAATCGCGTGATCAGCTGTCAGTTGTTAATACATCCTCAATATAATCCATTGTTTCCTTACATTTGTGTACTTTTTAGGTTGAAGTTAGATTAATTGAAGCTAAACGATCGAATTTGGCTGGTTACTCTAAACGGCGGTTAGAGGAAGTTAACCTGCCGTTGAAATGTGGCGGAAGGGGGAATTTATTGTAACCGAGGATTAGCTCTTTGACCGAGGTTAGTGGAACCGGGGATAGAGATTTCCGGCCCGATTTTCGTCCTGTAGCTTCCTGCGGACTTGCGGAAATGGCGATATTAACGTCGAAGGTACTGTAATAAGGTGTATATATAGTTCCGTGAGGGAGGAAAACCATGATTGGGTCCACGGGAAGCGACGCGTAAAAGATTCCATTAAACCCAGATCGAAGTAGCGAAGGAAGGCGATCTCGATCGCAGGCGTTGATATCGTTCATTTGTCCGTACGCCATGGATCGGGGCATAAACTCGGATTGACGTTCGAGGGCGAAGGGGAAACCTCGGAGGAGAATCCGCAGCCCGAAGGGACGTAAATTTAGTCGAAAGAAATTGTAATTAATTAAGGGGAGCAAAGAACAAAGTCCTCGAGGGGAAGAGGTGTCGGCCGGAGACAAAAGGGCGAGATTCGCGTCTCTCCGGCGAAACTGCGGCAGGTCAATGAAACGAGAGTAATGCGACCAATTAGTAAGAATTAGCATTGCCGGGTCAACGGGCGCCGGTCTTACGGTACTCGGAAAAATAATTGTCCCGATCCTCGGCAAAGACTTCTTAACTTCCACTCCCGGGAATGGTTACACCGAGTCTTCCTCTCCGGCGTAAACACGACTGCCTACATTTCCCTTCCCTTCTGAAGATATTCAAATTGACGTTGTTTATTTAACGTAATTGAGACGTATCGGGTGGTTAAGACTCACTTCTACGCGCCGAGGTGGCGTGGAAGGTGATTTTTACCGATCTGTAAGGACCAAATTCCGCGATCCATTTTTCTTAAAATTTTAATATCTTTTACATTTCATTTATTTTTAATTATAATTGAGATTAGAATTTTACATTTCATCGTGATCATAGAGATGTCGGGGCCGTTTGGCGATTTTTACGTCGCCTTGAACGTCTCCCCAAATATGACTTTTATGGTTAACGCAGATCAGGACGGATCGCAGGATATCGCCATCGCGGTACAGGGTGAGCCCTGATGTGACCTAAAATCTGGCCCATCAACGGTATACGATAACGATGGGGACGACTCATAAAATGCGTGATAACGATCTGATTTGCAGCGCGACGATCCGTGCCACCGTATGGAAACCTTTAATGTAGCCGAAGAAATTTACGCGGGGCGATAAACTATTATCCAAGGGGAACATCGGTGTCCTGTAGGAACCCCTCGCCCGAAGTAAGTCATCCGATCGAAAAGGTATCTCTTCGAAGCCGCGTGGTGCCTTATTAAATATTTCTCCTACGTTTTACTCGAGTTTAACTGGCAAACCCTCCGCGAAGAGCAGCCTGGCACGAGCAATCGTCTACGGGGATTGAAATTGCCCGGCAGAAACTCCCTCTAATTAATATCTATTATTAGGGATATCTAACGACGGCGGTCGACATCCGGAAGAGATCGCGGACGGGACGGGTCCGAGACGAAGGGAGTTCCCGGCTGTCGGTGTCTAATTGAACCTCGGGAACAATTGCTGGATCTCGCAAGGCCACCTTCGTCTGATCCGGATTCGGGAATTTCGGGAGAGGACCTAGAATATGCCTTGAAGAAATAAATATACCGGCGGCGGGGTGGAAAGGAAGGGAGGACGCTCGATGGGTCACCCTTAGCCAGACTTTGGCTTTATTATTATGCATTTATGCAGATTGGAATTAATATCCGAAGTCCCAAAGCGGATTCCAGGGCGCAATCGCCGATCGAACTTGGGCTAGACATCGATTGAATTCGACGAGGCCAATTACTCGCCTCGGTCCGCTTCCCGCAACGACGAGGACCTCGTGCTTCCTCCTCCCTCGCATCGCGTGTGCCAAATCGCGTATACAGTTTTCAGTAATAAGACACTAAGTACCTCTTAGCCT
This sequence comes from Orussus abietinus, assembly GCF_000612105.2. Taxonomy (NCBI): domain Eukaryota; kingdom Metazoa; phylum Arthropoda; class Insecta; order Hymenoptera; family Orussidae; genus Orussus; species Orussus abietinus. Next base: position 1,251,315 of record NW_019395988.1, read on the forward strand.
TATTGACCCGACGTCTCTTCTCTGCACCCGAGCCGATCCTCCCTGCCCATTGACCGGGCCGCTCTCGATTCCTCCCTAGAGCGGATTTCCTCCGAAGAACGGATATTTATTGAAAGCCATTTTGTGCACCGATTCAAACCTGGATAGCGTTCTTTCATTTATCCTGATTTCGATTGAAGGATGCCTACCGACCATCCAGAACGTTTCCTGAGGGCGAATGCATCATCGGGAAGAGTGGAGGAAAATTCACGCGGCATCGTGTCTTTAATTTGAGTTTCCTTATTCTTACACCAAATGTATACCCATTAGCACGAAATTATTGTACGACTCAGAAAACACGAATTTCTGGAGTTTTACTTATAATAATTGCGAACCGGTAATTGTCATAGCGGCGGCCACGTGGTCTCCCCGCAGGAGGTCGGTCTTCCCTAACCTCTTTCGGCGGCAACCGCTTCTAACCGCGCAACGATAAAAGTCCGACCGCAAATGGTACCATAAACTTTAGCGATATCGTAAAATATATATATATATATATTCGCTCCTTTCAACTGCGACGCATACCGGAATGCCGGGGCACGCATGAAAATGCGCCGCATGAGGATTGCCTTTATTACCGCGAATCCGCGATTGCGGAAAAACCGCGGAAACGGACTAATGGAAGAGTGGCCTCTGCCCGGAGTCGACCGACTTGGCGCGAGGTCCGAACCAACGAGTGGGAGCGAGAGGGAGCGAGGCGCCGCCGCGCGAGAGCGACAAGGAAGGAGATACTTACGCGCGACCAACGCGTCGGATCGCGCCCATACCGTTTACGGGATAATCCGGAAATCCGTTTACGGGGCCTCGTAAAGCCACGGTGACGTTACCAGGTGCTCCCCTCGTAAATAATGAGCCGAATGAGGACCAGTTACGAATTTATTAACTTCCGGTAGCGATATGAAGAATCGAAGAAATTTACAATAACTCTACCAGATGAGGGAATGGTAGATCACGTTGCATTTTTACACTTTATTCCAATCTCGTTCGCGACGACTTGAGGTTGTCCTTGGTTGTAAAACCACCTGTACCTTTGTTCCATGTTCTTTCCCGGACTATCTCGTTTTCCAGGTCGTACCATATTTTTCCTGGTACCTAAAGTTTCTTTTGGCACCAAAGCACCCTCTTGCAAAAGGCGATATCGTTGTTCATGTCGATTGCTCTTGGCCGGCGTAAATCTATCCCATGTCTTTGGTCTACTTGGGGATTTTTTAAATACTATCGGTGGACTCATTTTATTTCTATCGTCGGAAATATAAGATGGGTCCTTCGAATGAATATAATTATCCACGTCGTTCCTATATTTCCCGGGAATACTGTTGCTTCGAGAATCTCCGGAAACCTCACTTTCTGGAGGACCATCCACCATTGGCACCGTTTCTTTTAGCTTGAATGAAACTGGCCAGATACTGGAAATCGTCGGATAGTTTACTTTGATTACCGTCTTTGCAGGTGGTTCCCTCAAATCGTCCGGAACGTTGGTACCTTTCAAGGTACTTAGTCTCAAGTCAGTAGACACGGTTGCGACGGTACGACCTAGACTGGAAACGACATCCGCTTTCTTCTTCCCTACAAATTCATGTATCCCACCTGTATTATCATCTTCTAAATTTTCAGACTCCTCGTGATCGATAGAAACCACTGTCGACTTATCGGGTGCCAAAGATCCTGTCCTACCTTCCTCATCCTGAGCACTTAACGACGCGTTTTCCTTCCTACTTGTTAATTCCAGGTCGACATTTTGTAAAGAAGCGTTTTTCCCTAATTTTTCATTCCCAGAATTTGTCAACTCCTCAAAGCCCACGTTTGTTACGTCGGTGTTGATTTTATCCTGACCCGAATCAGTATTTATTAAAGTCGTGCTCGTTTCAAGGGGACCAGGGGAATCCACTTCGAGATCATCCCCCAGGTCGGGGTGCCTCGTGGATGCAGACGTGCTCGGCGCTGCATCGATCTGCATTTCAGAGCGATCAGGTTGGCTATTCTCCCAGATATTTGGGGGGGACGCCTCTTCGGTATTAGATTGTCTCCCCGGCAATCCCGACTCCTTCATCTCCGCATTGTCAAAGGAGCCGTCAGGAAGGCGAAGATTAAGCGTGACTCCGAGACGATTCGGAATTGCCCGACCTGGCTGACCCGAAGGGTTGAAGGTCATCCCGGAACTTCCCTCGGGATCTCCGTAAATCCCAGTTGGATTCGTCTTTCCGGGATCGTTTGTTTTACTCGTCAAAGTCGGCTCCGAGGTGAAGCTCTCGAAATTCCGATCCCTCGTGGAACTTATCTCAAACTTCGAAACGGAAAACCGGGCCCGGGAGTTCTTCTCGGTGGAGGTCACTTCGGGAACTCCGCTTGAAATTCCCGAGAAATTGGCCGAGAAACTGCCGTTACCATCGACAGGCGGTAAAAGTTCGTCAGACCCTGGGTCGGTTAGCATTTTCCCCCTTTCGTCCACTTTCCTCGGGGAAAAGGTGGTCCGAGGTGTCCGACCGACCGTTTTTGACGTTTCTTCGACCTCCGCATCCTTTTCGCCCTCCGAGGACGCCTCCGCCATTTTGGACAATTTCGGGACGTTGGCTTGGAAGAGAACTTGGCCAAAACTGCTCCCAAGAACTGTACTAGTCTCCGAAGGTGGCCCATCGGGTGTCTTTTCCCTTCCCGATGACCCTGAATAATATGAATTTTCTCCATAATTCTTGACATCCGAATTTTTTAATAATATCCCCTTCGATCGCTCCGTGACGCCTGTTGGTGACTTGGGGTTAGAAAAATCGACTTTGTTGCTGTCAAGTAAATCCTTTATAGGAACCTCTTCATCCGATGTATCAAATATGCCTTCCCTGTTGATGTCAGATCTGGGAAACAATGTCAACCGGATTTTCTTGAGATCGTTTAATCTGGAAACTGCAGCTTCTTTATTCCGGGTTGATTCAACCGCCGCCATTGTTGATGTGATTAACTTTTCGGTCTCTTGCGGGTACTCGGATAAATCTTCCTCGGTAAATTCACACTCTGTTACGCGATTTCCATTTACAGATTCTTCATCGTCAATAAATATATTATCTGTCAACATTGTACTGCCAGAAGAGATTGGTGGAGTGTATGCAAATTGGATAGACGTTGGTTTGTCGTTAATTCCCTCCCATTGATTTCTTCGCGATGGATCGAAGTTCTCTAATATGTATTTATCATCGTGTTCCTTATTTGACGTTCCAATCGTGACTTTTTCCGTTGATAAATAATAGGAGACTTTTTCTGCCTCCATCGATTCAGACGAATCATGACTAATTTTCTTCACTTCTGGTATAATCAGCTGATCAGACTTTGTTTTAGTATGAAATAATTTAGCTCCGTCGTTTGACGTTTCAGAGTTCACCGAAACATTATTTGTGCCTAAAATTTCATTCGAACTAGATTGCGATATCTTGTAATCATCCGTGAAACTTGCAGTACCATCCTCGGGAAATGACGTCGCGTCATTCTTCAACCTCGTAGAAGACGTCTTCGCCTCATTTGGAGTTTCATACCCAACAGTCTGTCGAGAAAAACCGCAACTTACATTTCCATGCATTTACTCGGTTGGTTGTTATCACCAGGACTTACCGTCTTCATTTCCCCAGTACTCCAACCCGTGGTCGATAAGGTCGGTCCCCTGGTCTCCGAAATACTGTTCATCGTCCCCGGTGAAATTTCTTCCTGACTAGCGATCGAGCTTTAAAAAACGAAAGACGTCGTTACAGCTGTTAATATAAATATGAGCGTCGGTAGCGTAGGTATTTAGAATTTTTCTCATCGACATATGAAACTTCTCTAGGTGTTTCACATCGCCTTGAAGCCACTCACCTCATTTTCTGATCTTTCTGTTGGTCGATCACGGGAGTGAGTCCCTTCGCCTGTTCATAGCCGACGAGTAAAACTCGGAAGAGGCGACGAAGCTGCTCCCGAAGAATCGAATCCTCCGGTTGGGCCTCGTAGAGTGAAAAAAGTCGAGACCAGTCCGTCTGGCGGTCGCCAAAAATCGAGACATTTCTCCTGTCGTGTGGATCTCTCCCAAGTGTCTCCAAAGTCGGCTCGTTCGTCAAGTTCAACGTCGAAATATACTCTTCGAGGTCCACCAGGTCAACGGGAAGACAAGCCGGCAGTGTCGGCCCGTCTTTCAAGTCCTGGACTGCAATTGCACATTAAACATTTCCTACACTTACCTCCGTATTAACCGGAGTAACATTTATTAACCGTAATTCCAGGTGAAAATCGTTAGAAATAAAAGATTAAATAAACGAGCTGGACAATAATTCCCGGAGGGGAAAAAACCGCAAATAGCCAGACGCGACCACGAGCGAATCTTCGCCCGACCGAGAAATTCCATTTCTACTTATACAGGAATAAGAACCTCGCGACGTAGGTTATACTTTTCTCGAAATCGGGAATTATTCGGCTTAACTTCCTAGCGGCGTTTCTCTTCTAAAATCCTTGATATAACTCTTAGAGAGGGTCACTCGATTTTTCCCGCCGGGAGAAAAGTGCAGGCAGTAAAGCCTTGAAAGGTCTCAGTTTCATTTCGCATTTCCCTGTCTCGGGCGATCTCTCTTTTTGACACCTCCCCTCGTTAATCCTACCCGAGCCCTCCGAGAGACATTTGACAGGGGAAAATTCTAATCGGAAGATCCAATTTAAGAATACGTTTCACGAGTCTTATGCGCGAAATTTTTCATCTCGCCCCGGGGCGTGATTAATCGCACGAGCGAAAAGGAAAAATCGTCCCCTCACCCTTTCTGGCGGACACAATGGCCGCGGCGAAATTTAGGGAAACGTAGAGAAGGACTTTACGGAACATGGCTGCCGAGGCGACTGGCGAGATCGGATTCTTTCGCCGGCGTGCTCGAGTGGATGGCCAGCAGTGTTTGCAAAATTCTCCCACTGTTTGCCGAACCTCGAGCGAGCCATTTGCCCCTCGGTCAATTCGCCCAAAATCTGCCGAATTTCGCCTTTCAAAGTCCCCGCTGAAAATCCAGACATTAGAAGAAATCCTCGCGAACCGAAAATCCCTAAGGCCCCAAAAAGAAAATTCTACAAAGTAACAAAAAGATATAAGATTTAACCGGCTGACGTGAAACCACATTCAGATTCTTTTTTGTCAACGGTTAACCTTTAGAGCATGAGACAGAGAACACCCGTCCCCAAATTTTGATCTTTTCTCCGAGAAATTTCCAAATAATTTCTTCCCAACGCCAAGGGCATTATAGATATTCCAAAAAATTATATTATTAGCTTGTCAATCGTCACTTGGTCTTACTTAATGCATAAATTGTACGAATTGAGATCTAGTTGAGAAAAATTTGCTCGCTCAGCTGTGAGGTGTCGCGCACAATGGCGAGCCAGGTATCAAGTGTCATCTCCGGTGATAAGCGGTCGTCATAACGCGTTTGCGTGGATTAAATAACGCGTCTTCCCATTTTCCGGTTCCGAATTAAAACGTACGGGAAGAAACGCAAGAGCATAAGATAGCAAAAAAAAATGTTGACCAAGGAAATCGAGGACATTTCTTCATACGCGTCGAATAGTGACATGGACAAAATTTGCCCTAAAAAGTCCGGCCAAAGAATTTCGTTGTCACCTATCACATGATAAAAGAAGAAAGCGAGCAAGGCAACCAAAGGTTCGCAACACACTTTCGATGCAACGTCCTTTTATTCTCTCGAGTGTCCTGACAAATTTCGCGTTGGGCGAGTGCGCTTAAATCCCAGCCGGGTGGAGGCGCTGCTCGCGCCGATCGTTAAGGCGACGTGAAACTGGCAATCCCAGAAATCTCTTAGATGAAACTTTTTTCTGAACCGGGTGCATCGAATCGTATCAAAATTGACAATGTGAATAAGGAGGCTCTAGGGAAGGTCCTGACACCCAGGAAATTTGAGCCGTTTCAAAATTTCTTTACAGGTATTTTAAAAATGTGGTATTAAAAATGAAATTCCATGGGCGTCAGGACCTCCCTTACGGCTTCCCTGTTCACGTTGTAAAGTTAGAAACGATTAGGTAGCCTCAATTCGGGAAAAGGTTCCACGAACGATCGAGCCCTCGGAAGCCACTTTCGCATCCCCTTAACGTCGCGATCGGTGATGTCTCTCCCTACCGGGGTGTGAGGGGGTGTATATATATAAAAATTATACATAGGTCTACTACATTAATTACAAAGTAGCTACGTACATATTTATAATGGCGACAGAAACGAGCTTTCCGTCGCGCCGAGCGAGCGAGTCGCGAGCCCGCGGGGCCGGAAGCGGAAGTCGTCCCTGGTCCCGAGGAAGGATCGCATTTCCGAGGCCGGGGAGTTCGGTATCGATTACCTCCTGCCACCGGGAAACCTCGGGACGTCGATTCGAGAGTGGCCCGCACTCAGGAAAAAATACATTTTGGCCATTTCCCCAGACCCAGCGACGACTAGGGGGGAACGGGGCCGAGGTCTCCGCGCCCGTCGACGGGCGAGGCTCCAAATTCTCAAGACCTCGATTCCCTTCCCCGAAAGTACCTTGACATAAACTAAACCATGAAATAGTATAAGGAGACACAACGCCAATAGTCGGTTCCAAAAAGTGATCCCAAAATCGAGACTCAAGACCACCGATCTAACGTTGCGAGCGCCACGCGCGGGAAATAAGGGAACTGAAAGGAAGGAAATTCCTACCGATGTAAATGACCTAAAATGCTGGTAATTTTGCGATCTTGGGCCCCAAAAGTGTTGCCGATTTCTGTACATCGTATCTCCTCATACTACTCCGTAAACTAAACGAACCGTAACTTGCTAATGCCCCGAACAAAAAACTTGCGATTCGCGGTTCGCCCCGCGAGCGCCTCCCTCGGTCGGCCATCTTCTTTCCGCGCTGAAAGTCGCATCGAGGCAAATGAAGGACATCGTTCGACAATCTCGCAATCCTCATCGTCAACTTATACATACGTATGTATATTATATATATGTATATTGTATGTACATGCAGCTGAGCCCGAGCGGCGTTCTCTCGAGACCAAAATCGAAACAAAGTCCGCCGCGCCTCCGATGTTCCAAGACACGAGTCCCAAACGAGGACTCGTAAGCAACACCCTCGTGACTCGTTTCGTGATCTTTTACGAGGCAATGTTTCATGCAAATCTTTCGTCGCATTGTCTATCCGAGGAAGAACGCCTCTCCCGCGAAATACGCTGCGACGCCATTGCGCGTCCTTGCACTTGATCGACGCATTACTGCAAGTGTGTGGTATTTACCGAGCACGAAGCGTGGTTAATGTTCCACCATCGTCTTGTAACATGCAAGCATCACTTACGTAACGTACGAGCTATAATATTAAAACGCCTCCCTCTGCGCGCTCTCGTATATGCTTATCTATCAATATAATTATTCATTTTTTTATATATATATATATATATATTCATTTGCTTATAGGTTTGTAGGTTTTTGTATTGTATCGTTTGTTTGTTTGTTTGTTGAAACCCTGAGACTACGATCCTACCGGCCACGGCGAACCTGCTCGTGGACCCCCTTAAGGGCCTCCAACACCATATCGCAATTTTAAGGGTCTTTCGAGTCGCGTTCCTCTTATCTACGACCTCCCAAGGATTTCGTTAAGGCGATGCGAAAGTGACGTCGAAGAGTTCCCCTTAACGAGACTTATCTCCAAACAGGGTGTACCGAATAAATTCGAATTTTACAATATAATCATAAGGTCCTCAGACTCGAAATTACCACTTTTTACAAATTTCTTCGTAGACGTTTAAACAATTTTGTGTAAAGAAATTTAATTCCATTAGGGTCAAGACCTTCCTTATAGCCCCCGTGTTCAGGTTGTCAAGTTTGAAACGATTCGGTGTACTTAGGGGTAAAGTTTCATGATCGATTGACTCTTCGGATGCCACTTTCGCACCCCCTTAAGGGCGAAGCTTCGGATCGTGGACGGAATACGATCGATAATCCGAAATACTTTTGGTTGCCGCGGCACTTCCGGGCGGCGCGGGAAAGGCTGAACGAGCTGCCGCGCAGGCGCGAACACGGTTCATAATGTACAATATACACGATTAATGCGCCTCGTAACGCAAGATATCACAGTTCGATACAGAATCTCGTCTCGCCAGTTCCGGACGACGGTTTAAGGGGAGAAGAAACGCGAAAGAAATCCTCGAGGGGAAAAAAAGAAAAAACGGAGGTGAGAGCCTGAAATTACCTGCCAGGTAAAAATTTAGGGCACCCTGTAACGTTTCTGCAGTATGCACAACGTGAGTATGGAAGCGATAAAGGTCTTGACACCCTTAAAATTTCACTCGTAATACAAAATATTAAAAAATACCCAAAAACAAATTCGTAAACAATTAGAATTTCATTTCTTATAGCCTCCATATTCCCGTTGGAAATTTTCAAACGACTCGGTTACACCCAGTTCGGAGAAGTTTCATAAACGAGACCCGCCGAGTCGGCACTTTCGCATCGGCTTAAGGAAAGAAATTTCGGATTGCTTCCTATTTCCTATGATTTTTCGGGCCTTCCTTTCCTCTCGGTCGTTTTCTGGCGAGACGAGTCGAAGAGGGGACACGGCGGCGGAAAAAGAAGGAGAGGAGAACCGTCCCAGAGGTATTTCGGGCCGCCCGGGGTACCGCGGAATTCGCCGCGGCTCAACAGCCATGCTCTCCACTTCGTTATATCAATTAGTTTTATTATTCTAGCTACTACACGCTCAGAAACGGACCGCCGTTAATGAGATTGCCTAACGAGGTAATGGCGCGACCTTGTCTCGGCCGAAAACGAACTCGGCGGGTTGTGGCGATCAGCTGTTCGCGCGCGCGAGGCTAAATGCAGGGAAAGGACGAAACGAGATTTCCGGGGATGAAAAGAAACGCTTTCACCAGGTACGCGATAACAGGGGTGCAAAGGGAATCTGAGGTTACCATTGACATAAATCCAGACTTCAAGCGCGATTAAATGTAATGTCAAAGAAAATGAACGTTCCGTTGATGGGGTTACAAAAAGATGCCTCGGGAGCTGCGCGGTGCTGAATATCAATTCAGTTGAAATTAATTTAATTCGCTCATCGGGCCGCGCGCTTGAACGCGATACGCCTATCAACATGGCGAGTGATCACGAATCGAAGATACCATTATCACAAACTCTGCTTTCTGCCGACAGCGCCAAGCTTTTCCGATTACCGGGGCGAGGTGAACAACTGGTACATTGAGTTACCCTGGGCTGGGGGCAACTACCTTCCGCGGCGAAATCACATTTTTTTCTTTCCTTCTTCCAATAAGAACTAAAGGGCGCAACTAGCCGACGAGTAGTCTACTTAATTTTAAAACAAATTCATCTTGCGTGTATCAAAATATTGCGTTTGCGATAGTCGAGCGGGTACCATCGACAAGCCCCTGGCGTATTGCACTAAAATGCCGCGGTCCCCCCTATGGGGATTAATGTTTAATAATTATTAATAAACCACCGAGCTCGAGGAGGCGGACGCGCCGATGAACTCAGAGATGGGGATAACAATGCGATATCGATACCCTCCCTAGCTAGGCGTTAAGAAAAAGAAATACCCTTCCCAAGCGGTACTTCGCCCAGCTCCGTGTACGCCCTCTTTTAGAATTTCCTGCTGTCGTCTCATTCCACGCTCCGTTAATTATTAATAATCGTATGGTTCGATAGATGCGACCGGCTTTTTCGGCCACGTAAGAGACGATATTATGCGGACGACTCGCGCACCGGTCGTCGTTAACAGTATAATATCTAGATAATAAAGATCCCTGAATATATTTTCTCCTACGTTCCTTTGTGGCACGTGCGAATGACGTTCCACGATCACATGGGAATCCGGTAAACTATATAAAGTGCGTCTCCTCTTTTCTGGCGATCGAGCCCGATCGCACGAGGAATCGCCTGGCATGATGGAAAGGATTGATCGAAACTAAAAAATATCGCCGATTCTTTCGCGAAACGCTTCCCCCCTCGCATTTTCCATTTCGTTGCCTTTTGTGTGTACAAAGTGGAGAATAGAAAATATCGCCTGTTCCCTCCTCGCCGACTCCACCAGAATATTCCTCCGATCGCGATCTAAGGACTGGGCCGATCTACCGAGGAACCCCACCTGGTAACAATAAAAAACGCACAGTGGAAGAATGCTGTCTCGTAATCGGATACTATTCGTCGAATAAAAAGAAAAAGAAATTAAATAAAATCAAATAAGACATCTTTCCGATTTATCGATCGCTACGTGCATACGCGAGTCCTAATTTAACTAAACATTTCCATTTGCATCCGCGACGTAAATAAAAGAAAAACATAAATCCAAGATTGCCGAACGCGTTAAACGGGGGAAAAAAAAATGAAAAACCATCCTAAGGTACCGACGTTAAATCAATGTTAAACTATTCCGGTGGCGTGAGTTCAATTAAAATGTGATGCCAAATGTTGTGATGTACAGCATTCCTCCAAAGTACGGTTTGTTTGAAGAAAAATGAGGAGGTTCTAACGATCCACGGTTCCAAGGTTCCACAGATTAAGTCTCGGTTTCGCGTTCCACTTCTTTTTACCGTCTCGGCAACTAAGGAACTACTCGGCTCATCGCTCACAAGGTATCTCACTGGTTTCCTCTTTGTACAGAATCACTACGGGACTTCAGGACTCTTCGCCAAGTGGTCTAGTTCTCTTCCATCAATTTTGATAAACCGACCCTAGCGACAACTTAACCGATCGTCTTTGAAAAAAATAATTGAACGCGATTCGGTGGAGCCCTGATTCCGTGTCGAGCGAGACACACAAAAAGCCCGTACGAATTCGTACAAGGACAATGGAGTCGCGCACTCGACTTTTCTCCCCAAACATGCCTCGCCTCTAAAACAACGTATCGTCTCGTACCTGTAAAAAGGGTACTTAAAAATATAAACTTTTGACTTTTTCAACGAAAGACATCTCGGTTATCGATTCAGGCCAAGTGCGAAGATGTCCTTTTCCGGACGCATCCTGCCAATCCTAATCATAAACGCGGCCAACTTTTCTGCCCCTACGGATGCACACACTCCTCCAACTTAAAAACACGCAGCGCAACAAATTCTTAAGGGTGACGATTGCTCGGAGGTACCTATCCCGTACAACCTTCATAAAAATTAAATTTATATATATAAATCGTATACATGACGAACTGAAAACTATGTGCATCCGAATCGGTAGAAAAGCGCCGATGTTCCGAACAAACAGGACAGTTCCCTATCGGAAAACGGCAAAGGAAAATTGTTACCAAAGAGGTTTGGCTAGCGACTTCATCGGGCCATTTCGAGCTTCATACTGGTTAATTTAAATGACAAAAGAAATTCCTAGACATTCGGTTTCCAATGGGAAAGTAACATCGTTTCACTGGCTCACGCAGGTGTTCGGATCAGTTTCTTCTCGCACCCAGAGGGCCAGCTTGGCAAGCTCGATCGTTCTTTTCGTTGGTCGAGCTTGTAAGCTGTACGCGGACTCTGGAGCAGCGTGAATTAGGTCCATCCTCGGTTTAGGAATCACCTAGCGGATTGTTTTAGGAGCCTCGGTCTCGACTCCACCGATTCCTGAGAGCCCTCATCGGTAGATGGCAGCCTCCAGCATCTCGACGAAGAGCTTGTTCATAGGCACCTTGCCGGTTCGGTAGACGCTAGACCAGAATCTTCTGACAACTCCGTCGGCCTGCCTCAGGCTCGGCAGCACTAGGAACATATTTTGAGTGGCTCTTAAAGCCTGGCCAGGTCGAATCGCGGCAACGCAGTCCGACAAAGAGTTCAATATCGAGTCTCTAAAGCGGTACAGAGCTTGCGGCTCGTCCAGCCTGACGTCGCTGTTCGTCAGGATCAACGCCTTCAGCACAAAGAACTCCTCTCTGGAGAGGCCCAGTCGCTGGACCCTCTCCACGATTTGTATGCACTGTTGACAAAGAGAATACGTACATGCACGGATCCCTCCAACGATATCGTCTTAACTAATTAATCATTCTCTGTGGACAGTTCACCCTATACAATGAGGGCATAGGGTTCCAATTTTGAGAACGAATATCAAGAACATTAGCACGGAATTAATACGATAGCATTCACCTCGGGTGAACTGACCTTTACGCGCTGCGGGCAATGAATCTTCTGCTTAAAACAATTTAAAGTCAGGTACTCGCCGTACTCCTACACGAGGACGTAGTTTGCGCAGCTAGCGTTAGAGAATATCAAGAGAATCGAGCCCCGGGGCTATTTTTAAGGCGCGCGCATTTATATAGTCGTAATAACATGAATGATCCGAGAACAGGGCTACGTCCCAAGGAATCGTGTAGCCGCAACGGATGTTCACCAGCTAGCGTGACTTTTAATAGCCCAGTAACACGTTGAACCTCATCGCCCGGCAGCGCATGAATGAAATATAGCCCGGGTCTGCACAGGCGGAAACTGGCGGATGTTCTCACGTGGGAATAGAGCTCGGAGCAGTGACACTCTCTCGCAAGCCTCTCGTCCAGGGTGAAGTCCTGGGCGAACCTGAGCCTTCCGCAGTTGGGCATGCTTCTCCAGGCCAGACTGAAGGTGAGAATTTCCGCCCACGTGCTCTGAAGAAGGCGCATCTGGTCGTTCAAGGCTAAACTGATGAACCCTGGGATCTGCTTTGCCCAACCTTTCCAGAGGGAACGGAACGTGGGATTAGAAGCTAATTGGAAGGTAATTACAAGCGACAGAAGAGGCATATGTCTCTGTTTTCGGATGCAGTCGCTCGCGAATGATCGCACGCTGCTGCATGCAAAGCAGGAGTGAATTATCGTCGCTACTGCATTAACGAGCGCCGATGATTTTCCTTTTGCGCGGGTGCCGGTTACTAGTAATTACCAATTATTCCGACGAGCTCGCGATCGTAGAGGTCGGACAACTGTCCCAGCACTCGCTGGTCGGTGTCCAGGGTGTGAGACAGGTTGGAGACTTGCAGAGCGTCGGGCTCGCAAGCTATGAGAGCCTCCACCATCTTGTTGTCTAAAATGAGAAAATCCCAACGCGATAACTTTCCATCCCGGAGCGCCGCCAACGTGCACACGAGATACTAATCGACGCTATAGCCAAACACCTGCGAGAGGTTGGGTCTTTAAGGGGCAAGAGGGATAACGAACGAAGGATGCGCACAAACAATGGACAAACAAATGGACAATTGAGACGTACAGCCTAAATTAGCCCTCTCGCAATGAACACTCCTCGGCACGAAAAGACTGCTTTTACGAATGCTGATCAACTTACTTATTGCTTCCGCGGACCCTGCCGATCCTACGTTAGCTTGAAACATCAAAACAAGAAAAGTCGAAGTTATTCACGCTATCGACCACACTTACTTTCGCCGCCGTGTCCGGTTTTTATCGCAGTTAAGTGAGAAACATTGACAACTAATGTACAGAGCTAGAGATACGTGCTGGAGTATGTAACGAGTACTTATAAACCCCGAGCTCCGGAGGCAGCTGACGGCGAAATCAAGGACGAAGGAATCCTCCTCGCCCCGCAAAGGTCCTGGCTGAAATTACCTTCCAGGGTGACGGTCTTCCCGGGCATGTAGGGATCCGTCGATCTCCGGTACTTTTGCCTACCACCTCGGACGCGGTCCAGCCTGACTCCTTCCTTCAGCATCCCTTGTCTCAGGCACTTTTGAAACCTGCACGCCTGGCAGGCTTTCCTCCGCCTCTTGTTGATCTCGCACTCCCCGTTGGCCGGGCAGGTGTACTCGATGTTACCTGTGAAATTGCTCGCTATTTTATCATAATATTCCCAGTCCTTCCGCAGATACCACCGGCACCCGACGACGCGTTACTCGCATTCTAACCTGGACTCGGGATCTACCGCTACGTGCACGGTGCTATCCTTGACTCCTAACGAAGACACGGTATTCCAGGAGAAGGAGGAACGAGGACCTACCTTGTATCGTCCTCTTGAAGAAGGCTTTGCAGGCCTCGCAAGACGCCACCCCGTAGTGGAAACCGCTCGCTACGTCTCCGCACACCAGGCACAATCTCCTCGGCATCATGTCCTCCTCCTTGATGTTTTCCTGAAAACGGAGCAACGCTTTAGATCTCGGTCGACCATCGGAGAGAGCGCTCCCTTGATAAATCTCGCCGCATCGTCGGGCTCTTATCAGTCTATTCTGTACTTCGGACTTCCCGAGAGGCTGCGTGGTGGAGGAACAGTGATGCATCTCCGGGCTCCCGGGGCTGCCGCCCCCGCCCCCGTAGTCCTGCATGTCCATTTCTCCGCAAATCACCTGAAACGTTAGGTTACATTTAATGGCTTAGATTACGCCGGATGTCTATAGTCAACGATAGCCTCGAGAGGGTTAACAGTCTCGATGTGTCTCCTAGATTCGACCGCCCTCGGAAACAACCTGCTCGAGGTGTCCCAAGTCTTTCATTCTTTTCGGACTCTCCTCCTGCACGCTGTCCGTCCTTACTTCTTGATGATGCAGCGTCGTGGTGGGCGAGCAAACCTGGTGATAATTCTGCGTGGGCGTAGTGGGGTTCTCGATTTCCTGCTTGATGTTCGGCATCGCTCTGTTGTTCCCGATCATACTCTCAACTGCGGTGCCGGACATCGTGCAAACCTGGAAACCAAAAGCTCGATTAGACTCCCGCGGCAGACCAGTCCGTCTGGCCAGACGAGAAAGTCGACGGGGGAAAAGAAAAAGAAAAGAAGAAAACGAAGAAAAAGGTCGCGGAAGGAGGAAAACGACAAAAAGATACGAGAGGAAGAGAGCCGGAGGAAGCAGCGCCCCGACGGAGGCACGACTGCACTTTTTTGCGGGGACTATTTTTAACGCCCGACTAGCGCTAACATTTTTAGAATTGCCTTCAAGGAATCCCGAGGATATACGCCGCGTCCCGCGAGGCGTTCCGCGTCGCGGAAAAAACGAGAAGAGAGAAAGATCGAGAGAGAGAGGGGGGAAAAAGGTAAAAAAGGGAAAGCGAGAAACGCACGACGTTCTCGCGCCTCTCGGTCCTCTCTCCGTCTCTCTTTCTCTCTCTCTTCCCTCTTGGTCCTTTAACTCGATCCGATGGCTCTGGGAGGAAAATAAAAGTCCGCCCCTAAATCCGTAGGTGTTAAGTTATATAGGAACTTGAACTTCGCCGAGCCGAGACGGACTTATTAATAAACCCGCGAATTCTGTAAGCGGTCGGGCCACTAAACGGAAGACATATATTTCTAGTTTTTAACGCCTTCTCCTCCGGAAACGCGGGAGCTTTTTAAAGCGAGACTCGAAATACGGCCCCCGTCTGATGATATCTCGCTCGCGTCCGCCTTCTAAAACATCTAAGGGCCATTTTTAATTCATACACCACCACCATATGACATTCAATATATCTTTCATACATTAATCTTTGGGTAATTAATGACCCTATATCCTTATCGAGACGTCCTTAATCAAGACTTCAAACTCTTCCCCCAAGAATTTAAACAATCCCACCTATGGGGTTGCGCAAATAACGCGACATTAATATTAATACGATTCCAAAATAAAATACTAAAGAATGGGCACCGTGCTATAAAAAAAAAAAGGGAAATTAAGTGATTTAAACTGTTTTACAACGAGAAATCTTGAAAAAGCGCTTCCTTATTTCTTTCCGGGATATTCCCAATTTTAAGCAAATTCCCAGGAGGTGGTCTCGTAGAGGGGAATCGGAGGGAAGCGTCGCTTCCGGTTTCCGGCGGTGTCTTCCGTAAGCGCGACCGGCGCGTGCGGTCGGGACTCGTGCGCGTGCGCCGTACGGCGAGGAGTCGCGCGGGACGCGGCGGGGGACCAGTGGGCCCGCGCGCGTGCGCGTGCGCGGACGCCACGCGAATCCACGACGTCGCATGAATGGGGATAAGGAATGCTTCGATTGTTACATAATTCATAGCTATGGATTCGCCTCCAAGGACCGCGCCGCGTGTACGAACACCGAGGCGCATTAATGGCCCGTACGCGAGCAACCTCGTAGTTACGCCAAATACGTTACGTGCAAATACAATCTTTTTATATGAAATTATCAAAAGAAATCATCATTTCGATTAGGCCCTATCGAGGAAGCTAACGAGAGTCGCTCTAGATAGGATCT
Organism: Orussus abietinus; assembly: GCF_000612105.2. Classification (NCBI taxonomy): domain Eukaryota; kingdom Metazoa; phylum Arthropoda; class Insecta; order Hymenoptera; family Orussidae; genus Orussus; species Orussus abietinus. The sequence continues at coordinate 1,267,436 of NW_019395988.1, forward strand.
CCGAATTTCGGAATTTCCGCGGGGACGATGCGCCGATAAATTTCCATTGTTCCGCTGGGCGGATAATTAAAATCCAAATACAATCTTTTATATGAAATTTTCAAAAGAAATCACCATCTCGATTAGGCCCTATCGAGAAAGCTAACGAGAGTCGCTCTAGATCGGATCTACGAATTTCGGAATTTCCGCGGGGACGATGCGCCGATAAATTTCCATTGTTCCGCACGGGGGATAATCGAGGACCCTCGACCCTGGCCTCGCACCCCCGAAGGTACCACCCGGGGGCAAGTAAGAGCGAAAGGGTTGCGTAATCCCACCTCCCCCTCCCAGGGGGAGGCGCGTGGCCTTGAACTTGACTTTTCTAGGGGCCGAACAGCCGCGACCGCGAAGGCCGCGCCGCGACGCGCCGTCGCAATTTTAGACGCCGAGCGTCCACGGAAACGACCGAGATACCGACGCCCGACGACGAGCGTCCACGCCGACCTTGGCTCCAAGCCCCGCGTCGAGGCGGCTTCGAATCCGTAAAATGCACCTCCTTTTTACACCTCCCCTCCGAGAGATGCATCGCCTCCCGTTTATATGAAATTTAGCGATAATCTGCCCCCCTCCCCCCAAACAATACATCGCTTCGAGATGAACGTTCGAATGATTCGCGATATCTCTCTTATCGGAGATAAGCTTCGCGAAGGAGAACTCCTTGGCGCCGCTTTAACACCCCCTTAACGTGGTCGCAGGACCTGGAGGAAATCCAGAGTCCTCGAGAGCGGCAATGACTTTCCTCCCAATCGGGCATTGTCTAATGACGGATCTCAGGAGGGCGAAGGGGGAAAAAGCGAAGAGAAAATTAAAAAAAAAAATAAAATTCCGCCACGGGTGTGAGAGGTGTCTCGGGAAATAAAGCGACGCGCCAAGGCACGAAATTTGCGGCGGTACCTAACCTCGCCCAACAACTGGTCCGTTATCTGTTGCCAGGCGCGATACCGTCCGAGGATTTCATTCCGGTCGGCCTTCGGCGGCGTTTTCACGGCCGCGTCGCGGAAATCTCCGCGAGCCGCCTATCAAAGCCAGCCCCCAATACGAGCCTCGGCCCACGTAAGCCGAAAACAGTTTATATATATATANATATATTACGTCGTGGCGCACTTTTTCGCTTCTATATCTAGCGATGGCTTTGGGACTTCTTGCCCCCTGTCCCGCCGCCCGCCCTAATCGGCGAGCCGATCGTTACGTCGTCCCGGGGTTTTACTTTTAACAGGAATTCCCATCGGTTTATTTCTTTTCGACCGTCTAGACCGCGAGCAATCTCGCCGGAGAGCCGGCCCGAATCGATGCGAGGATTCTGCGTAGATGAAACAAGGTGTAAGCACGCGTTCCACCCCTTATCATCTCTCCTCCCGGGGCGGCCAATCCGAATCCGGGGGCCGATCGAGGAGGGAAACTTTATCGCGGATCTCCGAGACAAAAGGCCCTATATCTCGGGATATCTACGAGGCGTCACCTAAACAAATCCTCGGCGGAAATGTCTTTCAGCTCCACCTCGTTCAAGGCCCCCCCGAGAAAACGATTTGCACGAAAGCGAAAATATCTTTCAAGGAAACTCGTTCCTTCTTATTTCTTATACAGTCGGGGAAGTATATATTTCATTCGAACATATTCCTCGATTGACTATGTTTGATGTTATCAAATGATTTGCTTCTTTAAAGTATATAAGACTACGAAGGACATCGAGGGAAAAATGAAAAAAAAAATGAATACACGTTGCATTGAACTGCAAGGCACGTTGCAGGGGGTTAAGGGGGTCGCAAAGTCAGAAGACAGTCCGATGCACTCCTACGCAAGTCCGGTCCGCAGCATCCGGCTTATATTTATCCGGTTAAATCCGTGCATTTATCGAGCAACAACCTCACCCGATAGCCGAGGTGAAAACACGTAGCGATAATAGGGATCGTCGATTACCCCGGTAAGAGTACGCGGAGATAACCCTCCGGGAGTTGCCCATTTTTTCTCTTTCTTCTCTTTCGGGGGATTCTGCGAACGAAATGCGGACAATGATATAAGGGAGATGAAAGGGGCCGAGCCGATGAATTTTTAGGCAACCCTTCCCGCAGTTTTGCATCCCCCCCCGGAATGGTGCCGACGTGCTGGGAATTATTTCGGCCGGGAACTCGAGATGCAGATCTCCGACCTTGATGAGAAGAGAGAGGCTCTTCTCCCGCTCGACGGAATTCCGGATAAAGAGAGAGCCGTAGGTGCCTCCTTGTCCTCCAGCGGACGAGTTATAGGAAAATGGAGGCTCAACCGCGGATTATGAATTTTTTTTTCGGCTTTTCGTACGATTAATTTCTCAACTCGCATCTCAGAAAGACCAGGTCGCCCGAGGCTGCATTTCGCGTTTTCAGGACAATAAGTACATCTTACGTAAATGCGGTATAACAGAAAGGGGTGATACTAACTTCTCACATACATATGTATATACATGCATAGTAGTTATATACACAACATTGTGCAAGATTTATTTCCACGCCGTATTGAATTTCCCTCAAAAAAGGTAAACGTCCCCAGTCCGGACACTTATCCCTCCGCGATTACCCAAAACCACGTGTACGGTTACCGACACCTGTACGTTGTAAAGAGTAAGTCGAGATAGAGAGAGATAGAACGACTTCAATGAAGGCGAACCCGGTCGTCCTCGAACTTGATAGATACCCTCCTATCGCGTAAGAAATAACCGCCTCGGTTTGGCGCGTCTTTCGTAACCGCGTAATCGGGCGCGGAGGACGATAAGGCGATTCCCGGGGACGATAAGCGTCGCGGCGGTCCCGCCCCTCCCGTCTCGGAGGGGAATTTCGGCGGAGGCGAATGCGCGCTCGATATCAGGAGAGGCGCCTTCGGGAGATGAGAATTTTCGGGGCCGGCGGTTACGTATTGGCCAAGGTTAGGGGCGACCGCCTCGAGTGACGTCACCGACGTCTCGTGGCCTTAAACTTGACTCCCCCCGCCGACCGCCTCCCACCGGCGGCCGACGCCGCCGTCCCCCACCGCGCGCCTCCCGCCCTCCCCCTCACGGGGCCGCTATCCAACGCGATATCGGCAAACCGAGGAATTTCGAGTTTAGCTCGAATCGAGATCGAACTTGAACTCGAGGCGCGACCACGCGAAGAAGGGTCCATTTCTCTCCCACTTTTATTAAGGTGGAGTGAAACCCCCTCTCATATGGGCCTAATCTAATGAGACAATTTTTTTTTTTTTTTCTCTATGGATACTGGATCGAACTGTCCGAAACTTATACGACTGGTCACCTAAGAATTGTCCTGAGATTTTAGAAATTTGAGAATTTTTCAACGAAGTTTCAAATTGGGGTAATCAAATGGGACCAGGAAAGGGCATATGGAGGTGCCCATTTGGTACAATGGGTGATATAATTCGACACGGCTGTCGACGTGAAAACCAACGTGGGCATTTAGATGGATCCTTTTTGCACCGACGTAGATCGAGTTCCTCGACGGGTTATCTCTCCACCTTGACTCCTTCGCTACGGTATATTTTAATACACAAAACGCGTGACAATGCGACGGATGCGTTCGACTGCGAGCTACTCGGCAGACGGCGATGCATTTCGTCGGCGGGGGTTATTTGCCTACCATTTGTCGGACAGCTTGCTGCGTAGCCGACGAAACAAAAGTGCCGACACCTCTTGCCAGGACATTTTGCGAAATGGTATCGCAAAATGTCCTGGCAGCGCGAATTGGTATCGCAAAAATAAATGTTTCCGAGGGTTGGCTCTTTAAGCGGCCGCCGAGTCCTCCTCGGCGGGGAGAAATGAGGAGGGAAAAAAAAAATATAAAAAAAAACGAACAAGAGGAACCGCAACCCGAAGGATTCGCCGACCATGGCGAGTGCTCGAACGGCCGCGAAGAATCCACGGTAATTAATTATTCCCCCTCGTCTTTGTGCGACCCGGTGGGGCACCTCGGCGAGGAAAGGGCATGACGGGATGTGCGAATCGCCGAATCGGGACAAGCGTACCTCCTCGCGAAACCTCCTCAGGGAGGAGTTCTGAGGGGATCCCCGTAAATAGCTCCTTAATTCCCCGATAACATCCGATGCGTTTCCGGATAAGGCCGTCGATAAGGAGGTGCACGCCGATTATGCACTTTCTCGGAAGCCCGTCGATTCGTTGAAAACCCTCGACCTTCGCCCCCGCCCGTCGGCTCGAAATCCAGGGTTTAAGTATCGGAGAATGTTGCAAACCTCGGCAACGTCATCGGGACGATTCTTTTTCGCTGAGACCTTGCACCGGAAATAACATCTCGCCTCTTCGGTAACGTTCCGTATCGGCGTTATCGAACAATACGTGCGATAAAGAATGCACTTTCCGGGCATCCCTCCTCTCCGACGGGCCTCGAATTTTCAACGTTCATCCTTAACCAGGAGACCCAATTTTTCAAAATAATTCCCAGATCCTCGTGTCTCCTTAATAAAGTTCTTCACATTGAATGAACATTACCTTGATGCATTTTTTTTTTCAGACCATTGTGGTTTTTTCGTACTCGTGTAAAATAGGACAGTCACGACACGTGCTACAATGTACGTCACACTTGCGCGGTAAAAACCTCCGGTAACACTTAGAAAGAGAGGGGATATCCGTCTAACCTCTTCCTACCTATGTCATCTCAATGGCTATAAGCTCATTGCGCAGGACTCTCCCTCTCCCTCCCTCCCTCGGCAGCTGTGCGCGGGTGAAATATCACCGCCGCGAGTGCGTATATTTCAGCGGGCGTCTCGCAGGGATCCGTGCGGCGTCGCGGCGCGGAACGATTAATTATTAATCTTTTCGAGGCCTCCGAAGGACGAGGCGAGATCCACTCCACGGCGGTCGGACGGCCGAAAAGAAACGCGGCCAAAATTAATAATTCGCCCGGCGAGGGAAGTCCGATGGCGCGGCGGGGAAGGAAGAAGCGGGGCAGGGAGGGGCGAGGGAGGGGAGGACGGTATATATACGGGGCGCGCGCACGTGGAGCGCGGCAGTCGCTCGGGCGGTCGCGAGCGGAGGAGACGTCGAGGGGAGGGGCTAAAGAGGAGCGAGGCCTTCGCTCCGGGGGCAACCGCGAATATGACGCTCGTGACTCTACCGAGATATCCGCCCCAATGGGGACGAATTTCCTCTCTCTCCCTTTTTCAGGAGACAAAGGACCCCGCGGAGTCCTGTACCTGGAGAACGGAACCGAGAGAGGAAGGGGTTTTTTCTTTCTCTTTTAATTATGCTTTAGGCCGACGCGAAAGGAAACGCGCCATATGACAGCCGGCCTCGTTGGGACCTTCCCGTGATTCGTCCCGGTGGAAGGATGCTTAATAAGGGGGATCGTCGTCCACCCCCTTCCTTGAGGACCCTTCGAGAAAATAAGGGAAATGAACGTTCTCGCGGCGCGACTGGAAACGTCAAACGGGGGTCGGGGCTACTCCTTTTCACGGGGTTCCTCCGCTCGAGACCGTCCGCCGGGTCCCACGCCACTGGGCACGAGTTACGTCACCGAGCGTGCTCTTCCCCCTGGTTCGGTTTCCGCAGCCATTTTGAAAGGGAAACCGAGACATCATCCGCCCGCCCGAGAGAGACGAGCCACCTCGACGCGCCCAGGGACGGCGAGCGTCGTTATGGCACCTTACGTTGCAACCGGTGCGCCGATCCGATGCACATATGTAAATTAACTCGTATCTAATCGAGACCGCGTGAAGTTTTGCGGTTCAAAGTACGCGAGCACTCTTGCAATTCCGAGGTCATCAAAATGCAAGTACACGAGGAACGTTCACGTTAACCCCACCTGACGCTAAGTATCGAGTTCCAAGGCGACTCTTAGAATGCACGTGGGCAGGATTCCTCCGAACCCATGTAAACCCGATAGAAATAGTTAAATGCGAAAATCCGAACGAAGATGTCACACCGAAACGTTTGGCCAACGTCCCCTCCCTCGAGCCGTAAATGACACAGTTCCCCTGGTGCGAGCCAAGGACAAGTGCTTATCAACCGTTGAGAGCGCGAGGCGCGTGCACGTGGCACCGAGCTGTCACCCGAGTTCAAGATCGCCTCCGGAAGGCACGCTTCCGATTGACCCGCGAGATCCAAACTGCCACACATACATATATACTTCGCCAAATAAAAAATCATACCCTACAGGAATTATCCATACACACCGCGCACGTGTTTCGTTACTCGGCGGGATATGCAAAAAAATGTCATTACATAAAAAAAAAAACAGTACCCGGGATATCTTCGGCGCGTCACAGGAATTCCCGTTGTGAGACGTTATATGGAAGTACAAAAAAAAAAAAGAAAAAAATGAGAGTCATTTATAATCCAAATGTGTCAAGGAGGTGCGAAGGTTCGGGGAAAGTACCGCTCCGGAGTACCTTATCAAAGTCGCAGTTCCGAACCCCCCAAGACTCCCACGCGTCGATCCGAGGGCGAGGACTTACGCGGAGGGAACGTCGGCACGTGTGAGCGGGGCCAGAGCGCCCGGCGTAGTTCAAGACCGCCGGCCGGCGAGACGCGACGCGCCGCCCGGGCGCTCCGCGGTATCGATTGCGCGCACCGAGCGCGCGGAGATACGCCTTCGCTTGTCGCGCAATTGCATAAGAGCCGCGCGGCGCGTCGGGCAGGTGCGCGTGCGCGGCAGGGATGCGCGCGCCGCCTGATACGTGGCGACCGGTCGGGCGGGCCTCTCTCCGTCTCTCCGGGCGCTACCTATTTTTAAGATGAGTCTGGTCATGGTTCGACCGAAAAAGAAGCCGACGGTGAACCGGACGCCGAAAGACCTCGGACAAGTTCCCCGACTTTTGTCCAGACGTCTCGGGTCCCCCCGAGGCAACCGAGCTCTTAGAGAGTCGCCTCCTTCTCTCGATTCTGGAATCGTTAACCGAATTCGAGGTCTCCTCAGGGGTCGATCTCGGAATGGGGATAGCGGGGTAAAAATAGAAACCGCGAGGAGAGTCGCGGCCGGATGGTTCAAGGCCGCGCGGGGATTCTAAAATCGGGTGATTAGGTCCTCGAAGAAAATATATGGGTCATCGGGGGCGAGCGGCTTAATCGGTCCCGCGGGGCGCGTATCTGCGTTTGCTGAGACTCGTTTAGATTGGCCGCGCAATCGTTACTCCCGAGGATTATGCGGTTCAACGAACCGTATATTTGTTCCACCGCGTGCGGCCGTTTCCTATATTAACGCCCGCCCGATGGAAAAGCGTACACTTTATCCGCGACCTTCCTAAAACCCACTTTTCCCAAATTCGAACTGCGAGAGGTCGCGCCTATTTCTCGTTGCACCCCCGCGATATATTTCGGTGAAAAAGTCCCTCCACCCCGAGGAGCATATCCTTTGAAACGCCCATGACTTTTGCCGGGATATGCTTCCTCTGTACGGACCCTCCGCAATCGCGAATACGCGGACGAACCGATCACAAGGAACGTTCGCATAGTCGGAAGGTAAAAAAATTGCAAAAAAAAGAGCAAAGTCAAAAATTCTATTAAAGTCGCGTATCGATGCAACATTTTAATAGGTGACTAATAAACATGATATTTAACTAACATCGCGTTCTTCCCTAGGGCCTCCATAATCACGTGTTAAAGGTTTCAGATAATTTGGTCCATCCAGTTCGGAGAAAATTTTTATAAATTTTCTCACGGTTTGATATATATATATATGTGTATATAGAATGACCCTTTCATATCACATTAACCCTCCGCAACGTATTGTATATTCGCGTTCCTAAAGGCGAGACATTTCGCGATTTATCGGAGCACCTGTTCATGATGGGACCACCAGGAGACGTTCCGTGCCGAAACGGCCGAAGTCCACCTTCAACTCGATTTCCTCTCGCGTTCGAATTTGCGAAATCACCGATCGACGCGCGATCGCGAATTCCCGAACGAGGAAAGATTTCCTACGAGCGTCCAGAAGTCGGGCTCCGCGGTCTCGCGAATCGGACGCAAACAATTCCCGCCGAAGAGGAGAGTCGAGTCCGCGAGGCGGCTTCACGAAAACAAACAGTTTTTTTGATCCCGATGTGCCTAACCGTACGTCGCAATTTTGACGGGAAAGAAAGCCGACGCGCCTCTGTCGACACCGCGGCCCGATATCGAGAAACGACCGCCTGAACGAAATAAAAAAAATTCGGAGCACCTCGCTCCGAATTTTTTTTTTTTGGAGTAAAGTGATATAAAGATTTTTACATCTCGATATATACATATAGAATGACCCTTTGATATCACCTCAATGAGTCGATAACGACGAATCGCGAGACTTCCATCCACGAAGTCCTCCGCGAGCGGACGGACTAGCTTCAAGGTATCTGGGATCTCCGGTTTATCGATTCCACCGTTCAATCGACTTACTCTTCAATTCGCTCTACCCTGAGGTTAGATGACTCACAGAGGCGTAAACAATATAAGCGGATAAAATCATTAGGATTATGAATCTAAAAGAAAAAATAACACGGTCAATCGCGTCCGAGGTAACGCAAGGGAGCGCGCGAGAAGATACCCGGCCAGGCGGGAAAAGCGTCGACATTAACGCAAACGTCAAAATCAGCTGATCGGACCCAGACCCCGAGACACGTGGAGAAGTCCCTTAAGGGCCGACCCGCGTAACCGCTCGGAACATTCCCAGATATTTCCAAGCGTTAATCGCGAAAGAGGCCCCCGTCGTTAACGCCGGTTAAACGGGCAAAACGAAGTGGAAATAATTCCGAGGAAGAACTCGGCGAGAGAGGTTATGTAAAACGACGGGAGCGACGCGACGCAAGCGGAGGGTAACGTTTCGACTCGTGCAGACAGTCGGCCGTTTTTCCGGGAATAATTGCGAAAGGAGAAACCAGGAGGGGCAAAGAAAGAACGAAACCGCCGAAAGATCGCGGATAGGAGGGATTTTCCAGAGTACGAGTGACCTGGCGGAAACGGATCGAAAGGACGCGCGGCACCGGAGTTTCCAAACCCTCCCCGTGAGCCCGTCGAGGGCGAAAGCGAAAGTCCCGCGCGCGTAAACAAAGCCACGCTTCCAATCCGGCGCACCTTCGGCTCCCCGGTGGCGAGTCTCCTCGCGATATAGGTTAGGTCCCATCTTAGTTGGAAACCTTACCACGTCGTACATCCAGGCGTCCATGGCCGTGTCGTACATCCCCGTGGCGGAGGGATACATGGGGCGACGCGCGGGCTGCGACGCACCGCACTCGTTTGCCGCGCGGGCGGTCGCGCCACCAGAAGGCGCGATCTCGGCGCAGCGGCGACGACTCCGCGCACCTCCGCGCAGCTCCGCGGCCCGTGGCAGACTGTGCGCGCGCCGGCCGCGACCCGCCGCCGACTACCGGAGGCCGCCGCGAGAGGAGCCGCCGGACCTAACGGTAACCGGAGATGGTTACCCCGAATTTGCCGTCGAACTCGCTGTCCCCCAGCCCCCGATTATCCTATATCGCCCTAACTACCTCCCAGAGGGTCCTTAAGGTGATACGAAAGGATCATTCTCTACATACCAAACGTGAAGATATCCATCAAACTTGCCTCCAAACAAGGTGCATCAAAAATCATTTGAAACCTCGGTACATGATTATTGAGGCCCTAATGAAGAACCCGATGCTCGTGAAGTTTCATTTTCGCACATTCGTACACAACGGTAATTTGATATAAGAGAGTTTGGTTTAAAGATTGACGCGATTTTTCTCGACTACCCTACACTGTTGCAATAAACTCGTTTACACGGGTACGGGGTCGGTGGAGTAAGGATTATGGTGGAGTGGACTGTTCCCACGGGGCTTAAAGTCGTTTACATGAGCAGTAGGAGGGAGTACAGAGGGAGAGTGCGTAATATCCCGTTACTAGAACAATGTATTCGGGATAATGAGAGTAGAGTATTAAATATGGCAGCCGATAAAATAGAGTACATAGTATATGTAAAAAAAAATACCCCAACTTCACGCATCGTGCCGTACCTCGGTTAGATCGAATACCATTTTTCCACCTGATTGCAGAAATAGGTACGACCTCGCGAAAAATAATTTCCCCGCCTCCCGAAGCCGGCATTCACCGCACGCCTCGACGTCTATTATTTCTCTTGGGTATGCAAATCTCGTTAATGTTGATTTATGACTCGGATGACGCGATGGAGGAATTAATAAATATCCATCCTCGTCGTCTGCGAGTCGGGAGTGCTGCTAAAGCATCCGACGAAGATGATTCACGGTTTTGCCGGCGCGGCGGAAAGAAACAGCGGCCTAGGAAGGACATTCGCTAAAGTGGCGAAAATGGCCCAAAACCTGAAAAGTAACACTTACACCATGGAATCATCGATTACAAGCTCCGTTAGGGTGTTCCCCTTTGTCTAATTAGTCGTATGTTAATTTATAAAAATAAATCATTAAAATAAAAAAAAAATCCACGAGTGGTAATTGAGTCGCGGCGAGTAACGAGTGAGAATAAAACCGAATGATGATCCACGATGTCGTATGTTAATTTATAAAAATAAATCATTAAAATAAAAAAAAAATCCACGAGTGGTAATTGAGTCGCGGCGAGTAACGAGTGAGAATAAAATCGAAGTATGATCCACGAGGGATGATTATCCCACGGGAGTACCGGTTCAATTTTCACCACGGTCTTGGATAGATCTCGATTTTTCTCGAGACATTCGGGGACCGGCCCGAGTAATCGTATGCAACACTTGGAGTTCAATTCGAGAGGAGGCGAAAGGGGGGAAAAAACATTCAACGGCATGTCGAGGACCTTTTCCCGTCTCGGTACCGAGCATACGATTTCAGCAGTCTCGCATCTTAATCAGTCCCCAAGGACATCCCTGTCCTTTCTCGTCCCATTCATGTCCGGGAGAAAAAGGCAGGATTCGTTCTTAAAATTCGAGAGCCGCGGACTCCTTCGACAAACCCAGGCCTCTTTGTGTCGGCCGAAGTTAACCCTTAAACGCGTAGAAGATGACCGACGTTGCGTATTTTTTCTTTTTTTTCTTTTTTCCTCGTCCCGCGTCGCGTTAACTTCCATAAATATTTAGGCCCCCGTTGATGAGTTCCGCGATCGCTCGAAGCAAATACACGAGGTCGTATTTCCGCTGCAGTTTGTCGGACGGTCGTTTGATTCGAAGATTCCACAATAAACGAGACCGGGTGCGTGCGAAAATAATGCACGCATTGATATGCGCAAATATACTAATACGCTAAATAAAAAAAAAAAAAACGAACCGTTCTTATCGTGCAACTTAACGAGTCTTGAATTTGTTGGTATATTTACACTTGCACCAAAACGAGCCCGGGTGCGTGTGAAAATAATGCACGCATTGATATGCGCAAATATACTAATACGCTAAATAAAAAAAAAAAAACGAACCGTTCTTATCGTGCAACTTAACGCGCTTTGTATTAGCCAATCGATATTACCTTTAGTACGTTAAACGAGAGAAATGGCAATATTCTGGCAATAGAACGTAACGAGCCTTGAATGTGCCGATCAATATTGCTAGCAGGACGGTAAATGAGGGAAATTCTCGCACCGTAACGTAATAAACTTTCGATTTGCCAATCAATATTGCTACTCGTCCTCTCCTGGACGTGCTTAAGCTCCCACCGATGCAAACATGGCTTACGACTCCCTCGGATATGCATACTTAATCAGCGTTCGCAAAAATCCACGAGATGAGGAAGCGACAGAGTGTCGTTGTTATTGTTATCTTTTACGCAACGCCGGTGTCAATTGTTGTCAAAGTTGCGTCAAAACTGAAGGAGGAAACGTTCAACGAACGCTAAGTCTTCCTCGAAAAGGAGATTGTTATTCCCGCCGAGAGTCTTGCGAACAATAATCGACTCCCGGCCTTAAAGTTTCAACTAACGATTACAACTACGGCAAAACAGGCACTGGTAATTCGTAACGAACCACCGAGATTACCAGGGAGAAGAAACGGAGAAAAAAAAAAATTAAAATTGACGCGGTCTGAAAATCATCGCGCAAAAAGTCGCCGCGATAATTCACGACACTCGCATTGATAACCATCTGCATAATGATCGGATGTAAAAAAAAATCGAGGTCACGTCGTGTGTACATATGAGTGGAATAATGGAAATGTCGTTACGCGTACTTACATGCGCATTCTTCCGCAAGCTAATCGGCTGCGTGAGTCAATCGCCTTTTTTTTTTTTTTTTTCTACGCGAATTCTTTTTTTATTTCTCCCGATCGATCGATCATACCTCGAATTTTATCGCAGAAGGTACGATGCAGATACGACATTTTCGCATCCTTATCGCTTATCGCCGCATCGGCGGGCGCTCGTTTTCGGGCCTGGCGTCTCTCTCTCTCCCTCTCTAATCTTTACGACAAACACTGCCACTGATAATGCAAATGACGCAATTGTTATTTTGCACCACCGGCCACGACGAATCGGTCGTCGACCTTTCTCCGAATTACCTTGAAACGATCTCGCGTTGCCCTGGGTCAAAACTCCCGAAAGATTTGCGAATTTCAGATCGATCACCGATCGATCGGTTATCACCGATTATCGGGCATGAATCGATATCCACTAGCCGATAGATTAAATGGAACCTTTCCACGGACTCTTTGCACTGATCCAAAAAACGAGGAAATCTTTCAAACCTAACGAGGGTAAATTATGGCAAAGAAATATTATATTAATTCTATAACAATTATTCCGTGTAAACGTTGCGTCCAATTTATGCGAGCTCGAGTTAACTAATCATCCTTCGAACTGATAGAAAATTTCTTCGCCATGTTTCTTCTCAGAGTAAGATACCTCACACGGAACCCCGTGCACTAACCCGACCAGAAGAGGTCATAAATAATGAATAAATACTCCGCGCCATTGAACAGCGCGAAAATGGCGCGTTCTTTCGAGCTCGAGATAGCGGCGAGACTAAAAGAGACGCAATTTCGGGTAATCAGATCTGCACTCGAGATCGAATCAGGGCGAGGTTAAGCACGTCCCGTCCCCCTCCACCCAGAGCCGCAAAACTTAATACAGCACCCAATCATCGCGCCACTCCTAACTAATTCCCTTCCAAATTCTACATTCATAAATATGAAATAAATCATCAATATTCTTCCACGTCATACATCATTTTTTTATTTTTCAAGGGACATCTCTACGCATTCAAAGAGACCCTTATCACTCTAAAGCAGTTACGCTTATCAGGTGAATGAGGGATTCGAGGTGCATGGCGCATGGTGCGAGATGCATAAAAAATTACCGAAGAAAAATTTAACCGCGAATCACGTATGTATACATATGTATAAATACATAAGTTGATAATCTACATCTAATCATACATACGTATACATAGACACCTTTACGGGGTGGCCTTAGGTACGCCCCTGGCGTTATGTGTACGTCTATATCTCGCGGTGGATGTACATTGGCTGGTCGTCGCGCGGAACGGTGGAACGAGGGGCAGGGCGGGAAGGGGAGGGGAGGATGGAGACGGGCGGAGGGGGTGGCGGTGGCCTTGAACTTGACTGCCGCCGCCGTTTTTGCGCACAGCCGACGGCCGCCCAAAACAGCCCACCGGCGTAGACGCGTCGAGGCTCCCTCCCGCGGATCGTTACGCACGCGGATCGGCTCGTCGCGGTGAGCCGCGATTCGACGCGGTGCGGTGCGGTACGGCACGGTACGATACGGCACGGGACGGTTCCTGCTGGCGCAAGCGTGGCAGATTTGGCACTTTGGAACTAGGTCCGACACTCTAAGCATCCCCTCAGGACGTTCCCGCACCCTCCGAAAGTGTCCCCTGCAGCCGTAGGGAATGATGATATTTATTACTGTATATAATATAGTATATTGTATAGTATATATTAATATTAAGTATTTCCTTTCATCAGTTGTTGTCCAATTCTGAAAGTACAATTGTGTCCATCGTACCGTTGCTTATCCGAGTTTAATAATTTTAATGGAAAATAAGGTGCGGCCTTGCCTTTTCGTAATTTTGAAAATCCCGCCACTAAAGTCGAAAACTAGTGAATTATTTGTCAAGGGAAATGGACCTAACATCGGGATTAAATTTCAAGCCGGGAACGAAACCGTCTAGCGCCTGGCGGTCGCGCCACGACCGCGCCACCCACCGCCACCCACCGCCACCCGCGACAAAGCCACGCGACCGCCGACCCGGGCCGCGTGAGTCACTCCCGAGGGTGGCGCCGGCACCGGGGGGACCCACCCAGTCACGAGACCGAGGGGGACCAGGACCCGGGAGATTTTTCGATTTCGAAAATAGACCGGCCACCCACGCGCATCCTTTCCCCGAATCGAGGAACTCGGTAGGAACGCCGCGACAAAGCATCCCCCAGGGTAATCGGAGCCGTTCTACGCGCCACCAGGTGGTGCGAACGCCGTTTCCGAATTTCCTTTCGATTTCTTTGAAATTCAAGGTCGCCGACCTTGACCGTCGCGAATCTCTCCCCGCGCTAAATATACTATGGGAGTACGGTGTGAAACGTTGAAAACGACTAATTTCATTAACGGCTAGGTTGAAATCAATTAAATCGCCGTTACGCGCCGTTCCGTTGCGATTTTTCATTATAGAGTGGATTACTTCCTGCCGGCACTATTAGTTCCTAAAGCTGCCGCCGCGAGCGCTGGGTGTCTCTGGCAAGCGTAACCTTGAAAAACGTTCCGTACGCGAGCGCGAGAGGGACAGAGAGCGAGGATGAACTTCCTCCGATTATCAGACCTCACCCGAAAGCCGCGGCTCCGATAAGCCGAAGTTTCATGAAAATCGTGTACGGAAAATACGCCCTCCACCATAGTTTCCCGACCTGACCGTGCGACCGTATCAGCTAACTCGCATCCATTACCCCGCGCGGGCAGATCCCTGCAGAACCGGCCACGAGTCGGTCGGAGTGACGTCCGTAATGGTAAACCGCCGCAACGTGACTGAAAACTCACTCGCGGGGATGGCAGTTAAAAGCGATACCTAGCGTGGATCGGGAGCGATATGCGGATTTTCTTCGGCCTCCTCGGCGGACAAACAGAAGGGATAAAAAGCATCTTTACGTCACCCAGTGGTGCGGACCTCGAGGTCCCCCCGGTTTTTCAGACGCGAGGAAAACGTTACGACCTCTCGGCTAAATATACCTAAGATGTGCTAAAAGGGGCCGAGAGTTCGACGTTAAATCCCGCATCGAGAGATACATTTTTTTTTTCTTTTTTTTTTTTTATATAGTATTATTAGAGAAATGGAGGAGGCGACGTACCCGAAGGAGACAATCGGCGATATTTTCAGTCCCCATACAATTCCGCACTCTCACCTCCTACGCAACTGTGAAATCCATTCTAGCATTTTATTCCGATAGAAATACCATAAAGTGAATAAACAATAATTTCTTCCTAACATTTTTTTTTTTTTTTTTTTCCCACCCTGTTGCTTAAATATCGCGTACCAAGCCTCGCAAGATACCCGTGTGCCGCACTTCCAGGATTGATTAGCGACCGATAATGCCTCCATTTACAAGCGAGAAAATTTACTTCCCAGAGATTGATTACACGCGGCAATCTAAATGATTCTCGTCAAAGATTTTTTTTCTTTTTTTTTCTCTAAAGTGGGGATTCCGACACGTGGCGTTGTATCTCCTTATCCTACTTCGTGATATCCGTGATTCTTACTAGATTCCACTTTTTTTTTCGGCAACCTTCGGCACCTTCCTCAAAAGAGTAGAATCCTGGTGGCCGTGGCCGTGAGCAGTCAGGGTTGAGGTAGGCAGACTACAACGAACCGGATCGATATGCCACTCTCGCTTTCTCGCGCTCTCGATATGCCGGCGTGCGAGCCGCAGGTGTGCGCATGCGCGCGGGTGGCCGACAGAATGACACATGACAGGACGAGCGCGAGCACAAATTTCCCCATAATAGAGCGAGACCGTTCGCATGACGTGAACCGATACCGCCTTATCGCGCGAAAAAACCTTTCAAGCTTTCCAAACATGGATGGATCATAATTTGGAACCCTCGGAGGCGAGCCTTCATCGATCAAACGAACGCGAGCGTAACGTGTAAAATAATGTGATCGAGGCTGGAGAAGAAAAATAAAAAAAAAAGAAAAAAATGAATACGCCCTAGCGGGATGAAATATGAGAAGAGAATCTGGATTTTTATGCCCACCCCGACGGGGACCTAATTAGCATGCGGTAGAAAGCGATTCGGCGAAGCCAGTCACTTTTAAGGTGAGGCGAAATTTTATCGACCTCGGTAAAAGGGATTCGTATAAATGCCTACGTTACCGACCTTCGTATTACTATTAACAGCTGTGAGGAATTGTATTAGGGTGTACAATTAAGTTGAATTGAAGTGTAAGGACGACTCTTAGGTGATCACGAGTCGTGTGTCGAAGTTTCGGACCGGCTAGGTCCGATATCCTTAAAATAAAGTGTCTTATTCGAGTCGAGTGATTTGCGGGGGGGTTTCACTCCACCTTAAGGCGGCCTCACACGTGACGCAACCTTTCGCCAGTTCCCTCCACCAATCGGGCCAGAGATGACGGCGACAATGTCCCACTTCGTTCTTCATTAAATGTTACCCCGATTACATGATCAACCACTGCGGTGGAGGCAAGAAGGCTCGCATGATCCGCAGTGACATAACCTCGCTCCTGCCAAAGTGCTCCGTATAGAACATTCTTAAAAATACTGAAAAGACCCACGAAACTCGAAAATCGCACCGAATATTTTCTCTGCCCCGAACTCTAATCAAATCCTCCCCCTGAATCTTGGGTATTTAACATTTAAATAAATTCGATTGTAATTCCCGATTACGACCGGACGGGTTGTTAAAATATTTCCCCCTAACCTCAAACATAACCCCGCTTTCCATTGAAATTCATTTTCAGCGGTTACAGGTTAGGGCGTGAAACTCTAATAAAATCATACCACTGCATCTAGTGAATTTAACATTTAAATCGATTTGATTGGATTTTTACAGGTAGACTTTAAGTGCAGGCTAAAAATGATGTGAATGGTGTACGGTATGTACACTCAATCCGCTTCCTTACGAAATCCGATCGTCTTCGGGTACACATTTCGCGAGTAAAGAGCCTCGTGAGTTATATAACGACGTGCAATTTTTTTTTTTCTTTTTTTTCCTTCGCTAGGAAAATCTCTCGGACGATTGTCCGTGAGTCGGAAGGCGTGCAAGATTCGGGATTGGATTGAAAATTGGAGAAAACCCTCCGAAGCTACCTAAGGTTTCGCAAAGCCGATTCTAGCTCGACGGAGTCGAGACGAGTGTACGTTCGGATGCTCCTCCGTCGATCCGTTAATTTACACGCACGAGTCCGATTTTTGCACGATGTCAGGGCGTGCTGGGCTGTTTTTCGTGCCGCTCGAAGAAAAGCGGACGCACGCGCGGTTTCGTAACTTGGTCTCGTCTCTTTCTGGCCGAATGATCCAAGGCCGCGAGAGCGACGTTGTGAAATCTGCGTGACGGCCATGGCGCACCGACTTTGGAGATTCTTGGTCACCGATTGAGGGATAATATCCGAGGAATCTGGCCTATCCGCGTGCCTGCACTGTGCCTTCGCCTATAAATCGTCGGTATCGCGTTTAATTACCGAGGAAAGCGTCGCAAAGTCCGACCTGAGATCTCGATGTATACACGGAATTGGTAACAAAGATGGCGGACCACCTGGCACTGCCTCGATGTTCGAGCGTGTCAACGCTTCCTCGTGTTCTAATTACGGGATTCGGTAGTCGTACGCATTGACAAGGGACTTACCTTAGCATTCTCGGGACCCCGGAGACGCGAAGGCACGTTGGGACCGACTTCTTGACGAGGAAACTTCACAATTTCGAGCAATGGCCGACCACCACGACCCACTGGAAGCAGAAAACTCCACGGGGTTGAATGTTGCGCTAGTAACGCCATCTCGCGGCCCTCGTGCGAACTACGCACCGGCGAGTGCGGGTCGGTACTTTCTTGACGGTGCTGCCGCCTGTGTTGATACTCCCGCAACTCTTACCGCTTCTCCCGAATTAACTCCTGCTAACCAGATTGCAGTATCAGTAAAATTGATGATATTGGTATAAAGTTTCTTTATTCTTCCTCAAAATTAAATTCAGAACCTTCCCTTCAATCCTCCAAAGTTACTAGTCATAAATGATACCAATACCGTGAACTGAATCGATGAACTCCCTAGTGCCTTACGAGACGATATTTCATTTTATTGTTAAATATTACTATCGTACAAAAATATACAAGTGTAAGATTTCGGTGGTCACACCTTTTGGCCGAAGAAGGCAGTCTTTGGGGATGCAGAACATCAGGTGGTGCAGGCAAGCCTTCCGGAGTTTTAAATTTTGATTATCTCGCAGGAAACATTATCGGTGGTCCAAGCGCCCCCAGAGACTGGTCTAACATTCAGCCTTGCGTAGGTATGTTTGCACAAACGTTCCGGATTGATAACAACGGAATTGTTCAAACATTTGCAAAAGTATCGCATATCAGACGGCAATATCAAAATATGCGGCTGCTGATACATGAAGGCGTATTTTTCCCACAGATGCGTGTCTAGATTTACTTCCAAGGCGGGAGGGTTTAATGGATAAAAGCATTTTTGATCCAGTATGTGGGTGGCCAGCCGATTTAGTTTATTAATCCCCGATGCATTCCTGGAATAGATTCGTTTAAATGGTTAATTCGATCCCTATAGGAAGAACTTGGTACACCATACCGATAATTAATCCACTTACGCGCTGAATTCTTCTCGGCCTAGATGCATGAAAACGTCGACGGCCGTAACTCCCATGATCAGACCTTCGATATTCAACATGGAAGGATCCGGCATTAAATGCAAATTCGGATACCGTGGGCCGAAAAGTGCGAACTCCGGCGTTGGATAGACTGGATGGTGGTGAGCATCCCGATGCGAAGGGATCAGGACAACTTGCGTGCACAAACTAACGGCACAAAAAAAAAATTATACCAAGGATATATATTTCTTTAAGGAGAAAACTAAAAGAGACGAAGTACCCTTTAACGGCGTCCATGATTCTTCCGACAATCTTTTCGAAGAACTCCTGGAACGTGAGCGTTATAGACGGAGACCGAATCTCTGGATGACTGAAGTCCACGAAAGGACCAACGAGAATCAGGACATTCGGCTCGTTTTCCATAACGGACTGTAGTAGATCGGTCAAGGGTTGATAGTCCAAATCGCCCGACATAGTAAACGGTCCAGCCGCGACAAATATTGTGACGTTCTCCTTCAAGTACGGACTCTTCGGAAAGGGTGCAAAACTTTCCACGAACATCTCCTTCGCGACCAAGACATTTCCGGTCGGATTGCAGCCCTCCACCGCGACGACCTGACCCCGAAAAACGGAGTACTGCGGAATGCTGGAAAGGTCCAGCTTTATGATGGGAATGCCTTTAACCGTATTCGGTGATTTCGCCCCTTCGAGTAAGATCGAGGCGACGTTCAATTTCCCCTCCCGCTCGCAGCAGATTCGGCCCCAGGTTCTAAACGCCATCTGCGACTTGAGGGTCACGTTCCAAGTGCTCTGCATATCATCCCCCTTCAATTTCTGCCAATGTCCGCACAATCGTTGCCCTACGTCCCAGCACACGCGAGTCAGTATCTCTCCCTTCCTCGTTATCAACTCGAACATGTACATAGAGTTGCTCGGGACGTGAGGATCCTCGGTTTTCTGGACCTCGACCTTCTGTGCACTCCCACATTTCCAGGACGTTACTTCCTGCCCGATGGACACCAGAATCCTGGTCCCAACCCTGACCGGTCTTCGACTAGGTGTGCCTCTGCAACGGACAAATGCGTAATGATAAAAAGGTCCCTTAATAAGATGCAAGGAATCGTCCTCATAAGGACCGATCATACTCCAAAACTGATATATCCCCAGGGGACTATCGAGAATTCAACGAACCAGCTATTAAACCAGCATTTCACTCACGTCTTCAAAGTATAGGTCGACGGCGAGAGGGTCTCCCCGATGGCTCGCACTTTGCTGTCCTGTTCTCCTTGCTCCGACTCCGGACTCCTCAGCCTCTTGGCCTGCGTGAAACCAAAAACGACATAACAAATCAGTCCTCTCCCGTTCTAAACGCCAAATCCGAGATTTCCTATCCTCTTAAATCTGCAAGTACGAGCACCGACCACGAAGCGAAACAATTTCCGCGTCCCAGCACACCTCTCCGCCGAAGCATCCAAAACCGAGTGCCGTAGACGAGTGTGTATCTAGTCACGACCTTTCCCATGAAACGTGCACCAAATTCATACTCGTCTATGGAATTGCCTCATTGCGTGGTCTCGGTCTGGAGATCGCTCCCAGGTCCCAGGTATCCTGTTTGTCCTTTCCTCCCTCCCCCCAGGTGGGAGGAATTCCTCCCACCTGACTCACCGGCCTGGGAAACGTTAACCGGGTATAAAGCACGCGTTCGCAGAGATTGCTCGCCTCTGCGAGGACATTCCCCAGCCGAGCACAAAGACTTCTTCGAAGGTAACGCGAACGACGGTGCGGCGATTACCGCCCGAACGTGCTTAATGAGTGTGGATCTAGTCACAAGTTTAACGACTGCGCACTAGACCAGCACTCACTCGGCACATCCGGGACGCGGTTTCCTCCAACTGCCTCCGATCTTCCCTCCTTGGCTTGGCGATGCGTTAACGGCGTTACGGATGCGCCCGAGCATCGACGCTGACAGCTGTCAAACGTGCCACGTGCTCGCGGCGCACGTGCTCTGTGACGCCCAAATTCGCCCTACCACGTAATACTAGAAATTGAAATTGGAAATCAACCGATCACCGAAACTCGATCATACAATTGGAATTATTTTAAATAACTCGTGTAACACATTAGAGGGTATTTAATTTTTGTTTGTTCGATTTGGAAAGCACCCTTTCAACGACGTATCTAGTCTTCGACCGCTGTCAGACTAACTTCCACCACGTGCTCGCGACATATGCGCTACTTAAATCCGTAGTAAAAAAGGAGCCAGAGATAGTGGGATTTACTTCAGGATAAACTCCCTCGGCCCCGAGTCCTCGAGACGATTCATCTCACGCGAAGGAGAGAAAGCGAATGCCGAGCCTACTTGGCAATTCAAATATACCCGCGCAAACTCGAGGACGTGAATCGAAAACGAGGGAGACGGTCGTCGAACCCGGGCTCGTTCCAGGGTAAAATCCTCGGGAAATAACCCTAGGTACTTCCCATTAGATTAATAAAATACAGGAGGTAGAGAATGGAGCCACGGGAATTTATTTTACACCGCGCGACTCGGTGGCTATGTCTTGGCGAAGAGTCCTCCGGAGGAATCGGCCGTTACGAGGCCACCTCAACTGGAAGGTTAACGAGAGTTAACCCAACACTCTCGACACTCGATCTATTACGCATCGTTTCGATCAATCCCCGAGGCATAACCCCATGGATCCCTTGGAAGAGGACTTCGAAGCGCGCGCCTCGGAAATCCAAGATCGAAGAGCGCAGGAGAGCCGTGGGAAACCACGGTTTGCTTTTCCAACAATTAGGAGGAATTGCAGTCAACTCGCCCCGATGCGGGAGGACTATAATTCAGGGTATCGATCCCTTTCGATCGGATCGGGTCCCCTCGGTCCTGAGAAAGGGGGAGAAAATAAATAAACCGAGAGAAGCGGGCGCGAAGGGGAATACAAAAGATTGGGCAGCCGTTGCTGCCATCGGCGCTGCTCGCTCAATTGACGCTTAATTGGCCAAGGCGAGCCCAAGTCGAGAGGAACCTCCTCGAACAACTCCCAGACATTTTTCCGTATATTAATACCGAGCATCCGTTACTCCAACTAATCAAACGTCTGTAAAACTTATCTCCAAACTGGATGCACCGAGTGATTAGGAACATTAACCCGTTTCTACAGAAGCCCTATGGAAGAGCGCGCTACTCGTGAAATTTCACGTTTAAAAAAAAAAAAAATTCTTTTCTGTATTTAGCCTAGACTAGAAGCAAAGTCGCATTTTCTTGCGAAATTTCAATTTTCCATGAGCATCGCGTTCTTCCTTAGGGCCAACGATTCGGAGCACCCAATTTTACGAAAAGTTTTTGTAAATATTGAGGTTGCTTTATATTATTTTCTATATATACTTTTTTTTTATTTAAATTTTATATATATAATGACCCGTTCATATCATCTTAAGGAAACTAAATTGGAAAATCCGACGTCGGGATGCATCGCCGTAGAAGCGGATCGTCCCTCTCCCAAAGTGGGAGAGGAAGAATCGTAGTCTCTTTGTCCGGGTATGAACCGTTTCCCGCGGGCCCTCGGTTAGGTTGCAATGGGAACTTTTCCCGAGGAAAAGGCGCAGAGCTCGAACCAGTTCCCGACAAGCGACGAGGGGCGAACCGGATCGAGCGGTTTCCACGATCGGCCCCGCTCACGGGGGACTGGGAGAGAAAAAAAAAATGCGAGGGGAAATGCAGTCTGCGCGCGCCGATTGGTCGTCCGGGGCAAGCAGGTACCATCCCCGGTTCCGATTGGTCGAGCGCCGGGCCCGCTCCACCTGACCCTCCCCCAGGATGCTGCGACGACGGAGGAAGGAGAGAGAGACCAGGTCGGCCACGGCGCTCCGGTCGGAGATCTATTTAACGATTTTACCACTCTCCTCCAACTCCTACATCTACGTTTAATTCCCCAGGTCTTACACCTATAGAACTGACCGCGAGACAATGAATTCCCATTATTCTCCCTGTATAGAAATACAGATTTAGTTGCGATTACACTAGTCGGTCAGACCCACCCGATGGCAGAAATTCAAGAAGGAAAAAGAACGTTTCAAATATCCCGCCGTGTCCGCCATGTTGGATTTCAGTTCGGGGATTTTCATCTACGGCGGTTACGGTCATTTCTACTCGGCCTACGGTGAATATATACCTCTGGTGATTTTTCCTAACCCTCGGAATCGCGACGGTGGCAACCCCGAGGGACGCCGAGAGAGATGGACGGAAGTCACGGCTCCGAGCCTCGAGAGAAAGTCTCGCCGGAATCACGAAATGCCGGCAGCGATGGGAACTGGGAGTACCGAAGAAAGGTGGATATGCTCTCCCGCGGTTTCTCGTTATTCTCCATCAATTACCCTGGTATATAGGTTACCTCGAAAACTTCAACGCCCCAGATTAATTCTTTAACGCAATTATATATCGCCCAGATGGCATAGATAGATTTGAAAAATTTGAAATTTCACATCCACCATACGGTGGATCGGCGATCGCTCACAAATGCGTACGCAATATCTAGCATGCATTTGGCGCGAAACTCTGCCGAGCTTTTTTTATCTCGAGACTCGTATCGCGCTCGGCATGTCTCGGGGATGGTTTTCCCCCGATGTATTAACCCTTTGATCGCGGAGCCATTTCGACATACGGGCGAAATTCGTATGACCGGGCAGGCAATATTGGACCAAACGTCGAGCGCCTTTAGGCGCTCTTAGGAGCCAAAGAGTTCACCTATCCCTCTCGGACTCGTCTAGCCCATCTTTGTAAATCCGAACCCGCGAGTCCCCGTTCAGGATTTACGGGAACAGGGACGGCCGGGACACAAAGGAGCCCTCGCAATCGTGGGACGCAATCGATTCGGGGAACCCGAGAAGGGAATGCGAAGTCTCCCTCTCGCTCGCTCTCGCGTCCTTTCCCCGTACGGCCGTCTCGCTCTCGGGAGCATTTACCAGGCCGCAAATCGAGATAAATCTAAGGAGCGCAGCCTCCGATCTAGACTCTGCGGAAGTCGCCTCGGGTACGTTCTTTGGCACTAGAGAAATCCCTAGATCCCCTAGATATCCCCAGATGAAAGACGTTAAGACCCCGACTCGGCGGCGCGACGAGCGCCCGTTTGCGCGGAAACGAAAAATTAACGTAGGAAAGTCAGCCGTGCAATTAACCAACCATAATAATTACGGGCAAGATGCGGCGACGAGATATGACCGAAAGCCAATCCTCGGGGTGCTTATGCAACCGTGTGGGACGACTCTCGTTCATTTTTTTCCTTTTAACGTCACATCGCATTTCTTTCCGCGTCTTCCGTATTGTCTATAATTATATAAAATTAAAAAAAAAAAGAAAAAACACCGTAACTTGTTCTCGAGATGCAGATAACGTTTCCTCGTCGATGAAACGTACCAATAGAACTTCGTTATCAATTTCTCGCTCGGCGGAGTGAAACACCGCAGGTGGAGCCGCAAAAACTCGCGTTTGCGGAAACCGCGCGTCCGCGTGTAGCAGTGGGCATTAAAATCGACCGAACGTTCATTCCGCAGAGGTCGGTAACTCGATCCCGGCCTAAGCGATAATATTAAAGGCTTATCGCGGCGAATTTCATACGTCACGAGGAAGATACCGCGTTACGCAGACCCGGCGAGCGTCCTACCGAGCATAAAACCCCCAGAACCGTCGAAATTCCAGCAAATGCAATTCCCGGCACCTATCCAAACAGGTCTCGTTGCGTAACCGCTGGCGAGATTGCGCGAGGTAAAATGTACAGAAGAAATTTGGTGAAAACCAGTCGGAGATGGAAAAAAAGAGAAAAAAAAGAAAGAAAGAAAAATCAATCGATCTAGGCCGCGGGATATCTCGCGGGAAGCCGGGAGGGAGAGAATTCGACTCGGAGCCGGAGGAGAAAGAGAAAGGTAGGCAAACTCGGCGGGAGCGAGCGAGACGCCCAACGCCGGGCAAGCTGGAGCGAGACAAAGAGAGGACGCCCGGCGTAGGTGCGGGCCCCGCGAGCAACAGGTCTCACCCGGGAGAGCTCGTGACGCAACGACGCTCCAGTTTCTCCACCGGCGACCGTCCGAATAAAATCCTCCCCTCGTAGAGCCATCGATCGCCGATCCGGAGTAACCGGCGGGCCAAGCGCGGCCGCGAGAGCGAGGGAGAGGGAGCGAAGGCGCGTACCGCGGGAAAGAGAGAGAGAGGCGAGGAGGAGCTGCGCGCGCGCGCCGCGCGCCGGCCGCCATGTTGGAAGCAACAGGTAGTCGGCGCGCGTCGATTCGCGGAACGGAAAGAAGCCGTCGCCTTCGACGAACGACGCCGGGCGTCGGTACGACGATAATAAGCGTCGGAAATTCTACGGGGAATATATCTCAAGGGAAGAGGAGCGACGACGCGGCTCGGGTGGAAGCTTCGAGGAGCCGGCCGGAATGGACGCCACGCCGCGGCGTCCCTCCGGGACGTCCGGCCGACGGCACTCGGCGCGCGCACTGGCACTAACGGTCGCGCACATCGGTATCCGGGCGAGTGGACGCCTCGGCGTCGCGACGCTCGGGAATTCCCTAGGAGTCCGAGGAGCGCGCCACTCGTCGCGCGGGGGTCGACGGGGAGACTGAGAGCGCCGACGGGCCGGAGGCGAGGCCACGGAAAGCGCGGACCGGGGAGAGGCGCCGCACGGACCCGGGACTACGGAGCCACCTAGATGGGTCGACGCGGCGCCTTCCCGCGTCCCCTTTCCACGGTCGAGATCCCTCGGCGCCCCGGATAACGCGGTAGGGCTCGAACGCGAGGAAACGGCCCTCGACTCCCGCACTTTCCTTCCCAGCTCCCTCGGCGTACTCGGGACGCGAGCAAGCGTCGCGACCTTATCGACGGAGAGATCGTGAGAGCGAGACGAACGACCGCGATGACTTTCCCGCGACTCCTTCCGGAGGTGGACTCCCTCGATGGATCTGGGAAGACGTCGCGTCCTCGAGGGCGGGGAGGAGACTGGACGAGCGGCGGGAGGGGGGACGACGAAAAACGCCGACCGAGGAGAGGCGCCGCTCAAACCCGTGACTCTCTCGGAACTCGGATAGGCCGCGCCGGGGCGCGGGCGCTTTGTTCGCGGGGCGCATGCGCGACCACCGGCTCTCCAGGCGGAAAAGATCCAGGGGAACCGGCCAGTCGTGGGACCGGTCGCGAGCGGTCCGCGAAACTCCGGTCATCGGGCATCGCGCTACGTCGACGACCGGCGATTACCCGGCACCGCGGAGGAACTCGTCGCTCCGACTTTCCGAACTCCCGGAAATCGGTCGGCGTGGCTGGTTTCGGCTGGATCTCGCGCGCATGCGCCGCGAAGGAAAGCCGGACCGAGCGCGCTTTGTTCGCAGAGCGCGGCGATGGCGGCGGCCGGCCGCGTCCTTGAAAACTGAAATTATTCCCTTTGAAAGAAATCTGGCCGGGCTCGAGGGGAATGCCGGGAGAGGGGGCCCTCTCCCGCTCCGGCTGCGCGCGCCGGTGGCGCCGCCTATCGCGACCGCGCGCCTAACTTAACCTAACCTAACCGCTCCCTTCTCCGGCGAGCGCGGCTCTCTCTCTCTCTCGCTCTCCCTTGCCTCGCCGTCTCTCCTGGGCGAGCTCTCTCCCCGACGCCGAGAGGCAGGCCCTTTGTGGGAGAGGACTCGAGCGGGGATAATGGCGGCAATCTATCTGGATGATTTTTCTGGCGGGAATTACGGGGGTTCAGGAGTACCGAAGCACCGAGACGGTCTCTCTCTCCCTCTCTCTCCCCAGGGGGAGAGAGAACCCGACCACTGGCAACCACCTGTGGCACGAGAAACCGGACAAGGGAATGCGAGGATGTAACCACGGCGCAGGAAACTCGGCGTCGGGACGCTCGGCTTGCTCTCGGCCTCGCGGGAGGTCGGTCGAGAGCGAACTACCCTCGGCCGAGGTTCCTTCGACCAGTGTCCAGATCTTTCCAGAGGAAGATCCTTCCACCGCTATACGGAGCAAAAATGGCCCAATGATAGCGACGAATTTTGGCCGATAACGAGTACGGCCCATTTCGTTTATACCGAACCTTAGGTAACAATATGGAAAGTTCATGCCGCACGAGCGAAAATATCCCTCGAAGAGGTCGAACGAACGAACGAGGGCGAGAGGGGCACCGGAAGAAGCGACAGAGGTCCTACGAACCTTCGGCCTTGACTCATCCCGGTGATGAACCCGGACGTCGAGAGACCAAGGTCGCGGACTCACCAAAGCGCTTCCGGTGAACCCGGGCGTGTCAAGAAGCTCCCCGAGTCGAAACCTTGGTCCTCCTTTGAACCCGCGTAGAACGTCATCTATGACTTCAGTGCCAACTAAATTTTCTCCCCGAGCCCTAGTATCATATTTTATGCTTAAATATATATATCTTGTCATGTCTTATATTCCGCAGAGAGGGCACATCCGTGAAAATCGGCCTTCCCGCAGTGGAAGGAATCCTGGGAATTTCGCGGATCTCGTGAGTCTCCCGTGAATCTCGTGAATCCCGTGAATCTCGTGAATCTCGTGAATCTCGCGAAACACGGACTAGTTGGGTCGCAAAGGATGTGGCAACACTACTCCTCTCGCCAAGGGGCCGTGGCACGCCAGGCGACCGTCAACTTGACTGCCGGCTCGAGCATACAACCGGTACCACTACGAGTCAGGGCCGTACCCACGGGCGCCACTTGTCCTCTCTTGTCAAGCCGGACATTTAAGGTGATATGAAAGGGTCATTCTATACACCTAAAACATGAAAACATTAATACCGAGTGCACCAAATCATTCGAAACATTAGCACGTGATTAGGAAGGCCCCGTGAAATTTCATTACAAAGAAAAAAAAAATAAATTGTTCATTCAACCTAGACTAGAGCCAAGATCGCATTTATTCGTGAAATATTTCACGAGCATAGCCTTCTTCCTTGAGGCCTCCACGATCACATGCTAAAGTTTTATATTTTCACGTTTCATGTATATAGAAAGTAACCGATCCGCCCTTCGAGATTTATTCTCACGGGTGACGATGCAAAACCAGCGGGCCACCCTTGCCGGCCGTCGAGGTTCGACATTCGCGAGGGAGCGTTCACCCGGATCGCGCAGCATTGTTGGGGGCATTCATTTTGCGCCGTCCAATCGTATCGGTTCGGTAATTTGCGGTGTGGCTCCGCGTCTCGGGTTAAGAATCCGCAAATTATCCTTGCCGGCGCGATGGCGGTGGGTTTCGCGCGGAGGGGTCCTTGGGATCTTTTTGCGGTCCTCCGGGTGCCTGAGGGGTCCGAGGGGTCTAAGAGGGGCCCAAGAGGGGCGGGCCACGGGTCGCCCGGAGACGGCCTCTGTCGTCTGCCGTTATATCCCTCTCTTTCATGGCCTTGCTCGTGGGACTAGCAGGGGGCCCCGAAAGAATCGGGTTCACAGGTAGACTCGTTACGTCATTGCCGCTACGTACCGACCGGGCGAAGAATGCGCGACAGCGTTGCCACGCGCGACCTGGCGTAAATCATCGCAAAGCCCACCAGAGGAACCCAGGTACCCTACTCCCAAGTTCGTACGGATCATTCTCGCATAGAAATAAAAAGAAATGTTGCATTGTTGCGAAGCCGCGTCCACAGGTAAACATTCGAGGACGGTCAATTTCGCACATAAAAAATTCATCGCAGGACTCGAGAATGGGTATAACTCCCCGTTTCTCGAGATCAAACGAGGGAAATTAACGATTTCATGTAGGACTTTCAAATGTTGACCAATGACTCCATTTCGCAACGATGCAACAGTTCTTATACGAATCTGGTCGTATGCGAAAGGATCCGTATGAACTTGAGTATACCCCTTGGATGAGAGACTGATTTTTCACCGCTCTCTTGTCGGGATTTTACCCCCTTCCGGATCCTCCTCCGATGAAGAACGAGAGACCCTGCCATTGGGAAGGAAGAGGCACGCTGGAGGGACCGGTACGGATCTGTGAAGAGACGGATAGAGCGTGAAGTGAGATTTTAGACGAGGAGACCGAAGCTCGAGAAGAGGGGAGGTGCGGCGGCCATTTTACCCGGCCATGCACACGTACGGAAACTTGTATTCGTGAAGCGGTGTTCAGCGGCAGCCAACGTGTACAAGGGATTTTTTTTTTCTCTAAGTTATGATTTTACATTTTTAACGACAAATCATTCTAACCACGTACAGGGCATACGAATCGTGCCGAAAATCCAAGTATAGTAACTACTATAAACAGGCGGAAGAAAATTCCTGAAACGTTTCATGAACGATTGATCCCTCGGATGTTACTTTCGCGTCTTCTTAAATTATAATTTCAACCGAATGTATAATTTGAATGAAAATCCTTATGAGGTTCAGGGTTAAGTCGACGACAGAGCATTCTCTGGTGTGCTCTCGTTGAAAGGCGATACCTCTTCGTGGGTATCAAGGGAGACGCGTGCACCCTGAAGGACCCTCGGGGAGCCCTTATTCGAGGCCGAATTTCACCAACCTCGAACCGCCGTGGTAGTACACATGCTATTGTCCATTACTGTACGTGTACACGGAACTCGTTCTTCGACCTCTCCCACTTCCTCTCCGAGTCCCTCGATCTCTCGATGACCGCGTGCGGTCGGGATCCTTTTTCCTTTTACTCCTTCTTCGAGTTGGAAATATTTTTACAAATTGCGAGATACCAGAAAACTCCCACCCAAACAACCATTTCCCACCGTTCTGTTTACTGTAGGCGTGAATGAAACGCCGTTGCTCGATAAGAGTACGAAGTTAATTTGCAAATTTCTGCAATGCTCATGTCGACTACCTCGTAATGTTAAAGACTTAGCGGTGGTTCTGTCCTGCATATGAGGAATTTTTTTATGACTAAAGGGAAACTGATTTTCCTGGATCAATCTTATCAAACGTTTGTGTCAAATTGAGACTACATCGCAGGTTTTGTTTTTACATTGCATGGGTATGTTCTATCATAGGAGAAATGTACGAATTGTGTAGAAATTGAAAAGACTCTAATCAAAAGCTTGGTAAGATCTCGAATATACCTTTCCCAGGGGTTCCACGAGTCTGGTAACAATACCCACAAAGGATGCTCTTTCAATGGAGGCAGAAGAAAGTCCAAAACATAGGGGCAGTATAAGGGGCGCATGGCACATTGAATCATCAAATCTCATAAAGATTCGCATGAACATCGACTGTGCTCGCAGCAAAGTACAAGTTTCGGCAATGCAGTTAACAAATAAAAAAAAATACCAATTCGTAACATCGATAAATTAATTCCGGATTAATCGTTAACGGTGATGTAAACATATCATCTATAATCTACAAGTATAATACCATTATGTAAAGTAAAAACTTACTTTTGGAGTATTGAGATGCTTCCCACCGTACATCTCAAGAATGTTTTCGCCTTCACTGATATAACGCTAAGGACAAGTATATTAATAAAACAAATAAATTATTATTATCTCGCAAATCTTAGTAAATTATTCAAACTTTTAGCTTCACAAATGTTATATTGGTAAGGATACTCCTTCGTCGCATGTGGACTATACACGGCAAGTTTAGACAGGTCCTGTTCCAATCGAGCCTCCGGTACTTTTCTATCCACCCTCTTCAATTCCACTCGTTCCATCATCCCGAGACCATCTAATGTCAAATCGATGGTTTTGAAACGAAGAAGGGCAAATGCTATCCATTTGTCCACGAATGTCTCCTCGTCTAAATTGTACAGATCGCACAAATCCATGCCTGAAGCAGAATCGATAAATTCTTTGAACAGAGAATCACTACCTACGTACATGATTGCCCAAATATTAAAAAATAATCACCACTACATTAACCGAATAAAATAATGTACGCACGTTCTTATAACCGTTTTTTAAGTCGGTTGCACCGAGGGTGCAATCGAGCCTTTATTCGCGTGATCATGTAAACAATAATAATCCTCAACACCGAAGCATCCGCTATTCGACTTCCAATTAACGGTAATGAGACGAATTCCTGACACATTACGCTCAATTAAGGCAAGCGGGTTTGTGGGAAGCAACGTTAAGGAATGCGATGCGCGAGTTCCTTAAAAAGTAGGAAATACACCCGTTCCCACCGATGGTACCATTCGGTCCGAACGCAAAAGGATAAACTTTAGCTGACTTACATTTCTGCAGAACCGCAGTTTCTTTGACTGCACAGCCCATTGCATCGAAATGCTCTCGGAGAGCCTCGTCCGACACCATTATGGCACAATCGAACACGACCCGCGAGGCGTTCCCGCCAAAACTGATGGACGGAGGCGACGCGCACTTCGAACGCGCATATACGCCATTGTTCCTGGAGGCGCGTTCAGAAATGCACACTGATATACATAGTAAACTGGAACCAGCATCTCTGCTGGAACGCTCGCCAGAGATGAGTTGGGAGCAGAGATGAGTTGGGAGTTTGCTCACGAGCAGGATCGCGCGATCGCTCCTATGCTGCCCTCTGATGGTTCGTGCGGGCGGCTAATGTACTTGCCACCTGTTACCCTTCAGTGGCGACGCAACTCATCTCTGCCAGAAATGAATTACACCTACATATGAGATCGTATCATTCCATACTTTGCATCATTGCTCCTCTGTACATTTCTCTAGCACCGTAGCTCCCAATATCCATGCAAAAGTGGGTCCCCGTTTCTGTTTAAAGGTTTTAAATGTTCAGGTCCATGGACCTAATTACATAATCGCCCAAAAGTAATATTCCTTTATAATCGACTTGTAGTATACAATCATTCTTATATTGTATTGATGTACGTATTAAGCGTTGTGTATATTATATAAAAATCCTTTGTCTTTCACAAAATTAAAATCTCTTTTATGAGTAATATTGCTGCTTAATGTTTTAAACCGCAAAATGCTGTTCATCCCTTTGCGCAATTTCAATCAAATTATCCGACGTTTCCACTGATGGAAATCGTTCCACCCAGGATTGTATCAAGCCATTAAATGTTGGTTCATAATGTTTCACTTTCACTTCTTCGTTATCTTTCTTATTGCCAACTAAAGAGATAAAAAGAATTAATTTTTGCTAATCTGTTAAATATAATTACTAAGTTACAATATTTACCGAATGTATTTGGCTGAGCAAAAAGCTTCCGTGGTTGTTTGTGAGCCAAAACTATATCCCTCCAATGTCCAGACTCTGGAACTTCACTGTAATGATCATACAGTTTTTTAGCAGCGACAACATCACCTGTACTCTTGTAAACTTGTAGTTTCATCAAAAATTCTTCAATGGCTTTTTTACCCACAGTGGGTATCTTCTCTCTGTGTAATGTAAGAAGAAGATTCTTTCCCGGCTCTGTCTCGTCAACAACTATGAGTTCTTTTCCTGCTTCCAAACATACTTTTAGTAGAACGTAACGAGCCTGAGCATGAGCTTGCAACCATGTCTTTGTCTCGGGTTGATACTGTTCAAGAGATCTACCGCAACCAGTCCACAACAGCCACAACCAGTTTACGTAAATTATATCTTTAGCTTTCTGTCCAGTGTGGCCAAATATCTCTAAAATATCCTTTTCTAAACACAAATAGAGACCTACAGCTTCAGCTCGACATTCCTCATAAGATGATCCCAAAGCACCAAACTTAAAGTCATATGTCTCCCCATCTATGTAATATTTATCCACTAATTTTCCAGTTAAAGGATTTTTTAAATGCTCACGATCAAAGTTAAACTTTTCCAATTCTTTGCGGAACAATTTACCGCTACCATGTCCAAGGAGTTCATGTAGTCCAATTTGCAATTCAAATGAATCTGTTTTATATTTATCCATTAATTCTTGATCTTCCTTGGTTAAAAATGGCAATTCATCCTGCTTCAAATATGCAGGTAGTACATTGCCCAAGGAAACATTTTTAAAACCCTCTGATTGACGAATTTCATCGTAATTAGGTATATTTATACCAGATGGAATACCTGATCCAGCAAAAGCTAGTATATCAAGAGACGTAAAATCAGGTTTCAAAAACTGATCTTTTTCAAAGTCTTTACCCCAAGGTAACTTTGTCAATATCTTTTCAGCTCCTTCGACGAGCCTTTGAAACTTTTTTGACATTTCTCTATTTACCATCGCAACAAATCCTTCAAACTCTGCTCTCTGCCCAACTGGGTCTCTGTAAGTTTCAATAAAACCTATATATGTCTCTACAGCAGGTGCCTTGTTTTTAATCCAATATCGAGACCCATCTTTGTGGTCATTGAGCGAGCCACTACTAAAATGATCAATATATTTCTCCAACATTAATATCTCGGTCTCGTTGCCTGCATATTCTTTAGCCTTCTTTAAGTTACTTACAACTCCTTCCAGTAACTCACTATAATCTCCTCTAGTTACTTTGAACTTTGCACCTTGAAATATCTCCTCAGGTAATGTAATCTTGTTATCTTCACCCTTTTCAATAGATGCTAATCTAATCTCATAAACATTTCGTTCCTTTTTAGTACCTGCATCATCCCAAGTCTCAGTTGTTTTAAAACATCTTGTATTATAAGCTCCTATATCCTTCTTCTGCAAAAATTCCTTCACTAACTCGGCATCATCCGTTGTACAGTTTGCTGAGAAATAAGTTGTTATCCCTTTATCACCAAGTCCCAAAGATTTCACTTTTCCTTCTAGGGAATACATGCTCTTCTGTATTTTATTCCAAATATTTTCAATAGAATCAGAATTCTCTTTGTATGCTTTGGAAGCTTTTATAATGGCTTCAAACTTTTCTTTCGGAAGGTTTGGAATTATTTTGCTATCACCCAATGATTTATAGTTTCCAGAATTTGCTAGTATCCCACAAATATAAACCAAAAATGCCTACAAGTAAAAATCTATTTTTTAAACACTAACTTATAATCGCCATAAAAATAAGATATGCTATTTACCGTAAATTCATTTTCTGTAACACCAGCATCAAGAGCTGATTGTTTTAAAATATCCATTGACTCAGCGATAACGATCTTATGTAAAAGAGCAAATATCCATGGGGACACAGGGGAAGTTTGTATCAGTACGACAAGGCCACCATTCCAAGCAGCACGACATAAATAATGAGCATACAACCTTTCTCTCTCCGTTAATAGGGCGAAAGCCTTTTCACAGTTCAGAGCAGCTATTGGTTGTTCGTTAGGTAACGTATAAAATGTAATATCATCACTCATTTTTGCCAATGTTTTAATTGCTCTGGTCAGACTAAAATAAATTAATAAGATCATATATTGAATTCCAACGCCATATGTTGTACAAGTAAAATTGCAATCTTTTTTTATCAAATAATAAACATATGGATTAGAAGAAATTTTAAAACCCATACAAATTATTTCTTGAAAGTACATAACTATTCCTTACTTAATAAAATACCCTTAAAAATAATGTGCTCAGTATTCACTATATTTCTTCCAGTGATAACCTAAAAGTACATACAAAGCAATTACTTAAGCATGTACTTGGTTCACAGGCTTTTCAATATACCAGGGTCACGTAGTCATAAAAAAAATTACGAAAGCTTTACAACCGTTAAAATCAATTGATATCACATAAAAATGAAACATTATCGCATTGTTTGACCCACCACAGGCATGAATGTCTTCTTAGATTCTTAACCTTCCACTTGACATCGGTGATCGACGGAGTTTTTTTCATTTTTTTTAAATTTCTCATAGAATACGACCGTGGAGTAAACACCGCCCGACAGGCGGGTCCTCGAAAAAATAACGATTTGCATAATTTGAGCATCGTATAATAAAAAAAGGAGACAACAAAATGTGCTTCGTTACCGGCGTACTCTGAACTTAACCTATACCCCTAGAATTTGCAGATATACATACTTACCACAAAAAAACTCTACTTTCTCGTGATGTGTCAAATTACGCACCCTGTGCTGCTCAAGAAACCTTCAAACGAGACTTGAAGAATATTCTAAGTCAAGAAATAATCGGATCAAAGGAAAGTGGGATGCGCGTTGGTAAACATCCGGCGCGCGAAAAGACCGGATTGCATACCCTTCCATTTCTTTTACCGTCTCCATGACACATCTCTCAGATTCAAGCACGATTCTCGGTGCACGTTTATTGTCAACGATAACTTTACTAACATACCCGATAAAATATCGGCGGATATTTAACACGCTTGAGATAATATGTGCAAGTCTTAATAATTTAGTTTTTGACTGCAAAGTTTTAATGCAGTGTAAGAAAGAAAACATTCCCAGTGAAACTGGTTAAGAAATTAGATGTGGGAAAATGAATAAAAATATTCTTTTCCTCTTGATTCATGAAAAATAGCTTGTATTAATATAAGAAAATTTCAGTATTTACAGATTACAGTTTACTTATATGTATTAATGAATATTTAAAACGATATATATCAAACAGCCCAGCTAATTTGATAGAATATTACACTTCTTGTACACCATATCTTTACATCAAATTTCACATCCTATTGTTAATGATTTTTCAGATTTTAACACTTTTCTGTGCCTTCTACGTCAAGTGGGCCAAGTTATATGAGTGAAAAATGTGATAATGGCTATTCCATAATTGTTGCACTAATATTTCCTGCTTTTTTTATACTTATTTCAGATAATTTTTTTTTAAATCATACATTATATGATTTTGTCAATGCAGTTACTTAAGACGAAGTTAAACCCTCCTCAAATCAGTCGATTCGAATAAGACACTTTTTTTTTAAATATACAACTTTTTACATTAAATCTTCTTATTCCTTAACGTCACCTATACCATCAGCATTGATGGCAAACATTGCCTCACTCTCTGGCAAACAAGGAGAGTCATAAATCTTACAGATTCTACTTTCACCTCTCCCTTTACGTAAGTATAATCTGGTTGTACTTGCATGCGCAATGATATTACCACCGATAGGTTTCTTTTGGTCACCACCAAACATACTTGCAGCACCATCTACTTGGGCAACAACCTGATTCGTTATGACAACGGCTACTCCATGTTCATCAGCTATTCGTAGCAACATTCTTAAGAATCTTGCTAAATGGGTTTGTCTTGCAGCTAATTCTCCTCTTCCAGAATAATCTGTACGATATAAAGCAGTTGCGCTATCGACAACTAAAAGTGCATATCTCGATTCTGTCATCATAGCACTTGCCTCAATTAATAGCTTAGTTTGATGATCGGTATTGTAAGCTCTAGCACACGCAACGTTATCAAGAGCTGCTGCCCCAGGAATTTTGTACCTTTCGGCAACAGCGATTAGTCTCTCTGGGCGGAAAGTACCTTCGGTATCGATATAAAGGCACTTACCTTCTGCTCCACCCAAATCTACAGGTAACTGACAATTAACTGCAAGGGTGTGACATAATTGAGACTTGCCTGTCCTAAACTCTCCAAAAATTTCGGTGATCGAACCTGTCTCAATACCACCACCTAAAAGCCGATCTAACTCGGCAGATCCAGTTGTCAGAAAAACTGTATTAGCACGCTTTTGATGAATCTCAGTGGCACTTCTAAAGCCCATAGCAACCAATTTTGAAGCCTCTTGAATTATTTTATCCGCTTTCGCTTCACTGATGCCTTTAATATTAAGGAAAAATTTTTTTGGAGTATAAGCGATAGCTTCGACAGTGTGGTAACCAGCCTCCTCCAATTTCTTGATATCACCCGCTGTGATTCCATTGCCCTAAAAATACACGTAATTAATGATTACTTATAACGGTACAATCACTGATAAATCGATATGACTAAAATGTGAGTAAACACAAAACTTACTTCTAAAGACTTAATCAGTTTCGCCTGAGGGTTAAATTCGTCGATATCCTCGTCCTCCTGGGCAGAGACGGTTTCCGTAACGGCAAGTGACATTTTTACCTATTCTGTCACCTAACCAAATGTGCCTTCATAATACTAAAAACGATTCTGTACCTGCTACTTATTTCGGCTCAGCACTTTGAGCTGTTTTGTTCCTCTTTTGAGGCTAGTACCAAAGAACTAAAAACGGTTCAGAACCATTCATAACCGCAAACAGTTTTCCGCCAAATAACTACTCAATTCGAATAAGTAATTGGAAATTTCCAGGAACAGGAAATTCAGCCATTTTACCTTACAAATGGCTGCTTTGTTGTCTTAGCTCTTTGTAACAAAGTGACAATGCATAAAACGTGTCTAAACGATTTTTCAATCAAATGTTGTATATCTTGTATATACAAGGGATCTTTTACTAACATAAATGAGGTCTTGGTACTGTATACAAAAATTATAAGCAAGAAGAGGTCCTTATGTCTGAATTTATCAGTATTAACATTTCCATTACCGAGTTTAAACTGCGCGCATAAATGCGCACAGCATCAGTGGAAATATCCACCTAGAGCGACAGTGAGAGCGACACTCTGATTGGCGGAGAGCCACGAGCGGACAAGATGGCCGCGATGTGTGGTGACGTCGCACGGTACCGATAACCGCTCGATGCCCCTCCCTCCTTGCCGCCGACGCAGAGCGCCGTTATTTCATGAAAGGAGTCCATGCCGTCTCTTAACGGGCCGAACAGCAGACCAAGAATCGACATCGACCGAGAGACTCCCGCTGGCCGTATAGGACAATGGCGGCTTTCCGTGCAAGGAACAACTTGAGCATCGCCATCACGACGATTCTCTTCGACTTGGACAACACTCTCATCGAGACCAGGAAGGGAGACAATCTGACATGTCGAAAGGTACAAAACACATGCGAATGAATCGCCTCATTGGTTCTCTTTCAGGATGGATTTCACTCCTTGCGTGACGCGCAAAGTAGGTTAGGGCCCGCCGCCCCGCACCTCCGCGTCGTCGGAACCGTAAAAAAGGTGGGTGCGAAAGGTCACGCGTTTTAGCAGACGACGTGCTCTTTCGCGCCAATTCGTTGACACTTCGTAGAGTCGCAAACTCGGAAAATCAGATTTCAGCACTCTCTTGAGATATCGAGTGTTATTCAGGGTTTCGTTGTTTTAAAGCAGTAGGTACACTTCTACTTGCAGGGTTATCGTTCCACGCTTACGAGATACTCGATAATTGAATACTATCTTTTAACCACCTGAGAAGCCGTATGTATTGAGTATTTTTATCTCTAAGGTTTTGTATTTCAGCACTAATTTTTGACAGGAATACAAGTTTGAACTTGGAGTAAAATATCATTTGTCATCGCATCGAGGAAAGATGTCATTAGGATTGTAAAGAGCATGGACGTAAAGAAGGAGCTTTGCCAGATGATGCAACTCTCCTCGTGTGCTGTCATGTCACGTGGCTTCGATGGCTATATGATTATAGGCCTTGAACTTCAGTACTCATGAAATATTTATCTTATGAGTATAAATCGATATGTTATCTCATTTGAGCTTTGACCCTTACATTCCGTCGAGTCAGCTGTAGTCAGCTGTTAACGTACTATCGTATTATCTATATTAATTACAAAAAGAATATTTCCCATCTCTTTTTTTTACTTATCTATTCTAACAAGGTTTGATTATTATTCATGTGAATATATCTTTAACCAATGAGAAGAACATTACGCAACCGAGGTATTTACGTTATTCAATGTTACTCAAACATTAACGAATCTTATGAAGTCAAGAATGTCAAAATGATCATAATACTTTAATAGTTCTGATTACAATGTTTATTAGGAATTAAATAAATAAGCTAAAAAGTAACATGTATAGTAAACTAAAAAAAGTCGTCTTCTGAATTAAAGCTGGTATTGATAACTTTCTCAATAAAGGCCCATATATACATTTAAATTTTCATTTTGCATCTTGATTAAAATATTCAGTTGTCCATACCAATTCTTTTCATTGTACTATTTCAAATGGAAAATACCCAACGTTTATTCACCAATGAGCTCATATCTGATTCATAAAAAATTCCTATGTGATTCATACCACATAGCTCTGGGGTTGACCCGATACCTCTACTATCGCGCGTTCCATATTTCATCAAATTTTGAAACATGAGCGTAATGTGCTGCCTGATACAACGGTTCTACTTTCTTTTATTTTCCCAGTAGTAACTTTCATATCACTGGTTAGGCAAAATTGGAACGTACTCGAATTCGTCAAGGAACGATGATACGAGAAAGTGAGGAAAGTGAGGTTATGCGCATCAGCAGATGTGACGCTCTCCGCGCATGGTCGCTGTCCACGTTGTAATTCCACTTATTTCGACCGGAGCTCTACTCAAGGCTTGAGTATTCGTAGGAGCGACCGAAGGTTCTCGAGTGATTATTCGGCTGTTCCGCTCGATCCCTTTATCCGACGCCACGCTGGGAATAGATCCTCGTGTAACATGAGTCGATTCCCGATATAGGCCTTTCTCCGGCCGAGACTATTTTCAACACACCACGCATTGCAGTCCACCAAAACGTCCACGCACACACAAACGTCCTTTCCCGTGCTCCTGGTACGAAGGATTTGTTTGCTTTAACAAGAGGGAACGTGCAAACGTTCCAAGTTTCGAAGAGAGAACCAACATCGAGGAGTGACTCGAGCGTTTTAGTTGGAGGTTATGTCGAGTTGTGTAGAAAGACCTTCAAAGAAAATTTAATGCGCTCCTTCCAAGGACGAACTTATATAACGTAATTTATATCATTATTTAAGAATATAATTAGTAGTCGTGGTTTTCATTGGTTAGATGTATTAGCTCGTACGGTTTGTTGTTCCCGGTAATAAGTGCAATTTTGGCAGATTATCGTCGAGACCTCTTGGGCAAAGAGATTTGCATTTTATGGTAGATAACTCCTAGGGAAAGCGTTGTAATGGATTCTATTAGATTTTATTCGTATTTAAACAATTATAATTCTAGGCTTGGAATTTCTTATATTGTCGTTTAAGAGTACTTGATTTGTTATTGGGCAGCCTTATGTAATGAGTGTGGGATAATAATTAGTCGATTAATACCCAAGTTTCTGGCATGTAGCTCAAATGTTGGTTTAAGTGGGAGGCTTTCGTGTCTTCGGGTTGCCTAGCATTAGAGAGGCGAGAGGTTATTTTTGTCCTCCCAGGAGAGTGTGTCAAAGGGCAAGGCTAGTCGGGAAAGCTTACTCCGGGAGCATTGCCAGTTGGCTTCGAGCTGCACTACGACGCATGCCGGTCAATGGAATATCAGTTACCGCGCGCGTTTGATGAACCTTCTGCAGTATTAAACGTCGAGCATCATTAGGAGCAGGAACTCAGAGGCGA